>NC_092331.1:31746029-32374903 GCF_036785885.1 Coffea arabica | reverse complement strand
GGTGCAACACGAGGACTTCCCAGGGGGTCACCCATCCTAGTACCACTCTCGCCCAAGCACGCATAACTTCGGAGTTCTGATGGGATCCAGTGCATTAGTGCTGGTATGATCGCACCCGCCATGTTCCTTTCGCTTTATTCTTTTAAACCACCCCGTGCTGCGAAACAGTGTGGCTTTTCTAGACCGAAATTCATTTTAAGCTTCGATTCAAGCATTTTCCTCTTATCCTATTATTTATTTACTTTATATTTTTTTTGTTATTGATTTGCACCTTATTTTTTTCCCTCATCCCGCAACTCAAAATTATCATGAAATCAATCCTTCACGCTTGCGGTGATACATTTGCGCCGACAAATTTGAGCGACGATCCGGGCTTTGATCGAGCAATACCGTTCCTGATTTGTCTCGCGCCTTCAGACCCGCCTTCATGCTTCGACAAGAAGCAAAATATAAAGCAGTCGTTCCGACGGAGCTAAATTACTACAGGATAAAGAACGAATAGGAAATTTGGATTTCGAAACAAAAATGAGAGGGGTGCAACACGAGGACTTCCCAGGGGGTCACCCATCCTAGTACTACTCTCGCCTAAGCACGCTTAACTTCGGAGTTCTGATGGGATCCGGTGCATTAATGCCGGTATGATCGCACGCGCCATTTTTCTTTCGCTTTATTCCTTTAAACTACCCAGTCCTGCGAAGCAGTGTGGCTTTTCTAGACCGAAATTCATTTTAAGCGTCAATTCAAGCATTTTACTCTTATCCTTTTATTTATTTACTTTATTTTTTTTTTGTTATTGATTTGCACCTTATTTTTGTCCCTCATCCCGCAACTCTAAATTATCATGAAATCAATCCTTCACGCTTGCGGTGATACATTTGCGCCGACAAATTTGAGCGACGATCCGGGCTTTGATCGAGCAATACCGTTCCTGATTTGTCTCGCGCCTTCAGACCCGCCTTCATGCTTCGACAAGAAGCAAAATATAAAGCAGTCGTTCCGACGGAGCTAAATTACTACAGGATAAAGAACGAATAGGAAATTTGGATTTCGAAACAAAAATGAGAGGGGTGCAACACGAGGACTTCCCAGGGGGTCACCCATCCTAGTACTACTCTCGCCTAAGCACGCTTAACTTCGGAGTTCTGATGGGATCCGGTGCATTAATGCCGGTATGATCGCACGCGCCATTTTTCTTTCGCTTTATTCCTTTAAACTACCCAGTCCTGCGAAGCAGTGTGGCTTTTCTAGACCGAAATTCATTTTAAGCGTCAATTCAAGCATTTTCCTCTTATCCTTTTATTTATTTACTTTATATTTTTTTTTGTTATTGATTTGCACCCTGTTTTTTTCCCTCATCCCGCAACTCTAAATTATCATGAAATCAATCCTTCACGCTTGCAGTTAGGGGTGGCAATTCGGGTCCAAATCAGGTTGGCGGGTCGGGTTCGGGTCAACAGACCCGCCAGAAAATCCGTTGACCCGAACCCCGACCCGCCAACCCGTGACGGGTCAGGTATGCTGACCCGAACCCGAAAATTTCAGGTTTACGGGGCGGCGGGTCGACCCGAAATGACCCGAAACTTAATTTTAATTTATTAATTTATCACTGTAATTTCTAATAAAATCAATTTCTCACAAAACTAATTACATAATCAAGTAATAAAAATTTAAATAAATGATTCCAAATCAAATCTAAAATAAATTAAACACCGTAAAAGTGTTTTATCCCAAGCAAAATATAAAATAAATTAAAACAATACAAAAGTGAAAAATAATATAATATATTATTTGTCCAAGTATAATAATTTCAACTTCACACAAATTAAATAAATTCGTTTAGGATTAAGTAATTAATGCCTTTGAAAAAAAGAATAACTTAGTTTAGTTAGATAAAATTATTTTTATGTTTATTAAATTATTTTTAATTCGTAAACGGGTCATATCGGGTCATATCAGGTCACCACGGGTTGACCCGAAATCGACCGGTTTTCTTTTCGGGTTCATCGGGTCCAACCCGATTCTGACCCGAATTCCCGAAACCTCAACCCAAACCCATTAATTTCGTGTTAGGTTCGTGTCGTGTCGAAAATTGCCACCCCTAGTTGCGGTGATACATTTGCGCCGACAAATTTGAGCGACGATCCGGGCTTTGATCGAGCCGTACCGTTCCTGATTTGTCTCGCGCCTTCAGATCCTCCTTCATGCTTCGACAAGAAGCAAAATATAAAGCAATCGTTCCGACGGAGCTAAATTACTACAGGATAAAGAACGAATAGGAAATTTGGATTTCGAAACAAAAAAGAGAGGGGTGCAACACGAGGACTTCCCAGGGGGTCACCCATCCTAGTACTACTCTCGCCCAAGCACGCTTAACTTTGGAGTTCTGATGGGATCCGGTGCAATAGTGCTGGTATGATCGCACCCGCCATGTTCCTTTCGCTTTATTCTTTTAAACCACCCCGTGCTGCGAAACAGTGTGGCTTTTCTAGACCGAAATTCATTTTAAGCTTCAATTCAAGCATTTTCCTCTTATCCTTTTATTTATTTACTTTATATTTTTTTTGTTATTGATTTGCACCTTATTTTTTTCCCTCATCCCGCAACTCTAAATTATCATGAAATCAATCCTTCACGCTTGCGGTGATACATTTGCGCCGACAAATTTGAGCGACGATCCGGGCTTTGATCGAGCCGTACCGTTCCTGATTTGTCTCGCGCCTTCAGACCCGCCTTCATGCTTCGACAAGAAGCAAAATATAAAGCAATCGTTCCGACGGAGCTAAATTACTACAGGATAAAGAACGAATAGGAAATTTGGATTTCGAAACAAAAAAGAGAGGGGTGCAACACGAGGACTTCCCAGGGGGTCACCCATCCTAGTACCACTCTCGCCCAAGCACGCATAACTTCGGAGTTCTGATGGGATCCAGTGCATTAGTGCTGGTATGATCGCACCCGCCATGTTCCTTTCGCTTTATTCTTTTAAACCACCCCGTGCTGCGAAACAGTGTGGCTTTTCTAGACCGAAATTCATTTTAAGCTTCGATTCAAGCATTTTCCTCTTATCCTATTATTTATTTACTTTATATTTTTTTTGTTATTGATTTGCACCTTATTTTTTTCCCTCATCCCGCAACTCAAAATTATCATGAAATCAATCCTTCACGCTTGCGGTGATACATTTGCGCCGACAAATTTGAGCGACGATCCGGGCTTTGATCGAGCAATACCGTTCCTGATTTGTCTCGCGCCTTCAGACCCGCCTTCATGCTTCGACAAGAAGCAAAATATAAAGCAGTCGTTCCGACGGAGCTAAATTACTACAGGATAAAGAACGAATAGGAAATTTGGATTTCGAAACAAAAATGAGAGGGGTGCAACACGAGGACTTCCCAGGGGGTCACCCATCCTAGTACTACTCTCGCCTAAGCACGCTTAACTTCGGAGTTCTGATGGGATCCGGTGCATTAATGCCGGTATGATCGCACGCGCCATTTTTCTTTCGCTTTATTCCTTTAAACTACCCAGTCCTGCGAAGCAGTGTGGCTTTTCTAGACCGAAATTCATTTTAAGCGTCAATTCAAGCATTTTACTCTTATCCTTTTATTTATTTACTTTATTTTTTTTTTGTTATTGATTTGCACCTTATTTTTGTCCCTCATCCCGCAACTCTAAATTATCATGAAATCAATCCTTCACGCTTGCGGTGATACATTTGCGCCGACAAATTTGAGCGACGATCCGGGCTTTGATCGAGCAATACCGTTCCTGATTTGTCTCGCGCCTTCAGACCCGCCTTCATGCTTCGACAAGAAGCAAAATATAAAGCAGTCGTTCCGACGGAGCTAAATTACTACAGGATAAAGAACGAATAGGAAATTTGGATTTCGAAACAAAAATGAGAGGGGTGCAACACGAGGACTTCCCAGGGGGTCACCCATCCTAGTACTACTCTCGCCTAAGCACGCTTAACTTCGGAGTTCTGATGGGATCCGGTGCATTAATGCCGGTATGATCGCACGCGCCATTTTTCTTTCGCTTTATTCCTTTAAACTACCCAGTCCTGCGAAGCAGTGTGGCTTTTCTAGACCGAAATTCATTTTAAGCGTCAATTCAAGCATTTTCCTCTTATCCTTTTATTTATTTACTTTATATTTTTTTTTGTTATTGATTTGCACCCTGTTTTTTTCCCTCATCCCGCAACTCTAAATTATCATGAAATCAATCCTTCACGCTTGCAGTTAGGGGTGGCAATTCGGGTCCAAATCAGGTTGGCGGGTCGGGTTCGGGTCAACAGACCCGCCAGAAAATCCGTTGACCCGAACCCCGACCCGCCAACCCGTGACGGGTCAGGTATGCTGACCCGAACCCGAAAATTTCAGGTTTACGGGGCGGCGGGTCGACCCGAAATGACCCGAAACTTAATTTTAATTTATTAATTTATCACTGTAATTTCTAATAAAATCAATTTCTCACAAAACTAATTACATAATCAAGTAATAAAAATTTAAATAAATGATTCCAAATCAAATCTAAAATAAATTAAACACCGTAAAAGTGTTTTATCCCAAGCAAAATATAAAATAAATTAAAACAATACAAAAGTGAAAAATAATATAATATATTATTTGTCCAAGTATAATAATTTCAACTTCACACAAATTAAATAAATTCGTTTAGGATTAAGTAATTAATGCCTTTGAAAAAAAGAATAACTTAGTTTAGTTAGATAAAATTATTTTTATGTTTATTAAATTATTTTTAATTCGTAAACGGGTCATATCGGGTCATATCAGGTCACCACGGGTTGACCCGAAATCGACCGGTTTTCTTTTCGGGTTCATCGGGTCCAACCCGATTCTGACCCGAATTCCCGAAACCTCAACCCAAACCCATTAATTTCGTGTTAGGTTCGTGTCGTGTCGAAAATTGCCACCCCTAGTTGCGGTGATACATTTGCGCCGACAAATTTGAGCGACGATCCGGGCTTTGATCGAGCCGTACCGTTCCTGATTTGTCTCGCGCCTTCAGATCCTCCTTCATGCTTCGACAAGAAGCAAAATATAAAGCAATCGTTCCGACGGAGCTAAATTACTACAGGATAAAGAACGAATAGGAAATTTGGATTTCGAAACAAAAAAGAGAGGGGTGCAACACGAGGACTTCCCAGGGGGTCACCCATCCTAGTACTACTCTCGCCCAAGCACGCTTAACTTTGGAGTTCTGATGGGATCCGGTGCAATAGTGCTGGTATGATCGCACCCGCCATGTTCCTTTCGCTTTATTCTTTTAAACCACCCCGTGCTGCGAAACAGTGTGGCTTTTCTAGACCGAAATTCATTTTAAGCTTCAATTCAAGCATTTTCCTCTTATCCTTTTATTTATTTACTTTATATTTTTTTTGTTATTGATTTGCACCTTATTTTTTTCCCTCATCCCGCAACTCTAAATTATCATGAAATCAATCCTTCACGCTTGCGGTGATACATTTGCGCCGACAAATTTGAGCGACGATCCGGGCTTTGATCGAGCCGTACCGTTCCTGATTTGTCTCGCGCCTTCAGACCCGCCTTCATGCTTCGACAAGAAGCAAAATATAAAGCAATCGTTCCGACGGAGCTAAATTACTACAGGATAAAGAACGAATAGGAAATTTGGATTTCGAAACAAAAAAGAGAGGGGTGCAACACGAGGACTTCCCAGGGGGTCACCCATCCTAGTACCACTCTCGCCCAAGCACGCATAACTTCGGAGTTCTGATGGGATCCAGTGCATTAGTGCTGGTATGATCGCACCCGCCATGTTCCTTTCGCTTTATTCTTTTAAACCACCCCGTGCTGCGAAACAGTGTGGCTTTTCTAGACCGAAATTCATTTTAAGCTTCGATTCAAGCATTTTCCTCTTATCCTATTATTTATTTACTTTATATTTTTTTTGTTATTGATTTGCACCTTATTTTTTTCCCTCATCCCGCAACTCAAAATTATCATGAAATCAATCCTTCACGCTTGCGGTGATACATTTGCGCCGACAAATTTGAGCGACGATCCGGGCTTTGATCGAGCAATACCGTTCCTGATTTGTCTCGCGCCTTCAGACCCGCCTTCATGCTTCGACAAGAAGCAAAATATAAAGCAGTCGTTCCGACGGAGCTAAATTACTACAGGATAAAGAACGAATAGGAAATTTGGATTTCGAAACAAAAATGAGAGGGGTGCAACACGAGGACTTCCCAGGGGGTCACCCATCCTAGTACTACTCTCGCCTAAGCACGCTTAACTTCGGAGTTCTGATGGGATCCGGTGCATTAATGCCGGTATGATCGCACGCGCCATTTTTCTTTCGCTTTATTCCTTTAAACTACCCAGTCCTGCGAAGCAGTGTGGCTTTTCTAGACCGAAATTCATTTTAAGCGTCAATTCAAGCATTTTACTCTTATCCTTTTATTTATTTACTTTATTTTTTTTTTGTTATTGATTTGCACCTTATTTTTGTCCCTCATCCCGCAACTCTAAATTATCATGAAATCAATCCTTCACGCTTGCGGTGATACATTTGCGCCGACAAATTTGAGCGACGATCCGGGCTTTGATCGAGCAATACCGTTCCTGATTTGTCTCGCGCCTTCAGACCCGCCTTCATGCTTCGACAAGAAGCAAAATATAAAGCAGTCGTTCCGACGGAGCTAAATTACTACAGGATAAAGAACGAATAGGAAATTTGGATTTCGAAACAAAAATGAGAGGGGTGCAACACGAGGACTTCCCAGGGGGTCACCCATCCTAGTACTACTCTCGCCTAAGCACGCTTAACTTCGGAGTTCTGATGGGATCCGGTGCATTAATGCCGGTATGATCGCACGCGCCATTTTTCTTTCGCTTTATTCCTTTAAACTACCCAGTCCTGCGAAGCAGTGTGGCTTTTCTAGACCGAAATTCATTTTAAGCGTCAATTCAAGCATTTTCCTCTTATCCTTTTATTTATTTACTTTATATTTTTTTTTGTTATTGATTTGCACCCTGTTTTTTTCCCTCATCCCGCAACTCTAAATTATCATGAAATCAATCCTTCACGCTTGCAGTTAGGGGTGGCAATTCGGGTCCAAATCAGGTTGGCGGGTCGGGTTCGGGTCAACAGACCCGCCAGAAAATCCGTTGACCCGAACCCCGACCCGCCAACCCGTGACGGGTCAGGTATGCTGACCCGAACCCGAAAATTTCAGGTTTACGGGGCGGCGGGTCGACCCGAAATGACCCGAAACTTAATTTTAATTTATTAATTTATCACTGTAATTTCTAATAAAATCAATTTCTCACAAAACTAATTACATAATCAAGTAATAAAAATTTAAATAAATGATTCCAAATCAAATCTAAAATAAATTAAACACCGTAAAAGTGTTTTATCCCAAGCAAAATATAAAATAAATTAAAACAATACAAAAGTGAAAAATAATATAATATATTATTTGTCCAAGTATAATAATTTCAACTTCACACAAATTAAATAAATTCGTTTAGGATTAAGTAATTAATGCCTTTGAAAAAAAGAATAACTTAGTTTAGTTAGATAAAATTATTTTTATGTTTATTAAATTATTTTTAATTCGTAAACGGGTCATATCGGGTCATATCAGGTCACCACGGGTTGACCCGAAATCGACCGGTTTTCTTTTCGGGTTCATCGGGTCCAACCCGATTCTGACCCGAATTCCCGAAACCTCAACCCAAACCCATTAATTTCGTGTTAGGTTCGTGTCGTGTCGAAAATTGCCACCCCTAGTTGCGGTGATACATTTGCGCCGACAAATTTGAGCGACGATCCGGGCTTTGATCGAGCCGTACCGTTCCTGATTTGTCTCGCGCCTTCAGATCCTCCTTCACGCTTCGACAAGAAGCAAAATATTAAGCAATCGTTCCGACGGAGCTAAATTACTACAGGATAAAGAACGAATAGGAAATTTGGATTTCGAAACAAAAAAGAGAGGGGTGCAACACGAGGACTTCCCAGGGGGTCACCCATCCTAGTACTACTCTCGCCCAAGCACGCTTAACTTCGGAGTTCTGATGGGATCCGGTGCATTAGTGCTGGTATGATCGCACCCGCCATGTTCCTTTCGCGTTATTCTTTTAAACTACCCCGTCCTGCGAAGCAGTGTGGCTCTTCTAGACCGAAATTCATTTTAAGCGTCAATTCAAGCATTTTCCTCTTATCCTTTTATTTATTTACTTTATATTTTTTTTTGTTATTGATTTGCACCCTGTTTTTTTCCCTCATCCCGCAACTCTAAATTATCATGAAATCAATCCTTCACGCTTGCGCAACTCTAAATTATCATGAAATCAATCCTTCACGCTTGCAGTCAGGGGTGGCAATTCGGGTCCAAATCAGGTTGGCGGGTCGGGTTCGGGTCAACAGACCCGCCAGAAAATCTGTTGACCCGAACCCCGACCCGCCAACCCGTGACGGGTCAGGTATGCTGACCCGAACCCGAAGATTTCAGGTTTACGGGGCGGCGGGTCGACCCGAAATGACCCGAAACTTAATTTTAATTTATTAATTTATCACTGTAATTTCTAATAAAATCAATTTCTCACAAAACTAATTACATAATCAAGTAATAAAAATTTAAATAAATGATTCCAAATCAAATCTAAAATAAATTAAACACCGTAAAAGTGTTTTATCCCAAGCAAAATATAAAATAAATTAAAACAATATAAAAGTGAAAAATAATATAATATATTATTTGTCCAAGTATAATAATTTCAACTTCACACAAATTAAATAAATTCGTTTAGGATTAAGTAATTAATGCCTTTGAAAAAAAGAATAACTTAGTTTAGTTAGATAAAATTATTTTTATGTTTATTAAATTATTTTTAACTCGTAAACGGGTCATATCGGGTCATATCAGGTCACCACGGGTTGACCCGAAATCGACCGGTTTTCTTTTCGGGTTCATCGGGTCCAACCCGATTCTGACCCGAATTCCCGAAACCTCAACCCAAACCCATTAATTTCGTGTTACGCTCGTGTCGTGTTTTCAGGTCGTGTCGAAAATTGCCACCCCTAGTTGCGGTGATACATTTGCGCCGACAAATTTGAGCGACGATCCGGGCTTTGGTCGAGCCGTACCGTTCCTGATTTGTCTCGCGCCTTCAGACCCGCCTTCATGCTTCGACAAGAAGCAAAATATAAAGCAATCGTTCCGACGGAGCTAAATTACTACAGGATAAAGAACGAATAGGAAATTTGGATTTCGAAACAAAAAAGAGAGGGGTGCAACACGAGGACTTCCCAGGGGGTCACCCATCCTAGTACTACTCTCGCCCAAGCACGCTTAACTTCGGAGTTCTGATGGGATCCGGTGCATTAGTGCTGGTATGGTCGCACCAGCCATGTTCCTTTCGCTTTATTCTTTTAAACTACCCCGTCCTGCGAAGCAGTGTGGCTTTTCTTGACCGAAATTCATTTTAAGCGTCAATTCAAGCATTTTCCTCTTATCCTTTTATTTATTTACTTTATTTTTCTCTTTGTTATTGATTTGCACCCTGTTTTTTTCCCTCATCCCGCAACTCTAAATTATCATGAAATCAATCCTTCACGCTTGCAGTCAGGGGTGGCAATTCGGGTCCAAATCAGGTTGGCGGGTCGGGTTCGGGTCAACAGACCCGCCAGAAAATCTGTTGACCCGAACCCCGACCCGCCAACCCGTGACGGGTCAGGTATGCTGACCCGAACCCGAAGATTTCAGGTTTACGGGGCGGCGGGTCGACCCGAAATGACCCGAAACTTAATTTTAATTTATTAATTTATCACTGTAATTTCTAATAAAATCAATTTCTCACAAAACTAATTACATAATCAAGTAATAAAAATTTAAATAAATGATTCCAAATCAAATCTAAAATAAATTAAACACCGTAAAAGTGTTTTATCCCAAGCAAAATATAAAATAAATTAAAACAATATAAAAGTGAAAAATAATATAATATATTATTTGTCCAAGTATAATAATTTCAACTTCACGCAAATTAAATAAATTCGTTTAGGATTAAGTAATTAATGCCTTTGAAAAAAAGAATAACTTAGTTTAGTTAGATAAAATTATTTTTATGTTTATTAAATTATTTTTAACTCGTAAACGGGTCATATCGGGTCATATCAGGTCACCACGGGTTGACCCGAAATCGACCGGTTTTCTTTTCGGGTTCATCGGGTCCAACCGGATTCTGACCCGAATTCCCGAAACCTCAACCCAAACCCATTAATTTCGTGTTAGGCTCGTGTCGTGTTTTCAGGTCGTGTCGAAAATTGCCACCCCTAGTTGCGGTGATACATTTGCGCCGACAAATTTGAGCGACGATCCGGGCTTTGATCGAGCCGTACCGTTCCTGATTTGTCTCGCGCCTTCAGACCCGCCTTCATGCTTCGACAAGAAGCAAAATATAAAGCAATCGTTCCGACGGAGCTAAATTACTACAGGATAAAGAACGAATAGGAAATTTGGATTTCGAAACAAAAAAGAGAGGGGTGCAACACGAGGACTTCCCAGGGGGTCACCCATCCTAGTACCACTCTCGCCCAAGCACGCTTAACTTCGGAGTTCTGATGGGATCCGGTGCATTAGTGCTGGTATGGTCGCACCCGCCATGTTCCTTTCGCTTTATTCTTTTAAACTACCCCGTGCTGCGAAGCAGTGTGCCTTTTCTAGACCGAAATTCATTTTAAGCGTCAATTCAAGCATTTTCCTCTTATCCTTTTATTTATTTACTTTATTTTTTTTTTGTTATTGATTTGCACCCTGTTTTTTTCCCTCATCCCGCAACTCTAAATTATCATGAAATCAATCCTTCACGCTTGCAGTCAGGGGTGGCAATTCGGGTCCAAATCAGGTTGGCGGGTCGGGTTCGGGTCAACAGACCCACCAGAAAATCTGTTGACCCGAACCCCGACCCGCCAACCCGTGACGGGTCAGGTATGCTGACCCGAACCCGAAGATTTCAGGTTTACGGGGCGGCGGGTCGACCCGAAATGACCCGAAACTTAATTTTAATTTATTAATTTATCACTGTAATTTCTAATAAAATCAATTTCTCACAAAACTAATTACATAATCAAGTAATAAAAATTTAAATAAATGATTCCAAATCAAATCTAAAATAAATTAAACACCGTAAAAGTGTTTTATCCCAAGCAAAATATAAAATAAATTAAAACAATATAAAAGTGAAAAATAATATAATATATTATTTGTCCAAGTATAATAATTTCAACTTCACACAAATTAAATAAATTCGTTTAGGATTAAGTAATTAATGCCTTTGAAAAAAAGAATAACTTAGTTTAGTTAGATAAAATTATTTTTATGTTTATTAAATTATTTTTAACTCGTAAACGGGTCATATCGGGTCATATCAGGTCACCACGGGTTGACCCGAAATCGACCGGTTTTCTTTTCGGGTTCATCGGGTCCAACCGGATTCTGACCCGAATTCCCGAAACCTCAACCCAAACCCATTAATTTCGTGTTAGGCTCGTATCGTGTTTTCAGGTCGTGTCGAAAATTGCCACCCCTAGTTGCGATGATACATTTGCGCCGACAAATTTGAGCGACGATCCGGGCTTTGATCGAGCCGTACCGTTCCTGATTTGTCTCGCGCCTTCAGACCCGCCTTCATGCTTCGACAAGAAGCAAAATATAAAGCAATCGTTCCGACGGAGCTAAATTACTACAGGATAAAGAACGAATAGGAAATTTGGATTTCGAAACAAAAAAGAGAGGGGTGCAACACGAGGACTTCCCAGGGGGTCACCCATCCTAGTACCACTCTCGCCCAAGAACGCTTAACTTCGGAGTTCTGATGGGATCCGGTGCATTAGTGCTGGTATGATCGCACCCGCCATGTTCCTTTCGCTTTATTCTTTTAAACCACCCCGTGCTGCGAAACAGTGTGGCTTTTCTAGACCGAAATTCATTTTAAGCTTCGATTCAAGCATTTTCCTCTTATCCTTTTATTTATTTACTTTATATTTTTTTTGTTATTGATTTGCACCTTATTTTTTTCCCTCATCCCGCAACTCAAAATTATCATGAAATCAATCCTTCACGCTTGCGGTGATACATTTGCGCCGACAAATTTGAGCGACGATCCGGGCTTTGATCGAGCAATACCGTTCCTGATTTGTCTCGCGCCTTCAGACCCGCCTTCATGCTTCGACAAGAAGCAAAATATAAAGCAGTCGTTCCGACGGAGCTAAATTACTACAGGATAAAGAACGAATAGGAAATTTGGATTTCGAAACAAAAATGAGAGGGGTGCAACACGAGGACTTCCCAGGGGGTCACCCATCCTAGTACTACTCTCGCCCAAGCACGCTTAACTTCGGAGTTCTGATGGGATCCGGTGCATTAGTGCTGGTATGGTCGCACCAGCCATGTTCCTTTCGCTTTATTCTTTTAAACTACCCCGTCCTGCGAAGCAGTGTGGCTTTTCTAGACCGAAATTCATTTTAAGCGTCAATTCAAGCATTTTCCTCTTATCCTTTTATTTATTTACTTTATTTTTCTCTTTGTTATTGATTTGCACCCTGTTTTTTTCCCTCATCCCGCAACTCTAAATTATCATGAAATCAATCCTTCACGCTTGCGGTGATACATTTGCGCCGACAAATTTGAGCGACGATCCGAGCTTTGATCGAGCCGTACCGTTCCTGATTTGTCTCGCGCCTTCAGACCCGCATTCATGCTTCGACAAGAAGCAAAATATAAAGCAATCGTTCCGACGGAGCTAAATTACTACAGGATAAAGAACGAATAGGAAATTTGGATTTCGAAACAAAAAAGAGAGGGGTGCAACACGAGGACTTCCCAGGGGGTCACCCATCCTAGTACTACTCTCGCCCAAGCACGCTTAACTTTGGAGTTCTGATGGGATCCGGTGCAATAGTGCTGGTATGATCGCACCCGCCATGTTCCTTTCGCTTTATTCTTTTAAACCACCCCGTGCTGCGAAACAGTGTGGCTTTTCTAGACCGAAATTCATTTTAAGCTTCAATTCAAGCATTTTCCTCTTATCCTTTTATTTATTTACTTTATATTTTTTTTGTTATTGATTTGCACCTTATTTTTTTCCCTCATCCCGCAACTCTAAATTATCATGAAATCAATCCTTCACGCTTGCGGTGATACATTTGCGCCGACAAATTTGAGCGACGATCCGGGCTTTGATCGAGCCGTACCGTTCCTGATTTGTCTCGCGCCTTCAGACCCGCCTTCATGCTTCGACAAGAAGCAAAATATAAAGCAATCGTTCCGACGGAGCTAAATTACTACAGGATAAAGAACGAATAGGAAATTTGGATTTCGAAACAAAAAAGAGAGGGGTGCAACACGAGGACTTCCCAGGGGGTCACCCATCCTAGTACCACTCTCGCCCAAGCACGCTTAACTTCGGAGTTCTGATGGGATCCGGTGCATTAGTGCTGGTATGATCGCACCCGCCATGTTCCTTTCGCTTTATTCTTTTAAACCACCCCGTGCTGCGAAACAGTGTGGCTTTTCTAGACCGAAATTCATTTTAAGCTTCGATTCAAGCATTTTCCTCTTATCCTATTATTTATTTACTTTATATTTTTTTTGTTATTGATTTGCACCTTATTTTTTTCCCTCATCCCGCAACTCAAAATTATCATGAAATCAATCCTTCACGCTTGCGGTGATACATTTGCGCCGACAAATTTGAGCGACGATCCGGGCTTTGATCGAGCAATACCGTTCCTGATTTGTCTCGCGCCTTCAGACCCGCCTTCATGCTTCGACAAGAAGCAAAATATAAAGCAGTCGTTCCGACGGAGCTAAATTACTACAGGATAAAGAACGAATAGGAAATTTGGATTTCGAAACAAAAATGAGAGGGGTGCAACACGAGGACTTCCCAGGGGGTCACCCATCCTAGTACTACTCTCGCCTAAGCACGCTTAACTTCGGAGTTCTGATGGGATCCGGTGCATTAATGCCGGTATGATCGCACGCGCCATTTTTCTTTCGCTTTATTCCTTTAAACTACCCAGTCCTGCGAAGCAGTGTGGCTTTTCTAGACCGAAATTCATTTTAAGCGTCAATTCAAGCATTTTACTCTTATCCTTTTATTTATTTACTTTATTTTTTTTTTGTTATTGATTTGCACCTTATTTTTGTCCCTCATCCCGCAACTCTAAATTATCATGAAATCAATCCTTCACGCTTGCGGTGATACATTTGCGCCGACAAATTTGAGCGACGATCCGGGCTTTGATCGAGCAATACCGTTCCTGATTTGTCTCGCGCCTTCAGACCCGCCTTCATGCTTCGACAAGAAGCAAAATATAAAGCAGTCGTTCCGACGGAGCTAAATTACTACAGGATAAAGAACGAATAGGAAATTTGGATTTCGAAACAAAAATGAGAGGGGTGCAACACGAGGACTTCCCAGGGGGTCACCCATCCTAGTACTACTCTCGCCTAAGCACGCTTAACTTCGGAGTTCTGATGGGATCCGGTGCATTAATGCCGGTATGATCGCACGCGACATTTTTCTTTCGCTTTATTCCTTTAAACTACCCAGTCCTGCGAAGCAGTGTGGCTTTTCTAGACCGAAATTCATTTTAAGCGTCAATTCAAGCATTTTCCTCTTATCCTTTTATTTATTTACTTTATATTTTTTTTTGTTATTGATTTGCACCCTGTTTTTTTCCCTCATCCCGCAACTCTAAATTATCATGAAATCAATCCTTCACGCTTGCAGTTAGGGGTGGCAATTCGGGTCCAAATCAGGTTGGCGGGTCGGGTTCGGGTCAACAGACCCGCCAGAAAATCTGTTGACCCGAACCCCGACCCGCCAACCCGTGACGGGTCAGGTATGCTGACCCGAACCCGAAAATTTCAGGTTTACGGGGCGGCGGGTCGACCCGAAATGACCCGAAACTTAATTTTAATTTATTAATTTATCACTGTAATTTCTAATAAAATCAATTTCTCACAAAACTAATTACATAATCAAGTAATAAAAATTTAAATAAATGATTCCAAATCAAATCTAAAATAAATTAAACACCGTAAAAGTGTTTTATCCCAAGCAAAATATAAAATAAATTAAAACAATATAAAAGTGAAAAATAATATAATATATTATTTGTCCAAGTATAATAATTTCAACTTCACACAAATTAAATAAATTCGTTTAGGATTAAGTAATTAATGCCTTTGAAAAAAAGAATAACTTAGTTTAGTTAGATAAAATTATTTTTATGTTTATTAAATTATTTTTAACTCGTAAACGGGTCATATCGGGTCATATCAGGTCACCACGGGTTGACCCGAAATCGACCGGTTATCTTTTCGGGTTCATCGGGTCCAACCCGATTCTGACCCGAATTCCCGAAACCTCAACCCAAACCCATTAATTTCGTGTTAGGCTCGTGTCGTGTTTTCAGGTCGTGTCGAAAATTGCCACCCCTAGTTGCGGTGATACATTTGCGCCGACAAATTTGAGCGACGATCCGGGCTTTGATCGAGCCGTACCGTTCCTGATTTGTCTCGCGCCTTCAGACCCGCCTTCATGCTTCGACAAGAAGCAAAATATAAAGCAATCGTTCCGACGGAGCTAAATTACTACAGGATAAAGAACGAATAGGAAATTTGGATTTCGAAACAAAAAAGAGAGGGGTGCAACACGAGGACTTCCCAGGGGGTCACCCATCCTAGTACCACTCTCGCCCAAGCACGCTTAACTTCGGAGTTCTGATGGGATCCGGTGCATTAGTGCTGGTATGGTCGCACCCGCCATGTTCCTTTCGCTTTATTCTTTTAAACTACCCCGTCCTGCGAAGCAGTGTGGCTTTTCTAGACCGAAATTCATTTTAAGCGTCAATTCAAGCATTTTCCTCTTATCCTTTTATTTATTTACTTTATTTTTTTTTATTATTGATTTGCACCCTGTTTTTTTCCCTCATCCCGCAACTCTAAATTATCATGAAATCAATCCTTCACGCTTGCAGTCAGGGGTGGCAATTCGGGTCCAAATCAGGTTGGCGGGTCAGGTTCGGGTCAACAGACCCGCCAGAAAATCTGTTGACCCGAACCCCGACCCTCCAACCCGTGACGGGTCAGGTATGCTGACCCGAACCCGAAGATTACAGGTTTACGGGGCGGCGGGTCGACCCGAAATGACCCGAAACTTAATTTTAATTTATTAATTTATCACTGTAATTTCTAATAAAATCAATTTCTCACAAAACTAATTACATAATCAAGTAATAAAAATTTAAATAAATGATTCCAAATCAAATCTAAAATAAATTAAACACCGTAAAAGTGTTTTATCCCAAGCAAAATATAAAATAAATTAAAACAATATAAAAGTGAAAAATAATATAATATATTATTTGTCCAAGTATAATAATTTCAACTTCACACAAATTAAATAAATTCGTTTAGGATTAAGTAATTAATGCCTTTGAAAAAAAGAATAACTTAGTTTAGTTAGATAAAATTATTTTTATGTTTATTAAATTATTTTTAACTCGTAAACGGGTCATATCGGGTCATATCAGGTCACCACGGGTTGACCCGAAATCGACCGGTTATCTTTTCGGGTTCATCGGGTCCAACCCGATTCTGACCCGAATTCCCGAAACCTCAACCCAAACCCATTAATTTCGTGTTAGGCTCGTGTCGTGTTTTCAGGTCGTGTCGAAAATTGCCACCCCTAGTTGCGGTGATACATTTGCGCCGACAAATTTGAGCGACGATCCGGGCTTTGATCGAGCCGTACCGTTCCTGATTTGTCTCGCGCCTTCAGACCCGCCTTCATGCTTCGACAAGAAGCAAAATATAAAGCAATCGTTCCGACGGAGCTAAATTACTACAGGATAAAGAACGAATAGGAAATTTGGATTTCGAAACAAAAAAGAGAGGGGTGCAACACGAGGACTTCCCAGGGGGTCACCCATCCTAGTACCACTCTCGCCCAAGCACGCTTAACTTCGGAGTTCTGATGGGATCCGGTGCATTAGTGCTGGTATGGTCGCACCCGCCATGTTCCTTTCGCTTTATTCTTTTAAACTACCCCGTCCTGCGAAGCAGTGTGGCTTTTCTAGACCGAAATTCATTTTAAGCGTCAATTCAAGCATTTTCCTCTTATCCTTTTATTTATTTACTTTATTTTTTTTTTGTTATTGATTTGCACCCTGTTTTTTTCCCTCATCCCGCAACTCTAAATTATCATGAAATCAATCCTTCACGCTTGCAGTCAGGGGTGGCAATTCGGGTCCAAATCAGGTTGGCGGGTCGGGTTCGGGTCAACAGACCCGCCAGAAAATCTGTTGACCCGAACCCCGACCCGCCAACCCGTGACGGGTCAGGTATGCTGACCCGAACCCGAAGATTTCAGGTTTACGGGGCGGCGGGTCGACCCGAAATGACCCGAAACTTAATTTTAATTTATTAATTTATCACTGTAATTTCTAATAAAATCAATTTCTCACAAAACTAATTACATAATCAAGTAATAAAAATTTAAATAAATGATTCCAAATCAAATCTAAAATAAATTAAACACCGTAAAAGTGTTTTATCCCAAGCAAAATATAAAATAAATTAAAACAATATAAAAGTGAAAAATAATATAATATATTATTTGTCCAAGTATAATAATTTCAACTTCACACAAATTAAATAAATTCGTTTAGGATTAAGTAATTAATGCCTTTGAAAAAAAGAATAACTTAGTTTAGTTAGATAAAATTATTTTTATGTTTATTAAATTATTTTTAACTCGTAAACGGGTCATATCGGGTCATATCAGGTCACCACGGGTTGACCCGAAATCGACCGGTTATCTTTTCGGGTTCATCGGGTCCAACCCGATTCTGACCCGAATTCCCGAAACCTCAACCCAAACCCATTAATTTCGTGTTAGGCTCGTGTCGTGTTTTCAGATCGTGTCGAAAATTGCCACCCCTAGTTGCGGTGATACATTTGCGCCGACAAATTTGAGCGACGATCCGGGCTTTGATCGAGCCGTACCGTTCCTGATTTGTCTCGCGCCTTCAGACCCGCCTTCATGCTTCGACAAGAAGCAAAATATAAAGCAATCGTTCCGACGGAGCTAAATTACTACAGGATAAAGAACGAATAGGAAATTTGGATTTCGAAACAAAAAAGAGAGGGGTGCAACACGAGGACTTCCCAGGGGGTCACCCATCCTAGTACTACTCTCGCCCAAGCACGCTTAACTTCGGAGTTCTGATGGGATCCGGTGCATTAGTGCTGGTATGGTCGCACCAGCCATGTTCCTTTCGCTTTATTCTTTTAAACTACCCCGTCCTGCGAAGCAGTGTGGCTTTTCTTGACCGAAATTCATTTTAAGCGTCAATTCAAGCATTTTCCTCTTATCCTTTTATTTATTTACTTTATTTTTCTCTTTGTTATTGATTTGCACCCTGTTTTTTTCCCTCATCCCGCAACTCTAAATTATCATGAAATCAATCCTTCACGCTTGCAGTCAGGGGTGGCAATTCGGGTCCAAATCAGGTTGGCGGGTCGGGTTCGGGTCAACAGACCCGCCAGAAAATCTGTTGACCCGAACCCCGACCCGCCAACCCGTGACGGGTCAGGTATGCTGACCCGAACCCGAAGATTTCAGGTTTACGGGGCGGCGGGTCGACCCGAAATGACCCGAAACTTAATTTTAATTTATTAATTTATCACTGTAATTTCTAATAAAATCAATTTCTCACAAAACTAATTACATAATCAAGTAATAAAAATTTAAATAAATGATTCCAAATCAAATCTAAAATAAATTAAACACCGTAAAAGTGTTTTATCCCAAGCAAAATATAAAATAAATTAAAACAATATAAAAGTGAAAAATAATATAATATATTATTTGTCCAAGTATAATAATTTCAACTTCACACAAATTAAATAAATTCGTTTAGGATTAAGTAATTAATGCCTTTGAAAAAAAGAATAACTTAGTTTAGTTAGATAAAATTATTTTTATGTTTATTAAATTATTTTTAACTCGTAAACGGGTCATATCGGGTCATATCAGGTCACCACGGGTTGACCCGAAATCGACCGGTTTTCTTTTCGGGTTCATCGGGTCCAACCGGATTCTGACCCGAATTCCCGAAACCTCAACCCAAACCCATTAATTTCGTGTTAGGCTCGTATCGTGTTTTCAGGTCGTGTCGAAAATTGCCACCCCTAGTTGCGGTGATACATTTGCGCCGACAAATTTGAGCGACGATCCGGGCTTTGATCGAGCCGTACCGTTCCTGATTTGTCTCGCGCCTTCAGACCCGCCTTCATGCTTCGACAAGAAGCAAAATATAAAGCAATCGTTCCGACGGAGCTAAATTACTACAGGATAAAGAACGAATAGGAAATTTGGATTTCGAAACAAAAAAGAGAGGGGTGCAACACGAGGACTTCCCAGGGGGTCACCCATCCTAGTACCACTCTCGCCCAAGCACGCTTAACTTCGGAGTTCTGATGGGATCCGGTGCATTAGTGCTGGTATGGTCGCACCCGCCATGTTCCTTTCGCTTTATTCTTTTAAACTACCCCGTCCTGCGAAGCAGTGTGGCTTTTCTAGACCGAAATTCATTTTAAGCGTCAATTCAAGCATTTTCCTCTTATCCTTTTATTTATTTACTTTATTTTTTTTTTGTTATTGATTTGCACCCTGTTTTTTTCCCTCATCCCGCAACTCTAAATTATCATGAAATCAATCCTTCACGCTTGCAGTCAGGGGTGGCAATTCGGGTCCAAATCAGGTTGGCGGGTCGGGTTCGGGTCAACAGACCCGCCAGAAAATCTGTTGACCCGAACCCCGACCCGCCAACCCGTGACGGGTCAGGTATGCTGACCCGAACCCGAAGATTTCAGGTTTACGGGGCGGCGGGTCGACCCGAAATGACCCGAAACTTAATTTTAATTTATTAATTTATCACTGTAATTTCTAATAAAATCAATTTCTCACAAAACTAATTACATAATCAAGTAATAAAAATTTAAATAAATGATTCCAAATCAAATCTAAAATAAATTAAACACCGTAAAAGTGTTTTATCCCAAGCAAAATATAAAATAAATTAAAACAATATAAAAGTGAAAAATAATATAATATATTATTTGTCCAAGTATAATAATTTCAACTTCACACAAATTAAATAAATTCGTTTAGGATTAAGTAATTAATGCCTTTGAAAAAAAGAATAACTTAGTTTAGTTAGATAAAATTATTTTTATGTTTATTAAATTATTTTTAACTCGTAAACGGGTCATATCGGGTCATATCAGGTCACCACGGGTTGACCCGAAATCGACCGGTTTTCTTTTCGGGTTCATCGGGTCCAACCGGATTCTGACCCGAATTCCCGAAACCTCAACCCAAACCCATTAATTTCGTGTTAGGCTCGTATCGTGTTTTCAGGTCGTGTCGAAAATTGCCACCCCTAGTTGCGGTGATACATTTGCGCCGACAAATTTGAGCGACGATCCGGGCTTTGATCGAGCCGTACCGTTCCTGATTTGTCTCGCGCCTTCAGACCCGCCTTCATGCTTCGACAAGAAGCAAAATATAAAGCAATCGTTCCGACGGAGCTAAATTACTACAGGATAAAGAACGAATAGGAAATTTGGATTTCGAAACAAAAAAGAGAGGGGTGCAACACGAGGACTTCCCAGGGGGTCACCCATCCTAGTACCACTCTCGCCCAAGCACGCTTAACTTCGGAGTTCTGATGGGATCCGGTGCATTAGTGCTGGTATGATCGCACCCGCCATGTTCCTTTCGCTTTATTCTTTTAAACCACCCCGTGCTGCGAAACAGTGTGGCTTTTCTAGACCGAAATTCATTTTAAGCTTCGATTGAAGCATTTTCCTCTTATCCTTTTATTTATTTACTTTATATTTTTTTTGTTATTGATTTGCACCTTATTTTTTTCCCTCATCCCGCAACTCAAAATTATCATGAAATCAATCTTTCACGCTTGCGGTGATACATTTGCGCCGACAAATTTGAGCGACGATCCGGGCTTTGATCGAGCAATACCGTTCCTGATTTGTCTCGCGCCTTCAGACCCGCCTTCATGCTTCGACAAGAAGCAAAATATAAAGCAGTCGTTCCGACGGAGCTAAATTACTACAGGATAAAGAACGAATGGGAAATTTGGATTTCGAAACAAAAATGAGAGGGGTGCAACACAAGGACTTCCCAGGGGGTCACCCATCCTAGTACTACTCTCGCCCAAGCACGCTTAACTTCGGAGTTCTGATGGGATCCGGTGCATTAGTGCTGGTATGGTCGCACCAGCCATGTTCCTTTCGCTTTATTCTTTTAAACTACCCCGTCCTGCGAAGCAGTGTGGCTTTTCTAGACCGAAATTCATTTTAAGCGTCAATTCAAGCATTTTCCTCTTATCCTTTTATTTATTTACTTTATTTTTCTCTTTGTTATTGATTTGCACCCTGTTTTTTTCCCTCATCCCGCAACTCTAAATTATCATGAAATCAATCCTTCACGCTTGCGGTGATACATTTGCGCCGACAAATTTGAGCGACGATCCGAGCTTTGATCGAGCCGTACCGTTCCTGATTTGTCTCGCGCCTTCAGACCCGCATTCATGCTTCGACAAGAAGCAAAATATAAAGCAATCGTTCCGACGGAGCTAAATTACTACAGGATAAAGAACGAATAGGAAATTTGGATTTCGAAACAAAAAAGAGAGGGGTGCAACACGAGGACTTCCCAGGGGGTCACCCATCCTAGTACTACTCTCGCCCAAGCACGCTTAACTTTGGAGTTCTGATGGGATCCGGTGCAATAGTGCTGGTATGATCGCACCCGCCATGTTCCTTTCGCTTTATTCTTTTAAACCACCCCGTGCTGCGAAACAGTGTGGCTTTTCTAGACCGAAATTCATTTTAAGCTTCAATTCAAGCATTTTCCTCTTATCCTTTTATTTATTTACTTTATATTTTTTTTGTTATTGATTTGCACCTTATTTTTTTCCCTCATCCCGCAACTCTAAATTATCATGAAATCAATCCTTCACGCTTGCGGTGATACATTTGCGCCGACAAATTTGAGCGACGATCCGGGCTTTGATCGAGCCGTACCGTTCCTGATTTGTCTCGCGCCTTCAGACCCGCCTTCATGCTTCGACAAGAAGCAAAATATAAAGCAATCGTTCCGACGGAGCTAAATTACTACAGGATAAAGAACGAATAGGAAATTTGGATTTCGAAACAAAAAAGAGAGGGGTGCAACACGAGGACTTCCCAGGGGGTCACCCATCCTAGTACCACTCTCGCCCAAGCACGCATAACTTCGGAGTTCTGATGGGATCCGGTGCATTAGTGCTGGTATGATCGCACCCGCCATGTTCCTTTCGCTTTATTCTTTTAAACCACCCCGTGCTGCGAAACAGTGTGGCTTTTCTAGACCGAAATTCATTTTAAGCTTCGATTCAAGCATTTTCCTCTTATCCTATTATTTATTTACTTTATATTTTTTTTGTTATTGATTTGCACCTTATTTTTTTCCCTCATCCCGCAACTCAAAATTATCATGAAATCAATCCTTCACGCTTGCGGTGATACATTTGCGCCGACAAATTTGAGCGACGATCCGGGCTTTGATCGAGCAATACCGTTCCTGATTTGTCTCGCGCCTTCAGACCCGCCTTCATGCTTCGACAAGAAGCAAAATATAAAGCAGTCGTTCCGACGGAGCTAAATTACTACAGGATAAAGAACGAATAGGAAATTTGGATTTCGAAACAAAAATGAGAGGGGTGCAACACGAGGACTTCCCAGGGGGTCACCCATCCTAGTACTACTCTCGCCTAAGCACGCTTAACTTCGGAGTTCTGATGGGATCCGGTGCATTAATGCCGGTATGATCGCACGCGCCATTTTTCTTTCGCTTTATTCCTTTAAACTACCCAGTCCTGCGAAGCAGTGTGGCTTTTCTAGACCGAAATTCATTTTAAGCGTCAATTCAAGCATTTTACTCTTATCCTTTTATTTATTTACTTTATTTTTTTTTTGTTATTGATTTGCACCTTATTTTTGTCCCTCATCCCGCAACTCTAAATTATCATGAAATCAATCCTTCACGCTTGCGGTGATACATTTGCGCCGACAAATTTGAGCGACGATCCGGGCTTTGATCGAGCAATACCGTTCCTGATTTGTCTCGCGCCTTCAGACCCGCCTTCATGCTTCGACAAGAAGCAAAATATAAAGCAGTCGTTCCGACGGAGCTAAATTACTACAGGATAAAGAACGAATAGGAAATTTGGATTTCGAAACAAAAATGAGAGGGGTGCAACACGAGGACTTCCCAGGGGGTCACCCATCCTAGTACTACTCTCGCCTAAGCACGCTTAACTTCGGAGTTCTGATGGGATCCGGTGCATTAATGCCGGTATGATCGCACGCGCCATTTTTCTTTCGCTTTATTCCTTTAAACTACCCAGTCCTGCGAAGCAGTGTGGCTTTTCTAGACCGAAATTCATTTTAAGCGTCAATTCAAGCATTTTCCTCTTATCCTTTTATTTATTTACTTTATATTTTTTTTTGTTATTGATTTGCACCCTGTTTTTTTCCCTCATCCCGCAACTCTAAATTATCATGAAATCAATCCTTCACGCTTGCAGTCAGGGGTGGCAATTCGGGTCCAAATCAGGTTGGCGGGTCGGGTTCGGGTCAACAGACCCGCCAGAAAATCTGTTGACCCGAACCCCGACCCGCCAACCCGTGACGGGTCAGGTATGCTGACCCGAACCCGAAGATTTCAGGTTTACGGGGCGGCGGGTCGACCCGAAATGACCCGAAACTTAATTTTAATTTATTAATTTATCACTGTATTTTCTAATAAAATCAATTTCTCACAAAACTAATTACATAATCAAGTAATAAAAATTTAAATAAATGATTCCAAATCAAATCTAAAATAAATTAAACACCGTAAAAGTGTTTTATCCCAAGCAAAATATAAAATAAATTAAAACAATATAAAAGTGAAAAATAATATAATATATTATTTGTCCAAGTATAATAATTTCAACTTCACACAAATTAAATAAATTCGTTTAGGATTAAGTAATTAATGCCTTTGAAAAAAAGAATAACTTAGTTTAGTTAGATAAAATTATTTTTATGTTTATTAAATTATTTTTAACTCGTAAACGGGTCATATCGGGTCATATCAGGTCACCACGGGTTGACCCGAAATCGACCGGTTTTCTTTTCGGGTTCATCGGGTCCAACCCGATTCTGACCCGAATTCCCGAAACCTCAACCCAAACCCATTAATTTCGTGTTATGCTCGTGTCGTGTTTTCAGGTCGTGTCGAAAATTGCCACCCCTAGTTGCGGTGATACATTTGCGCCGACAAATTTGAGCGACGATCCGGGCTTTGGTCGAGCCGTACCGTTCCTGATTTGTCTCGCGCCTTCAGACCCGCCTTCATGCTTCGACAAGAAGCAAAATATAAAGCAATCGTTCCGACGGAGCTAAATTACTACAGGATAAAGAACGAATAGGAAATTTGGATTTCGAAACAAAAAAGAGAGGGGTGCAACACGAGGACTTCCCAGGGGGTCACCCATCCTAGTACCACTCTCGCCCAAGCACGCTTAACTTCGGAGTTCTGATGGGATCCGGTGCATTAGTGCTGGTATGGTCGCATCCGCCATGTTCCTTTCGCTTTATTCTTTTAAACTACCCCGTCCTGCGAAGCAGTGTGGCTTTTCTAGACCGAAATTCATTTTAAGCGTCAATTCAAGCATTTTCCTCTTATCCTTTTATTTATTTACTTTATTTTTTTTTGTTATTGATTTGCACCCTGTTTTTTTCCCTCATCCCGCAACTCTAAATTATCATGAAATCAATCCTTCACGCTTGCAGTCAGGGGTGGCAATTCGGGTCCAAATCAGGTTGGCGGGTCGGGTTCGGGTCAACAGACCCGTCAGAAAATCTGTTGACCCGAACCCCGACCCGCCAACCCGTGACGGGTCAGGTATGCTGACCCGAACCCGAAGATTTCAGGTTTACGGGGCGGCGGGTCGACCCGAAATGACCCGAAACTTAATTTTAATTTATTAATTTATCACTGTAATTTCTAATAAAATCAATTTCTCACAAAACTAATTACATAATCAAGTAATAAAAATTTAAATAAATGATTCCAAATCAAATCTAAAATAAATTAAACACCGTAAAAGTGTTTCATCCCAAGCAAAATATAAAATAAATTAAAACAATATAAAAGTGAAAAATAATATAATATATTATTTGTCCAAGTATAATAATTTCAACTTCACACAAATTAAATAAATTCGTTTAGGATTAAGTAATTAATGCCTTTGAAAAAAAGAATAACTTAGTTTAGTTAGATAAAATTATTTTTATGTTTATTAAATTATTTTTAACTCGTAAACGGGTCATATCGGGTCATATCAGGTCACCACGGGTTGACCCGAAATCGACCGGTTTTCTTTTCGGATTCATCGGGTCCAACCGGATTCTGACCCGAATTCCCGAAACCTCAACCCAAACCCATTAATTTCGTGTTAGGCTCGTATCGTGTTTTCAGGTCGTGTCGAAAATTGCCACCCCTAGTTGCGGTGATACATTTGCGCCGACAAATTTGAGCGACGATCCGGGCTTTGATCGAGCCGTACCGTTCCTGATTTGTCTCGCGCCTTCAGACCCGCCTTCATGCTTCGACAAGAAGCAAAATATAAAGCAATCGTTCCGACGGAGCTAAATTACTACAGGATAAAGAACGAATAGGAAATTTGGATTTCGAAACAAAAAAGAGAGGGGTGCAACACGAGGACTTCCCAGGGGGTCACCCATCCTAGTACCACTCTCGCCCAAGCACGCTTAACTTCGGAGTTCTGATGGGATCCGGTGCATTAGTGCTGGTATGGTCGCACCCGCCATGTTCCTTTCGCTTTATTCTTTTAAACTACCCCGTCCTGCGAAGCAGTGTGGCTTTTCTAGACCGAAATTCATTTTCAGCGTCAATTCAAGCATTTTCCTCTTATCCTTTTATTTATTTACTTTATTTTTCTTTTTGTTATTGATTTGCACCCTGTTTTTTTCCCTCATCCCGCAACTCTAAATTATCATGAAATCAATCCTTCACGCTTGCAGTCAGGGGTGGCAATTCGGGTCCAAATCAGGGTGGCGGGTCGGGTTCGGGTCAACAGACCCGCCAGAAAATCTGTTGACCCGAACCCCGACCCGCCAACCCGTGACGGGTCAGGTATGCTGACCCGAACCCGAAGATTTCAGGTTTACGGGGCTGCGGGTCGACCCGAAATGACCCGAAACTTAATTTTAATTTATTAATTTATCACTGTAATTTCTAATAAAATCAATTTCTCACAAAACTAATTACATAATCAAGTAATAAAAATTTAAATAAATGATTCCAAATCAAATCTAAAATAAATTAAACACCGTAAAAGTGTTTTATCCCAAGCAAAATATAAAATAAATTAAAACAATATAAAAGTGAAAAATAATATAATATATTATTTGTCCAAGTATAATAATTTCAACTTCACACAAATTAAATAAATTCGTTTAGGATTAAGTAATTAATGCCTTTGAAAAAAAGAATAACTTAGTTTAGTTAGATAAAATTATTTTTATGTTTATTAAATTATTTTTAACTCGTAAACGGGTCATATCGGGTCATATCAGGTCACCACGGGTTGACCCGAAATCGACCGGTTATCTTTTCGGGTTCATCGGGTCCAACCCGATTCTGACCCGAATTCCCGAAACCTCAACCCAAACCCATTAATTTCGTGTTAGGCACGTGTCGTGTTTTCAGGTCGTGTCGAAAATTGCCACCCCTAGTTGCGGTGATACATTTGCGCCGACAAATTTGAGCGACGATCCGGGCTTTGATCGAGCCGTACCGTTCCTGATTTGTCTCGCGCCTTCAGACCCGCCTTCATGCTTCGACAAGAAGCAAAATATAAAGCAATCGTTCCGACGGAGCTAAATTACTACAGGATAAAGAACGAATAGGAAATTTGGATTTCGAAACAAAAATGAGAGGGGTGCAACACGAGGACTTCCCAGGGGGTCACCCATCCTAGTACTACTCTCGCCTAAGCACGCTTAACTTCGGAGTTCTGATGGGATCCGGTGCATTAATGCCGGTATGATCGCACGCGCCATTTTTCTTTCGCTTTATTCCTTTAAACTACCCAGTCCTGCGAAGCAGTGTGGCTTTTCTAGACCGAAATTCATTTTAAGCGTCAATTCAAGCATTTTACTCTTATCCTTTTATTTATTTACTTTATTTTTTTTTTGTTATTGATTTGCACCTTATTTTTGTCCCTCATCCCGCAACTCTAAATTATCATGAAATCAATCCTTCACGCTTGCGGTGATACATTTGCGCCGACAAATTTGAGCGACGATCCGGGCTTTGATCGAGCAATACCGTTCCTGATTTGTCTCGCGCCTTCAGACCCGCCTTCATGCTTCGACAAGAAGCAAAATATAAAGCAGTCGTTCCGACGGAGCTAAATTACTACAGGATAAAGAACGAATAGGAAATTTGGATTTCGAAACAAAAATGAGAGGGGTGCAACACGAGGACTTCCCAGGGGGTCACCCATCCTAGTACTACTCTCGCCTAAGCACGCTTAACTTCGGAGTTCTGATGGGATCCGGTGCATTAATGCCGGTATGATCGCACGCGCCATTTTTCTTTCGCTTTATTCCTTTAAACTACCCAGTCCTGCGAAGCAGTGTGGCTTTTCTAGACCGAAATTCATTTTAAGCGTCAATTCAAGCATTTTCCTCTTATCCTTTTATTTATTTACTTTATATTTTTTTTTGTTATTGATTTGCACCCTGTTTTTTTCCCTCATCCCGCAACTCTAAATTATCATGAAATCAATCCTTCACGCTTGCAGTTAGGGGTGGCAATTCGGGTCCAAATCAGGTTGGCGGGTCGGGTTCGGGTCAACAGACCCGCCAGAAAATCTGTTGACCCGAACCCCGACCCGCCAACCCGTGACGGGTCAGGTATGCTGACCCGAACCCGAAGATTTCAGGTTTACGGGGCGGCGGGTAGACCCGAAATGACCCGAAACTTAATTTTAATTTATTAATTTATCACTGTAATTTCTAATAAAATCAATTTCTCACAAAACTAATTACATAATCAAGTAATAAAAATTTAAATAAATGATTCCAAATCAAATCTAAAATAAATTAAACACCGTAAAAGTGTTTTATCCCAAGCAAAATATAAAATAAATTAAAACAATATAAAAGTGAAAAATAATATAATATATTATTTGTCCAAGTATAATAATTTCAACTTCACACAAATTAAATAAATTCGTTTAGGATTAAGTAATTAATGCCTTTGAAAAAAAGAATAACTTAGTTTAGTTAGATAAAATTATTTTTATGTTTATTAAATTATTTTTAACTCGTAAACGGGTCATATCGGGTCATATCAGGTCACCACGGGTTGACCCGAAATCGACCGGTTTTCTTTTCGGGTTCATCGGGTCCAACCCGATTCTGACCCGAATTCCCGAAACCTCAACCCAAACCCATTAATTTCGTGTTAGGCTCGTGTCGTGTTTTCAGGTCGTGTCGAAAATTGCCACCCCTAGTTGCGGTGATACATTTGCGCCGACAAATTTGAGCGACGATCCGGGCTTTGGTCGAGCCGTACCGTTCCTGATTTGTCTCGCGCCTTCAGACCCGCCTTCATGCTTCGACAAGAAGCAAAATATAAAGCAATCGTTCCGACGGAGCTAAATTACTACAGGATAAAGAACGAATAGGAAATTTGGATTTCGAAACAAAAAAGAGAGGGGTGCAACACGAGGACTTCCCAGGGGGTCACCCATCCTAGTACCACTCTCGCCCAAGCACGCTTAACTTCGGAGTTCTGATGGGATCCGGTGCATTAGTGCTGGTATGGTCGCACCCGCCATGTTCCTTTCGCTTTATTCTTTTAAACTACCCCGTCCTGCGAAGCAGTGTGGCTTTTCTAGACCGAAATTCATTTTAAGCGTCAATTCAAGCATTTTCCTCTTATCCTTTTATTTATTTACTTTATTTTTTTTTTGTTATTGATTTGCACCCTGTTTTTTTCCCTCATCCCGCAACTCTAAATTATCATGAAATCAATCCTTCACGCTTGCAGTCAGGGGTGGCAATTCGGGTCCAAATCAGGTTGGTGGGTCGGGTTCGGGTCAACAGACCCGCCAGAAAATCTGTTGACCCGAACCCCGACCCGCCAACCCGTGACGGGTCAGGTATGCTGACCCGAACCCGAAGATTTCAGGTTTACGGGGCGGCGGGTCGACCCGAAATGACCCGAAACTTAATTTTAATTTATTAATTTATCGCTGTATTTTCTAATAAAATCAATTTCTCACAAAACTAATTACATAATCAAGTAATAAAAATTTAAATAAATGATTCCAAATCAAATCTAAAATAAATTAAACACCGTAAAAGTGTTTTATCCCAAGCAAAATATAAAATAAATTAAAACAATATAAAAGTGAAAAATAATATAATATATTATTTGTCCAAGTATAATAATTTCAACTTCACACAAATTAAATAAATTCGTTTAGGATTAAGTAATTAATGCCTTTGAAAAAAAGAATAACTTAGTTTAGTTAGATAAAATTATTTTTATGTTTATTAAATTATTTTTAACTCGTAAACGGGTCATATCGGGTCATATCAGGTCACCACGGGTTGACCCAAAATCGACCGGTTTTCTTTTCGGGTTCATCGGGTCCAACCCTATTCTGACCCGAATTCCCGAAACCTCAACCCAAACCCATTAATTTCGTGTTATGCTCGTGTCGTGTTTTCAGGTCGTGTCGAAAATTGCCACCCCTAGTTGCGGTGATACATTTGCGCCGACAAATTTGAGCGACGATCCGGGCTTTGGTCGAGCCGTACCGTTCCTGATTTGTCTCGCGCCTTCAGACCCGCCTTCATGCTTCGACAAGAAGCAAAATATAAAGCAATCGTTCCGACGGAGCTAAATTACTACAGGATAAAGAACGAATAGGAAATTTGGATTTCGAAACAAAAAAGAGAGGGGTGCAACACGAGGACTTCCCAGGGGGTCACCCATCCTAGTACCACTCTCGCCCAAGCACGCTTAACTTCGGAGTTCTGATGGGATCCGGTGCATTAGTGCTGGTATGGTCGCACCCGCCATGTTCCTTTCGCTTTATTCTTTTAAACTACCCCGTCCTGCGAAGCAGTGTGGCTTTTCTAGACCGAAATTCATTTTAAGCGTCAATTCAAGCATTTTCCTCTTATCCTTTTATTTATTTACTTTATTTTTTTTTGTTATTGATTTGCACCCTGTTTTTTTCCCTCATCCCGCAACTCTAAATTATCATGAAATCAATCCTTCACGCTTGCAGTCAGGGGTGGCAATTCGGGTCCAAATCAGGTTGGCGGGTCGGGTTCGGGTCAACAGACCCGCCAGAAAATCTGTTGACCCGAACCCCGACCCGCCAACCCGTGACGGGTCAGGTATGCTGACCCGAACCCGAAGATTTCAGGTTTACGGGGCGGCGGGTCGACCCGAAATGACCCGAAACTTAATTTTAATTTATTAATTTATCACTGTAATTTCTAATAAAATCAATTTCTCACAAAACTAATTACATAATCAAGTAATAAAAATTTAAATAAATGATTCCAAATCAAATCTAAAATAAATTAAACACCGTAAAAGTGTTTTATCCCAAGCAAAATATAAAATAAATTAAAACAATATAAAAGTGAAAAATAATATAATATATTATTTGTCCAAGTATAATAATTTCAACTTCACACAAATTAAATAAATTCGTTTAGGATTAAGTAATTAATGCCTTTGAAAAAAAGAATAACTTAGTTTAGTTAGATAAAATTATTTTTATGTTTATTAAATTATTTTTAACTCGTAAACGGGTCATATCGGGTCATATCAGGTCACCACGGGTTGACCCGAAATCGACCGGTTTTCTTTTCGGGTTCATCGGGTCCAACCGGATTCTGACCCGAATTCCCGAAACCTCAACCCAAACCCATTAATTTCGTGTTAGGCTCGTATCGTGTTTTCAGGTCGTGTCGAAAATTGCCACCCCTAGTTGCGGTGATACATTTGCGCCGACAAATTTGAGCGACGATCCGGGCTTTGATCGAGCCGTACCGTTCCTGATTTGTCTCGCGCCTTCAGACCCGCCTTCATGCTTCGACAAGAAGCAAAATATAAAGCAATCGTTCCGACGGAGCTAAATTACTACAGGATAAAGAACGAATAGGAAATTTGGATTTCGAAACAAAAAAGAGAGGGGTGCAACACGAGGACTTCCCAGGGGGTCACCCATCCTAGTACCACTCTCGCCCAAGCACGCTTAACTTCGGAGTTCTGATGGGATCCGGTGCATTAGTGCTGGTATGGTCGCACCCGCCATGTTCCTTTCGCTTTATTCTTTTAAACTACCCCGTCCTGCGAAGCAGTGTGGCTTTTCTAGACCGAAATTCATTTTAAGCGTCAATTCAAGCATTTTCCTCTTATCCTTTTATTTATTTACTTTATTTTTCTTTTTGTTATTGATTTGCACCCTGTTTTTTTCCCTCATCCCGCAACTCTAAATTATCATGAAATCAATCCTTCACGCTTGCAGTCAGGGGTGGCAATTCGGGTCCAAATCAGGTTGGCGGGTCGGGTTCGGGTCAACAGATTTTCTGGCGGGTCTGTTGACCCGAACCCCGACCCGCCAACCCGTGACGGGTCAGGTATGCTGACCCGAACCCGAAGATTTCAGGTTTACGGGGCTGCGGGTCGACCCGAAATGACCCGAAACTTAATTTTAATTTATTAATTTATCACTGTAATTTCTAATAAAATCAATTTCTCACAAAACTAATTACATAATCAAGTAATAAAAATTTAAATAAATGATTCCAAATCAAATCTAAAATAAATTAAACACCGTAAAAGTGTTTTATCCCAAGCAAAATATAAAATAAATTAAAACAATATAAAAGTGAAAAATAATATAATATATTATTTGTCCAAGTATAATAATTTCAACTTCACACAAATTAAATAAATTCGTTTAGGATTAAGTAATTAATGCCTTTGAAAAAAAGAATAACTTAGTTTAGTTAGATAAAATTATTTTTATGTTTATTAAATTATTTTTAACTCGTAAACGGGTCATATCGGGTCATATCAGGTCACCACGGGTTGACCCGAAATCGACCGGTTATCTTTTCGGGTTCATCGGGTCCAACCCGATTCTGACCCGAATTCCCGAAACCTCAACCCAAACCCATTAATTTCGTGTTAGGCTCGTGTCGTGTTTTCAGGTCGTGTCGAAAATTGCCACCCCTAGTTGCGGTGATACATTTGCGCCGACAAATTTGAGCGACGATCCGGGCTTTGATCGAGCCGTACCGTTCCTGATTTGTCTCGCGCCTTCAGACCCGCCTTCATGCTTCGACAAGAAGCAAAATATAAAGCAATCGTTCCGACGGAGCTAAATTACTACAGGATAAAGAACGAATAGGAAATTTGGATTTCGAAACAAAAAAGAGAGGGGTGCAACACGAGGACTTCCCAGGGGGTCACCCATCCTAGTACTACTCTCGCCCAAGCACGCTTAACTTCGGAGTTCTGATGGGATCCGGTGCATTAGTGCTGGTATGGTCGCACCAGCCATGTTCCTTTCGCTTTATTCTTTTAAACTACCCCGTCCTGCGAAGCAGTGTGGCTTTTCTTGACCGAAATTCATTTTAAGCGTCAATTCAAGCATTTTCCTCTTATCCTTTTATTTATTTACTTTATTTTTCTCTTTGTTATTGATTTGTACCCTGTTTTTTTCCCTCATCCCGCAACTCTAAATTATCATGAAATCAATCCTTCACGCTTGCAGTCAGGGGTGGCAATTCGGGTCCAAATCAGGTTGGCGGGTCGGGTTCGGGTCAACAGACCCGCCAGAAAATCTGTTGACCCGAACCCCGACCCGCCAACCCGTGACGGGTCAGGTATGCTGACCCGAACCCGAAGATTTCAGGTTTACGGGGCGGCGGGTCGACCCGAAATGACCCGAAACTTAATTTTAATTTATTAATTTATCACTGTAATTTCTAATAAAATCAATTTCTCACAAAACTAATTACATAATCAAGTAATAAAAATTTAAATAAATGATTCCAAATCAAATCTAAAATAAATTAAACACCGTAAAAGTGTTTTATCCCAAGCAAAATATAAAATAAATTAAAACAATATAAAAGTGAAAAATAATATAATATATTATTTGTCCAAGTATAATAATTTCAACTTCACACAAATTAAATAAATTCGTTTAGGATTAAGTAATTAATGCCTTTGAAAAAAAGAATAACTTAGTTTAGTTAGATAAAATTATTTTTATGTTTATTAAATTATTTTTAACTCGTAAACGGGTCATATCGGGTCATATCAGGTCACCACGGGTTGACCCGAAATCGACCGGTTTTCTTTTCGGGTTCATCGGGTCCAACCGGATTCTGACCCGAATTCCCGAAACCTCAACCCAAACCCATTAATTTCGTGTTAGGCTCGTATCGTGTTTTCAGGTCGTGTCGAAAATTGCCACCCCTAGTTGCGGTGATACATTTGCGCCGACAAATTTGAGCGACGATCCGGGCTTTGATCGAGCCGTACCGTTCCTGATTTGTCTCGCGCCTTCAGACCCGCCTTCATGCTTCGACAACAAGCAAAATATAAAGCAATCGTTCCGACGGAGCTAAATTACTACAGGATAAAGAACGAATAGGAAATTTGGATTTCGAAACAAAAAAGAGAGGGGTGCAACACGAGGACTTCCCAGGGGGTCACCCATCCTAGTACCACTCTCGCCCAAGCACGCTTAACTTCGGAGTTCTGATGGGATCCGGTGCATTAGTGCTGGTATGGTCGCACCCGCCATGTTCCTTTCGCTTTATTCTTTTAAACTACCCCGTCCTGCGAAGCAGTGTGGCTTTTCTAGACCGAAATTCATTTTAAGCGTCAATTCAAGCATTTTCCTCTTATCCTTTTATTTATTTACTTTATTTTTCTTTTTGTTATTGATTTGCACCCTATTTTTTTCCCTCATCCCGCAACTCTAAATTATCATGAAATCAATCCTTCACGCTTGCAGTCAGGGGTGGCAATTCGGGTCCAAATCAGGTTGGCGGGTCGGGTTCGGGTCAACAGACCCGCCAGAAAATCTGTTGACCCGAACCCCGACCCGCCAACCCGTGACGGGTCAGGTATGCTGACCCGAACCCGAAGATTTCAGGTTTACGGGGCGGCGGGTCGACCCGAAATGACCCGAAACTTAATTTTAATTTATTAATTTATCACTGTAATTTCTAATAAAATCAATTTCTCACAAAACTAATTACATAATCAAGTAATAAAAATTTAAATAAATGATTCCAAATCAAATCTAAAATAAATTAAACACCGTAAAAGTGTTTTATCCCAAGCAAAATATAAAATAAATTAAAACAATATAAAAGTGAAAAATAATATAATATATTATTTGTCCAAGTATAATAATTTCAACTTCACACAAATTAAATAAATTCGTTTAGGATTAAGTAATTAATGCCTTTGAAAAAAAGAATAACTTAGTTTAGTTAGATAAAATTATTTTTATGTTTATTAAATTATTTTTAACTCGTAAACGGGTCATATCGGGTCATATCAGGTCACCACGGGTTGACCCGAAATCGACCGGTTTTCTTTTCGGGTTCATCGGGTCCAACCGGATTCTGACCCGAATTCCCGAAACCTCAACCCAAACCCATTAATTTCGTGTTAGGCTCGTATCGTGTTTTCAGGTCGTGTCGAAAATTGCCACCCCTAGTTGCGGTGATACATTTGCGCCGACAAATTTGAGCGACGATCCGGGCTTTGATCGAGCCGTACCGTTCCTGATTTGTCTCGCGCCTTCAGACCCGCCTTCATGCTTCGACAAGAAGCAAAATATAAAGCAATCGTTCCGACGGAGCTAAATTACTACAGGATAAAGAACGAATAGGAAATTTGGATTTCGAAACAAAAAAGAGAGGGGTGCAACACGAGGACTTCCCAGGGGGTCACCCATCCTAGTACCACTCTCGCCCAAGCACGCTTAACTTCGGAGTTCTGATGGGATCCGGTGCATTAGTGCTGGTATGGTCGCACCCGCCATGTTCCTTTCGCTTTATTCTTTTAAACTACCCCGTCCTGCGAAGCAGTGTGGCTTTTCTAGACCGAAATTCATTTTAAGCGTCAATTCAAGCATTTTCCTCTTATCCTTTTATTTATTTACTTTATTTTTCTTTTTGTTATTGATTTGCACCCTGTTTTTTTCCCTCATCCCGCAACTCTAAATTATCATGAAATCAATCCTTCACGCTTGCAGTCAGGGGTGGCAATTCGGGTCCAAATCAGGTTGGCGGGTCGGGTTCGGGTCAACAGATTTTCTGGCGGGTCTGTTGACCCGAACCCCGACCCGCCAACCCGTGACGGGTCAGGTATGCTGACCCGAACCCGAAGATTTCAGGTTTACGGGGCTGCGGGTCGACCCGAAATGACCCGAAACTTAATTTTAATTTATTAATTTATCACTGTAATTTCTAATAAAATCAATTTCTCACAAAACTAATTACATAATCAAGTAATAAAAATTTAAATAAATGATTCCAAATCAAATCTAAAATAAATTAAACACCGTAAAAGTGTTTTATCCCAAGCAAAATATAAAATAAATTAAAACAATATAAAAGTGAAAAATAATATAATATATTATTTGTCCAAGTATAATAATTTCAACTTCACACAAATTAAATAAATTCGTTTAGGATTAAGTAATTAATGCCTTTGAAAAAAAGAATAACTTAGTTTAGTTAGATAAAATTATTTTTATGTTTATTAAATTATTTTTAACTCGTAAACGGGTCATATCGGGTCATATCAGGTCACCACGGGTTGACCCGAAATCGACCGGTTATCTTTTCGGGTTCATCGGGTCCAACCCGATTCTGACCCGAATTCCCGAAACCTCAACCCAAACCCATTAATTTCGTGTTAGGCTCGTGTCGTGTTTTCAGGTCGTGTCGAAAATTGCCACCCCTAGTTGCGGTGATACATTTGCGCCGACAAATTTGAGCGACGATCCGGGCTTTGATCGAGCCGTACCGTTCCTGATTTGTCTCGCGCCTTCAGACCCGCCTTCATGCTTCGACAAGAAGCAAAATATAAAGCAATCGTTCCGACGGAGCTAAATTACTACAGGATAAAGAACGAATAGGAAATTTGGATTTCGAAACAAAAAAGAGAGGGGTGCAACACGAGGACTTCCCAGGGGGTCACCCATCCTAGTACTACTCTCGCCCAAGCACGCTTAACTTCGGAGTTCTGATGGGATCCGGTGCATTAGTGCTGGTATGGTCGCACCAGCCATGTTCCTTTCGCTTTATTCTTTTAAACTACCCCGTCCTGCGAAGCAGTGTGGCTTTTCTTGACCGAAATTCATTTTAAGCGTCAATTCAAGCATTTTCCTCTTATCCTTTTATTTATTTACTTTATTTTTCTCTTTGTTATTGATTTGTACCCTGTTTTTTTCCCTCATCCCGCAACTCTAAATTATCATGAAATCAATCCTTCACGCTTGCAGTCAGGGGTGGCAATTCGGGTCCAAATCAGGTTGGCGGGTCGGGTTCGGGTCAACAGACCCGCCAGAAAATCTGTTGACCCGAACCCCGACCCGCCAACCCGTGACGGGTCAGGTATGCTGACCCGAACCCGAAGATTTCAGGTTTACGGGGCGGCGGGTCGACCCGAAATGACCCGAAACTTAATTTTAATTTATTAATTTATCACTGTAATTTCTAATAAAATCAATTTCTCACAAAACTAATTACATAATCAAGTAATAAAAATTTAAATAAATGATTCCAAATCAAATCTAAAATAAATTAAACACCGTAAAAGTGTTTTATCCCAAGCAAAATATAAAATAAATTAAAACAATATAAAAGTGAAAAATAATATAATATATTATTTGTCCAAGTATAATAATTTCAACTTCACACAAATTAAATAAATTCGTTTAGGATTAAGTAATTAATGCCTTTGAAAAAAAGAATAACTTAGTTTAGTTAGATAAAATTATTTTTATGTTTATTAAATTATTTTTAACTCGTAAACGGGTCATATCGGGTCATATCAGGTCACCACGGGTTGACCCGAAATCGACCGGTTTTCTTTTCGGGTTCATCGGGTCCAACCGGATTCTGACCCGAATTCCCGAAACCTCAACCCAAACCCATTAATTTCGTGTTAGGCTCGTATCGTGTTTTCAGGTCGTGTCGAAAATTGCCACCCCTAGTTGCGGTGATACATTTGCGCCGACAAATTTGAGCGACGATCCGGGCTTTGATCGAGCCGTACCGTTCCTGATTTGTCTCGCGCCTTCAGACCCGCCTTCATGCTTCGACAAGAAGCAAAATATAAAGCAATCGTTCCGACGGAGCTAAATTACTACAGGATAAAGAACGAATAGGAAATTTGGATTTCGAAACAAAAAAGAGAGGGGTGCAACACGAGGACTTCCCAGGGGGTCACCCATCCTAGTACCACTCTCGCCCAAGCACGCTTAACTTCGGAGTTCTGATGGGATCCGGTGCATTAGTGCTGGTATGGTCGCACCCGCCATGTTCCTTTCGCTTTATTCTTTTAAACTACCCCGTCCTGCGAAGCAGTGTGGCTTTTCTAGACCGAAATTCATTTTAAGCGTCAATTCAAGCATTTTCCTCTTATCCTTTTATTTATTTACTTTATTTTTCTTTTTGTTATTGATTTGCACCCTATTTTTTTCCCTCATCCCGCAACTCTAAATTATCATGAAATCAATCCTTCACGCTTGCAGTCAGGGGTGGCAATTCGGGTCCAAATCAGGTTGGCGGGTCGGGTTCGGGTCAACAGACCCGCCAGAAAATCTGTTGACCCGAACCCCGACCCGCCAACCCGTGACGGGTCAGGTATGCTGACCCGAACCCGAAGATTTCAGGTTTACGGGGCGGCGGGTCGACCCGAAATGACCCGAAACTTAATTTTAATTTATTAATTTATCACTGTAATTTCTAATAAAATCAATTTCTCACAAAACTAATTACATAATCAAGTAATAAAAATTTAAATAAATGATTCCAAATCAAATCTAAAATAAATTAAACACCGTAAAAGTGTTTTATCCCAAGCAAAATATAAAATAAATTAAAACAATATAAAAGTGAAAAATAATATAATATATTATTTGTCCAAGTATAATAATTTCAACTTCACACAAATTAAATAAATTCGTTTAGGATTAAGTAATTAATGCCTTTGAAAAAAAGAATAACTTAGTTTAGTTAGATAAAATTATTTTTATGTTTATTAAATTATTTTTAACTCGTAAACGGGTCATATCGGGTCATATCAGGTCACCACGGGTTGACCCGAAATCGACCGGTTTTCTTTTCGGGTTCATCGGGTCCAACCGGATTCTGACCCGAATTCCCGAAACCTCAACCCAAACCCATTAATTTCGTGTTAGGCTCGTATCGTGTTTTCAGGTCGTGTCGAAAATTGCCACCCCTAGTTGCGGTGATACATTTGCGCCGACAAATTTGAGCGACGATCCGGGCTTTGATCGAGCCGTACCGTTCCTGATTTGTCTCGCGCCTTCAGACCCGCCTTCATGCTTCGACAAGAAGCAAAATATAAAGCAATCGTTCCGACGGAGCTAAATTACTACAGGATAAAGAACGAATAGGAAATTTGGATTTCGAAACAAAAAAGAGAGGGGTGCAACACGAGGACTTCCCAGGGGGTCACCCATCCTAGTACTACTCTCGCCCAAGCACGCTTAACTTTGGAGTTCTGATGGGATCCGGTGCAATAGTGCTGGTATGATCGCACCCGCCATGTTCCTTTCGCTTTATTCTTTTAAACCACCCCGTGCTGCGAAACAGTGTGGCTTTTCTAGACCGAAATTCATTTTAAGCTTCAATTCAAGCATTTTCCTCTTATCCTTTTATTTATTTACTTTATATTTTTTTTGTTATTGATTTGCACCTTATTTTTTTCCCTCATCCCGCAACTCTAAATTATCATGAAATCAATCCTTCACGCTTGCGGTGATACATTTGCGCCGACAAATTTGAGCGACGATCCGGGCTTTGATCGAGCCGTACCGTTCCTGATTTGTCTCGCGCCTTCAGACCCGCCTTCATGCTTCGACAAGAAGCAAAATATAAAGCAATCGTTCCGACGGAGCTAAATTACTACAGGATAAAGAACGAATAGGAAATTTGGATTTCGAAACAAAAAAGAGAGGGGTGCAACACGAGGACTTCCCAGGGGGTCACCCATCCTAGTACCACTCTCGCCCAAGCACGCATAACTTCGGAGTTCTGATGGGATCCGGTGCATTAGTGCTGGTATGATCGCACCCGCCATGTTCCTTTCGCTTTATTCTTTTAAACCACCCCGTGCTGCGAAACAGTGTGGCTTTTCTAGACCGAAATTCATTTTAAGCTTCGATTCAAGCATTTTCCTCTTATCCTATTATTTATTTACTTTATATTTTTTTTGTTATTGATTTGCACCTTATTTTTTTCCCTCATCCCGCAACTCAAAATTATCATGAAATCAATCCTTCACGCTTGCGGTGATACATTTGCGCCGACAAATTTGAGCGACGATCCGGGCTTTGATCGAGCAATACCGTTCCTGATTTGTCTCGCGCCTTCAGACCCGCCTTCATGCTTCGACAAGAAGCAAAATATAAAGCAGTCGTTCCGACGGAGCTAAATTACTACAGGATAAAGAACGAATAGGAAATTTGGATTTCGAAACAAAAATGAGAGGGGTGCAACACGAGGACTTCCCAGGGGGTCACCCATCCTAGTACTACTCTCGCCTAAGCACGCTTAACTTCGGAGTTCTGATGGGATCCGGTGCATTAATGCCGGTATGATCGCACGCGCCATTTTTCTTTCGCTTTATTCCTTTAAACTACCCAGTCCTGCGAAGCAGTGTGGCTTTTCTAGACCGAAATTCATTTTAAGCGTCAATTCAAGCATTTTACTCTTATCCTTTTATTTATTTACTTTATTTTTTTTTTGTTATTGATTTGCACCTTATTTTTGTCCCTCATCCCGCAACTCTAAATTATCATGAAATCAATCCTTCACGCTTGCGGTGATACATTTGCGCCGACAAATTTGAGCGACGATCCGGGCTTTGATCGAGCAATACCGTTCCTGATTTGTCTCGCGCCTTCAGACCCGCCTTCATGCTTCGACAAGAAGCAAAATATAAAGCAGTCGTTCCGACGGAGCTAAATTACTACAGGATAAAGAACGAATAGGAAATTTGGATTTCGAAACAAAAATGAGAGGGGTGCAACACGAGGACTTCCCAGGGGGTCACCCATCCTAGTACTACTCTCGCCTAAGCACGCTTAACTTCGGAGTTCTGATGGGATCCGGTGCATTAATGCCGGTATGATCGCACGCGCCATTTTTCTTTCGCTTTATTCCTTTAAACTACCCAGTCCTGCGAAGCAGTGTGGCTTTTCTAGACCGAAATTCATTTTAAGCGTCAATTCAAGCATTTTCCTCTTATCCTTTTATTTATTTACTTTATATTTTTTTTTGTTATTGATTTGCACCCTGTTTTTTTCCCTCATCCCGCAACTCTAAATTATCATGAAATCAATCCTTCACGCTTGCAGTCAGGGGTGGCAATTCGGGTCCAAATCAGGTTGGCGGGTCGGGTTCGGGTCAACAGACCCGCCAGAAAATCTGTTGACCCGAACCCCGACCCGCCAACCCGTGACGGGTCAGGTATGCTGACCCGAACCCGAAGATTTCAGGTTTACGGGGCGGCGGGTCGACCCGAAATGACCCGAAACTTAATTTTAATTTATTAATTTATCACTGTATTTTCTAATAAAATCAATTTCTCACAAAACTAATTACATAATCAAGTAATAAAAATTTAAATAAATGATTCCAAATCAAATCTAAAATAAATTAAACACCGTAAAAGTGTTTTATCCCAAGCAAAATATAAAATAAATTAAAACAATATAAAAGTGAAAAATAATATAATATATTATTTGTCCAAGTATAATAATTTCAACTTCACACAAATTAAATAAATTCGTTTAGGATTAAGTAATTAATGCCTTTGAAAAAAAGAATAACTTAGTTTAGTTAGATAAAATTATTTTTATGTTTATTAAATTATTTTTAACTCGTAAACGGGTCATATCGGGTCATATCAGGTCACCACGGGTTGACCCGAAATCGACCGGTTTTCTTTTCGGGTTCATCGGGTCCAACCCGATTCTGACCCGAATTCCCGAAACCTCAACCCAAACCCATTAATTTCGTGTTATGCTCGTGTCGTGTTTTCAGGTCGTGTCGAAAATTGCCACCCCTAGTTGCGGTGATACATTTGCGCCGACAAATTTGAGCGACGATCCGGGCTTTGGTCGAGCCGTACCGTTCCTGATTTGTCTCGCGCCTTCAGACCCGCCTTCATGCTTCGACAAGAAGCAAAATATAAAGCAATCGTTCCGACGGAGCTAAATTACTACAGGATAAAGAACGAATAGGAAATTTGGATTTCGAAACAAAAAAGAGAGGGGTGCAACACGAGGACTTCCCAGGGGGTCACCCATCCTAGTACCACTCTCGCCCAAGCACGCTTAACTTCGGAGTTCTGATGGGATCCGGTGCATTAGTGCTGGTATGGTCGCATCCGCCATGTTCCTTTCGCTTTATTCTTTTAAACTACCCCGTCCTGCGAAGCAGTGTGGCTTTTCTAGACCGAAATTCATTTTAAGCGTCAATTCAAGCATTTTCCTCTTATCCTTTTATTTATTTACTTTATTTTTTTTTGTTATTGATTTGCACCCTGTTTTTTTCCCTCATCCCGCAACTCTAAATTATCATGAAATCAATCCTTCACGCTTGCAGTCAGGGGTGGCAATTCGGGTCCAAATCAGGTTGGCGGGTCGGGTTCGGGTCAACAGACCCGTCAGAAAATCTGTTGACCCGAACCCCGACCCGCCAACCCGTGACGGGTCAGGTATGCTGACCCGAACCCGAAGATTTCAGGTTTACGGGGCGGCGGGTCGACCCGAAATGACCCGAAACTTAATTTTAATTTATTAATTTATCACTGTAATTTCTAATAAAATCAATTTCTCACAAAACTAATTACATAATCAAGTAATAAAAATTTAAATAAATGATTCCAAATCAAATCTAAAATAAATTAAACACCGTAAAAGTGTTTCATCCCAAGCAAAATATAAAATAAATTAAAACAATATAAAAGTGAAAAATAATATAATATATTATTTGTCCAAGTATAATAATTTCAACTTCACACAAATTAAATAAATTCGTTTAGGATTAAGTAATTAATGCCTTTGAAAAAAAGAATAACTTAGTTTAGTTAGATAAAATTATTTTTATGTTTATTAAATTATTTTTAACTCGTAAACGGGTCATATCGGGTCATATCAGGTCACCACGGGTTGACCCGAAATCGACCGGTTTTCTTTTCGGATTCATCGGGTCCAACCGGATTCTGACCCGAATTCCCGAAACCTCAACCCAAACCCATTAATTTCGTGTTAGGCTCGTATCGTGTTTTCAGGTCGTGTCGAAAATTGCCACCCCTAGTTGCGGTGATACATTTGCGCCGACAAATTTGAGCGACGATCCGGGCTTTGATCGAGCCGTACCGTTCCTGATTTGTCTCGCGCCTTCAGACCCGCCTTCATGCTTCGACAAGAAGCAAAATATAAAGCAATCGTTCCGACGGAGCTAAATTACTACAGGATAAAGAACGAATAGGAAATTTGGATTTCGAAACAAAAAAGAGAGGGGTGCAACACGAGGACTTCCCAGGGGGTCACCCATCCTAGTACCACTCTCGCCCAAGCACGCTTAACTTCGGAGTTCTGATGGGATCCGGTGCATTAGTGCTGGTATGGTCGCACCCGCCATGTTCCTTTCGCTTTATTCTTTTAAACTACCCCGTCCTGCGAAGCAGTGTGGCTTTTCTAGACCGAAATTCATTTTCAGCGTCAATTCAAGCATTTTCCTCTTATCCTTTTATTTATTTACTTTATTTTTCTTTTTGTTATTGATTTGCACCCTGTTTTTTTCCCTCATCCCGCAACTCTAAATTATCATGAAATCAATCCTTCACGCTTGCAGTCAGGGGTGGCAATTCGGGTCCAAATCAGGGTGGCGGGTCGGGTTCGGGTCAACAGACCCGCCAGAAAATCTGTTGACCCGAACCCCGACCCGCCAACCCGTGACGGGTCAGGTATGCTGACCCGAACCCGAAGATTTCAGGTTTACGGGGCTGCGGGTCGACCCGAAATGACCCGAAACTTAATTTTAATTTATTAATTTATCACTGTAATTTCTAATAAAATCAATTTCTCACAAAACTAATTACATAATCAAGTAATAAAAATTTAAATAAATGATTCCAAATCAAATCTAAAATAAATTAAACACCGTAAAAGTGTTTTATCCCAAGCAAAATATAAAATAAATTAAAACAATATAAAAGTGAAAAATAATATAATATATTATTTGTCCAAGTATAATAATTTCAACTTCACACAAATTAAATAAATTCGTTTAGGATTAAGTAATTAATGCCTTTGAAAAAAAGAATAACTTAGTTTAGTTAGATAAAATTATTTTTATGTTTATTAAATTATTTTTAACTCGTAAACGGGTCATATCGGGTCATATCAGGTCACCACGGGTTGACCCGAAATCGACCGGTTATCTTTTCGGGTTCATCGGGTCCAACCCGATTCTGACCCGAATTCCCGAAACCTCAACCCAAACCCATTAATTTCGTGTTAGGCACGTGTCGTGTTTTCAGGTCGTGTCGAAAATTGCCACCCCTAGTTGCGGTGATACATTTGCGCCGACAAATTTGAGCGACGATCCGGGCTTTGATCGAGCCGTACCGTTCCTGATTTGTCTCGCGCCTTCAGACCCGCCTTCATGCTTCGACAAGAAGCAAAATATAAAGCAATCGTTCCGACGGAGCTAAATTACTACAGGATAAAGAACGAATAGGAAATTTGGATTTCGAAACAAAAATGAGAGGGGTGCAACACGAGGACTTCCCAGGGGGTCACCCATCCTAGTACTACTCTCGCCTAAGCACGCTTAACTTCGGAGTTCTGATGGGATCCGGTGCATTAATGCCGGTATGATCGCACGCGCCATTTTTCTTTCGCTTTATTCCTTTAAACTACCCAGTCCTGCGAAGCAGTGTGGCTTTTCTAGACCGAAATTCATTTTAAGCGTCAATTCAAGCATTTTACTCTTATCCTTTTATTTATTTACTTTATTTTTTTTTTGTTATTGATTTGCACCTTATTTTTGTCCCTCATCCCGCAACTCTAAATTATCATGAAATCAATCCTTCACGCTTGCGGTGATACATTTGCGCCGACAAATTTGAGCGACGATCCGGGCTTTGATCGAGCAATACCGTTCCTGATTTGTCTCGCGCCTTCAGACCCGCCTTCATGCTTCGACAAGAAGCAAAATATAAAGCAGTCGTTCCGACGGAGCTAAATTACTACAGGATAAAGAACGAATAGGAAATTTGGATTTCGAAACAAAAATGAGAGGGGTGCAACACGAGGACTTCCCAGGGGGTCACCCATCCTAGTACTACTCTCGCCTAAGCACGCTTAACTTCGGAGTTCTGATGGGATCCGGTGCATTAATGCCGGTATGATCGCACGCGCCATTTTTCTTTCGCTTTATTCCTTTAAACTACCCAGTCCTGCGAAGCAGTGTGGCTTTTCTAGACCGAAATTCATTTTAAGCGTCAATTCAAGCATTTTCCTCTTATCCTTTTATTTATTTACTTTATATTTTTTTTTGTTATTGATTTGCACCCTGTTTTTTTCCCTCATCCCGCAACTCTAAATTATCATGAAATCAATCCTTCACGCTTGCAGTTAGGGGTGGCAATTCGGGTCCAAATCAGGTTGGCGGGTCGGGTTCGGGTCAACAGACCCGCCAGAAAATCTGTTGACCCGAACCCCGACCCGCCAACCCGTGACGGGTCAGGTATGCTGACCCGAACCCGAAGATTTCAGGTTTACGGGGCGGCGGGTAGACCCGAAATGACCCGAAACTTAATTTTAATTTATTAATTTATCACTGTAATTTCTAATAAAATCAATTTCTCACAAAACTAATTACATAATCAAGTAATAAAAATTTAAATAAATGATTCCAAATCAAATCTAAAATAAATTAAACACCGTAAAAGTGTTTTATCCCAAGCAAAATATAAAATAAATTAAAACAATATAAAAGTGAAAAATAATATAATATATTATTTGTCCAAGTATAATAATTTCAACTTCACACAAATTAAATAAATTCGTTTAGGATTAAGTAATTAATGCCTTTGAAAAAAAGAATAACTTAGTTTAGTTAGATAAAATTATTTTTATGTTTATTAAATTATTTTTAACTCGTAAACGGGTCATATCGGGTCATATCAGGTCACCACGGGTTGACCCGAAATCGACCGGTTTTCTTTTCGGGTTCATCGGGTCCAACCCGATTCTGACCCGAATTCCCGAAACCTCAACCCAAACCCATTAATTTCGTGTTAGGCTCGTGTCGTGTTTTCAGGTCGTGTCGAAAATTGCCACCCCTAGTTGCGGTGATACATTTGCGCCGACAAATTTGAGCGACGATCCGGGCTTTGGTCGAGCCGTACCGTTCCTGATTTGTCTCGCGCCTTCAGACCCGCCTTCATGCTTCGACAAGAAGCAAAATATAAAGCAATCGTTCCGACGGAGCTAAATTACTACAGGATAAAGAACGAATAGGAAATTTGGATTTCGAAACAAAAAAGAGAGGGGTGCAACACGAGGACTTCCCAGGGGGTCACCCATCCTAGTACCACTCTCGCCCAAGCACGCTTAACTTCGGAGTTCTGATGGGATCCGGTGCATTAGTGCTGGTATGGTCGCACCCGCCATGTTCCTTTCGCTTTATTCTTTTAAACTACCCCGTCCTGCGAAGCAGTGTGGCTTTTCTAGACCGAAATTCATTTTAAGCGTCAATTCAAGCATTTTCCTCTTATCCTTTTATTTATTTACTTTATTTTTTTTTTGTTATTGATTTGCACCCTGTTTTTTTCCCTCATCCCGCAACTCTAAATTATCATGAAATCAATCCTTCACGCTTGCAGTCAGGGGTGGCAATTCGGGTCCAAATCAGGTTGGTGGGTCGGGTTCGGGTCAACAGACCCGCCAGAAAATCTGTTGACCCGAACCCCGACCCGCCAACCCGTGACGGGTCAGGTATGCTGACCCGAACCCGAAGATTTCAGGTTTACGGGGCGGCGGGTCGACCCGAAATGACCCGAAACTTAATTTTAATTTATTAATTTATCGCTGTATTTTCTAATAAAATCAATTTCTCACAAAACTAATTACATAATCAAGTAATAAAAATTTAAATAAATGATTCCAAATCAAATCTAAAATAAATTAAACACCGTAAAAGTGTTTTATCCCAAGCAAAATATAAAATAAATTAAAACAATATAAAAGTGAAAAATAATATAATATATTATTTGTCCAAGTATAATAATTTCAACTTCACACAAATTAAATAAATTCGTTTAGGATTAAGTAATTAATGCCTTTGAAAAAAAGAATAACTTAGTTTAGTTAGATAAAATTATTTTTATGTTTATTAAATTATTTTTAACTCGTAAACGGGTCATATCGGGTCATATCAGGTCACCACGGGTTGACCCAAAATCGACCGGTTTTCTTTTCGGGTTCATCGGGTCCAACCCTATTCTGACCCGAATTCCCGAAACCTCAACCCAAACCCATTAATTTCGTGTTATGCTCGTGTCGTGTTTTCAGGTCGTGTCGAAAATTGCCACCCCTAGTTGCGGTGATACATTTGCGCCGACAAATTTGAGCGACGATCCGGGCTTTGGTCGAGCCGTACCGTTCCTGATTTGTCTCGCGCCTTCAGACCCGCCTTCATGCTTCGACAAGAAGCAAAATATAAAGCAATCGTTCCGACGGAGCTAAATTACTACAGGATAAAGAACGAATAGGAAATTTGGATTTCGAAACAAAAAAGAGAGGGGTGCAACACGAGGACTTCCCAGGGGGTCACCCATCCTAGTACCACTCTCGCCCAAGCACGCTTAACTTCGGAGTTCTGATGGGATCCGGTGCATTAGTGCTGGTATGGTCGCACCCGCCATGTTCCTTTCGCTTTATTCTTTTAAACTACCCCGTCCTGCGAAGCAGTGTGGCTTTTCTAGACCGAAATTCATTTTAAGCGTCAATTCAAGCATTTTCCTCTTATCCTTTTATTTATTTACTTTATTTTTTTTTGTTATTGATTTGCACCCTGTTTTTTTCCCTCATCCCGCAACTCTAAATTATCATGAAATCAATCCTTCACGCTTGCAGTCAGGGGTGGCAATTCGGGTCCAAATCAGGTTGGCGGGTCGGGTTCGGGTCAACAGACCCGCCAGAAAATCTGTTGACCCGAACCCCGACCCGCCAACCCGTGACGGGTCAGGTATGCTGACCCGAACCCGAAGATTTCAGGTTTACGGGGCGGCGGGTCGACCCGAAATGACCCGAAACTTAATTTTAATTTATTAATTTATCACTGTAATTTCTAATAAAATCAATTTCTCACAAAACTAATTACATAATCAAGTAATAAAAATTTAAATAAATGATTCCAAATCAAATCTAAAATAAATTAAACACCGTAAAAGTGTTTTATCCCAAGCAAAATATAAAATAAATTAAAACAATATAAAAGTGAAAAATAATATAATATATTATTTGTCCAAGTATAATAATTTCAACTTCACACAAATTAAATAAATTCGTTTAGGATTAAGTAATTAATGCCTTTGAAAAAAAGAATAACTTAGTTTAGTTAGATAAAATTATTTTTATGTTTATTAAATTATTTTTAACTCGTAAACGGGTCATATCGGGTCATATCAGGTCACCACGGGTTGACCCGAAATCGACCGGTTTTCTTTTCGGGTTCATCGGGTCCAACCGGATTCTGACCCGAATTCCCGAAACCTCAACCCAAACCCATTAATTTCGTGTTAGGCTCGTATCGTGTTTTCAGGTCGTGTCGAAAATTGCCACCCCTAGTTGCGGTGATACATTTGCGCCGACAAATTTGAGCGACGATCCGGGCTTTGATCGAGCCGTACCGTTCCTGATTTGTCTCGCGCCTTCAGACCCGCCTTCATGCTTCGACAAGAAGCAAAATATAAAGCAATCGTTCCGACGGAGCTAAATTACTACAGGATAAAGAACGAATAGGAAATTTGGATTTCGAAACAAAAAAGAGAGGGGTGCAACACGAGGACTTCCCAGGGGGTCACCCATCCTAGTACCACTCTCGCCCAAGCACGCTTAACTTCGGAGTTCTGATGGGATCCGGTGCATTAGTGCTGGTATGGTCGCACCCGCCATGTTCCTTTCGCTTTATTCTTTTAAACTACCCCGTCCTGCGAAGCAGTGTGGCTTTTCTAGACCGAAATTCATTTTAAGCGTCAATTCAAGCATTTTCCTCTTATCCTTTTATTTATTTACTTTATTTTTCTTTTTGTTATTGATTTGCACCCTGTTTTTTTCCCTCATCCCGCAACTCTAAATTATCATGAAATCAATCCTTCACGCTTGCAGTCAGGGGTGGCAATTCGGGTCCAAATCAGGTTGGCGGGTCGGGTTCGGGTCAACAGATTTTCTGGCGGGTCTGTTGACCCGAACCCCGACCCGCCAACCCGTGACGGGTCAGGTATGCTGACCCGAACCCGAAGATTTCAGGTTTACGGGGCTGCGGGTCGACCCGAAATGACCCGAAACTTAATTTTAATTTATTAATTTATCACTGTAATTTCTAATAAAATCAATTTCTCACAAAACTAATTACATAATCAAGTAATAAAAATTTAAATAAATGATTCCAAATCAAATCTAAAATAAATTAAACACCGTAAAAGTGTTTTATCCCAAGCAAAATATAAAATAAATTAAAACAATATAAAAGTGAAAAATAATATAATATATTATTTGTCCAAGTATAATAATTTCAACTTCACACAAATTAAATAAATTCGTTTAGGATTAAGTAATTAATGCCTTTGAAAAAAAGAATAACTTAGTTTAGTTAGATAAAATTATTTTTATGTTTATTAAATTATTTTTAACTCGTAAACGGGTCATATCGGGTCATATCAGGTCACCACGGGTTGACCCGAAATCGACCGGTTATCTTTTCGGGTTCATCGGGTCCAACCCGATTCTGACCCGAATTCCCGAAACCTCAACCCAAACCCATTAATTTCGTGTTAGGCTCGTGTCGTGTTTTCAGGTCGTGTCGAAAATTGCCACCCCTAGTTGCGGTGATACATTTGCGCCGACAAATTTGAGCGACGATCCGGGCTTTGATCGAGCCGTACCGTTCCTGATTTGTCTCGCGCCTTCAGACCCGCCTTCATGCTTCGACAAGAAGCAAAATATAAAGCAATCGTTCCGACGGAGCTAAATTACTACAGGATAAAGAACGAATAGGAAATTTGGATTTCGAAACAAAAAAGAGAGGGGTGCAACACGAGGACTTCCCAGGGGGTCACCCATCCTAGTACTACTCTCGCCCAAGCACGCTTAACTTCGGAGTTCTGATGGGATCCGGTGCATTAGTGCTGGTATGGTCGCACCAGCCATGTTCCTTTCGCTTTATTCTTTTAAACTACCCCGTCCTGCGAAGCAGTGTGGCTTTTCTTGACCGAAATTCATTTTAAGCGTCAATTCAAGCATTTTCCTCTTATCCTTTTATTTATTTACTTTATTTTTCTCTTTGTTATTGATTTGTACCCTGTTTTTTTCCCTCATCCCGCAACTCTAAATTATCATGAAATCAATCCTTCACGCTTGCAGTCAGGGGTGGCAATTCGGGTCCAAATCAGGTTGGCGGGTCGGGTTCGGGTCAACAGACCCGCCAGAAAATCTGTTGACCCGAACCCCGACCCGCCAACCCGTGACGGGTCAGGTATGCTGACCCGAACCCGAAGATTTCAGGTTTACGGGGCGGCGGGTCGACCCGAAATGACCCGAAACTTAATTTTAATTTATTAATTTATCACTGTAATTTCTAATAAAATCAATTTCTCACAAAACTAATTACATAATCAAGTAATAAAAATTTAAATAAATGATTCCAAATCAAATCTAAAATAAATTAAACACCGTAAAAGTGTTTTATCCCAAGCAAAATATAAAATAAATTAAAACAATATAAAAGTGAAAAATAATATAATATATTATTTGTCCAAGTATAATAATTTCAACTTCACACAAATTAAATAAATTCGTTTAGGATTAAGTAATTAATGCCTTTGAAAAAAAGAATAACTTAGTTTAGTTAGATAAAATTATTTTTATGTTTATTAAATTATTTTTAACTCGTAAACGGGTCATATCGGGTCATATCAGGTCACCACGGGTTGACCCGAAATCGACCGGTTTTCTTTTCGGGTTCATCGGGTCCAACCGGATTCTGACCCGAATTCCCGAAACCTCAACCCAAACCCATTAATTTCGTGTTAGGCTCGTATCGTGTTTTCAGGTCGTGTCGAAAATTGCCACCCCTAGTTGCGGTGATACATTTGCGCCGACAAATTTGAGCGACGATCCGGGCTTTGATCGAGCCGTACCGTTCCTGATTTGTCTCGCGCCTTCAGACCCGCCTTCATGCTTCGACAACAAGCAAAATATAAAGCAATCGTTCCGACGGAGCTAAATTACTACAGGATAAAGAACGAATAGGAAATTTGGATTTCGAAACAAAAAAGAGAGGGGTGCAACACGAGGACTTCCCAGGGGGTCACCCATCCTAGTACCACTCTCGCCCAAGCACGCTTAACTTCGGAGTTCTGATGGGATCCGGTGCATTAGTGCTGGTATGGTCGCACCCGCCATGTTCCTTTCGCTTTATTCTTTTAAACTACCCCGTCCTGCGAAGCAGTGTGGCTTTTCTAGACCGAAATTCATTTTAAGCGTCAATTCAAGCATTTTCCTCTTATCCTTTTATTTATTTACTTTATTTTTCTTTTTGTTATTGATTTGCACCCTATTTTTTTCCCTCATCCCGCAACTCTAAATTATCATGAAATCAATCCTTCACGCTTGCAGTCAGGGGTGGCAATTCGGGTCCAAATCAGGTTGGCGGGTCGGGTTCGGGTCAACAGACCCGCCAGAAAATCTGTTGACCCGAACCCCGACCCGCCAACCCGTGACGGGTCAGGTATGCTGACCCGAACCCGAAGATTTCAGGTTTACGGGGCGGCGGGTCGACCCGAAATGACCCGAAACTTAATTTTAATTTATTAATTTATCACTGTAATTTCTAATAAAATCAATTTCTCACAAAACTAATTACATAATCAAGTAATAAAAATTTAAATAAATGATTCCAAATCAAATCTAAAATAAATTAAACACCGTAAAAGTGTTTTATCCCAAGCAAAATATAAAATAAATTAAAACAATATAAAAGTGAAAAATAATATAATATATTATTTGTCCAAGTATAATAATTTCAACTTCACACAAATTAAATAAATTCGTTTAGGATTAAGTAATTAATGCCTTTGAAAAAAAGAATAACTTAGTTTAGTTAGATAAAATTATTTTTATGTTTATTAAATTATTTTTAACTCGTAAACGGGTCATATCGGGTCATATCAGGTCACCACGGGTTGACCCGAAATCGACCGGTTTTCTTTTCGGGTTCATCGGGTCCAACCGGATTCTGACCCGAATTCCCGAAACCTCAACCCAAACCCATTAATTTCGTGTTAGGCTCGTATCGTGTTTTCAGGTCGTGTCGAAAATTGCCACCCCTAGTTGCGGTGATACATTTGCGCCGACAAATTTGAGCGACGATCCGGGCTTTGATCGAGCCGTACCGTTCCTGATTTGTCTCGCGCCTTCAGACCCGCCTTCATGCTTCGACAAGAAGCAAAATATAAAGCAATCGTTCCGACGGAGCTAAATTACTACAGGATAAAGAACGAATAGGAAATTTGGATTTCGAAACAAAAAAGAGAGGGGTGCAACACGAGGACTTCCCAGGGGGTCACCCATCCTAGTACCACTCTCGCCCAAGCACGCTTAACTTCGGAGTTCTGATGGGATCCGGTGCATTAGTGCTGGTATGGTCGCACCCGCCATGTTCCTTTCGCTTTATTCTTTTAAACTACCCCGTCCTGCGAAGCAGTGTGGCTTTTCTAGACCGAAATTCATTTTAAGCGTCAATTCAAGCATTTTCCTCTTATCCTTTTATTTATTTACTTTATTTTTCTTTTTGTTATTGATTTGCACCCTGTTTTTTTCCCTCATCCCGCAACTCTAAATTATCATGAAATCAATCCTTCACGCTTGCAGTCAGGGGTGGCAATTCGGGTCCAAATCAGGTTGGCGGGTCGGGTTCGGGTCAACAGATTTTCTGGCGGGTCTGTTGACCCGAACCCCGACCCGCCAACCCGTGACGGGTCAGGTATGCTGACCCGAACCCGAAGATTTCAGGTTTACGGGGCTGCGGGTCGACCCGAAATGACCCGAAACTTAATTTTAATTTATTAATTTATCACTGTAATTTCTAATAAAATCAATTTCTCACAAAACTAATTACATAATCAAGTAATAAAAATTTAAATAAATGATTCCAAATCAAATCTAAAATAAATTAAACACCGTAAAAGTGTTTTATCCCAAGCAAAATATAAAATAAATTAAAACAATATAAAAGTGAAAAATAATATAATATATTATTTGTCCAAGTATAATAATTTCAACTTCACACAAATTAAATAAATTCGTTTAGGATTAAGTAATTAATGCCTTTGAAAAAAAGAATAACTTAGTTTAGTTAGATAAAATTATTTTTATGTTTATTAAATTATTTTTAACTCGTAAACGGGTCATATCGGGTCATATCAGGTCACCACGGGTTGACCCGAAATCGACCGGTTATCTTTTCGGGTTCATCGGGTCCAACCCGATTCTGACCCGAATTCCCGAAACCTCAACCCAAACCCATTAATTTCGTGTTAGGCTCGTGTCGTGTTTTCAGGTCGTGTCGAAAATTGCCACCCCTAGTTGCGGTGATACATTTGCGCCGACAAATTTGAGCGACGATCCGGGCTTTGATCGAGCCGTACCGTTCCTGATTTGTCTCGCGCCTTCAGACCCGCCTTCATGCTTCGACAAGAAGCAAAATATAAAGCAATCGTTCCGACGGAGCTAAATTACTACAGGATAAAGAACGAATAGGAAATTTGGATTTCGAAACAAAAAAGAGAGGGGTGCAACACGAGGACTTCCCAGGGGGTCACCCATCCTAGTACTACTCTCGCCCAAGCACGCTTAACTTCGGAGTTCTGATGGGATCCGGTGCATTAGTGCTGGTATGGTCGCACCAGCCATGTTCCTTTCGCTTTATTCTTTTAAACTACCCCGTCCTGCGAAGCAGTGTGGCTTTTCTTGACCGAAATTCATTTTAAGCGTCAATTCAAGCATTTTCCTCTTATCCTTTTATTTATTTACTTTATTTTTCTCTTTGTTATTGATTTGTACCCTGTTTTTTTCCCTCATCCCGCAACTCTAAATTATCATGAAATCAATCCTTCACGCTTGCAGTCAGGGGTGGCAATTCGGGTCCAAATCAGGTTGGCGGGTCGGGTTCGGGTCAACAGACCCGCCAGAAAATCTGTTGACCCGAACCCCGACCCGCCAACCCGTGACGGGTCAGGTATGCTGACCCGAACCCGAAGATTTCAGGTTTACGGGGCGGCGGGTCGACCCGAAATGACCCGAAACTTAATTTTAATTTATTAATTTATCACTGTAATTTCTAATAAAATCAATTTCTCACAAAACTAATTACATAATCAAGTAATAAAAATTTAAATAAATGATTCCAAATCAAATCTAAAATAAATTAAACACCGTAAAAGTGTTTTATCCCAAGCAAAATATAAAATAAATTAAAACAATATAAAAGTGAAAAATAATATAATATATTATTTGTCCAAGTATAATAATTTCAACTTCACACAAATTAAATAAATTCGTTTAGGATTAAGTAATTAATGCCTTTGAAAAAAAGAATAACTTAGTTTAGTTAGATAAAATTATTTTTATGTTTATTAAATTATTTTTAACTCGTAAACGGGTCATATCGGGTCATATCAGGTCACCACGGGTTGACCCGAAATCGACCGGTTTTCTTTTCGGGTTCATCGGGTCCAACCGGATTCTGACCCGAATTCCCGAAACCTCAACCCAAACCCATTAATTTCGTGTTAGGCTCGTATCGTGTTTTCAGGTCGTGTCGAAAATTGCCACCCCTAGTTGCGGTGATACATTTGCGCCGACAAATTTGAGCGACGATCCGGGCTTTGATCGAGCCGTACCGTTCCTGATTTGTCTCGCGCCTTCAGACCCGCCTTCATGCTTCGACAAGAAGCAAAATATAAAGCAATCGTTCCGACGGAGCTAAATTACTACAGGATAAAGAACGAATAGGAAATTTGGATTTCGAAACAAAAAAGAGAGGGGTGCAACACGAGGACTTCCCAGGGGGTCACCCATCCTAGTACCACTCTCGCCCAAGCACGCTTAACTTCGGAGTTCTGATGGGATCCGGTGCATTAGTGCTGGTATGGTCGCACCCGCCATGTTCCTTTCGCTTTATTCTTTTAAACTACCCCGTCCTGCGAAGCAGTGTGGCTTTTCTAGACCGAAATTCATTTTAAGCGTCAATTCAAGCATTTTCCTCTTATCCTTTTATTTATTTACTTTATTTTTCTTTTTGTTATTGATTTGCACCCTATTTTTTTCCCTCATCCCGCAACTCTAAATTATCATGAAATCAATCCTTCACGCTTGCAGTCAGGGGTGGCAATTCGGGTCCAAATCAGGTTGGCGGGTCGGGTTCGGGTCAACAGACCCGCCAGAAAATCTGTTGACCCGAACCCCGACCCGCCAACCCGTGACGGGTCAGGTATGCTGACCCGAACCCGAAGATTTCAGGTTTACGGGGCGGCGGGTCGACCCGAAATGACCCGAAACTTAATTTTAATTTATTAATTTATCACTGTAATTTCTAATAAAATCAATTTCTCACAAAACTAATTACATAATCAAGTAATAAAAATTTAAATAAATGATTCCAAATCAAATCTAAAATAAATTAAACACCGTAAAAGTGTTTTATCCCAAGCAAAATATAAAATAAATTAAAACAATATAAAAGTGAAAAATAATATAATATATTATTTGTCCAAGTATAATAATTTCAACTTCACACAAATTAAATAAATTCGTTTAGGATTAAGTAATTAATGCCTTTGAAAAAAAGAATAACTTAGTTTAGTTAGATAAAATTATTTTTATGTTTATTAAATTATTTTTAACTCGTAAACGGGTCATATCGGGTCATATCAGGTCACCACGGGTTGACCCGAAATCGACCGGTTTTCTTTTCGGGTTCATCGGGTCCAACCGGATTCTGACCCGAATTCCCGAAACCTCAACCCAAACCCATTAATTTCGTGTTAGGCTCGTATCGTGTTTTCAGGTCGTGTCGAAAATTGCCACCCCTAGTTGCGGTGATACATTTGCGCCGACAAATTTGAGCGACGATCCGGGCTTTGATCGAGCCGTACCGTTCCTGATTTGTCTCGCGCCTTCAGACCCGCCTTCATGCTTCGACAAGAAGCAAAATATAAAGCAATCGTTCCGACGGAGCTAAATTACTACAGGATAAAGAACGAATAGGAAATTTGGATTTCGAAACAAAAAAGAGAGGGGTGCAACACGAGGACTTCCCAGGGGGTCACCCATCCTAGTACCACTCTCGCCCAAGCACGCTTAACTTCGGAGTTCTGATGGGATCCGGTGCATTAGTGCTGGTATGATCGCACCCGCCATGTTCCTTTCGCTTTATTCTTTTAAACCACCCCGTGCTGCGAAACAGTGTGGCTTTTCTAGACCGAAATTCATTTTAAGCTTCGATTCAAGCATTTTCCTCTTATCCTTTTATTTATTTACTTTATATTTTTTTTGTTATTGATTTGCACCTTATTTTTTTCCCTCATCCCGCAACTCAAAATTATCATGAAATCAATCTTTCACGCTTGCGGTGATACATTTGCGCCGACAAATTTGAGCGACGATCCGGGCTTTGATCGAGCAATACCGTTCCTGATTTGTCTCGCGCCTTCAGACCCGCCTTCATGCTTCGACAAGAAGCAAAATATAAAGCAGTCGTTCCGACGGAGCTAAATTACTACAGGATAAAGAACGAATGGGAAATTTGGATTTCGAAACAAAAATGAGAGGGGTGCAACACAAGGACTTCCCAGGGGGTCACCCATCCTAGTACTACTCTCGCCCAAGCACGCTTAACTTCGGAGTTCTGATGGGATCCGGTGCATTAGTGCTGGTATGGTCGCACCAGCCATGTTCCTTTCGCTTTATTCTTTTAAACTACCCCGTCCTGCGAAGCAGTGTGGCTTTTCTAGACCGAAATTCATTTTAAGCGTCAATTCAAGCATTTTCCTCTTATCCTTTTATTTATTTACTTTATTTTTCTCTTTGTTATTGATTTGCACCCTGTTTTTTTCCCTCATCCCGCAACTCTAAATTATCATGAAATCAATCCTTCACGCTTGCGGTGATACATTTGCGCCGACAAATTTGAGCGACGATCCGAGCTTTGATCGAGCCGTACCGTTCCTGATTTGTCTCGCGCCTTCAGACCCGCATTCATGCTTCGACAAGAAGCAAAATATAAAGCAATCGTTCCGACGGAGCTAAATTACTACAGGATAAAGAACGAATAGGAAATTTGGATTTCGAAACAAAAAAGAGAGGGGTGCAACACGAGGACTTCCCAGGGGGTCACCCATCCTAGTACTACTCTCGCCCAAGCACGCTTAACTTTGGAGTTCTGATGGGATCCGGTGCAATAGTGCTGGTATGATCGCACCCGCCATGTTCCTTTCGCTTTATTCTTTTAAACCACCCCGTGCTGCGAAACAGTGTGGCTTTTCTAGACCGAAATTCATTTTAAGCTTCAATTCAAGCATTTTCCTCTTATCCTTTTATTTATTTACTTTATATTTTTTTTGTTATTGATTTGCACCTTATTTTTTTCCCTCATCCCGCAACTCTAAATTATCATGAAATCAATCCTTCACGCTTGCGGTGATACATTTGCGCCGACAAATTTGAGCGACGATCCGGGCTTTGATCGAGCCGTACCGTTCCTGATTTGTCTCGCGCCTTCAGACCCGCCTTCATGCTTCGACAAGAAGCAAAATATAAAGCAATCGTTCCGACGGAGCTAAATTACTACAGGATAAAGAACGAATAGGAAATTTGGATTTCGAAACAAAAAAGAGAGGGGTGCAACACGAGGACTTCCCAGGGGGTCACCCATCCTAGTACCACTCTCGCCCAAGCACGCTTAACTTCGGAGTTCTGATGGGATCCGGTGCATTAGTGCTGGTATGATCGCACCCGCCATGTTCCTTTCGCTTTATTCTTTTAAACCACCCCGTGCTGCGAAACAGTGTGGCTTTTCTAGACCGAAATTCATTTTAAGCTTCGATTCAAGCATTTTCCTCTTATCCTATTATTTATTTACTTTATATTTTTTTTGTTATTGATTTGCACCTTATTTTTTTCCCTCATCCCGCAACTCAAAATTATCATGAAATCAATCCTTCACGCTTGCGGTGATACATTTGCGCCGACAAATTTGAGCGACGATCCGGGCTTTGATCGAGCAATACCGTTCCTGATTTGTCTCGCGCCTTCAGACCCGCCTTCATGCTTCGACAAGAAGCAAAATATAAAGCAGTCGTTCCGACGGAGCTAAATTACTACAGGATAAAGAACGAATAGGAAATTTGGATTTCGAAACAAAAATGAGAGGGGTGCAACACGAGGACTTCCCAGGGGGTCACCCATCCTAGTACTACTCTCGCCTAAGCACGCTTAACTTCGGAGTTCTGATGGGATCCGGTGCATTAATGCCGGTATGATCGCACGCGCCATTTTTCTTTCGCTTTATTCCTTTAAACTACCCAGTCCTGCGAAGCAGTGTGGCTTTTCTAGACCGAAATTCATTTTAAGCGTCAATTCAAGCATTTTACTCTTATCCTTTTATTTATTTACTTTATTTTTTTTTTGTTATTGATTTGCACCTTATTTTTGTCCCTCATCCCGCAACTCTAAATTATCATGAAATCAATCCTTCACGCTTGCGGTGATACATTTGCGCCGACAAATTTGAGCGACGATCCGGGCTTTGATCGAGCAATACCGTTCCTGATTTGTCTCGCGCCTTCAGACCCGCCTTCATGCTTCGACAAGAAGCAAAATATAAAGCAGTCGTTCCGACGGAGCTAAATTACTACAGGATAAAGAACGAATAGGAAATTTGGATTTCGAAACAAAATTGAGAGGGGTGCAACACGAGGACTTCCCAGGGGGTCACCCATCCTAGTACTACTCTCGCCTAAGCACGCTTAACTTCGGAGTTCTGATGGGATCCGGTGCATTAATGCCGGTATGATCGCACGCGCCATTTTTCTTTCGCTTTATTCCTTTAAACTACCCAGTCCTGCGAAGCAGTGTGGCTTTTCTAGACCGAAATTCATTTTAAGCGTCAATTCAAGCATTTTCCTCTTATCCTTTTATTTATTTACTTTATATTTTTTTTTGTTATTGATTTGCACCCTGTTTTTTTCCCTCATCCCGCAACTCTAAATTATCATGAAATCAATCCTTCACGCTTGCAGTTAGGGGTGGCAATTCGGGTCCAAATCAGTTTGGCGGGTCGGGTTCGGGTCAACAGACCCGCCAGAAAATCTGTTGACCCGAACCCCGACCCGCCAACCCGTGACGGGTCAGGTATGCTGACCCGAACCCGAAAATTTCAGGTTTACGGGGCGGCGGGTCGACCCGAAATGACCCGAAACTTAATTTTAATTTATTAATTTATCACTGTAATTTCTAATAAAATCAATTTCTCACAAAACTAATTACATAATCAAGTAATAAAAATTTAAATAAATGATTCCAAATCAAATCTAAAATAAATTAAACACCGTAAAAGTGTTTTATCCCAAGCAAAATATAAAATAAATTAAAACAATACAAAAGTGAAAAATAATATAATATATTATTTGTCCAAGTATAATAATTTCAACTTCACACAAATTAAATAAATTCGTTTAGGATTAAGTAATTAATGCCTTTGAAAAAAAGAATAACTTAGTTTAGTTAGATAAAATTATTTTTATGTTTATTAAATTATTTTTAATTCGTAAACGGGTCATATCGGGTCATATCAGGTCACCACGGGTTGACCCGAAATCGACCGGTTTTCTTTTCGGGTTCATCGGGTCCAACCCGATTCTGACCCGAATTCCCGAAACCTCAACCCAAACCCATTAATTTCGTGTTAGGTTCGTGTCGTGTCGAAAATTGCCACCCCTAGTTGCGGTGATACATTTGCGCCGACAAATTTGAGCGACGATCCGGGCTTTGATCGAGCCGTACCGTTCCTGATTTGTCTCGCGCCTTCAGATCCTCCTTCACGCTTCGACAAGAAGCAAAATATTAAGCAATCGTTCCGACGGAGCTAAATTACTACAGGATAAAGAATGAATAGGAAATTTGGATTTCGAAACAAAAAAGAGAGGGGTGCAACACGAGGACTTCCCAGGGGGTCACCCATCCTAGTACTACTCTCGCCCAAGCACGCTTAACTTCGGAGTTCTGATGGGATCCGGTGCATTAGTGCTGGTATAATCGCACCCGCCATGTTCCTTTCGCGTTATTCTTTTAAACTACCCCGTCCTGTGAAGCAGTGTGGCTTTTCTAGACCGAAATTCATTTTAAGCGTCAATTCAAGCATTTTCCTCTTATCCTTTTATTTATTTACTTTATATTTTTTTTTTTATTGATTTGCACCCTGTTTTTTTCCCTCATCCCGCAACTCTAAATTATCATGAAATCAATCCTTCACGCTTGCAGTCAGGGGTGGCAATTCGGGTCCAAATCAGGTTGGCGGGTCGGGTTCGGGTCAACAGACCCGCCAGAAAATCTGTTAACCCGAACCCCGACCCGCCAACCCGTGACGGGTCAGGTATGCTGACCCGAACCCGAAGATTTCAGGTTTACGGGGCGGCGGGTAGACCCGAAATGACCCGAAACTTAATTTTAATTTATTAATTTATCACTGTAATTTCTAATAAAATCAATTTCTCACAAAACTAATTACATAATCAAGTAATAAAAATTTAAATAAATGATTCCAAATCAAATCTAAAATAAATTAAACACCGTAAAAGTGTTTTATCCCAAGCAAAATATAAAATAAATTAAAACAATATAAAAGTGAAAAATAATATAATATATTATTTGTCCAAGTATAATAATTTCAACTTCACACAAATTAAATAAATTCGTTTAGGATTAAGTAATTAATGCCTTTGAAAAAAAGAATAACTTAGTTTAGTTAGATAAAATTATTTTTATGTTTATTAAATTATTTTTAACTCGTAAACGGGTCATATCGGGTCATATCAGGTCACCACGGGTTGACCCGAAATCGACCGGTTTTCTTTTCGGGTTCATCGGGTCCAACCCGATTCTGACCCGAATTCCCGAAACCTCAACCCAAACCCATTAATTTCGTGTTAGGCTCGTGTCGTGTTTTCAGGTCGTGTCGAAAATTGCCACCCCTAGTTGCGGTGATACATTTGCGCCGACAAATTTGAGCGACGATCCGGGCTTTGGTCGAGCCGTACCGTTCCTGATTTGTCTCGCGCCTTCAGACCCGCCTTCATGCTTCGACAAGAAGCAAAATATAAAGCAATCGTTCCGACGGAGCTAAATTACTACAGGATAAAGAACGAATAGGAAATTTGGATTTCGAAACAAAAAAGAGAGGGGTGCAACACGAGGACTTCCCAGGGGGTCACCCATCCTAGTACCACTCTCGCCCAAGCACGCTTAACTTCGGAGTTCTGATGGGATCCGGTGCATTAGTGCTGGTATGGTCGCACCCGCCATGTTCCTTTCGCTTTATTCTTTTAAACTACCCCGTCCTGCGAAGCAGTGTGGCTTTTCTAGACCGAAATTCATTTTAAGCGTCAATTCAAGCATTTTCCTCTTATCCTTTTATTTATTTACTTTATTTTTTTTTGTTATTGATTTGCACCCTGTTTTTTTCCCTCATCCCGCAACTCTAAATTATCATGAAATCAATCCTTCACGCTTGCAGTCAGGGGTGGCAATTCGGGTCCAAATCAGGTTGGCGGGTCGGGTTCGGGTCAACAGACCCGCCAGAAAATCTGTTGACCCGAACCCCGACCCGCCAACCCGTGACGGGTCAGGTATGCTGACCCGAACCCGAAGATTTCAGGTTTACGGGGCGGCGGGTCGACCCGAAATGACCCGAAACTTAATTTTAATTTATTAATTTATCACTGTAATTTCTAATAAAATCAATTTCTCACAAAACTAATTACATAATCAAGTAATAAAAATTTAAATAAATGATTCCAAATCAAATCTAAAATAAATTAAACACCGTAAAAGTGTTTTATCCCAAGCAAAATATAAAATAAAATAAAACAATATAAAAGTGAAAAATAATATAATATATTATTTGTCCAAGTATAATAATTTCTACTTCACACAAATTAAATAAATTCGTTTAGGATTAAGTAATTAATGCCTTTGAAAAAAAGAATAACTTAGTTTAGTTAGATAAAATTATTTTTATGTTTATTAAATTATTTTTAACTCGTAAACGGGTCATATCGGGTCATATCAGGTCACCACGGGTTGACCCGAAATCGACCGGTTATCTTTTCGGGTTCATCGGGTCCAACCCGATTCTGACCCGAATTCCCGAAACCTCAACCCAAACCCATTAATTTCGTGTTAGGTTCGTGTCGTGTCGAAAATTGCCACCCCTAGTTGCGGTGATACATTTGCGCCGACAAATTTGAGCGACGATCCGGGCTTTGATCGAGCCGTACCGTTCCTGATTTGTCTCGCGCCTTCAGATCCTCCTTCACGCTTCGACAAGAAGCAAAATATTAAGCAATCGTTCCGACGGAGCTAAATTACTACAGGATAAAGAATGAATAGGAAATTTGGATTTCGAAACAAAAAAGAGAGGGGTGCAACACGAGGACTTCCCAGGGGGTCACCCATCCTAGTACTACTCTCGCCCAAGCACGCTTAACTTCGGAGTTCTGATGGGATCCGGTGCATTAGTGCTGGTATAATCGCACCCGCCATGTTCCTTTCGCGTTATTCTTTTAAACTACCCCGTCCTGCGAAGCAGTGTGGCTTTTCTAGACCGAAATTCATTTTAAGCGTCAATTCAAGCATTTTCCTCTTATCCTTTTATTTATTTACTTTATATTTTTTTTTTTATTGATTTGCACCCTGTTTTTTTCCCTCATCCCGCAACTCTAAATTATCATGAAATCAATCCTTCACGCTTGCAGTCAGGGGTGGCAATTCGGGTCCAAATCAGGTTGGCGGGTCGGGTTCGGGTCAACAGACCCGCCAGAAAATCTGTTAACCCGAACCCCGACCCGCCAACCCGTGACGGGTCAGGTATGCTGACCCGAACCCGAAGATTTCAGGTTTACGGGGCGGCGGGTAGACCCGAAATGACCCGAAACTTAATTTTAATTTATTAATTTATCACTGTAATTTCTAATAAAATCAATTTCTCACAAAACTAATTACATAATCAAGTAATAAAAATTTAAATAAATGATTCCAAATCAAATCTAAAATAAATTAAACACCGTAAAAGTGTTTTATCCCAAGCAAAATATAAAATAAATTAAAACAATATAAAAGTGAAAAATAATATAATATATTATTTGTCCAAGTATAATAATTTCAACTTCACACAAATTAAATAAATTCGTTTAGGATTAAGTAATTAATGCCTTTGAAAAAAAGAATAACTTAGTTTAGTTAGATAAAATTATTTTTATGTTTATTAAATTATTTTTAACTCGTAAACGGGTCATATCGGGTCATATCAGGTCACCACGGGTTGACCCGAAATCGACCGGTTTTCTTTTCGGGTTCATCGGGTCCAACCCGATTCTGACCCGAATTCCCGAAACCTCAACCCAAACCCATTAATTTCGTGTTAGGCTCGTGTCGTGTTTTCAGGTCGTGTCGAAAATTGCCACCCCTAGTTGCGGTGATACATTTGCGCCGACAAATTTGAGCGACGATCCGGGCTTTGGTCGAGCCGTACCGTTCCTGATTTGTCTCGCGCCTTCAGACCCGCCTTCATGCTTCGACAAGAAGCAAAATATAAAGCAATCGTTCCGACGGAGCTAAATTACTACAGGATAAAGAACGAATAGGAAATTTGGATTTCGAAACAAAAAAGAGAGGGGTGCAACACGAGGACTTCCCAGGGGGTCACCCATCCTAGTACCACTCTCGCCCAAGCACGCTTAACTTCGGAGTTCTGATGGGATCCGGTGCATTAGTGCTGGTATGGTCGCACCCGCCATGTTCCTTTCGCTTTATTCTTTTAAACTACCCCGTCCTGCGAAGCAGTGTGGCTTTTCTAGACCGAAATTCATTTTAAGCGTCAATTCAAGCATTTTCCTCTTATCCTTTTATTTATTTACTTTATTTTTTTTTGTTATTGATTTGCACCCTGTTTTTTTCCCTCATCCCGCAACTCTAAATTATCATGAAATCAATCCTTCACGCTTGCAGTCAGGGGTGGCAATTCGGGTCCAAATCAGGTTGGCGGGTCGGGTTCGGGTCAACAGACCCGCCAGAAAATCTGTTGACCCGAACCCCGACCCGCCAACCCGTGACGGGTCAGGTATGCTGACCCGAACCCGAAGATTTCAGGTTTACGGGGCGGCGGGTCGACCCGAAATGACCCGAAACTTAATTTTAATTTATTAATTTATCACTGTAATTTCTAATAAAATCAATTTCTCACAAAACTAATTACATAATCAAGTAATAAAAATTTAAATAAATGATTCCAAATCAAATCTAAAATAAATTAAACACCGTAAAAGTGTTTTATCCCAAGCAAAATATAAAATAAAATAAAACAATATAAAAGTGAAAAATAATATAATATATTATTTGTCCAAGTATAATAATTTCTACTTCACACAAATTAAATAAATTCGTTTAGGATTAAGTAATTAATGCCTTTGAAAAAAAGAATAACTTAGTTTAGTTAGATAAAATTATTTTTATGTTTATTAAATTATTTTTAACTCGTAAACGGGTCATATCGGGTCATATCAGGTCACCACGGGTTGACCCGAAATCGACCGGTTATCTTTTCGGGTTCATCGGGTCCAACCCGATTCTGACCCGAATTCCCGAAACCTCAACCCAAACCCATTAATTTCGTGTTAGGCTCGTGTCGTGTTTTCAGGTCGTGTCGAAAATTGCCACCCCTAGTTGCGGTGATACATTTGCGCCGACAAATTTGAGCGACGATCCGGGCTTTGATCGAGCCGTACCGTTCCTGATTTGTCTCGCGCCTTCAGACCCGCCTTCATGCTTCGACAAGAAGCAAAATATAAAGCAATCGTTCCGAAGGAGCTAAATTAATACAGGATAAAGAACGAATAGGAAATTTGGATTTCGAAACAAAAAAGAGAGGGGTGCAACACGAGGACTTCCCAGGGGGTCACCCATCCTAGTACTACTCTCGCCCAAGCACGCTTAACTTCGGAGTTCTGATGGGATCCGGTGCATTAGTGCTGGTATGGTCGCACCAGCCATGTTCCTTTCGCTTTATTCTTTTAAACTACCCCGTCCTGCGAAGCAGTGTGGCTTTTCTTGACCAAAATTCATTTTAAGCGTCAATTCAAGCATTTTCCTCTTATCCTTTTATTTATTTACTTTATTTTTCTCTTTGTTATTGATTTGCACCCTGTTTTTTTCCCTCATCCCGCAACTCTAAATTATCATGAAATCAATCCTTCACGCTTGCAGTCAGGGGTGGCAATTCGGGTCCAAATCAGGTTGGCGGGTCGGGTTCGGGTCAACAGACCCGCCAGAAAATCTGTTGACCCGAACCCCGACCCGCCAACCCGTGACGGGTCAGGTATGCTGACCCGAACCCGAAGATTTCAGGTTTACGGGGCGGCGGGTCGACCCGAAATGACCCGAAACTTAATTTTAATTTATTAATTTATCACTGTAATTTCTAATAAAATCAATTTCTCACAAAACTAATTACATAATCAAGTAATAAAAATTTAAATAAATGATTCCAAATCAAATCTAAAATAAATTAAACACCGTAAAAGTGTTTTATCCCAAGCAAAATATAAAATAAATTAAAACAATATAAAAGTGAAAAATAATATAATATATTATTTGTCCAAGTATAATAATTTCAACTTCACACAAATTAAATAAATTCGTTTAGGATTAAGTAATTAATGCCTTTGAAAAAAAGAATAACTTAGTTTAGTCAGATAAAATTATTTTTATGTTTATTAAATTATTTTTAACTCGTAAACGGGTCATATCGGGTCATATCAGGTCACCACGGGTTGACCCGAAATCGACCGGTTTTCTTTTCGGGTTCATCGGGTCCAACCGGATTCTGACCCGAATTCCCGAAACCTCAACCCAAACCCATTAATTTCGTGTTAGGCTCGAATCGTGTTTTCAGGTCGTGTCGAAAATTGCCACCCCTAGTTGCGGTGATACATTTGCGCCGACAAATTTGAGCGACGATCCGGGCTTTGATCGAGCCGTACCGTTCCTGATTTGTCTCGCGCCTTCAGACCCGCCTTCATGCTTCGACAAGAAGCAAAATATAAAGCAATCGTTCCGACGGAGCTAAATTACTACAGGATAAAGAACGAATAGGAAATTTGGATTTCGAAACAAAAAAGAGAGGGGTGCAACACGAGGACTTCCCAGGGGGTCACCCATCCTAGTACCACTCTCGCCCAAGCACGCTTAACTTCGGAGTTCTGATGGGATCCGGTGCATTAGTGCTGGTATGGTCGCACCCGCCATGTTCCTTTCGCTTTATTCTTTTAAACTACCCCGTCCTGCGAAGCAGTGTGGCTTTTCTAGACCGAAATTCATTTTAAGCGTCAATTCAAGCATTTTCCTCTTATCCTTTTATTTATTTACTTTATTTTTTTTTTGTTATTGATTTGCACCCTGTTTTTTTCCCTCATCCCGCAACTCTAAATTATCATGAAATCAATCCTTCACGCTTGCAGTCAGGGATGGCAATTCGGGTCCAAATCAGGTTGGCGGGTCGGGTTCGGGTCAACAGACCCGCCAGAAAATCTGTTGACCCGAACCCCGACCCGCCAACCCGTGACGGGTCAGGTATGCTGACCCGAACCCGAAGATTTCAGGTTTACGGGGCGGCGGGTCGACCCGAAATGACCCGAAACTTAATTTTAATTTATTAATTTATCACTGTAATTTCTAATAAAATCAATTTCTCACAAAACTAATTACATAATCAAGTAATAAAAATTTAAATAAATGATTCCAAATCAAATCTAAAATAAATTAAACACCGTAAAAGTGTTTTATCCCAAGCAAAATATAAAATAAATTAAAACAATATAAAAGTGAAAAATAATATAATATATTATTTGTCCAAGTATAATAATTTCAACTTCACACAAATTAAATAAATTCGTTTAGGATTAAGTAATTAATGCCTTTGAAAAAAAGAATAACTTAGTTTAGTTAGATAAAATTATTTTTATGTTTATTAAATTATTTTTAACTCGTAAACGGGTCATATCGGGTCATATCAGGTCACCACGGGTTGACCCGAAATCGACCGGTTTTCTTTTCGGGTTCATCGGGTCCAACCCGATTCTGACCCGAATTCCCGAAACCTCAACCCAAACCCATTAATTTCGTGTTATGCTCGTGTCGTGTTTTCAGGTCGTGTCGAAAATTGCCACCCCTAGTTGCGGTGATACATTTGCGCCGACAAATTTGAGCGACGATCCGGGCTTTGGTCGAGCCGTACCGTTCCTGATTTGTCTCGCGCCTTCAGACCCGCCTTCATGCTTCGACAAGAAGCAAAATATAAAGCAATCGTTCCGACGGAGCTAAATTACTACAGGATAAAGAACGAATAGGAAATTTGGATTTCGAAACAAAAAAGAGAGGGGTGCAACACGAGGACTTCCCAGGGGGTCACCCATCCTAGTACCACTCTCGCCCAAGCACGCTTAACTTCGGAGTTCTGATGGGATCCGGTGCATTAGTGCTGGTATGGTCGCACCCGCCATGTTCCTTTCGCTTTATTCTTTTAAACTACCCCGTCCTGCGAAGCAGTGTGGCTTTTCTAGACCGAAATTCATTTTAAGCGTCAATTCAAGCATTTTCCTCTTATCCTTTTATTTATTTACTTTATTTTTTTTTGTTATTGATTTGCACCCTATTTTTTTCCCTCATCCCGCAACTCTAAATTATCATGAAATCAATCCTTCACGCTTGCAGTCAGGGGTGGCAATTCGGGTCCAAATCAGGTTGGCGGGTCGGGTTCGGGTCAACAGACCCGCCAGAAAATCTGTTGACCCGAACCCCGACCCGCCAACCCGTGACGGGTCAGGTATGCTGACCCGAACCCGAAGATTTCAGGTTTACGGGGCGGCGGGTCGACCCGAAATGACCCGAAACTTAATTTTAATTTATTAATTTATCACTGTAATTTCTAATAAAATCAATTTCTCACAAAACTAATTACATAATCAAGTAATAAAAATTTAAATAAATGATTCCAAATCAAATCTAAAATAAATTAAACACCGTAAAAGTGTTTTATCCCAAGCAAAATATAAAATAAAATAAAACAATATAAAAGTGAAAAATAATATAATATATTATTTGTCCAAGTATAATAATTTCAACTTCACACAAATTAAATAAATTCGTTTAGGATTAAGTAATTAATGCCTTTGAAAAAAAGAATAACTTAGTTTAGTTAGATAAAATTATTTTTATGTTTATTAAATTATTTTTAACTCGTAAACGGGTCATATCGGGTCATATCAGGTCACCACGGGTTGACCCGAAATCGACCGGTTTTCTTTTCGGGTTCATCGGGTCCAACCGGATTCTGACCCGAATTCCCGAAACCTCAACCCAAACCCATTAATTTCGTGTTAGGCTCGTAAAGTGTTTTCAGGTCGTGTCGAAAATTGCCACCCCTAGTTGCGGTGATACATTTCCGCCGACAAATTTGAGCGACGATCCGGGCTTTGATCGAGCCGTACCGTTCCTGATTTGTCTCGCGCCTTCAGACCCGCCTTCATGCTTCGACAAGAAGCAAAATATAAAGCAATCGTTCCGACGGAGCTAAATTACTACAGGATAAAGAACGAATAGGAAATTTGGATTTCGAAACAAAAAAGAGAGGGGTGCAACACGAGGACTTCCCAGGGGGTCACCCATCCTAGTACCACTCTCGCCCAAGCACGCTTAACTTCGGAGTTCTGATGGGATCCGGTGCATTAGTGCTGGTATGGTCGCACCCGCCATGTTCCTTTCGCTTTATTCTTTTAAACTACCCCGTCCTGCGAAGCAGTGTGGATTTTCTAGACCGAAATTCATTTTAAGCGTCAATTCAAGCATTTTCCTCTTATCCTTTTATTTATTTACTTTATTTTTCTTTTTGTTATTGATTTGCACCCTGTTTTTTTCCCTCATCCCGCAACTCTAAATTATCATGAAATCAATCCTTCACGCTTGCAGTCAGGGGTGGCAATTCGGGTCCAAATCAGGTTGGCGGGTCGGGTTCGGGTCAACAGACCCGCCAGAAAATCTGTTGACCCGAACCCCGACCCGCCAACCCGTGACGGGTCAGGTATGCTGACCCGAACCCGAAGATTTCAGGTTTACGGGGCGGCGGGTCGACCCGAAATGACCCGAAACTTAATTTTAATTTATTAATTTATCACTGTAATTTCTAATAAAATCAATTTCTCACAAAACTAATTACATAATCAAGTAATAAAAATTTAAATAAATGATTCCAAATCAAATCTAAAATAAATTAAACACCGTAAAAGTGTTTTATCCCAAGCAAAATATAAAATAAATTAAAACAATATAAAAGTGAAAAATAATATAATATATTATTTGTCCAAGTATAATAATTTCAACTTCACACAAATTAAATAAATTCGTTTAGGATTAAGTAATTAATGCCTTTGAAAAAAAGAATAACTTAGTTTAGTTAGATAAAATTATTTTTATGTTTATTAAATTATTTTTAACTCGTAAACGGGTCATATCGGGTCATATCAGGTCACCACGGGTTGACCCGAAATCGACCGGTTTTCTTTTCGGGTTCATCGGGTCCAACCCGATTCTGACCCGAATTCCCGAAACCTCAACCCAAACCCATTAATTTCGTGTTATGCTCGTGTCGTGTTTTCAGGTCGTGTCGAAAATTGCCACCCCTAGTTGCGGTGATACATTTGCGCCGACAAATTTGAGCGACGATCCGGGCTTTGGTCGAGCCGTACCGTTCCTGATTTGTCTCGCGCCTTCAGACCCGCCTTCATGCTTCGACAAGAAGCAAAATATAAAGCAATCGTTCCGACGGAGCTAAATTACTACAGGATAAAGAACGAATAGGAAATTTGGATTTCGAAACAAAAAAGAGAGGGGTGCAACACGAGGACTTCCCAGGGGGTCACCCATCCTAGTACCACTCTCGCCCAAGCACGCTTAACTTCGGAGTTCTGATGGGATCCGGTGCATTAGTGCTGGTATGGTCGCACCCGCCATGTTCCTTTCGCTTTATTCTTTTAAACTACCCCGTCCTGCGAAGCAGTGTGGCTTTTCTAGACCGAAATTCATTTTAAGCGTCAATTCAAGCATTTTCCTCTTATCCTTTTATTTATTTACTTTATTTTTTTTTTGTTATTGATTTGCACCCTGTTTTTTTCCCTCATCCCGCAACTCTAAATTATCATGAAATCAATCCTTCACGCTTGCAGTCAGGGGTGGCAATTCGGGTCCAAATCAGGTTGGCGGGTCGGGTTCGGGTCAACAGACCCGCCAGAAAATCTGTTGACCCGAACCCCGACCCGCCAAACCGTGACGGGTCAGGTATGCTGACCCGAACCCGAAGATTTCAGGTTTACGGGGCGGCGGGTCGACCCGAAATGACCCGAAACTTAATTTTAATTTATTAATTTATCACTGTAATTTCTAATAAAATCAATTTCTCACAAAACTAATTACATAATCAAGTAATAAAAATTTAAATAAATGATTCCAAATCAAATCTAAAATAAATTAAACACCGTAAAAGTGTTTTATCCCAAGCAAAATATAAAATAAATTAAAACAATATAAAAGTGAAAAATAATATAATATATTATTTGTCCAAGTATAATAATTTCAAGTTCACACAAATTAAATAAATTCGTTTAGGATTAAGTAATTAATGCCTTTGAAAAAAAGAATAACTTAGTTTAGTTAGATAAAATTATTTTTATGTTTATTAAATTATTTTTAACTCGTAAACGGGTCATATCGGGTCATATCAGGTCACCACGGGTTGACCCGAAATCGACCGGTTTTCTTTTCGGGTTCATCGGGTCCAACCCGATTCTGACCCGAATTCCCGAAACCTCAACCCAAACCCATTAATTTCGTGTTATGCTCGTGTCGTGTTTTCAGGTCGTGTCGAAAATTGCCACCCCTAGTTGCGGTGATACATTTGCGCCGACAAATTTGAGCGACGATCCGGGCTTTGGTCGAGCCGTACCGTTCCTGATTTGTCTCGCGCCTTCAGACCCGCCTTCATGCTTCGACAAGAAGCAAAATATAAAGCAATCGTTCCGACGGAGCTAAATTACTACAGGATAAAGAACGAATAGGAAATTTGGATTTCGAAACAAAAAAGAGAGGGGTGCAACACGAGGACTTCCCAGGGGGTCACCCATCCTAGTACCACTCTCGCCCAAGCACGCTTAACTTCGGAGTTCTGATGGGATCCGGTGCATTAGTGCTGGTATGGTCGCACCCGCCATGTTCCTTTCGCTTTATTCTTTTAAACTACCCCGTCCTGCGAAGCAGTGTGGCTTTTCTAGACCGAAATTCATTTTAAGCGTCAATTCAAGCATTTTCCTCTTATCCTTTTATTTATTTACTTTATTTTTCTTTTTGTTATTGATTTGCACCCTGTTTTTTTCCCTCATCCCGCAACTCTAAATTATCATGAAATCAATCCTTCACGCTTGCAGTCAGGGGTGGCAATTCGGGTCCAAATCAGGTTGGCGGGTCGGGTTCGGGTCAACAGACCCGCCAGAAAATCTGTTGACCCGAACCCCGACCCGCCAACCCGTGACGGGTCAGGTATGCTGACCCGAACCCGAAGATTTCAGGTTTACGGGGCGGCGGGTCGACCCGAAATGACCCGAAACTTAATTTTAATTTATTAATTTATCACTGTAATTTCTAATAAAATCAATTTCTCACAAAACTAATTACATAATCAAGTAATAAAAATTTAAATAAATGATTCCAAATCAAATCTAAAATAAATTAAACACCGTAAAAGTGTTTTATCCCAAGCAAAATATAAAATAAAATAAAACAATATAAAAGTGAAAAATAATATAATATATTATTTGTCCAAGTATAATAATTTCAACTTCACACAAATTAAATAAATTCGTTTAGGATTAAGTAATTAATGCCTTTGAAAAAAAGAATAACTTAGTTTAGTTAGATAAAATTATTTTTATGTTTATTAAATTATTTTTAACTCGTAAACGGGTCATATCGGGTCATATCAGGTCACCACGGGTTGACCCGAAATCGACCGGTTATCTTTTCGGGTTCATCGGGTCCAACCCGATTCTGACCCGAATTCCCGAAACCTCAACCCAAACCCATTAATTTCGTGTTAGGCTCGTGTCGTGTTTTCAGGTCGTGTCGAAAATTGCCACCCCTAGTTGCGGTGATACATTTGCGCCGACAAATTTGAGCGACGATCCGGGCTTTGATCGAGCCGTACCGTTCCTGATTTGTCTCGCGCCTTCAGACCCGCCTTCATGCTTCGACAAGAAGCAAAATATAAAGCAATCGTTCCGACGGAGCTAAATTACTACAGGATAAAGAACGAATAGGAAATTTGGATTTCGAAACAAAAAAGAGAGGGGTGCAACACGAGGACTTCCCAGGGGGTCACCCATCCTAGTACTACTCTCGCCCAAGCACGCTTAACTTCGGAGTTCTGATGGGATCCGGTGCATTAGTGCTGGTATGGTCGCACCAGCCATGTTCCTTTCGCTTTATTCTTTTAAACTACCCCGTCCTGCGAAGCAGTGTGGCTTTTCTTGACCGAAATTCATTTTAAGCGTCAATTCAAGCATTTTCCTCTTATCCTTTTATTTATTTACTTTATTTTTCTCTTTGTTATTGATTTGCACCCTGTTTTTTTCCCTCATCCCGCAACTCTAAATTATCATGAAATCAATCCTTCACGCTTGCAGTCAGGGGTGGCAATTCGGGTCCAAATCAGGTTGGCGGGTCGGGTTCGGGTCAACAGACCCGCCAGAAAATCTGTTGACCCGAACCCCGACCCGCCAACCCGTGACGGGTCAGGTATGCTGACCCGAACCCGAAGATTTCAGGTTTACGGGGCGGCGGGTCGACCCGAAATGACCCGAAACTTAATTTTAATTTATTAATTTATCACTGTAATTTCTAATAAAATCAATTTCTCACAAAACTAATTACATAATCAAGTAATAAAAATTTAAATAAATGATTCCAAATCAAATCTAAAATAAATTAAACACCGTAAAAGTGTTTTATCCCAAGCAAAATATAAAATAAATTAAAACAATATAAAAGTGAAAAATAATATAATATATTATTTGTCCAAGTATAATAATTTCAACTTCACACAAATTAAATAAATTCGTTTAGGATTAAGTAATTAATGCCTTTGAAAAAAAGAATAACTTAGTTTAGTTAGATAAAATTATTTTTATGTTTATTAAATTATTTTTAACTCGTAAACGGGTCATATCGGGTCATATCAGGTCACCACGGGTTGACCCGAAATCGACCGGTTTTCTTTTCGGGTTCATCGGGTCCAACCCGATTCTGACCCGAATTCCCGAAACCTCAACCCAAACCCATTAATTTCGTGTTATGCTCGTGTCGTGTTTTCAGGTCGTGTCGAAAATTGCCACCCCTAGTTGCGGTGATACATTTGCGCCGACAAATTTGAGCGACGATCCGGGCTTTGGTCGAGCCGTACCGTTCCTGATTTGTCTCGCGCCTTCAGACCCGCCTTCATGCTTCGACAAGAAGCAAAATATAAAGCAATCGTTCCGACGGAGCTAAATTACTACAGGATAAAGAACGAATAGGAAATTTGGATTTCGAAACAAAAAAGAGAGGGGTGCAACACGAGGACTTCCCAGGGGGTCACCCATCCTAGTACCACTCTCGCCCAAGCACGCTTAACTTCGGAGTTCTGATGGGATCCGGTGCATTAGTGCTGGTATGGTCGCACCCGCCATGTTCCTTTCGCTTTATTCTTTTAAACTACCCCGTCCTGCGAAGCAGTGTGGCTTTTCTAGACCGAAATTCATTTTAAGCGTCAATTCAAGCATTTTCCTCTTATCCTTTTATTTATTTACTTTATTTTTTTTTTGTTATTGATTTGCACCCTGTTTTTTTCCCTCATCCCGCAACTCTAAATTATCATGAAATCAATCCTTCACGCTTGCAGTCAGGGGTGGCAATTCGGGTCCAAATCAGGTTGGCGGGTCGGGTTCGGGTCAACAGACCCGCCAGAAAATCTGTTGACCCGAACCCCGACCCGCCAACCCGTGACGGGTCAGGTATGCTGACCCGAACCCGAAGATTTCAGGTTTACGGGGCGGCGGGTCGACCCGAAATGACCCGAAACTTAATTTTAATTTATTAATTTATCACTGTAATTTCTAATAAAATCAATTTCTCACAAAACTAATTACATAATCAAGTAATAAAAATTTAAATAAATGATTCCAAATCAAATCTAAAATAAATTAAACACCGTAAAAGTGTTTTATCCCAAGCAAAATATAAAATAAATTAAAACAATATAAAAGTGAAAAATAATATAATATATTATTTGTCCAAGTATAATAATTTCAAGTTCACACAAATTAAATAAATTCGTTTAGGATTAAGTAATTAATGCCTTTGAAAAAAAGAATAACTTAGTTTAGTTAGATAAAATTATTTTTATGTTTATTAAATTATTTTTAACTCGTAAACGGGTCATATCGGGTCATATCAGGTCACCACGGGTTGACCCGAAATCGACCGGTTTTCTTTTCGGGTTCATCGGGTCCAACCCGATTCTGACCCGAATTCCCGAAACCTCAACCCAAACCCATTAATTTCGTGTTATGCTCGTGTCGTGTTTTCAGGTCGTGTCGAAAATTGCCACCCCTAGTTGCGGTGATACATTTGCGCCGACAAATTTGAGCGACGATCCGGGCTTTGGTCGAGCCGTACCGTTCCTGATTTGTCTCGCGCCTTCAGACCCGCCTTCATGCTTCGACAAGAAGCAAAATATAAAGCAATCGTTCCGACGGAGCTAAATTACTACAGGATAAAGAACGAATAGGAAATTTGGATTTCGAAACAAAAAAGAGAGGGGTGCAACACGAGGACTTCCCAGGGGGTCACCCATCCTAGTACCACTCTCGCCCAAGCACGCTTAACTTCGGAGTTCTGATGGGATCCGGTGCATTAGTGCTGGTATGGTCGCACCCGCCATGTTCCTTTCGCTTTATTCTTTTAAACTACCCCGTCCTGCGAAGCAGTGTGGCTTTTCTAGACCGAAATTCATTTTAAGCGTCAATTCAAGCATTTTCCTCTTATCCTTTTATTTATTTACTTTATTTTTTTTTGTTATTGATTTGCACCCTGTTTTTTTCCCTCATCCCGCAACTCTAAATTATCATGAAATCAATCCTTCACGCTTGCAGTCAGGGGTGGCAATTCGGGTCCAAATCAGGTTGGCGGGTCGGGTTCGGGTCAACAGACCCGCCAGAAAATCTGTTGACCCGAACCCCGACCCGCCAACCCGTGACGGGTCAGGTATGCTGACCCGAACCCGAAGATTTCAGGTTTACGGGGCGGCGGGTCGACCCGAAATGACCCGAAACTTAATTTTAATTTATTAATTTATCACTGTAATTTCTAATAAAATCAATTTCTCACAAAACTAATTACATAATCAAGTAATAAAAATTTAAATAAATGATTCCAAATCAAATCTAAAATAAATTAAACACCGTAAAAGTGTTTTATCCCAAGCAAAATATAAAATAAAATAAAACAATATAAAAGTGAAAAATAATATAATATATTATTTGTCCAAGTATAATAATTTCAAGTTCACACAAATTAAATAAATTCGTTTAGGATTAAGTAATTAATGCCTTTGAAAAAAAGAATAACTTAGTTTAGTTAGATAAAATTATTTTTATGTTTATTAAATTATTTTTAACTCGTAAACGGGTCATATCGGGTCATATCAGGTCACCACGGGTTGACCCGAAATCGACCGGTTTTCTTTTCGGGTTCATCGGGTCCAACCGGATTCTGACCCGAATTCCCGAAACCTCAACCCAAACCCATTAATTTCGTGTTAGGCTCGTATCGTGTTTTCAGGTCGTGTCGAAAATTGCCACCCCTAGTTGCGGTGATACATTTCCGCCGACAAATTTGAGCGACGATCCGGGCTTTGATCGAGCCGTACCGTTCCTGATTTGTCTCGCGCCTTCAGACCCGCCTTCATGCTTCGACAAGAAGCAAAATATAAAGCAATCGTTCCGACGGAGCTAAATTACTACAGGATAAAGAACGAATAGGAAATTTGGATTTCGAAACAAAAAAGAGAGGGGTGCAACACGAGGACTTCCCAGGGGGTCACCCATCCTAGTACCACTCTCGCCCAAGCACGCTTAACTTCGGAGTTCTGATGGGATCCGGTGCATTAGTGCTGGTATGGTCGCACCCGCCATGTTCCTTTCGCTTTATTCTTTTAAACTACCCCGTCCTGCGAAGCAGTGTGGCTTTTCTAGACCGAAATTCATTTTAAGCGTCAATTCAAGCATTTTCCTCTTATCCTTTTATTTATTTACTTTATTTTTTTTTTGTTATTGATTTGCACCCTGTTTTTTTCCCTCATCCCGCAACTCTAAATTATCATGAAATCAATCCTTCACGCTTGCAGTCAGGGGTGGCAATTCGGGTCCAAATCAGGTTGGCGGGTCGGGTTCGGGTCAACAGACCCGCCAGAAAATCTGTTGACCCGAACCCCGACCCGCCAACCCGTGACGGGTCAGGTATGCTGACCCGAACCCGAAGATTTCAGGTTTACGGGGCGGCGGGTCGACCCGAAATGACCCGAAACTTAATTTTAATTTATTAATTTATCACTGTAATTTCTAATAAAATCAATTTCTCACAAAACTAATTACATAATCAAGTAATAAAAATTTAAATAAATGATTCCAAATCAAATCTAAAATAAATTAAACACCGTAAAAGTGTTTTATCCCAAGCAAAATATAAAATAAATTAAAACAATATAAAAGTGAAAAATAATATAATATATTATTTGTCCAAGTATAATAATTTCAACTTCACACAAATTAAATAAATTCGTTTAGGATTAAGTAATTAATGCCTTTGAAAAAAAGAATAACTTAGTTTAGTTAGATAAAATTATTTTTATGTTTATTAAATTATTTTTAACTCGTAAACGGGTCATATCGGGTCATATCAGGTCACCACGGGTTGACCCGAAATCGACCGGTTTTCTTTTCGGGTTCATCGGGTCCAACCGGATTCTGACCCGAATTCCCGAAACCTCAACCCAAACCCATTAATTTCGTGTTATGCTCGTGTCGTGTTTTCAGGTCGTGTCGAAAATTGCCACCCCTAGTTGCGGTGATACATTTGCGCCGACAAATTTGAGCGACGATCCGGGCTTTGGTCGAGCCGTACCGTTCCTGATTTGTCTCGCGCCTTCAGACCCGCCTTCATGCTTCGACAAGAAGCAAAATATAAAGCAATCGTTCCGACGGAGCTAAATTACTACAGGATAAAGAACGAATAGGAAATTTGGATTTCGAAACAAAAAAGAGAGGGGTGCAACACGAGGACTTCCCAGGGGGTCACCCATCCTAGTACCACTCTCGCCCAAGCACGCTTAACTTCGGAGTTCTGATGGGATCCGGTGCATTAGTGCTGGTATGGTCGCACCCGCCATGTTCCTTTCGCTTTATTCTTTTAAACTACCCCGTCCTGCGAAGCAGTGTGGCTTTTCTAGACCGAAATTCATTTTAAGCGTCAATTCAAGCATTTTCCTCTTATCCTTTTATTTATTTACTTTATTTTTTTTTTGTTATTGATTTGCACCCTGTTTTTTTCCCTCATCCCGCAACTCTAAATTATCATGAAATCAATCCTTCACGCTTGCAGTCAGGGGTGGCAATTCGGGTCCAAATCAGGTTGGCGGGTCGGGTTCGGGTCAACAGACCCGCCAGAAAATCTGTTGACCCGAACCCCGACCCGCCAACCCGTGACGGGTCAGGTATGCTGACCCGAACCCGAAGATTTCAGGTTTACGGGGCGGCGGGTCGACCCGAAATGACCCGAAACTTAATTTTAATTTATTAATTTATCACTGTAATTTCTAATAAAATCAATTTCTCACAAAACTAATTACATAATCAAGTAATAAAAATTTAAATAAATGATTCCAAATCAAATCTAAAATAAATTAAACACCGTAAAAGTGTTTTATCCCAAGCAAAATATAAAATAAAATAAAACAATATAAAAGTGAAAAATAATATAATATATTATTTGTCCAAGTATAATAATTTCAACTTCACACAAATTAAATAAATTCGTTTAGGATTAAGTAATTAATGCCTTTGAAAAAAAGAATAACTTAGTTTAGTTAGATAAAATTATTTTTATGTTTATTAAATTATTTTTAACTCGTAAACGGGTCATATCGGGTCATATCAGGTCACCACGGGTTGACCCGAAATCGACCGGTTTTCTTTTCGGGTTCATCGGGTCCAACCGGATTCTGACCCGAATTCCCGAAACCTCAACCCAAACCCATTAATTTCGTGTTAGGCTCGTAAAGTGTTTTCAGGTCGTGTCGAAAATTGCCACCCCTAGTTGCGGTGATACATTTCCGCCGACAAATTTGAGCGACGATCCGGGCTTTGATCGAGCCGTACCGTTCCTGATTTGTCTCGCGCCTTCAGACCCGCCTTCATGCTTCGACAAGAAGCAAAATATAAAGCAATCGTTCCGACGGAGCTAAATTACTACAGGATAAAGAACGAATAGGAAATTTGGATTTCGAAACAAAAAAGAGAGGGGTGCAACACGAGGACTTCCCAGGGGGTCACCCATCCTAGTACCACTCTCGCCCAAGCACGCTTAACTTCGGAGTTCTGATGGGATCCGGTGCATTAGTGCTGGTATGGTCGCACCCGCCATGTTCCTTTCGCTTTATTCTTTTAAACTACCCCGTCCTGCGAAGCAGTGTGGATTTTCTAGACCGAAATTCATTTTAAGCGTCAATTCAAGCATTTTCCTCTTATCCTTTTATTTATTTACTTTATTTTTCTTTTGTTATTGATTTGCACCCTGTTTTTTTCCCTCATCCCGCAACTCTAAATTATCATGAAATCAATCCTTCACGCTTGCAGTCAGGGGTGGCAATTCGGGTCCAAATCAGGTTGGCGGGTCGGGTTCGGGTCAACAGACCCGCCAGAAAATCTGTTGACCCGAACCCCGACCCGCCAACCCGTGACGGGTCAGGTATGCTGACCCGAACCCGAAGATTTCAGGTTTACGGGGCGGCGGGTCGACCCGAAATGACCCGAAACTTAATTTTAATTTATTAATTTATCACTGTAATTTCTAATAAAATCAATTTCTCACAAAACTAATTACATAATCAAGTAATAAAAATTTAAATAAATGATTCCAAATCAAATCTAAAATAAATTAAACACCGTAAAAGTGTTTTATCCCAAGCAAAATATAAAATAAATTAAAACAATATAAAAGTGAAAAATAATATAATATATTATTTGTCCAAGTATAATAATTTCAACTTCACACAAATTAAATAAATTCGTTTAGGATTAAGTAATTAATGCCTTTGAAAAAAAGAATAACTTAGTTTAGTTAGATAAAATTATTTTATGTTTATTAAATTATTTTTAACTCGTAAACGGGTCATATCGGGTCATATCAGGTCACCACGGGTTGACCCGAAATCGACCGGTTTTCTTTTCGGGTTCATCGGGTCCAACCGGATTCTGACCCGAATTCCCGAAACCTCAACCCAAACCCATTAATTTCGTGTTAGGCTCGTATCGTGTTTTCAGGTCGTGTCGAAAATTGCCACCCCTAGTTGCGGTGATACATTTGCGCCGACAAATTTGAGCGACGATCCGGGCTTTGATCGAGCCGTACCGTTCCTGATTTGTCTCGCGCCTTCAGACCCGCCTTCATGCTTCGACAAGAAGCAAAATATAAAGCAATCGTTCCGACGGAGCTAAATTACTACAGGATAAAGAACGAATAGGAAATTTGGATTTCGAAACAAAAAAGAGAGGGGTGCAACACGAGGACTTCCCAGGGGGTCACCCATCCTAGTACCACTCTCGCCCAAGCACGCTTAACTTCGGAGTTCTGATGGGATCCGGTGCATTAGTGCTGGTATGGTCGCACCCGCCATGTTCCTTTCGCTTTATTCTTTTAAACTACCCCGTCCTGCGAAGCAGTGTGGATTTTCTAGACCGAAATTCATTTTAAGCGTCAATTCAAGCATTTTCCTCTTATCCTTTTATTTATTTACTTTATTTTTCTTTTGTTATTGATTTGCACCCTGTTTTTTTCCCTCATCCCGCAACTCTAAATTATCATGAAATCAATCCTTCACGCTTGCAGTCAGGGGTGGCAATTCGGGTCCAAATCAGGTTGGCGGGTCGGGTTCGGGTCAACAGACCCGCCAGAAAATCTGTTGACCCGAACCCCGACCCGCCAACCCGTGACGGGTCAGGTATGCTGACCCGAACCCGAAGATTTCAGGTTTACGGGGCGGCGGGTCGACCCGAAATGACCCGAAACTTAATTTTAATTTATTAATTTATCACTGTAATTTCTAATAAAATCAATTTCTCACAAAACTAATTACATAATCAAGTAATAAAAATTTAAATAAATGATTCCAAATCAAATCTAAAATAAATTAAACACCGTAAAAGTGTTTTATCCCAAGCAAAATATAAAATAAATTAAAACAATATAAAAGTGAAAAATAATATAATATATTATTTGTCCAAGTATAATAATTTCAACTTCACACAAATTAAATAAATTCGTTTAGGATTAAGTAATTAATGCCTTTGAAAAAAAGAATAACTTAGTTTAGTTAGATAAAATTATTTTATGTTTATTAAATTATTTTTAACTCGTAAACGGGTCATATCGGGTCATATCAGGTCACCACGGGTTGACCCGAAATCGACCGGTTTTCTTTTCGGGTTCATCGGGTCCAACCGGATTCTGACCCGAATTCCCGAAACCTCAACCCAAACCCATTAATTTCGTGTTAGGCTCGTATCGTGTTTTCAGGTCGTGTCGAAAATTGCCACCCCTAGTTGCGGTGATACATTTGCGCCGACAAATTTGAGCGACGATCCGGGCTTTGATCGAGCCGTACCGTTCCTGATTTGTCTCGCGCCTTCAGACCCGCCTTCATGCTTCGACAAGAAGCAAAATATAAAGCAATCGTTCCGACGGAGCTAAATTACTACAGGATAAAGAACGAATAGGAAATTTGGATTTCGAAACAAAAAAGAGAGGGGTGCAACACGAGGACTTCCCAGGGGGTCACCCATCCTAGTACCACTCTCGCCCAAGCACGCTTAACTTCGGAGTTCTGATGGGATCCGGTGCATTAGTGCTGGTATGGTCGCACCCGCCATGTTCCTTTCGCTTTATTCTTTTAAACTACCCCGTCCTGCGAAGCAGTGTGGCTTTTCTAGACCGAAATTCATTTTAAGCGTCAATTCAAGCATTTTCCTCTTATCCTTTTATTTATTTACTTTATTTTTTTTTTGTTATTGATTTGCACCCTGTTTTTTTCCCTCATCCCGCAACTCTAAATTATCATGAAATCAATCCTTCACGCTTGCAGTCAGGGGTGGCAATTCGGGTCCAAATCAGGTTGGCGGGTCGGGTTCGGGTCAACAGACCCGCCAGAAAATCTGTTGACCCGAACCCCGACCCGCCAACCCGTGACGGGTCAGGTATGCTGACCCGAACCCGAAGATTTCAGGTTTACGGGGCGGCGGGTCGACCCGAAATGACCCGAAACTTAATTTTAATTTATTAATTTATCACTGTAATTTCTAATAAAATCAATTTCTCACAAAACTAATTACATAATCAAGTAATAAAAATTTAAATAAATGATTCCAAATCAAATCTAAAATAAATTAAACACCGTAAAAGTGTTTTATCCCAAGCAAAATATAAAATAAATTAAAACAATATAAAAGTGAAAAATAATATAATATATTATTTGTCCAAGTATAATAATTTCAAGTTCACACAAATTAAATAAATTCGTTTAGGATTAAGTAATTAATGCCTTTGAAAAAAAGAATAACTTAGTTTAGTTAGATAAAATTATTTTTATGTTTATTAAATTATTTTTAACTCGTAAACGGGTCATATCGGGTCATATCAGGTCACCACGGGTTGACCCGAAATCGACCGGTTTTCTTTTCGGGTTCATCGGGTCCAACCCGATTCTGACCCGAATTCCCGAAACCTCAACCCAAACCCATTAATTTCGTGTTATGCTCGTGTCGTGTTTTCAGGTCGTGTCGAAAATTGCCACCCCTAGTTGCGGTGATACATTTGCGCCGACAAATTTGAGCGACGATCCGGGCTTTGGTCGAGCCGTACCGTTCCTGATTTGTCTCGCGCCTTCAGACCCGCCTTCATGCTTCGACAAGAAGCAAAATATAAAGCAATCGTTCCGACGGAGCTAAATTACTACAGGATAAAGAACGAATAGGAAATTTGGATTTCGAAACAAAAAAGAGAGGGGTGCAACACGAGGACTTCCCAGGGGGTCACCCATCCTAGTACCACTCTCGCCCAAGCACGCTTAACTTCGGAGTTCTGATGGGATCCGGTGCATTAGTGCTGGTATGGTCGCACCCGCCATGTTCCTTTCGCTTTATTCTTTTAAACTACCCCGTCCTGCGAAGCAGTGTGGCTTTTCTAGACCGAAATTCATTTTAAGCGTCAATTCAAGCATTTTCCTCTTATCCTTTTATTTATTTACTTTATTTTTCTTTTTGTTATTGATTTGCACCCTGTTTTTTTCCCTCATCCCGCAACTCTAAATTATCATGAAATCAATCCTTCACGCTTGCAGTCAGGGGTGGCAATTCGGGTCCAAATCAGGTTGGCGGGTCGGGTTCGGGTCAACAGACCCGCCAGAAAATCTGTTGACCCGAACCCCGACCCGCCAACCCGTGACGGGTCAGGTATGCTGACCCGAACCCGAAGATTTCAGGTTTACGGGGCGGCGGGTCGACCCGAAATGACCCGAAACTTAATTTTAATTTATTAATTTATCACTGTAATTTCTAATAAAATCAATTTCTCACAAAACTAATTACATAATCAAGTAATAAAAATTTAAATAAATGATTCCAAATCAAATCTAAAATAAATTAAACACCGTAAAAGTGTTTTATCCCAAGCAAAATATAAAATAAATTAAAACAATATAAAAGTGAAAAATAATATAATATATTATTTGTCCAAGTATAATAATTTCAACTTCACACAAATTAAATAAATTCGTTTAGGATTAAGTAATTAATGCCTTTGAAAAAAAGAATAACTTAGTTTAGTTAGATAAAATTATTTTTATGTTTATTAAATTATTTTTAACTCGTAAACGGGTCATATCGGGTCATATCAGGTCACCACGGGTTGACCCGAAATCGACCGGTTATCTTTTCGGGTTCATCGGGTCCAACCCGATTCTGACCCGAATTCCCGAAACCTCAACCCAAACCCATTAATTTCGTGTTAGGCTCGTGTCGTGTTTTCAGGTCGTGTCGAAAATTGCCACCCCTAGTTGCGGTGATACATTTGCGCCGACAAATTTGAGCGACGATCCGGGCTTTGATCGAGCCGTACCGTTCCTGATTTGTCTCGCGCCTTCAGACCCGCCTTCATGCTTCGACAAGAAGCAAAATATAAAGCAATCGTTCCGACGGAGCTAAATTACTACAGGATAAAGAACGAATAGGAAATTTGGATTTCGAAACAAAAAAGAGAGGGGTGCAACACGAGGACTTCCCAGGGGGTCACCCATCCTAGTACTACTCTCGCCCAAGCACGCTTAACTTCGGAGTTCTGATGGGATCCGGTGCATTAGTGCTGGTATGGTCGCACCAGCCATGTTCCTTTCGCTTTATTCTTTTAAACTACCCCGTCCTGCGAAGCAGTGTGGCTTTTCTTGACCGAAATTCATTTTAAGCGTCAATTCAAGCATTTTCCTCTTATCCTTTTATTTATTTACTTTATTTTTCTCTTTGTTATTGATTTGCACCCTGTTTTTTTCCCTCATCCCGCAACTCTAAATTATCATGAAATCAATCCTTCACGCTTGCAGTCAGGGGTGGCAATTCGGGTCCAAATCAGGTTGGCGGGTCGGGTTCGGGTCAACAGACCCGCCAGAAAATCTGTTGACCCGAACCCCGACCCGCCAACCCGTGACGGGTCAGGTATGCTGACCCGAACCCGAAGATTTCAGGTTTACGGGGCGGCGGGTCGACCCGAAATGACCCGAAACTTAATTTTAATTTATTAATTTATCACTGTAATTTCTAATAAAATCAATTTCTCACAAAACTAATTACATAATCAAGTAATAAAAATTTAAATAAATGATTCCAAATCAAATCTAAAATAAATTAAACACCGTAAAAGTGTTTTATCCCAAGCAAAATATAAAATAAATTAAAACAATATAAAAGTGAAAAATAATATAATATATTATTTGTCCAAGTATAATAATTTCAACTTCACACAAATTAAATAAATTCGTTTAGGATTAAGTAATTAATGCCTTTGAAAAAAAGAATAACTTAGTTTAGTTAGATAAAATTATTTTTATGTTTATTAAATTATTTTTAACTCGTAAACGGGTCATATCGGGTCATATCAGGTCACCACGGGTTGACCCGAAATCGACCGGTTTTCTTTTCGGGTTCATCGGGTCCAACCCGATTCTGACCCGAATTCCCGAAACCTCAACCCAAACCCATTAATTTCGTGTTAGGCTCGTGTCGTGTTTTCAGGTCGTGTCGAAAATTGCCACCCCTAGTTGCGGTGATACATTTGCGCCGACAAATTTGAGCGACGATCCGGGCTTTGGTCGAGCCGTACCGTTCCTGATTTGTCTCGCGCCTTCAGACCCGCCTTCATGCTTCGACAAGAAGCAAAATATAAAGCAATCGTTCCGACGGAGCTAAATTACTACAGGATAAAGAACGAATAGGAAATTTGGATTTCGAAACAAAAAAGAGAGGGGTGCAACACGAGGACTTCCCAGGGGGTCACCCATCCTAGTACTACTCTCGCCCAAGCACGCTTAACTTCGGAGTTCTGATGGGATCCGGTGCATTAGTGCTGGTATGGTCGCACCCGCCATGTTCCTTTCGCTTTATTCTTTTAAACTACCCCGTCCTGCGAAGCAGTGTGGCTTTTCTAGACCGAAATTCATTTTAAGCGTCAATTCAAGCATTTTCCACTTATCCTTTTATTTATTTACTTTATTTTTTTTTTTGTTATTGATTTGCACCCTGTTTTTTTCCCTCATCCCGCAACTCTAAATTATCATGAAATCAATCCTTCACGCTTGCAGTCAGGGGTGGCAATTCGGGTCCAAATCAGGTTGGCGGGTCGGGTTCGGGTCAACAGACCCGCCAGAAAATCTGTTGACCCGAACCCCGACCCGCCAACCCGTGACGGGTCAGGTATGCTGACCCGAACCCGAAGATTTCAGGTTTACGGGGCGGCGGGTCGACCCGAAATGACCCGAAACTTAATTTTAATTTATTAATTTATCACTGTAATTTCTAATAAAATCAATTTCCCACAAAACTAATTACATAATCAAGTAATAAAAATTTAAATAAATGATTCCAAATCAAATCTAAAATAAATTAAACACCGTAAAAGTGTTTTATCCCAAGCAAAATATAAAATAAATTAAAACAATATAAAAGTGAAAAATAATATAATATATTATTTGTCCAAGTATAATAATTTCAACTTCACGCAAATTAAATAAATTCGTTTAGGATTAAGTAATTAATGCCTTTGAAAAAAAGAATAACTTAGTTTAGTTAGATAAAATTATTTTTATGTTTATTAAATTATTTTTAACTCGTAAACGGGTCATATCGGGTCATATCAGGTCACCACGGGTTGACCCGAAATCGACCGGTTTTCTTTTCGGGTTCATCGGGTCCAACCCGATTCTGACCCGAATTCCCGAAACCTCAACCCAAACCCATTAATTTCGTGTTAGGCTCGTGTCGTGTTTTCAGGTCGTGTCGAAAATTGCCACCCCTAGTTGCGGTGATACATTTGCGCCGACAAATTTGAGCGACGATCCGGGCTTTGGTCGAGCCGTACCGTTCCTGATTTGTCTCGCGCCTTCAGACCCGCCTTCATGCTTCGACAAGAAGCAAAATATAAAGCAATCGTTCCGACGGAGCTAAATTACTACAGGATAAAGAACGAATAGGAAATTTGGATTTCGAAAAAAAAAAAGAGAGGGGTGCAACACGAGGACTTCCAAGGGGGTCACCCATCCTAGTACCACTCTCGCCCAAGCACGCTTAACTTCGGAGTTCTGATGGGATCCGGTGCATTAGTGCTGGTATGGTCGCACCCGCCATGTTCCTTTCGCTTTATTCTTTTAAACTACCCCGTCCTGCGAAGCAGTGTGGCTTTTCTAGACCGAAATTCATTTTAAGCGTCAATTCAAGCATTTTCCTCTTATCCTTTTATTTATTTACTTTATTTTTCTTTTTGTTATTGATTTGCACCCTGTTTTTTTCCCTCATCCCGCAACTCTAAATTATCATGAAATCAATCCTTCACGCTTGCAGTCAGGGGTGGCAATTCGGGTCCAAATCAGGTTGGCGGGTCGGGTTCGGGTCAACAGACCCGCCAGAAAATCTGTTGACCCGAACCCCGACCCGCCAACCCGTGACGGGTCAGGTATGCTGACCCGAACCCGAAGATTTCAGGTTTACGGGGCGGCGGGTCGACCCGAAATGACCCGAAACTTAATTTTAATTTATTAATTTATCACTGTAATTTCTAATAAAATCAATTTCTCACAAAACTAATTACATAATCAAGTAATAAAAATTTAAATAAATGATTCCAAATCAAATCTAAAATAAATTAAACACCGTAAAAGTGTTTTATCCCAAGCAAAATATAAAATAAAATAAAACAATATAAAAGTGAAAAATAATATAATATATTATTTGTCCAAGTATAATAATTTCAACTTCACACAAATTAAATAAATTCGTTTAGGATTAAGTAATTAATGCCTTTGAAAAAAAGAATAACTTAGTTTAGTTAGATAAAATTATTTTTATGTTTATTAAATTATTTTTAACTCGTAAACGGGTCATATCGGGTCATATCAGGTCACCACGGGTTGACCCGAAATCGACCGGTTTTCTTTTCGGGTTCATCGGGTCCAACCGGATTCTGACCCGAATTCCCGAAACCTCAACCCAAACCCATTAATTTCGTGTTAGGCTCGTAAAGTGTTTTCAGGTCGTGTCGAAAATTGCCACCCCTAGTTGCGGTGATACATTTCCGCCGACAAATTTGAGCGACGATCCGGGCTTTGATCGAGCCGTACCGTTCCTGATTTGTCTCGCGCCTTCAGACCCGCCTTCATGCTTCGACAAGAAGCAAAATATAAAGCAATCGTTCCGACGGAGCTAAATTACTACAGGATAAAGAACGAATAGGAAATTTGGATTTCGAAACAAAAAAGAGAGGGGTGCAACACGAGGACTTCCCAGGGGGTCACCCATCCTAGTACCACTCTCGCCCAAGCACGCTTAACTTCGGAGTTCTGATGGGATCCGGTGCATTAGTGCTGGTATGGTCGCACCCGCCATGTTCCTTTCGCTTTATTCTTTTAAACTACCCCGTCCTGCGAAGCAGTGTGGATTTTCTAGACCGAAATTCATTTTAAGCGTCAATTCAAGCATTTTCCTCTTATCCTTTTATTTATTTACTTTATTTTTCTTTTTGTTATTGATTTGCACCCTGTTTTTTTCCCTCATCCCGCAACTCTAAATTATCATGAAATCAATCCTTCACGCTTGCAGTCAGGGGTGGCAATTCGGGTCCAAATCAGGTTGGCGGGTCGGGTTCGGGTCAACAGACCCGCCAGAAAATCTGTTGACCCGAACCCCGACCCGCCAACCCGTGACGGGTCAGGTATGCTGACCCGAACCCGAAGATTTCAGGTTTACGGGGCGGCGGGTCGACCCGAAATGACCCGAAACTTAATTTTAATTTATTAATTTATCACTGTAATTTCTAATAAAATCAATTTCTCACAAAACTAATTACATAATCAAGTAATAAAAATTTAAATAAATGATTCCAAATCAAATCTAAAATAAATTAAACACCGTAAAAGTGTTTTATCCCAAGCAAAATATAAAATAAATTAAAACAATATAAAAGTGAAAAATAATATAATATATTATTTGTCCAAGTATAATAATTTCAACTTCACACAAATTAAATAAATTCGTTTAGGATTAAGTAATTAATGCCTTTGAAAAAAAGAATAACTTAGTTTAGTTAGATAAAATTATTTTTATGTTTATTAAATTATTTTTAACTCGTAAACGGGTCATATCGGGTCATATCAGGTCACCACGGGTTGACCCGAAATCGACCGGTTTTCTTTTCGGGTTCATCGGGTCCAACCGGATTCTGACCCGAATTCCCGAAACCTCAACCCAAACCCATTAATTTCGTGTTAGGCTCGTAAAGTGTTTTCAGGTCGTGTCGAAAATTGCCACCCCTAGTTGCGGTGATACATTTCCGCCGACAAATTTGAGCGACGATCCGGGCTTTGATCGAGCCGTACCGTTCCTGATTTGTCTCGCGCCTTCAGACCCGCCTTCATGCTTCGACAAGAAGCAAAATATAAAGCAATCGTTCCGACGGAGCTAAATTACTACAGGATAAAGAACGAATAGGAAATTTGGATTTCGAAACAAAAAAGAGAGGGGTGCAACACGAGGACTTCCCAGGGGGTCACCCATCCTAGTACCACTCTCGCCCAAGTACGCTTAACTTCGGAGTTCTGATGGGATCCGGTGCATTAGTGCTGGTATGGTCGCACCCGCCATGTTCCTTTCGCTTTATTCTTTTAAACTACCCCGTCCTGCGAAGCAGTGTGGATTTTCTAGACCGAAATTCATTTTAAGCGTCAATTCAAGCATTTTCCTCTTATCCTTTTATTTATTTACTTTATTTTTCTTTTTGTTATTGATTTGCACCCTGTTTTTTTCCCTCATCCCGCAACTCTAAATTATCATGAAATCAATCCTTCACGCTTGCAGTCAGGGGTGGCAATTCGGGTCCAAATCAGGTTGGCGGGTCGGGTTCGGGTCAACAGACCCGCCAGAAAATCTGTTGACCCGAACCCCGACCCGCCAACCCGTGACGGGTCAGGTATGCTGACCCGAACCCGAAGATTTCAGGTTTACGGGGCGGCGGGTCGACCCGAAATGACCCGAAACTTAATTTTAATTTATTAATTTATCACTGTAATTTCTAATAAAATCAATTTCTCACAAAACTAATTACATAATCAAGTAATAAAAATTTAAATAAATGATTCCAAATCAAATCTAAAATAAATTAAACACCGTAAAAGTGTTTTATCCCAAGCAAAATATAAAATAAATTAAAACAATATAAAAGTGAAAAATAATATAATATATTATTTGTCCAAGTATAATAATTTCAACTTCACACAAATTAAATAAATTCGTTTAGGATTAAGTAATTAATGCCTTTGAAAAAAAGAATAACTTAGTTTAGTTAGATAAAATTATTTTTATGTTTATTAAATTATTTTTAACTCGTAAACGGGTCATATCGGGTCATATCAGGTCACCACGGGTTGACCCGAAATCGACCGGTTTTCTTTTCGGGTTCATCGGGTCCAACCCGATTCTGACCCGAATTCCCGAAACATCAACCCAAACCCATTAATTTCGTGTTAGGCTCGTGTCGTGTTTTCAGGTCGTGTCGAAAATTGCCACCCCTAGTTGCGGTGATACATTTGCGCCGACAAATTTGAGCGACGATCCGGGCTTTGGTCGAGCCGTACCGTTCCTGATTTGTCTCGCGCCTTCAGACCCGCCTTCATGCTTCGACAAGAAGCAAAATATAAAGCAATCGTTCCGACGGAGCTAAATTACTACAGGATAAAGAACGAATAGGAAATTTGGATTTCGAAACAAAAAAAAGAGAGGGGTGCAACACGAGGACTTCCCAGGGGGTCACCCATCCTAGTACCACTCTCGCCCAAGCACGCTTAACTTCGGAGTTCTGATGGGATCCGGTGCATTAGTGCTGGTATGGTCGCACCCGCCATGTTCCTTTCGCTTTATTCTTTTAAACTACCCCGTCCTGCGAAGCAGTGTGGATTTTCTAGACCGAAATTCATTTTAAGCGTCAATTCAAGCATTTTCCTCTTATCCTTTTATTTATTTACTTTATTTTTCTTTTTGTTATTGATTTGCACCCTGTTTTTTTCCCTCATCCCGCAACTCTAAATTATCATGAAATCAATCCTTCACGCTTGCAGTCAGGGGTGGCAATTCGGGTCCAAATCAGGTTGGCGGGTCGGGTTCGGGTCAACAGACCCGCCAGAAAATCTGTTGACCCGAACCCCGACCCGCCAACCCGTGACGGGTCAGGTATGCTGACCCGAACCCGAAGATTTCAGGTTTACGGGGCGGCGGGTCGACCCGAAATGACCCGAAACTTAATTTTAATTTATTAATTTATCACTGTAATTTCTAATAAAATCAATTTCTCACAAAACTAATTACATAATCAAGTAATAAAAATTTAAATAAATGATTCCAAATCAAATCTAAAATAAATTAAACACCGTAAAAGTGTTTTATCCCAAGCAAAATATAAAATAAAATAAAACAATATAAAAGTGAAAAATAATATAATATATTATTTGTCCAAGTATAATAATTTCAACTTCACACAAATTAAATAAATTCGTTTAGGATTAAGTAATTAATGCCTTTGAAAAAAAGAATAACTTAGTTTAGTTAGATAAAATTATTTTTATGTTTATTAAATTATTTTTAACTCGTAAACGGGTCATATCGGGTCATATCAGGTCACCACGGGTTGACCCGAAATCGACCGGTTTTCTTTTCGGGTTCATCGGGTCCAACCGGATTCTGACCCGAATTCCCGAAACCTCAACCCAAACCCATTAATTTCGTGTTAGGCTCGTAAAGTGTTTTCAGGTCGTGTCGAAAATTGCCACCCCTAGTTGCGGTGATACATTTCCGCCGACAAATTTGAGCGACGATCCGGGCTTTGATCGAGCCGTACCGTTCCTGATTTGTCTCGCGCCTTCAGACCCGCCTTCATGCTTCGACAAGAAGCAAAATATAAAGCAATCGTTCCGACGGAGCTAAATTACTACAGGATAAAGAACGAATAGGAAATTTGGATTTCGAAACAAAAAAGAGAGGGGTGCAACACGAGGACTTCCCAGGGGGTCACCCATCCTAGTACCACTCTCGCCCAAGCACGCTTAACTTCGGAGTTCTGATGGGATCCGGTGCATTAGTGCTGGTATGGTCGCACCCGCCATGTTCCTTTCGCTTTATTCTTTTAAACTACCCCGTCCTGCGAAGCAGTGTGGATTTTCTAGACCGAAATTCATTTTAAGCGTCAATTCAAGCATTTTCCTCTTATCCTTTTATTTATTTACTTTATTTTTCTTTTTGTTATTGATTTGCACCCTGTTTTTTTCCCTCATCCCGCAACTCTAAATTATCATGAAATCAATCCTTCACGCTTGCAGTCAGGGGTGGCAATTCGGGTCCAAATCAGGTTGGCGGGTCGGGTTCGGGTCAACAGACCCGCCAGAAAATCTGTTGACCCGAACCCCGACCCGCCAACCCGTGACGGGTCAGGTATGCTGACCCGAACCCGAAGATTTCAGGTTTACGGGGCGGCGGGTCGACCCGAAATGACCCGAAACTTAATTTTAATTTATTAATTTATCACTGTAATTTCTAATAAAATCAATTTCTCACAAAACTAATTACATAATCAAGTAATAAAAATTTAAATAAATGATTCCAAATCAAATCTAAAATAAATTAAACACCGTAAAAGTGTTTTATCCCAAGCAAAATATAAAATAAATTAAAACAATATAAAAGTGAAAAATAATATAATATATTATTTGTCCAAGTATAATAATTTCAACTTCACACAAATTAAATAAATTCGTTTAGGATTAAGTAATTAATGCCTTTGAAAAAAAGAATAACTTAGTTTAGTTAGATAAAATTATTTTTATGTTTATTAAATTATTTTTAACTCGTAAACGGGTCATATCGGGTCATATCAGGTCACCACGGGTTGACCCGAAATCGACCGGTTATCTTTTCGGGTTCATCGGGTCCAACCCGATTCTGACCCGAATTCCCGAAACCTCAACCCAAACCCATTAATTTCGTGTTAGGCTCGTGTCGTGTTTTCAGGTCGTGTCGAAAATTGCCACCCCTAGTTGCGGTGATACATTTGCGCCGACAAATTTGAGCGACGATCCGGGCTTTGATCGAGCCGTACCGTTCCTGATTTGTCTCGCGCCTTCAGACCCGCCTTCATGCTTCGACAAGAAGCAAAATATAAAGCAATCGTTCCGACGGAGCTAAATTACTACAGGATAAAGAACGAATAGGAAATTTGGATTTCGAAACAAAAAAGAGAGGGGTGCAACACGAGGACTTCCCAGGGGGTCACCCATCCTAGTACTACTCTCGCCCAAGCACGCTTAACTTCGGAGTTCTGATGGGATCCGGTGCATTAGTGCTGGTATGGTCGCACCAGCCATGTTCCTTTCGCTTTATTCTTTTAAACTACCCCGTCCTGCGAAGCAGTGTGGCTTTTCTTGACCGAAATTCATTTTAAGCGTCAATTCAAGCATTTTCCTCTTATCCTTTTATTTATTTACTTTATTTTTCTCTTTGTTATTGATTTGCACCCTGTTTTTTTCCCTCATCCCGCAACTCTAAATTATCATGAAATCAATCCTTCACGCTTGCAGTCAGGGGTGGCAATTCGGGTCCAAATCAGGTTGGCGGGTCGGGTTCGGGTCAACAGACCCGCCAGAAAATCTGTTGACCCGAACCCCGACCCGCCAACCCGTGACGGGTCAGGTATGCTGACCCGAACCCGAAGATTTCAGGTTTACGGGGCGGCGGGTCGACCCGAAATGGCCCGAAACTTAATTTTAATTTATTAATTTATCACTGTAATTTCTAATAAAATCAATTTCTCACAAAACTAATTACATAATCAAGTAATAAAAATTTAAATAAATGATTCCAAATCAAATCTAAAATAAATTAAACACCGTAAAAGTGTTTTATCCCAAGCAAAATATAAAATAAATTAAAACAATATAAAAGTGAAAAATAATATAATATATTATTTGTCCAAGTATAATAATTTCAACTTCACACAAATTAAATAAATTCGTTTAGGATTAAGTAATTAATGCCTTTGAAAAAAAGAATAACTTAGTTTAGTTAGATAAAATTATTTTTATGTTTATTAAATTATTTTTAACTCGTAAACGGGTCATATCGGGTCATATCAGGTCACCACGGGTTGACCCGAAATCGACCGGTTTTCTTTTCGGGTTCATCGGGTCCAACCCGATTCTGACCCGAATTCCCGAAACCTCAACCCAAACCCATTAATTTCGTGTTATGCTCGTGTCGTGTTTTCAGGTCGTGTCGAAAATTGCCACCCCTAGTTGCGGTGATACATTTGCGCCGACAAATTTGAGCGACGATTCGGGCTTTGGTCGAGCCGTACCGTTCCTGATTTGTCTCGCGCCTTCAGACCCGCCTTCATGCTTCGACAAGAAGCAAAATATAAAGCAATCGTTCCGACGGAGCTAAATTACTACAGGATAAAGAACGAATAGGAAATTTGGATTTCGAAACAAAAAAGAGAGGGGTGCAACACGAGGACTTCCCAGGGGGTCACCCATCCTAGTACCACTCTCGCCCAAGCACGCTTAACTTCGGAGTTCTGATGGGATCCGGTGCATTAGTGCTGGTATGGTCGCACCCGCCATGTTCCTTTCGCTTTATTCTTTTAAACTACCCCGTCCTGCGAAGCAGTGTGGCTTTTCTAGACCGAAATTCATTTTAAGCGTCAATTCAAGCATTTTCCTCTTATCCTTTTATTTATTTACTTTATTTTTTTTTTGTTATTGATTTGCACCCTGTTTTTTTCCCTCATCCCGCAACTCTAAATTATCATGAAATCAATCCTTCACGCTTGCAGTCAGGGGTGGCAATTCGGGTCCAAATCAGGTTGGCGGGTCGGGTTCGTGTCAACAGACCCGCCAGAAAATCTGTTGACCCGAACCCCGACCCGCCAACCCGTGACGGGTCAGGTATGCTGACCCGAACCCGAAGATTTCAGGTTTACGGGGCGGCGGGTAGACCCGAAATGACCCGAAACTTAATTTTAATTTATTAATTTATCACTGTAATTTCTAATAAAATCAATTTCTCACAAAACTAATTACATAATCAAGTAATAAAAATTTAAATAAATGATTCCAAATCAAATCTAAAATAAATTAAACACCGTAAAAGTGTTTTATCCCAAGCAAAATATAAAATAAATTAAAACAATATAAAAGTGAAAAATAATATAATATATTATTTGTCCAAGTATAATAATTTCAACTTCACACAAATTAAATAAATTCGTTTAGGATTAAGTAATTAATGCCTTTGAAAAAAAGAATAACTTAGTTTAGTTAGATAAAATTATTTTTATGTTTATTAAATTATTTTTAACTCGTAAACGGGTCATATCGGGTCATATCAGGTCACCACGGGTTGACCCGAAATCGACCGGTTTTCTTTTCGGGTTCATCGGGTCCAACCCGATTCTGACCCGAATTCCCGAAACCTCAACCCAAACCCATTAATTTCGTGTTATGCTCGTGTCGTGTTTTCAGGTCGTGTCGAAAATTGCCACCCCTAGTTGCGGTGATACATTTGCGCCGACAAATTTGAGCGACGATCCGGGCTTTGGTCGAGCCGTACCGTTCCTGATTTGTCTCGCGCCTTCAGACCCGCCTTCATGCTTCGACAAGAAGCAAAATATAAAGCAATCGTTCCGACGGAGCTAAATTACTACAGGATAAAGAACGAATAGGAAATTTGGATTTCGAAACAAAAAAGAGAGGGGTGCAACACGAGGACTTCCCAGGGGGTCACCCATCCTAGTACCACTCTCGCCCAAGCACGCTTAACTTCGGAGTTCTGATGGGATCCGGTGCATTAGTGCTGGTATGGTCGCACCCGCCATGTTCCTTTCGCTTTATTCTTTTAAACTACCCCGTCCTGCGAAGCAGTGTGGATTTTCTAGACCGAAATTCATTTTAAGCGTCAATTCAAGCATTTTCCTCTTATCCTTTTATTTATTTACTTTATTTTTCTTTTTGTTATTGATTTGCACCCTGTTTTTTTCCCTCATCCCGCAACTCTAAATTATCATGAAATCAATCCTTCACGCTTGCAGTCAGGGGTGGCAATTCGGGTCCAAATCAGGTTGGCGGGTCGGGTTCGGGTCAACAGACCCGCCAGAAAATCTGTTGACCCGAACCCCGACCCGCCAACCCGTGACGGGTCAGGTATGCTGACCCGAACCCGAAGATTTCAGGTTTACGGGGCGGCGGGTCGACCCGAAATGACCCGAAACTTAATTTTAATTTATTAATTTATCACTGTAATTTCTAATAAAATCAATTTCCCACAAAACTAATTACATAATCAAGTAATAAAAATTTAAATAAATGATTCCAAATCAAATCTAAAATAAATTAAACACCGTAAAAGTGTTTTATCCCAAGCAAAATATAAAATAAAATAAAACAATATAAAAGTGAAAAATAATATAATATATTATTTGTCCAAGTATAATAATTTCAAGTTCACACAAATTAAATAAATTCGTTTAGGATTAAGTAATTAATGCCTTTGAAAAAAAGAATAACTTAGTTTAGTTAGATAAAATTATTTTTATGTTTATTAAATTATTTTTAACTCGTAAACGGGTCATATCGGGTCATATCAGGTCACCACGGGTTGACCCGAAATCGACCGGTTTTCTTTTCGGGTTCATCGGGTCCAACCCGATTCTGACCCGAATTCCCGAAACCTCAACCCAAACCCATTAATTTCGTGTTATGCTCGTGTCGTGTTTTCAGGTCGTGTCGAAAATTGCCACCCCTAGTTGCGGTGATACATTTGCGCCGACAAATTTGAGCGACGATCCGGGCTTTGGTCGAGCCGTACCGTTCCTGATTTGTCTCGCGCCTTCAGACCCGCCTTCATGCTTCGACAAGAAGCAAAATATAAAGCAATCGTTCCGACGGAGATAAATTACTACAGGATAAAGAACGAATAGGAAATTTGGATTTCGAAACAAAAAAGAGAGGGGTGCAACACGAGGACTTCCCAGGGGGTCACCCATCCTAGTACCACTCTCGCCCAAGCACGCTTAACTTCGGAGTTCTGATGGGATCCGGTGCATTAGTGCTGGTATGGTCGCACCCGCCATGTTCCTTTCGCTTTATTCTTTTAAACTACCCCGTCCTGCGAAGCAGTGTGGCTTTTCTAGACCGAAATTCATTTTAAGCGTCAATTCAAGCATTTTCCTCTTATCCTTTTATTTATTTACTTTATTTTTCTTTTTGTTATTGATTTGCACCCTGTTTTTTTCCCTCATCCCGCAACTCTAAATTATCATGAAATCAATCCTTCACGCTTGCAGTCAGGGGTGGCAATTCGGGTCCAAATCAGGTTGGCGGGTCGGGTTCGGGTCAACAGACCCGCCAGAAAATCTGTTGACCCGAACCCCGACCCGCCAACCCGTGACGGGTCAGGTATGCTGACCCGAACCCGAAGATTTCAGGTTTACGGGGCGGCGGGTCGACCCGAAATGACCCGAAACTTAATTTTAATTTATTAATTTATCACTGTAATTTCTAATAAAATCAATTTCTCACAAAACTAATTACATAATCAAGTAATAAAAATTTAAATAAATGATTCCAAATCAAATCTAAAATAAATTAAACACCGTAAAAGTGTTTTATCCCAAGCAAAATATAAAATAAATTAAAACAATATAAAAGTGAAAAATAATATAATATATTATTTGTCCAAGTATAATAATTTCAACTTCACACAAATTAAATAAATTCGTTTAGGATTAAGTAATTAATGCCTTTGAAAAAAAGAATAACTTAGTTTAGTTAGATAAAATTATTTTTATGTTTATTAAATTATTTTTAACTCGTAAACGGGTCATATCGGGTCATATCAGGTCACCACGGGTTGACCCGAAATCGACCGGTTTTCTTTTCGGGTTCATCGGGTCCAACCGGATTCTGACCCGAATTCCCGAAACCTCAACCCAAACCCATTAATTTCGTGTTAGGCTCGTATCGTGTTTTCAGGTCGTGTCGAAAATTGCCACCCCTAGTTGCGGTGATACATTTCCGCCGACAAATTTGAGCGACGATCCGGGCTTTGATCGAGCCGTACCGTTCCTGATTTGTCTCGCGCCTTCAGACCCGCCTTCATGCTTCGACAAGAAGCAAAATATAAAGCAATCGTTCCGACGGAGCTAAATTACTACAGGATAAAGAACGAATAGGAAATTTGGATTTCGAAACAAAAAAGAGAGGGGTGCAACACGAGGACTTCCCAGGGGGTCACCCATCCTAGTACCACTCTCGCCCAAGCACGCTTAACTTCGGAGTTCTGATGGGATCCGGTGCATTAGTGCTGGTATGGTCGCACCCGCCATGTTCCTTTCGCTTTATTCTTTTAAACTACCCCGTCCTGCGAAGCAGTGTGGCTTTTCTAGACCGAAATTCATTTTAAGCGTCAATTCAAGCATTTTCCTCTTATCCTTTTATTTATTTACTTTATTTTTTTTTGTTATTGATTTGCACCCTGTTTTTTTCCCTCATCCCGCAACTCTAAATTATCATGAAATCAATCCTTCACGCTTGCAGTCAGGGGTGGCAATTCGGGTCCAAATCAGGTTGGCGGGTCGGGTTCGGGTCAACAGACCCGCCAGAAAATCTGTTGACCCGAACCCCGACCCGCCAACCCGTGACGGGTCAGGTATGCTGACCCGAACCCGAAGATTTCAGGTTTACGGGGCGGCGGGTCGACCCGAAATGACCCGAAACTTAATTTTAATTTATTAATTTATCACTGTAATTTCTAATAAAATCAATTTCTCACAAAACTAATTACATAATCAAGTAATAAAAATTTAAATAAATGATTCCAAATCAAATCTAAAATAAATTAAACACCGTAAAAGTGTTTTATCCCAAGCAAAATATAAAATAAAATAAAACAATATAAAAGTGAAAAATAATATAATATATTATTTGTCCAAGTATAATAATTTCAACTTCACACAAATTAAATAAATTCGTTTAGGATTAAGTAATTAATGCCTTTGAAAAAAAGAATAACTTAGTTTAGTTAGATAAAATTATTTTTATGTTTATTAAATTATTTTTAACTCGTAAACGGGTCATATCGGGTCATATCAGGTCACCACGGGTTGACCCGAAATCGACCGGTTTTCTTTTCGGGTTCATCGGGTCCAACCGGATTCTGACCCGAATTCCCGAAACCTCAACCCAAACCCATTAATTTCGTGTTAGGCTCGTGTCGTGTTTTCAGGTCGTGTCGAAAATTGCCACCCCTAGTTGCGGTGATACATTTGCGCCGACAAATTTGAGCGACGATCCGGGCTTTGATCGAGCCGTACCGTTCCTGATTTGTCTCGCGCCTTCAGACCCGCCTTCATGCTTCGACAAGAAGCAAAATATAAAGCAATCGTTCCGACGGAGCTAAATTACTACAGGATAAAGAACGAATAGGAAATTTGGATTTCGAAACAAAAAAGAGAGGGGTGCAACACGAGGACTTCCCAGGGGGTCACCCATCCTAGTACCACTCTCGCCCAAGCACGCTTAACTTCGGAGTTCTGATGGGATCCGGTGCATTAGTGCTGGTATGGTCGCACCCGCCATGTTCCTTTCGCTTTATTCTTTTAAACTACCCCGTCCTGCGAAGCAGTGTGGCTTTTCTAGACCGAAATTCATTTTAAGCGTCAATTCAAGCATTTTCCTCTTATCCTTTTATTTATTTACTTTATTTTTCTTTTTGTTATTGATTTGCACCCTGTTTTTTTCCCTCATCCCGCAACTCTAAATTATCATGAAATCAATCCTTCACGCTTGCAGTCAGGGGTGGCAATTCGGGTCCAAATCAGGTTGGCGGGTCGGGTTCGGGTCAACAGACCCGCCAGAAAATCTGTTGACCCGAACCCCGACCCGCCAACCCGTGACGGGTCAGGTATGCTGACCCGAACCCGAAGATTTCAGGTTTACGGGGCGGCGGGTCGACCCGAAATGACCCGAAACTTAATTTTAATTTATTAATTTATCACTGTAATTTCTAATAAAATCAATTTCTCACAAAACTAATTACATAATCAAGTAATAAAAATTTAAATAAATGATTCCAAATCAAATCTAAAATAAATTAAACACCGTAAAAGTGTTTTATCCCAAGCAAAATATAAAATAAATTAAAACAATATAAAAGTGAAAAATAATATAATATATTATTTGTCCAAGTATAATAATTTCAACTTCACACAAATTAAATAAATTCGTTTAGGATTAAGTAATTAATGCCTTTGAAAAAAAGAATAACTTAGTTTAGTTAGATAAAATTATTTTTATGTTTATTAAATTATTTTTAACTCGTAAACGGGTCATATCGGGTCATATCAGGTCACCACGGGTTGACCCGAAATCGACCGGTTATCTTTTCGGGTTCATCGGGTCCAACCCGATTCTGACCCGAATTCCCGAAACCTCAACCCAAACCCATTAATTTCGTGTTAGGCTCGTGTCGTGTTTTCAGGTCGTGTCGAAAATTGCCACCCCTAGTTGCGGTGATACATTTGCGCCGACAAATTTGAGCGACGATCCGGGCTTTGGTCGAGCCGTACCGTTCCTGATTTGTCTCGCGCCTTCAGACCCGCCTTCATGCTTCGACAAGAAGCAAAATATAAAGCAATCGTTCCGACGGAGCTAAATTACTACAGGATAAAGAACGAATAGGAAATTTGGATTTCGAAACAAAAAAGAGAGGGGTGCAACACGAGGACTTCCAAGGGGGTCACCCATCCTAGTACTACTCTCGCCCAAGCACGCTTAACTTCGGAGTTCTGATGGGATCCGGTGCATTAGTGCTGGTATGGTCGCACCCGCCATGTTCCTTTCGCTTTATTCTTTTAAACTACCCCGTCCTGCGAAGCAGTGTGGCTTTTCTAGACCGAAATTCATTTTAAGCGTCAATTCAAGCATTTTCCACTTATCCTTTTATTTATTTACTTTATTTTTTTTTTTGTTATTGATTTGCACCCTGTTTTTTTCCCTCATCCCGCAACTCTAAATTATCATGAAATCAATACTTCACGCTTGCAGTTAGGGGTGGCAATTCGGGTCCAAATCAGGTTGGCGGGTCGGGTTCGGGTCAACAGACCCGCCAGAAAATCTGTTGACCCGAACCCCGACCCGCCAACCCGTGACGGGTCAGGTATGCTGACCCGAACCCGAAGATTTCAGGTTTACGGGGCGGCGGGTCGACCCGAAATGACCTGAAACTTAATTTTAATTTATTAATTTATCACTGTAATTTCTAATAAAATCAATTTCCCACAAAACTAATTACATAATCAAGTAATAAAAATTTAAATAAATGATTCCAAATCAAATCTAAAATAAATTAAACACCGTAAAAGTGTTTTATCCCAAGCAAAATATAAAATAAATTAAAACAATATAAAAGTGAAAAATAATATAATATATTATTTGTCCAAGTATAATAATTTCAACTTCATGCAAATTAAATAAATTCGTTTAGGATTAAGTAATTAATGCCTTTGAAAAAAAGAATAACTTAGTTTAGTTAGATAAAATTATTTTTATGTTTATTAAATTATTTTTAACTCGTAAACGGGTCATATCGGGTCATATCAGGTCACCACGGGTTGACCCGAAATCGACCGGTTATCTTTTCGGGTTCATCGGGTCCAACCCGATTCTGACCCGAATTCCCGAAACCTCAACCCAAACCCATTAATTTCGTGTTAGGCTCGTGTCGTGTTTTCAGGTCGTGTCGAAAATTGCCACCCCTAGTTGCGGTGATACATTTGCGCCGACAAATTTGAGCGACGATCCGGGCTTTGATCGAGCCGTACCGTTCCTGATTTGTCTCGCGCCTTCAGACCCGCCTTCATGCTTCGACAAGAAGCAAAATATAAAGCAATCGTTCCGACGGAGCTAAATTACTACAGGATAAAGAACGAATAGGAAATTTGGATTTCGAAACAAAAAAGAGAGGGGTGCAACACGAGGACTTCCCAGGGGGTCACCCATCCTAGTACTACTCTCGCCCAAGCACGCTTAACTTCGGAGTTCTGATGGGATCCGGTGCATTAGTGCTGGTATGGTCGCACCAGCCATGTTCCTTTCGCTTTATTCTTTTAAACTACCCCGTCCTGCGAAGCAGTGTGGCTTTTCTTGACCGAAATTCATTTTAAGCGTCAATTCAAGCATTTTCCTCTTATCCTTTTATTTATTTACTTTATTTTTCTCTTTGTTATTGATTTGCACCCTGTTTTTTTCCCTCATCCCGCAACTCTAAATTATCATGAAATCAATCCTTCACGCTTGCAGTCAGGGGTGGCAATTCGGGTCCAAATCAGGTTGGCGGGTCGGGTTCGGGTCAACAGACCCGCCAGAAAATCTGTTGACCCGAACCCCGACCCGCCAACCCGTGACGGGTCAGGTATGCTGACCCGAACCCGAAGATTTCAGGTTTACGGGGCGGCGGGTCGACCCGAAATGGCCCGAAACTTAATTTTAATTTATTAATTTATCACTGTAATTTCTAATAAAATCAATTTCTCACAAAACTAATTACATAATCAAGTAATAAAAATTTAAATAAATGATTCCAAATCAAATCTAAAATAAATTAAACACCGTAAAAGTGTTTTATCCCAAGCAAAATATAAAATAAATTAAAACAATATAAAAGTGAAAAATAATATAATATATTATTTGTCCAAGTATAATAATTTCAACTTCACACAAATTAAATAAATTCGTTTAGGATTAAGTAATTAATGCCTTTGAAAAAAAGAATAACTTAGTTTAGTTAGATAAAATTATTTTTATGTTTATTAAATTATTTTTAACTCGTAAACGGGTCATATCGGGTCATATCAGGTCACCACGGGTTGACCCGAAATCGACCGGTTTTCTTTTCGGGTTCATCGGGTCCAACCCGATTCTGACCCGAATTCCCGAAACCTCAACCCAAACCCATTAATTTCGTGTTATGCTCGTGTCGTGTTTTCAGGTCGTGTCGAAAATTGCCACCCCTAGTTGCGGTGATACATTTGCGCCGACAAATTTGAGCGACGATTCGGGCTTTGGTCGAGCCGTACCGTTCCTGATTTGTCTCGCGCCTTCAGACCCGCCTTCATGCTTCGACAAGAAGCAAAATATAAAGCAATCGTTCCGACGGAGCTAAATTACTACAGGATAAAGAACGAATAGGAAATTTGGATTTCGAAACAAAAAAGAGAGGGGTGCAACACGAGGACTTCCCAGGGGGTCACCCATCCTAGTACCACTCTCGCCCAAGCACGCTTAACTTCGGAGTTCTGATGGGATCCGGTGCATTAGTGCTGGTATGGTCGCACCCGCCATGTTCCTTTCGCTTTATTCTTTTAAACTACCCCGTCCTGCGAAGCAGTGTGGCTTTTCTAGACCGAAATTCATTTTAAGCGTCAATTCAAGCATTTTCCTCTTATCCTTTTATTTATTTACTTTATTTTTTTTTTGTTATTGATTTGCACCCTGTTTTTTTCCCTCATCCCGCAACTCTAAATTATCATGAAATCAATCCTTCACGCTTGCAGTCAGGGGTGGCAATTCGGGTCCAAATCAGGTTGGCGGGTCGGGTTCGTGTCAACAGACCCGCCAGAAAATCTGTTGACCCGAACCCCGACCCGCCAACCCGTGACGGGTCAGGTATGCTGACCCGAACCCGAAGATTTCAGGTTTACGGGGCGGCGGGTAGACCCGAAATGACCCGAAACTTAATTTTAATTTATTAATTTATCACTGTAATTTCTAATAAAATCAATTTCTCACAAAACTAATTACATAATCAAGTAATAAAAATTTAAATAAATGATTCCAAATCAAATCTAAAATAAATTAAACACCGTAAAAGTGTTTTATCCCAAGCAAAATATAAAATAAATTAAAACAATATAAAAGTGAAAAATAATATAATATATTATTTGTCCAAGTATAATAATTTCAACTTCACACAAATTAAATAAATTCGTTTAGGATTAAGTAATTAATGCCTTTGAAAAAAAGAATAACTTAGTTTAGTTAGATAAAATTATTTTTATGTTTATTAAATTATTTTTAACTCGTAAACGGGTCATATCGGGTCATATCAGGTCACCACGGGTTGACCCGAAATCGACCGGTTTTCTTTTCGGGTTCATCGGGTCCAACCCGATTCTGACCCGAATTCCCGAAACCTCAACCCAAACCCATTAATTTCGTGTTATGCTCGTGTCGTGTTTTCAGGTCGTGTCGAAAATTGCCACCCCTAGTTGCGGTGATACATTTGCGCCGACAAATTTGAGCGACGATCCGGGCTTTGGTCGAGCCGTACCGTTCCTGATTTGTCTCGCGCCTTCAGACCCGCCTTCATGCTTCGACAAGAAGCAAAATATAAAGCAATCGTTCCGACGGAGCTAAATTACTACAGGATAAAGAACGAATAGGAAATTTGGATTTCGAAACAAAAAAGAGAGGGGTGCAACACGAGGACTTCCCAGGGGGTCACCCATCCTAGTACCACTCTCGCCCAAGCACGCTTAACTTCGGAGTTCTGATGGGATCCGGTGCATTAGTGCTGGTATGGTCGCACCCGCCATGTTCCTTTCGCTTTATTCTTTTAAACTACCCCGTCCTGCGAAGCAGTGTGGATTTTCTAGACCGAAATTCATTTTAAGCGTCAATTCAAGCATTTTCCTCTTATCCTTTTATTTATTTACTTTATTTTTCTTTTTGTTATTGATTTGCACCCTGTTTTTTTCCCTCATCCCGCAACTCTAAATTATCATGAAATCAATCCTTCACGCTTGCAGTCAGGGGTGGCAATTCGGGTCCAAATCAGGTTGGCGGGTCGGGTTCGGGTCAACAGACCCGCCAGAAAATCTGTTGACCCGAACCCCGACCCGCCAACCCGTGACGGGTCAGGTATGCTGACCCGAACCCGAAGATTTCAGGTTTACGGGGCGGCGGGTCGACCCGAAATGACCCGAAACTTAATTTTAATTTATTAATTTATCACTGTAATTTCTAATAAAATCAATTTCCCACAAAACTAATTACATAATCAAGTAATAAAAATTTAAATAAATGATTCCAAATCAAATCTAAAATAAATTAAACACCGTAAAAGTGTTTTATCCCAAGCAAAATATAAAATAAAATAAAACAATATAAAAGTGAAAAATAATATAATATATTATTTGTCCAAGTATAATAATTTCAAGTTCACACAAATTAAATAAATTCGTTTAGGATTAAGTAATTAATGCCTTTGAAAAAAAGAATAACTTAGTTTAGTTAGATAAAATTATTTTTATGTTTATTAAATTATTTTTAACTCGTAAACGGGTCATATCGGGTCATATCAGGTCACCACGGGTTGACCCGAAATCGACCGGTTTTCTTTTCGGGTTCATCGGGTCCAACCCGATTCTGACCCGAATTCCCGAAACCTCAACCCAAACCCATTAATTTCGTGTTATGCTCGTGTCGTGTTTTCAGGTCGTGTCGAAAATTGCCACCCCTAGTTGCGGTGATACATTTGCGCCGACAAATTTGAGCGACGATCCGGGCTTTGGTCGAGCCGTACCGTTCCTGATTTGTCTCGCGCCTTCAGACCCGCCTTCATGCTTCGACAAGAAGCAAAATATAAAGCAATCGTTCCGACGGAGATAAATTACTACAGGATAAAGAACGAATAGGAAATTTGGATTTCGAAACAAAAAAGAGAGGGGTGCAACACGAGGACTTCCCAGGGGGTCACCCATCCTAGTACCACTCTCGCCCAAGCACGCTTAACTTCGGAGTTCTGATGGGATCCGGTGCATTAGTGCTGGTATGGTCGCACCCGCCATGTTCCTTTCGCTTTATTCTTTTAAACTACCCCGTCCTGCGAAGCAGTGTGGCTTTTCTAGACCGAAATTCATTTTAAGCGTCAATTCAAGCATTTTCCTCTTATCCTTTTATTTATTTACTTTATTTTTCTTTTTGTTATTGATTTGCACCCTGTTTTTTTCCCTCATCCCGCAACTCTAAATTATCATGAAATCAATCCTTCACGCTTGCAGTCAGGGGTGGCAATTCGGGTCCAAATCAGGTTGGCGGGTCGGGTTCGGGTCAACAGACCCGCCAGAAAATCTGTTGACCCGAACCCCGACCCGCCAACCCGTGACGGGTCAGGTATGCTGACCCGAACCCGAAGATTTCAGGTTTACGGGGCGGCGGGTCGACCCGAAATGACCCGAAACTTAATTTTAATTTATTAATTTATCACTGTAATTTCTAATAAAATCAATTTCTCACAAAACTAATTACATAATCAAGTAATAAAAATTTAAATAAATGATTCCAAATCAAATCTAAAATAAATTAAACACCGTAAAAGTGTTTTATCCCAAGCAAAATATAAAATAAATTAAAACAATATAAAAGTGAAAAATAATATAATATATTATTTGTCCAAGTATAATAATTTCAACTTCACACAAATTAAATAAATTCGTTTAGGATTAAGTAATTAATGCCTTTGAAAAAAAGAATAACTTAGTTTAGTTAGATAAAATTATTTTTATGTTTATTAAATTATTTTTAACTCGTAAACGGGTCATATCGGGTCATATCAGGTCACCACGGGTTGACCCGAAATCGACCGGTTTTCTTTTCGGGTTCATCGGGTCCAACCGGATTCTGACCCGAATTCCCGAAACCTCAACCCAAACCCATTAATTTCGTGTTAGGCTCGTATCGTGTTTTCAGGTCGTGTCGAAAATTGCCACCCCTAGTTGCGGTGATACATTTCCGCCGACAAATTTGAGCGACGATCCGGGCTTTGATCGAGCCGTACCGTTCCTGATTTGTCTCGCGCCTTCAGACCCGCCTTCATGCTTCGACAAGAAGCAAAATATAAAGCAATCGTTCCGACGGAGCTAAATTACTACAGGATAAAGAACGAATAGGAAATTTGGATTTCGAAACAAAAAAGAGAGGGGTGCAACACGAGGACTTCCCAGGGGGTCACCCATCCTAGTACCACTCTCGCCCAAGCACGCTTAACTTCGGAGTTCTGATGGGATCCGGTGCATTAGTGCTGGTATGGTCGCACCCGCCATGTTCCTTTCGCTTTATTCTTTTAAACTACCCCGTCCTGCGAAGCAGTGTGGCTTTTCTAGACCGAAATTCATTTTAAGCGTCAATTCAAGCATTTTCCTCTTATCCTTTTATTTATTTACTTTATTTTTTTTTGTTATTGATTTGCACCCTGTTTTTTTCCCTCATCCCGCAACTCTAAATTATCATGAAATCAATCCTTCACGCTTGCAGTCAGGGGTGGCAATTCGGGTCCAAATCAGGTTGGCGGGTCGGGTTCGGGTCAACAGACCCGCCAGAAAATCTGTTGACCCGAACCCCGACCCGCCAACCCGTGACGGGTCAGGTATGCTGACCCGAACCCGAAGATTTCAGGTTTACGGGGCGGCGGGTCGACCCGAAATGACCCGAAACTTAATTTTAATTTATTAATTTATCACTGTAATTTCTAATAAAATCAATTTCTCACAAAACTAATTACATAATCAAGTAATAAAAATTTAAATAAATGATTCCAAATCAAATCTAAAATAAATTAAACACCGTAAAAGTGTTTTATCCCAAGCAAAATATAAAATAAAATAAAACAATATAAAAGTGAAAAATAATATAATATATTATTTGTCCAAGTATAATAATTTCAACTTCACACAAATTAAATAAATTCGTTTAGGATTAAGTAATTAATGCCTTTGAAAAAAAGAATAACTTAGTTTAGTTAGATAAAATTATTTTTATGTTTATTAAATTATTTTTAACTCGTAAACGGGTCATATCGGGTCATATCAGGTCACCACGGGTTGACCCGAAATCGACCGGTTTTCTTTTCGGGTTCATCGGGTCCAACCGGATTCTGACCCGAATTCCCGAAACCTCAACCCAAACCCATTAATTTCGTGTTAGGCTCGTGTCGTGTTTTCAGGTCGTGTCGAAAATTGCCACCCCTAGTTGCGGTGATACATTTGCGCCGACAAATTTGAGCGACGATCCGGGCTTTGATCGAGCCGTACCGTTCCTGATTTGTCTCGCGCCTTCAGACCCGCCTTCATGCTTCGACAAGAAGCAAAATATAAAGCAATCGTTCCGACGGAGCTAAATTACTACAGGATAAAGAACGAATAGGAAATTTGGATTTCGAAACAAAAAAGAGAGGGGTGCAACACGAGGACTTCCCAGGGGGTCACCCATCCTAGTACCACTCTCGCCCAAGCACGCTTAACTTCGGAGTTCTGATGGGATCCGGTGCATTAGTGCTGGTATGGTCGCACCCGCCATGTTCCTTTCGCTTTATTCTTTTAAACTACCCCGTCCTGCGAAGCAGTGTGGCTTTTCTAGACCGAAATTCATTTTAAGCGTCAATTCAAGCATTTTCCTCTTATCCTTTTATTTATTTACTTTATTTTTCTTTTTGTTATTGATTTGCACCCTGTTTTTTTCCCTCATCCCGCAACTCTAAATTATCATGAAATCAATCCTTCACGCTTGCAGTCAGGGGTGGCAATTCGGGTCCAAATCAGGTTGGCGGGTCGGGTTCGGGTCAACAGACCCGCCAGAAAATCTGTTGACCCGAACCCCGACCCGCCAACCCGTGACGGGTCAGGTATGCTGACCCGAACCCGAAGATTTCAGGTTTACGGGGCGGCGGGTCGACCCGAAATGACCCGAAACTTAATTTTAATTTATTAATTTATCACTGTAATTTCTAATAAAATCAATTTCTCACAAAACTAATTACATAATCAAGTAATAAAAATTTAAATAAATGATTCCAAATCAAATCTAAAATAAATTAAACACCGTAAAAGTGTTTTATCCCAAGCAAAATATAAAATAAATTAAAACAATATAAAAGTGAAAAATAATATAATATATTATTTGTCCAAGTATAATAATTTCAACTTCACACAAATTAAATAAATTCGTTTAGGATTAAGTAATTAATGCCTTTGAAAAAAAGAATAACTTAGTTTAGTTAGATAAAATTATTTTTATGTTTATTAAATTATTTTTAACTCGTAAACGGGTCATATCGGGTCATATCAGGTCACCACGGGTTGACCCGAAATCGACCGGTTATCTTTTCGGGTTCATCGGGTCCAACCCGATTCTGACCCGAATTCCCGAAACCTCAACCCAAACCCATTAATTTCGTGTTAGGCTCGTGTCGTGTTTTCAGGTCGTGTCGAAAATTGCCACCCCTAGTTGCGGTGATACATTTGCGCCGACAAATTTGAGCGACGATCCGGGCTTTGGTCGAGCCGTACCGTTCCTGATTTGTCTCGCGCCTTCAGACCCGCCTTCATGCTTCGACAAGAAGCAAAATATAAAGCAATCGTTCCGACGGAGCTAAATTACTACAGGATAAAGAACGAATAGGAAATTTGGATTTCGAAACAAAAAAGAGAGGGGTGCAACACGAGGACTTCCAAGGGGGTCACCCATCCTAGTACTACTCTCGCCCAAGCACGCTTAACTTCGGAGTTCTGATGGGATCCGGTGCATTAGTGCTGGTATGGTCGCACCCGCCATGTTCCTTTCGCTTTATTCTTTTAAACTACCCCGTCCTGCGAAGCAGTGTGGCTTTTCTAGACCGAAATTCATTTTAAGCGTCAATTCAAGCATTTTCCACTTATCCTTTTATTTATTTACTTTATTTTTTTTTTTGTTATTGATTTGCACCCTGTTTTTTTCCCTCATCCCGCAACTCTAAATTATCATGAAATCAATACTTCACGCTTGCAGTTAGGGGTGGCAATTCGGGTCCAAATCAGGTTGGCGGGTCGGGTTCGGGTCAACAGACCCGCCAGAAAATCTGTTGACCCGAACCCCGACCCGCCAACCCGTGACGGGTCAGGTATGCTGACCCGAACCCGAAGATTTCAGGTTTACGGGGCGGCGGGTCGACCCGAAATGACCTGAAACTTAATTTTAATTTATTAATTTATCACTGTAATTTCTAATAAAATCAATTTCCCACAAAACTAATTACATAATCAAGTAATAAAAATTTAAATAAATGATTCCAAATCAAATCTAAAATAAATTAAACACCGTAAAAGTGTTTTATCCCAAGCAAAATATAAAATAAATTAAAACAATATAAAAGTGAAAAATAATATAATATATTATTTGTCCAAGTATAATAATTTCAACTTCATGCAAATTAAATAAATTCGTTTAGGATTAAGTAATTAATGCCTTTGAAAAAAAGAATAACTTAGTTTAGTTAGATAAAATTATTTTTATGTTTATTAAATTATTTTTAACTCGTAAACGGGTCATATCGGGTCATATCAGGTCACCACGGGTTGACCCGAAATCGACCGGTTTTCTTTTCGGGTTCATCGGGTCCAACCCGATTCTGACCCGAATTCCCGAAACCTCAACCCAAACCCATTAATTTCGTGTTAGGCTCGTGTCGTGTTTTCAGGTCGTGTCGAAAATTGCCACCCCTAGTTGCGGTGATACATTTGCGCCGACAAATTTGAGCGACGATCCGGGCTTTGGTCGAGCCGTACCGTTCCTGATTTGTCTCGCGCCTTCAGACCCGCCTTCATGCTTCGACAAGAAGCAAAATATAAAGCAATCGTTCCGACGGAGCTAAATTACTACAGGATAAAGAACGAATAGAAAATTTGGATTTCGAAACAAAAAAAAGAGAGGGGTGCAACACGAGGACTTCCAAGGGGGTCACCCATCCTAGTACCACTCTCGCCCAAGCACGCTTAACTTCGGAGTTCTGATGGGATCCGGTGCATTAGTGCTGGTATGGTCGCACCCGCCATGTTCCTTTCGCTTTATTCTTTTAAACTACCCCGTCCTGCGAAGCAGTGTGGCTTTTCTAGACCGAAATTCATTTTAAGCGTCAATTCAAGCATTTTCCTCTTATCCTTTTATTTATTTACTTTATTTTTTTTTTGTTATTGATTTGCACCCTGTTTTTTTCCCTCATCCCGCAACTCTAAATTATCATGAAATCAATCCTTCACGCTTGCAGTCAGGGGTGGCAATTCGGGTCCAAATCAGGTTGGCGGGTCGGGTTCGGGTCAACAGACCCGCCAGAAAATCTGTTGACCCGAACCCCGACCCGCCAACCCGTGACGGGTCAGGTATGCTGACCCGAACCCGAAGATTTCAGGTTTACGGGGCGGCGGGTCGACCCGAAATGACCCGAAACTTAATTTTAATTTATTAATTTATCACTGTAATTTCTAATAAAATCAATTTCTCACAAAACTAATTACATAATCAAGTAATAAAAATTTAAATAAATGATTCCAAATCAAATCTAAAATAAATTAAACACCGTAAAAGTGTTTTATCCCAAGCAAAATATAAAATAAATTAAAACAATATAAAAGTGAAAAATAATATAATATATTATTTGTCCAAGTATAATAATTTCAACTTCACACAAATTAAATAAATTCGTTTAGGATTAAGTAATTAATGCCTTTGAAAAAAAGAATAACTTAGTTTAGTTAGATAAAATTATTTTTATGTTTATTAAATTATTTTTAACTCGTAAACGGGTCATATCGGGTCATATCAGGTCACCACGGGTTGACCCGAAATCGACCGGTTTTCTTTTCGGGTTCATCGGGTCCAACCCGATTCTGACCCGAATTCCCGAAACCTCAACCCAAACCCATTAATTTCGTGTTATGCTCGTGTCGTGTTTTCAGGTCGTGTCGAAAATTGCCACCCCTAGTTGCGGTGATACATTTGCGCCGACAAATTTGAGCGACGATCCGGGCTTTGGTCGAGCCGTACCGTTCCTGATTTGTCTCGCGCCTTCAGACCCGCCTTCATGCTTCGACAAGAAGCAAAATATAAAGCAATCGTTCCGACGGAGCTAAATTACTACAGGATAAAGAACGAATAGGAAATTTGGATTTCGAAACAAAAAAGAGAGGGGTGCAACACGAGGACTTCCCAGGGGGTCACCCATCCTAGTACCACTCTCGCCCAAGCACGCTTAACTTCGGAGTTCTGATGGGATCCGGTGCATTAGTGCTGGTATGGTCGCACCAGCCATGTTCCTTTCGCTTTATTCTTTTAAACTACCCCGTCCTGCGAAGCAGTGTGGCTTTTCTTGACCGAAATTCATTTTAAGCGTCAATTCAAGCATTTTCCTCTTATCCTTTTATTTATTTACTTTATTTTTCTCTTTGTTATTGATTTGCACCCTGTTTTTTTCCCTCATCCCGCAACTCTAAATTATCATGAAATCAATCCTTCACGCTTGCAGTCAGGGGTGGCAATTCGGGTCCAAATCAGGTTGGCGGGTCGGGTTCGGGTCAACAGACCCGCCAGAAAATCTGTTGACCCGAACCCCGACCCGCCAACCCGTGACGGGTCAGGTATGCTGACCCGAACCCGAAGATTTCAGGTTTACGGGGCGGCGGGTCGACCCGAAATGACCCGAAACTTAATTTTAATTTATTAATTTATCACTGTAATTTCTAATAAAATCAATTTCTCACAAAACTAATTACATAATCAAGTAATAAAAATTTAAATAAATGATTCCAAATCAAATCTAAAATAAATTAAACACCGTAAAAGTGTTTTATCCCAAGCAAAATATAAAATAAATTAAAACAATATAAAAGTGAAAAATAATATAATATATTATTTGTCCAAGTATAATAATTTCAACTTCACACAAATTAAATAAATTCGTTTAGGATTAAGTAATTAATGCCTTTGAAAAAAAGAATAACTTAGTTTAGTTAGATAAAATTATTTTTATGTTTATTAAATTATTTTTAACTCGTAAACGGGTCATATCGGGTCATATCAGGTCACCACGGGTTGACCCGAAATCGACCGGTTTTCTTTTCGGGTTCATCGGGTCCAACCCGATTCTGACCCGAATTCCCGAAACCTCAACCCAAACCCATTAATTTCGTGTTATGCTCGTGTCGTGTTTTCAGGTCGTGTCGAAAATTGCCACCCCTAGTTGCGGTGATACATTTGCGCCGACAAATTTGAGCGACGATCCGGGCTTTGGTCGAGCCGTACCGTTCCTGATTTGTCTCGCGCCTTCAGACCCGCCTTCATGCTTCGACAAGAAGCAAAATATAAAGCAATCGTTCCGACGGAGCTAAATTATTACAGGATAAAGAACGAATAGGAAATTTGGATTTCGAAACAAAAAAGAGAGGGGTGCAACACGAGGACTTCCCAGGGGGTCACCCATCCTAGTACCACTCTCGCCCAAGCACGCTTAACTTCGGAGTTCTGATGGGATCCGGTGCATTAGTGCTGGTATGGTCGCACCAGCCATGTTCCTTTCGCTTTATTCTTTTAAACTACCCCGTCCTGCGAAGCAGTGTGGCTTTTCTTGACCGAAATTCATTTTAAGCGTCAATTCAAACATTTTCCTCTTATCCTTTTATTTATTTACTTTATTTTTCTCTTTGTTATTGATTTGCACCCTGTTTTTTTCCCTCATCCCGCAACTCTAAATTATCATGAAATCAATCCTTCACGCTTGCAGTCAGGGGTGGCAATTCGGGTCCAAATCAGGTTGGCGGGTCGGGTTCGGGTCAACAGACCCGCCAGAAAATCTGTTGACCCGAACCCCGACCCGCCAACCCGTGACGGGTCAGGTATGCTGACCCGAACCCGAAGATTTCAGGTTTACGGGGCGGCGGGTCGACCCGAAATGACCCGAAACTTAATTTTAATTTATTAATTTATCACTGTAATTTCTAATAAAATCAATTTCTCACAAAACTAATTACATAATCAAGTAATAAAAATTTAAATAAATGATTCCAAATCAAATCTAAAATAAATTAAACACCGTAAAAGTGTTTTATCCCAAGCAAAATATAAAATAAATTAAAACAATATAAAAGTGAAAAATAATATAATATATTATTTGTCCAAGTATAATAATTTCAACTTCACACAAATTAAATAAATTCGTTTAGGATTAAGTAATTAATGCCTTTGAAAAAAAGAATAACTTAGTTTAGTTAGATAAAATTATTTTTATGTTTATTAAATTATTTTTAACTCGTAAACGGGTCATATCGGGTCATATCAGGTCACCACGGGTTGACCCGAAATCGACCGGTTATCTTTTCGGGTTCATCGGGTCCAACCCGATTCTGACCCGAATTCCCGAAACCTCAACCCAAACCCATTAATTTCGTGTTAGGCTCGTGTCGTGTTTTCAGGTCGTGTCGAAAATTGCCACCCCTAGTTGCGGTGATACATTTGCGCCGACAAATTTGAGCGACGATCCGGGCTTTGATCGAGCCGTACCGTTCCTGATTTGTCTCGCGCCTTCAGACCCGCCTTCATGCTTCGACAAGAAGCAAAATATAAAGCAATCGTTCCGACGGAGCTAAATTACTACAGGATAAAGAACGAATAGGAAATTTGGATTTCGAAACAAAAAAGAGAGGGGTGCAACACGAGGACTTCCCAGGGGGTCACCCATCCTAGTACTACTCTCGCCCAAGCACGCTTAACTTCGGAGTTCTGATGGGATCCGGTGCATTAGTGCTGGTATGGTCGCACCAGCCATGTTCCTTTCGCTTTATTCTTTTAAACTACCCCGTCCTGCGAAGCAGTGTGGCTTTTCTTGACCGAAATTCATTTTAAGCGTCAATTCAAGCATTTTCCTCTTATCCTTTTATTTATTTACTTTATTTTTCTCTTTGTTATTGATTTGCACCCTGTTTTTTTCCCTCATCCCGCAACTCTAAATTATCATGAAATCAATCCTTCACGCTTGCAGTCAGGGGTGGCAATTCGGGTCCAAATCAGGTTGGCGGGTCGGGTTCGGGTCAACAGACCCGCCAGAAAATCTGTTGACCCGAACCCCGACCCGCCAACCCGTGACGGGTCAGGTATGCTGACCCGAACCCGAAGATTTCAGGTTTACGGGGCGGCGGGTCGACCCGAAATGACCCGAAACTTAATTTTAATTTATTAATTTATCACTGTAATTTCTAATAAAATCAATTTCTCACAAAACTAATTACATAATCAAGTAATAAAAATTTAAATAAATGATTCCAAATCAAATCTAAAATAAATTAAACACCGTAAAAGTGTTTTATCCCAAGCAAAATATAAAATAAATTAAAACAATATAAAAGTGAAAAATAATATAATATATTATTTGTCCAAGTATAATAATTTCAACTTCACACAAATTAAATAAATTCGTTTAGGATTAAGTAATTAATGCCTTTGAAAAAAAGAATAACTTAGTTTAGTTAGATAAAATTATTTTTATGTTTATTAAATTATTTTTAACTCGTAAACGGGTCATATCGGGTCATATCAGATCACCACGGGTTGACCCGAAATCGACCGGTTTTCTTTTCGGGTTCATCGGGTCCAACCCGATTCTGACCCGAATTCCCGAAACATCAACCCAAACCCATTAATTTCGTGTTAGGCTCGTGTCGTGTTTTCAGGTCGTGTCGAAAATTGCCACCCCTACTTGCGGTGATACATTTGCGCCGACAAATTTGAGCGACGATCCGGGCTTTGGTCGAGCCGTACCGTTCCTGATTTGTCTCGCGCCTTCAGACCCGCCTTCATGCTTCGACAAGAAGCAAAATATAAAGCAATCGTTCCGACGGAGCTAAATTACTACAGGATAAAGAACGAATAGGAAATTTGGATTTCGAAACAAAAAAGAGAGGGGTGCAACACGAGGACTTCCCAGGGGGTCACCCATCCTAGTACTACTCTCGCCCAAGCACGCTTAACTTCGGAGTTCTGATGGGATCCGGTGCATTAGTGCTGGTATGGTCGCACCCGCCATGTTCCTTTCGCTTTATTCTTTTAAACTACCCCGTCCTGCGAAGCAGTGTGGCTTTTCTAGACCGAAATTCATTTTAAGCGTCAATTCAAGCATTTCCCACTTATCCTTTTATTTATTTACTTTATTTTTTTTTTTGTTATTGATTTGCACCCTGTTTTTTTCCCTCATCCCGCAACTCTAAATTATCATGAAATCAATACTTCACGCTTGCAGTTAGGGGTGGCAATTCGGGTCCAAATCAGGTTGGCGGGTCGGGTTCGGGTCAACAGACCCTCCAGAAAATCTGTTGACCCGAACCCCGACCCGCCAACCCGTGACGGGTCAGGTATGCTGACCCGAACCCGAAGATTTCAGGTTTACGGGGCGGCGGGTCGACCCGAAATGACCCGAAACTTAATTTTAATTTATTAATTTATCACTGTAATTTCTAATAAAATCAATTTCTCACAAAACTAATTACATAATCAAGTAATAAAAATTTAAATAAATGATTCCAAATCAAATCTAAAATAAATTAAACACCGTAAAAGTGTTTTATCCCAAGCAAAATATAAAATAAATTAAAACAATATAAAAGTGAAAAATAATATAATATATTATTTGTCCAAGTATAATAATTTCAACTTCACACAAATTAAATAAATTCGTTTAGGATTAAGTAATTAATGCCTTTGAAAAAAAGAATAACTTAGTTTAGTTAGATAAAATTATTTTTATGTTTATTAAATTATTTTTAACTCGTAAACGGGTCATATCGGGTCATATCAGGTCACCACGGGTTGACCCGAAATCGACCGGTTTTCTTTTCGGGTTCATCGGGTCCAACCCGATTCTGACCCGAATTCCCGAAACATCAACCCAAACCCATTAATTTCGTGTTAGGCTCGTGTCGTGTTTTCAGGTCGTGTCGAAAATTGCCACCCCTACTTGCGGTGATACATTTGCGCCGACAAATTTGAGCGACGATCCGGGCTTTGGTCGAGCCGTACCGTTCCTGATTTGTCTCGCGCCTTCAGACCCGCCTTCATGCTTCGACAAGAAGCAAAATATAAAGCAATCGTTCCGACGGAGCTAAATTACTACAGGATAAAGAACGAATAGGAAATTTGGATTTTGAAACAAAAAAGAGAGGGGTGCAACACGAGGACTTCCCAGGGGGTCACCCATCCTAGTACTACTCTCGCCCAAGCACGCTTAACTTCGGAGTTCTGATGGGATCCGGTGCATTAGTGCTGGTATGGTCGCACCCGCCATGTTCCTTTCGCTTTATTCTTTTAAACTACCCCGTCCTGCGAAGCAGTGTGGCTTTTCTAGACCGAAATTCATTTTAAGCGTCAATTCAAGCATTTTCCACTTATCCTTTTATTTATTTACTTTATTTTTTTTTTTGTTATTGATTTGCACCCTGTTTTTTTCCCTCATCCCGCAACTCTAAATTATCATGAAATCAATACTTCACGCTTGCAGTTAGGGGTGGCAATTCGGGTCCAAATCAGGTTGGCGGGTCGGGTTCGGGTCAACAGACCCTCCAGAAAATCTGTTGACCCGAACCCCGACCCGCCAACCCGTGACGGGTCAGGTATGCTGACCCGAACCCGAAGATTTCAGGTTTACGGGGCGGCGGGTCGACCCGAAATGACCCGAAACTTAATTTTAATTTATTAATTTATCACTGTAATTTCTAATAAAATCAATTTCTCACAAAACTAATTACATAATCAAGTAATAAAAATTTAAATAAATGATTCCAAATCAAATCTAAAATAAATTAAACACCGTAAAAGTGTTTTATCCCAAGCAAAATATAAAATAAATTAAAACAATATAAAAGTGAAAAATAATATAATATATTATTTGTCCAAGTATAATAATTTCAACTTCACACAAATTAAATAAATTCGTTTAGGATTAAGTAATTAATGCCTTTGAAAAAAAGAATAACTTAGTTTAGTTAGATAAAATTATTTTTATGTTTATTAAATTATTTTTAACTCGTAAACGGGTCATATCGGGTCATATCAGGTCACCACGGGTTGACCCGAAATCGACCGGTTTTCTTTTCGGGTTCATCGGGTCCAACCCGATTCTGACCCGAATTCCCGAAACCTCAACCCAAACCCATTAATTTCGTGTTATGCTCGTGTCGTGTTTTCAGGTCGTGTCGAAAATTGCCACCCCTAGTTGCGGTGATACATTTGCGCCGACAAATTTGAGCGACGATCCGGGCTTTGGTCGAGCCGTACCGTTCCTGATTTGTCTCGCGCCTTCAGACCCGCCTTCATGCTTCGACAAGAAGCAAAATATAAAGCAATCGTTCCGACGGAGCTAAATTACTACAGGATAAAGAACGAATAGGAAATTTGGATTTCGAAACAAAAAAGAGAGGGGTGCAACACGAGGACTTCCCAGGGGGTCACCCATCCTAGTACCACTCTCGCCCAAGCACGCTTAACTTCGGAGTTCTGATGGGATCCGGTGCATTAGTGCTGGTATGGTCGCACCAGCCATGTTCCTTTCGCTTTATTCTTTTAAACTACCCCGTCCTGCGAAGCAGTGTGGCTTTTCTTGACCGAAATTCATTTTAAGCGTCAATTCAAGCATTTTCCTCTTATCCTTTTATTTATTTACTTTATTTTTCTCTTTGTTATTGATTTGCACCCTGTTTTTTTCCCTCATCCCGCAACTCTAAATTATCATGAAATCAATCCTTCACGCTTGCAGTCAGGGGTGGCAATTCGGGTCCAAATCAGGTTGGCGGGTCGGGTTCGGGTCAACAGACCCGCCAGAAAATCTGTTGACCCGAACCCCGACCCGCCAACCCGTGACGGGTCAGGTATGCTGACCCGAACCCGAAGATTTCAGGTTTACGGGGCGGCGGGTCGACCCGAAATGACCCGAAACTTAATTTTAATTTATTAATTTATCACTGTAATTTCTAATAAAATCAATTTCTCACAAAACTAATTACATAATCAAGTAATAAAAATTTAAATAAATGATTCCAAATCAAATCTAAAATAAATTAAACACCGTAAAAGTGTTTTATCCCAAGCAAAATATAAAATAAATTAAAACAATATAAAAGTGAAAAATAATATAATATATTATTTGTCCAAGTATAATAATTTCAACTTCACACAAATTAAATAAATTCGTTTAGGATTAAGTAATTAATGCCTTTGAAAAAAAGAATAACTTAGTTTAGTTAGATAAAATTATTTTTATGTTTATTAAATTATTTTTAACTCGTAAACGGGTCATATCGGGTCATATCAGGTCACCACGGGTTGACCCGAAATCGACCGGTTTTCTTTTCGGGTTCATCGGGTCCAACCCGATTCTGACCCGAATTCCCGAAACCTCAACCCAAACCCATTAATTTCGTGTTATGCTCGTGTCGTGTTTTCAGGTCGTGTCGAAAATTGCCACCCCTAGTTGCGGTGATACATTTGCGCCGACAAATTTGAGCGACGATCCGGGCTTTGGTCGAGCCGTACCGTTCCTGATTTGTCTCGCGCCTTCAGACCCGCCTTCATGCTTCGACAAGAAGCAAAATATAAAGCAATCGTTCCGACGGAGCTAAATTATTACAGGATAAAGAACGAATAGGAAATTTGGATTTCGAAACAAAAAAGAGAGGGGTGCAACACGAGGACTTCCCAGGGGGTCACCCATCCTAGTACCACTCTCGCCCAAGCACGCTTAACTTCGGAGTTCTGATGGGATCCGGTGCATTAGTGCTGGTATGGTCGCACCAGCCATGTTCCTTTCGCTTTATTCTTTTAAACTACCCCGTCCTGCGAAGCAGTGTGGCTTTTCTTGACCGAAATTCATTTTAAGCGTCAATTCAAACATTTTCCTCTTATCCTTTTATTTATTTACTTTATTTTTCTCTTTGTTATTGATTTGCACCCTGTTTTTTTCCCTCATCCCGCAACTCTAAATTATCATGAAATCAATCCTTCACGCTTGCAGTCAGGGGTGGCAATTCGGGTCCAAATCAGGTTGGCGGGTCGGGTTCGGGTCAACAGACCCGCCAGAAAATCTGTTGACCCGAACCCCGACCCGCCAACCCGTGACGGGTCAGGTATGCTGACCCGAACCCGAAGATTTCAGGTTTACGGGGCGGCGGGTCGACCCGAAATGACCCGAAACTTAATTTTAATTTATTAATTTATCACTGTAATTTCTAATAAAATCAATTTCTCACAAAACTAATTACATAATCAAGTAATAAAAATTTAAATAAATGATTCCAAATCAAATCTAAAATAAATTAAACACCGTAAAAGTGTTTTATCCCAAGCAAAATATAAAATAAATTAAAACAATATAAAAGTGAAAAATAATATAATATATTATTTGTCCAAGTATAATAATTTCAACTTCACACAAATTAAATAAATTCGTTTAGGATTAAGTAATTAATGCCTTTGAAAAAAAGAATAACTTAGTTTAGTTAGATAAAATTATTTTTATGTTTATTAAATTATTTTTAACTCGTAAACGGGTCATATCGGGTCATATCAGGTCACCACGGGTTGACCCGAAATCGACCGGTTATCTTTTCGGGTTCATCGGGTCCAACCCGATTCTGACCCGAATTCCCGAAACCTCAACCCAAACCCATTAATTTCGTGTTAGGCTCGTGTCGTGTTTTCAGGTCGTGTCGAAAATTGCCACCCCTAGTTGCGGTGATACATTTGCGCCGACAAATTTGAGCGACGATCCGGGCTTTGATCGAGCCGTACCGTTCCTGATTTGTCTCGCGCCTTCAGACCCGCCTTCATGCTTCGACAAGAAGCAAAATATAAAGCAATCGTTCCGACGGAGCTAAATTACTACAGGATAAAGAACGAATAGGAAATTTGGATTTCGAAACAAAAAAGAGAGGGGTGCAACACGAGGACTTCCCAGGGGGTCACCCATCCTAGTACTACTCTCGCCCAAGCACGCTTAACTTCGGAGTTCTGATGGGATCCGGTGCATTAGTGCTGGTATGGTCGCACCAGCCATGTTCCTTTCGCTTTATTCTTTTAAACTACCCCGTCCTGCGAAGCAGTGTGGCTTTTCTTGACCGAAATTCATTTTAAGCGTCAATTCAAGCATTTTCCTCTTATCCTTTTATTTATTTACTTTATTTTTCTCTTTGTTATTGATTTGCACCCTGTTTTTTTCCCTCATCCCGCAACTCTAAATTATCATGAAATCAATCCTTCACGCTTGCAGTCAGGGGTGGCAATTCGGGTCCAAATCAGGTTGGCGGGTCGGGTTCGGGTCAACAGACCCGCCAGAAAATCTGTTGACCCGAACCCCGACCCGCCAACCCGTGACGGGTCAGGTATGCTGACCCGAACCCGAAGATTTCAGGTTTACGGGGCGGCGGGTCGACCCGAAATGACCCGAAACTTAATTTTAATTTATTAATTTATCACTGTAATTTCTAATAAAATCAATTTCTCACAAAACTAATTACATAATCAAGTAATAAAAATTTAAATAAATGATTCCAAATCAAATCTAAAATAAATTAAACACCGTAAAAGTGTTTTATCCCAAGCAAAATATAAAATAAATTAAAACAATATAAAAGTGAAAAATAATATAATATATTATTTGTCCAAGTATAATAATTTCAACTTCACACAAATTAAATAAATTCGTTTAGGATTAAGTAATTAATGCCTTTGAAAAAAAGAATAACTTAGTTTAGTTAGATAAAATTATTTTTATGTTTATTAAATTATTTTTAACTCGTAAACGGGTCATATCGGGTCATATCAGATCACCACGGGTTGACCCGAAATCGACCGGTTTTCTTTTCGGGTTCATCGGGTCCAACCCGATTCTGACCCGAATTCCCGAAACATCAACCCAAACCCATTAATTTCGTGTTAGGCTCGTGTCGTGTTTTCAGGTCGTGTCGAAAATTGCCACCCCTACTTGCGGTGATACATTTGCGCCGACAAATTTGAGCGACGATCCGGGCTTTGGTCGAGCCGTACCGTTCCTGATTTGTCTCGCGCCTTCAGACCCGCCTTCATGCTTCGACAAGAAGCAAAATATAAAGCAATCGTTCCGACGGAGCTAAATTACTACAGGATAAAGAACGAATAGGAAATTTGGATTTCGAAACAAAAAAGAGAGGGGTGCAACACGAGGACTTCCCAGGGGGTCACCCATCCTAGTACTACTCTCGCCCAAGCACGCTTAACTTCGGAGTTCTGATGGGATCCGGTGCATTAGTGCTGGTATGGTCGCACCCGCCATGTTCCTTTCGCTTTATTCTTTTAAACTACCCCGTCCTGCGAAGCAGTGTGGCTTTTCTAGACCGAAATTCATTTTAAGCGTCAATTCAAGCATTTCCCACTTATCCTTTTATTTATTTACTTTATTTTTTTTTTTGTTATTGATTTGCACCCTGTTTTTTTCCCTCATCCCGCAACTCTAAATTATCATGAAATCAATACTTCACGCTTGCAGTTAGGGGTGGCAATTCGGGTCCAAATCAGGTTGGCGGGTCGGGTTCGGGTCAACAGACCCTCCAGAAAATCTGTTGACCCGAACCCCGACCCGCCAACCCGTGACGGGTCAGGTATGCTGACCCGAACCCGAAGATTTCAGGTTTACGGGGCGGCGGGTCGACCCGAAATGACCCGAAACTTAATTTTAATTTATTAATTTATCACTGTAATTTCTAATAAAATCAATTTCTCACAAAACTAATTACATAATCAAGTAATAAAAATTTAAATAAATGATTCCAAATCAAATCTAAAATAAATTAAACACCGTAAAAGTGTTTTATCCCAAGCAAAATATAAAATAAATTAAAACAATATAAAAGTGAAAAATAATATAATATATTATTTGTCCAAGTATAATAATTTCAACTTCACACAAATTAAATAAATTCGTTTAGGATTAAGTAATTAATGCCTTTGAAAAAAAGAATAACTTAGTTTAGTTAGATAAAATTATTTTTATGTTTATTAAATTATTTTTAACTCGTAAACGGGTCATATCGGGTCATATCAGGTCACCACGGGTTGACCCGAAATCGACCGGTTTTCTTTTCGGGTTCATCGGGTCCAACCCGATTCTGACCCGAATTCCCGAAACATCAACCCAAACCCATTAATTTCGTGTTAGGCTCGTGTCGTGTTTTCAGGTCGTGTCGAAAATTGCCACCCCTACTTGCGGTGATACATTTGCGCCGACAAATTTGAGCGACGATCCGGGCTTTGGTCGAGCCGTACCGTTCCTGATTTGTCTCGCGCCTTCAGACCCGCCTTCATGCTTCGACAAGAAGCAAAATATAAAGCAATCGTTCCGACGGAGCTAAATTACTACAGGATAAAGAACGAATAGGAAATTTGGATTTTGAAACAAAAAAGAGAGGGGTGCAACACGAGGACTTCCCAGGGGGTCACCCATCCTAGTACTACTCTCGCCCAAGCACGCTTAACTTCGGAGTTCTGATGGGATCCGGTGCATTAGTGCTGGTATGGTCGCACCCGCCATGTTCCTTTCGCTTTATTCTTTTAAACTACCCCGTCCTGCGAAGCAGTGTGGCTTTTCTAGACCGAAATTCATTTTAAGCGTCAATTCAAGCATTTTCCACTTATCCTTTTATTTATTTACTTTATTTTTTTTTTTGTTATTGATTTGCACCCTGTTTTTTTCCCTCATCCCGCAACTCTAAATTATCATGAAATCAATACTTCACGCTTGCAGTTAGGGGTGGCAATTCGGGTCCAAATCAGCTTGGCGGGTCGGGTTCGGGTCAACAGACCCTCCAGAAAATCTGTTGACCCGAACCCCGACCCGCCAACCCGTGACGGGTCAGGTATGCTGACCCGAACCCGAAGATTTCAGGTTTACGGGGCGGCGGGTCGACCCGAAATGACCCGAAACTTAATTTTAATTTATTAATTTATCACTGTAATTTCTAATAAAATCAATTTCTCACAAAACTAATTACATAATCAAGTAATAAAAATTTAAATAAATGATTCCAAATCAAATCTAAAATAAATTAAACACCGTAAAAGTGTTTTATCCCAAGCAAAATATAAAATAAATTAAAACAATATAAAAGTGAAAAATAATATAATATATTATTTGTCCAAGTATAATAATTTCAACTTCACACAAATTAAATAAATTCGTTTAGGATTAAGTAATTAATGCCTTTGAAAAAAAGAATAACTTAGTTTAGTTAGATAAAATTATTTTTATGTTTATTAAATTATTTTTAACTCGTAAACGGGTCATATCGGGTCATATCAGGTCACCACGGGTTGACCCGAAATCGACCGGTTTTCTTTTCGGGTTCATCGGGTCCAACCCGATTCTGACCCGAATTCCCGAAACCTCAACCCAAACCCATTAATTTCGTGTTATGCTCGTGTCGTGTTTTCAGGTCGTGTCGAAAATTGCCACCCCTAGTTGCGGTGATACATTTGCGCCGACAAATTTGAGCGACGATCCGGGCTTTGGTCGAGCCGTACCGTTCCTGATTTGTCTCGCGCCTTCAGACCCGCCTTCATGCTTCGACAAGAAGCAAAATATAAAGCAATCGTTCCGACGGAGCTAAATTACTACAGGATAAAGAACGAATAGGAAATTTGGATTTCGAAACAAAAAAGAGAGGGGTGCAACACGAGGACTTCCCAGGGGGTCACCCATCCTAGTACCACTCTCGCCCAAGCACGCTTAACTTCGGAGTTCTGATGGGATCCGGTGCATTAGTGCTGGTATGGTCGCACCCGCCATGTTCCTTTCGCTTTATTCTTTTAAACTACCCCGTCCTGCGAAGCAGTGTGGCTTTTCTAGACCGAAATTCATTTTAAGCGTCAATTCAAGCATTTTCCTCTTATCCTTTTATTTATTTACTTTATTTTTTTTTGTTATTGATTTGCACCCTGTTTTTTTCCCTCATCCCGCAACTCTAAATTATCATGAAATCAATCCTTCACGCTTGCAGTCAGGGGTGGCAATTCGGGTCCAAATCAGGTTGGCGGGTCGGGTTCGGGTCAACAGACCCGCCAGAAAATCTGTTGACCCGAACCCCGACCCGCCAACCCGTGACGGGTCAGGTATGCTGACCCGAACCCGAAGATTTCAGGTTTACGGGGCGGCGGGTCGACCCGAAATGACCCGAAACTTAATTTTAATTTATTAATTTATCACTGTAATTTCTAATAAAATCAATTTCTCACAAAACTAATTACATAATCAAGTAATAAAAATTTAAATAAATGATTCCAAATCAAATCTAAAATAAATTAAACACCGTAAAAGTGTTTTATCCCAAGCAAAATATAAAATAAATTAAAACAATATAAAAGTGAAAAATAATATAATATATTATTTGTCCAAGTATAATAATTTCAACTTCACACAAATTAAATAAATTCGTTTAGGATTAAGTAATTAATGCCTTTGAAAAAAAGAATAACTTAGTTTAGTTAGATAAAATTATTTTTATGTTTATTAAATTATTTTTAACTCGTAAACGGGTCATATCGGGTCATATCAGGTCACCACGGGTTGACCCGAAATCGACCGGTTATCTTTTCGGGTTCATCGGGTCCAACCCGATTCTGACCCGAATTCCCGAAACCTCAACCCAAACCCATTAATTTCGTGTTAGGCTCGTGTCGTGTTTTCAGGTCGTGTCGAAAATTGCCACCCCTAGTTGCGGTGATACATTTGCGCCGACAAATTTGAGCGACGATCCGGGCTTTGATCGAGCCGTACCGTTCCTGATTTGTCTCGCGCCTTCAGACCCGCCTTCATGCTTCGACAAGAAGCAAAATATAAAGCAATCGTTCCGACGGAGCTAAATTACTACAGGATAAAGAACGAATAGGAAATTTGGATTTCGAAACAAAAAAGAGAGGGGTGCAACACGAGGACTTCCCAGGGGGTCACCCATCCTAGTACTACTCTCGCCCAAGCACGCTTAACTTCGGAGTTCTGATGGGATCCGGTGCATTAGTGCTGGTATGGTCGCACCAGCCATGTTCCTTTCGCTTTATTCTTTTAAACTACCCCGTCCTGCGAAGCAGTGTGGCTTTTCTTGACCGAAATTCATTTTAAGCGTCAATTCAAGCATTTTCCTCTTATCCTTTTATTTATTTACTTTATTTTTCTCTTTGTTATTGATTTGCACCCTGTTTTTTTCCCTCATCCCGCAACTCTAAATTATCATGAAATCAATCCTTCACGCTTGCAGTCAGGGGTGGCAATTCGGGTCCAAATCAGGTTGGCGGGTCGGGTTCGGGTCAACAGACCCGCCAGAAAATCTGTTGACCCGAACCCCGACCCGCCAACCCGTGACGGGTCAGGTATGCTGACCCGAACCCGAAGATTTCAGGTTTACGGGGCGGCGGGTCGACCCGAAATGACCCGAAACTTAATTTTAATTTATTAATTTATCACTGTAATTTCTAATAAAATCAATTTCTCACAAAACTAATTACATAATCAAGTAATAAAAATTTAAATAAATGATTCCAAATCAAATCTAAAATAAATTAAACACCGTAAAAGTGTTTTATCCCAAGCAAAATATAAAATAAATTAAAACAATATAAAAGTGAAAAATAATATAATATATTATTTGTCCAAGTATAATAATTTCAACTTCACACAAATTAAATAAATTCGTTTAGGATTAAGTAATTAATGCCTTTGAAAAAAAGAATAACTTAGTTTAGTTAGATAAAATTATTTTTATGTTTATTAAATTATTTTTAACTCGTAAACGGGTCATATCGGGTCATATCAGATCACCACGGGTTGACCCGAAATCGACCGGTTTTCTTTTCGGGTTCATCGGGTCCAACCCGATTCTGACCCGAATTCCCGAAACATCAACCCAAACCCATTAATTTCGTGTTAGGCTCGTGTCGTGTTTTCAGGTCGTGTCGAAAATTGCCACCCCTACTTGCGGTGATACATTTGCGCCGACAAATTTGAGCGACGATCCGGGCTTTGGTCGAGCCGTACCGTTCCTGATTTGTCTCGCGCCTTCAGACCCGCCTTCATGCTTCGACAAGAAGCAAAATATAAAGCAATCGTTCCGACGGAGCTAAATTACTACAGGATAAAGAACGAATAGGAAATTTGGATTTCGAAACAAAAAAGAGAGGGGTGCAACACGAGGACTTCCCAGGGGGTCACCCATCCTAGTACTACTCTCGCCCAAGCACGCTTAACTTCGGAGTTCTGATGGGATCCGGTGCATTAGTGCTGGTATGGTCGCACCCGCCATGTTCCTTTCGCTTTATTCTTTTAAACTACCCCGTCCTGCGAAGCAGTGTGGCTTTTCTAGACCGAAATTCATTTTAAGCGTCAATTCAAGCATTTCCCACTTATCCTTTTATTTATTTACTTTATTTTTTTTTTTGTTATTGATTTGCACCCTGTTTTTTTCCCTCATCCCGCAACTCTAAATTATCATGAAATCAATACTTCACGCTTGCAGTTAGGGGTGGCAATTCGGGTCCAAATCAGGTTGGCGGGTCGGGTTCGGGTCAACAGACCCTCCAGAAAATCTGTTGACCCGAACCCCGACCCGCCAACCCGTGACGGGTCAGGTATGCTGACCCGAACCCGAAGATTTCAGGTTTACGGGGCGGCGGGTCGACCCGAAATGACCCGAAACTTAATTTTAATTTATTAATTTATCACTGTAATTTCTAATAAAATCAATTTCTCACAAAACTAATTACATAATCAAGTAATAAAAATTTAAATAAATGATTCCAAATCAAATCTAAAATAAATTAAACACCGTAAAAGTGTTTTATCCCAAGCAAAATATAAAATAAATTAAAACAATATAAAAGTGAAAAATAATATAATATATTATTTGTCCAAGTATAATAATTTCAACTTCACACAAATTAAATAAATTCGTTTAGGATTAAGTAATTAATGCCTTTGAAAAAAAGAATAACTTAGTTTAGTTAGATAAAATTATTTTTATGTTTATTAAATTATTTTTAACTCGTAAACGGGTCATATCGGGTCATATCAGGTCACCACGGGTTGACCCGAAATCGACCGGTTTTCTTTTCGGGTTCATCGGGTCCAACCCGATTCTGACCCGAATTCCCGAAACATCAACCCAAACCCATTAATTTCGTGTTAGGCTCGTGTCGTGTTTTCAGGTCGTGTCGAAAATTGCCACCCCTACTTGCGGTGATACATTTGCGCCGACAAATTTGAGCGACGATCCGGGCTTTGGTCGAGCCGTACCGTTCCTGATTTGTCTCGCGCCTTCAGACCCGCCTTCATGCTTCGACAAGAAGCAAAATATAAAGCAATCGTTCCGACGGAGCTAAATTACTACAGGATAAAGAACGAATAGGAAATTTGGATTTTGAAACAAAAAAGAGAGGGGTGCAACACGAGGACTTCCCAGGGGGTCACCCATCCTAGTACTACTCTCGCCCAAGCACGCTTAACTTCGGAGTTCTGATGGGATCCGGTGCATTAGTGCTGGTATGGTCGCACCCGCCATGTTCCTTTCGCTTTATTCTTTTAAACTACCCCGTCCTGCGAAGCAGTGTGGCTTTTCTAGACCGAAATTCATTTTAAGCGTCAATTCAAGCATTTTCCACTTATCCTTTTATTTATTTACTTTATTTTTTTTTTTGTTATTGATTTGCACCCTGTTTTTTTCCCTCATCCCGCAACTCTAAATTATCATGAAATCAATACTTCACGCTTGCAGTTAGGGGTGGCAATTCGGGTCCAAATCAGGTTGGCGGGTCGGGTTCGGGTCAACAGACCCTCCAGAAAATCTGTTGACCCGAACCCCGACCCGCCAACCCGTGACGGGTCAGGTATGCTGACCCGAACCCGAAGATTTCAGGTTTACGGGGCGGCGGGTCGACCCGAAATGACCCGAAACTTAATTTTAATTTATTAATTTATCACTGTAATTTCTAATAAAATCAATTTCTCACAAAACTAATTACATAATCAAGTAATAAAAATTTAAATAAATGATTCCAAATCAAATCTAAAATAAATTAAACACCGTAAAAGTGTTTTATCCCAAGCAAAATATAAAATAAATTAAAACAATATAAAAGTGAAAAATAATATAATATATTATTTGTCCAAGTATAATAATTTCAACTTCACACAAATTAAATAAATTCGTTTAGGATTAAGTAATTAATGCCTTTGAAAAAAAGAATAACTTAGTTTAGTTAGATAAAATTATTTTTATGTTTATTAAATTATTTTTAACTCGTAAACGGGTCATATCGGGTCATATCAGGTCACCACGGGTTGACCCGAAATCGACCGGTTTTCTTTTCGGGTTCATCGGGTCCAACCCGATTCTGACCCGAATTCCCGAAACCTCAACCCAAACCCATTAATTTCGTGTTATGCTCGTGTCGTGTTTTCAGGTCGTGTCGAAAATTGCCACCCCTAGTTGCGGTGATACATTTGCGCCGACAAATTTGAGCGACGATCCGGGCTTTGGTCGAGCCGTACCGTTCCTGATTTGTCTCGCGCCTTCAGACCCGCCTTCATGCTTCGACAAGAAGCAAAATATAAAGCAATCGTTCCGACGGAGCTAAATTACTACAGGATAAAGAACGAATAGGAAATTTGGATTTCGAAACAAAAAAGAGAGGGGTGCAACACGAGGACTTCCCAGGGGGTCACCCATCCTAGTACCACTCTCGCCCAAGCACGCTTAACTTCGGAGTTCTGATGGGATCCGGTGCATTAGTGCTGGTATGGTCGCACCCGCCATGTTCCTTTCGCTTTATTCTTTTAAACTACCCCGTCCTGCGAAGCAGTGTGGCTTTTCTAGACCGAAATTCATTTTAAGCGTCAATTCAAGCATTTTCCTCTTATCCTTTTATTTATTTACTTTATTTTTTTTTGTTATTGATTTGCACCCTGTTTTTTTCCCTCATCCCGCAACTCTAAATTATCATGAAATCAATCCTTCACGCTTGCAGTCAGGGGTGGCAATTCGGGTCCAAATCAGGTTGGCGGGTCGGGTTCGGGTCAACAGACCCGCCAGAAAATCTGTTGACCCGAACCCCGACCCGCCAACCCGTGACGGGTCAGGTATGCTGACCCGAACCCGAAGATTTCAGGTTTACGGGGCGGCGGGTCGACCCGAAATGACCCGAAACTTAATTTTAATTTATTAATTTATCACTGTAATTTCTAATAAAATCAATTTCTCACAAAACTAATTACATAATCAAGTAATAAAAATTTAAATAAATGATTCCAAATCAAATCTAAAATAAATTAAACACCGTAAAAGTGTTTTATCCCAAGCAAAATATAAAATAAAATAAAACAATATAAAAGTGAAAAATAATATAATATATTATTTGTCCAAGTATAATAATTTCAACTTCACACAAATTAAATAAATTCGTTTAGGATTAAGTAATTAATGCCTTTGAAAAAAAGAATAACTTAGTTTAGTTAGATAAAATTATTTTTATGTTTATTAAATTATTTTTAACTCGTAAACGGGTCATATCGGGTCATATCAGGTCACCACGGGTTGACCCGAAATCGACCGGTTTTCTTTTCGGGTTCATCGGGTCCAACCGGATTCTGACCCGAATTCCCGAAACCTCAACCCAAACCCATTAATTTCGTGTTAGGCTCGTATCGTGTTTTCAGGTCGTGTCGAAAATTTCCACCCCTAGTTGCGGTGATACATTTCCGCCGACAAATTTGAGCGACGATCCGGGCTTTGATCGAGCCGTACCGTTCCTGATTTGTCTCGCGCCTTCAGACCCGCCTTCATGCTTCGACAAGAAGCAAAATATAAAGCAATCGTTCCGACGGAGCTAAATTACTACAGGATAAAGAACGAATAGGAAATTTGGATTTCGAAACAAAAAAGAGAGGGGTGCAACACGAGGACTTCCCAGGGGGTCACCCATCCTAGTACCACTCTCGCCCAAGCACGCTTAACTTCGGAGTTCTGATGGGATCCGGTGCATTAGTGCTGGTATGGTCGCACCCGCCATGTTCCTTTCGCTTTATTCTTTTAAACTACCCCGTCCTGCGAAGCAGTGTGGCTTTTCTAGACCGAAATTCATTTTAAGCGTCAATTCAAGCATTTTCCTCTTATCCTTTTATTTATTTACTTTATTTTTCTCTTTGTTATTGATTTGCACCCTGTTTTTTTCCCTCATCCCGCAACTCTAAATTATCATGAAATCAATCCTTCACGCTTGCAGTCAGGGGTGGCAATTCGGGTCCAAATCAGGTTGGCGGGTCGGGTTCGGGTCAACAGACCCGCCAGAAAATCTGTTGACCCGAACCCCGACCCGCCAACCCGTGACGGGTCAGGTATGCTGACCCGAACCCGAAGATTTCAGGTTTACGGGGCGGCGGGTCGACCCGAAATGACCCGAAACTTAATTTTAATTTATTAATTTATCACTGTAATTTCTAATAAAATCAATTTCTCACAAAACTAATTACATAATCAAGTAATAAAAATTTAAATAAATGATTCCAAATCAAATCTAAAATAAATTAAACACCGTAAAAGTGTTTTATCCCAAGCAAAATATAAAATAAATTAAAACAATATAAAAGTGAAAAATAATATAATATATTATTTGTCCAAGTATAATAATTTCAACTTCACACAAATTAAATAAATTCGTTTAGGATTAAGTAATTAATGCCTTTGAAAAAAAGAATAACTTAGTTTAGTTAGATAAAATTATTTTTATGTTTATTAAATTATTTTTAACTCGTAAACGGGTCATATCGGGTCATATCAGGTCACCACGGGTTGACCCGAAATCGACCGGTTTTCTTTTCGGGTTCATCGGGTCCAACCCGATTCTGACCCGAATTCCCGAAACCTCAACCCAAACCCATTAATTTCGTGTTATGCTCGTGTCGTGTTTTCAGGTCGTGTCGAAAATTGCCACCCCTAGTTGCGGTGATACATTTGCGCCGACAAATTTGAGCGACGATCCGGGCTTTGGTCGAGCCGTACCGTTCCTGATTTGTCTCGCGCCTTCAGACCCGCCTTCATGCTTCGACAAGAAGCAAAATATAAAGCAATCGTTCCGACGGAGCTAAATTACTACAGGATAAAGAACGAATAGGAAATTTGGATTTCGAAACAAAAAAGAGAGGGGTGCAACACGAGGACTTCCCAGGGGGTCACCCATCCTAGTACCACTCTCGCCCAAGCACGCTTAACTTCGGAGTTCTGATGGGATCCGGTGCATTAGTGCTGGTATGGTCGCACCCGCCATGTTCCTTTCGGTTTATTCTTTTAAACTACCCCGTCCTGCGAAGCAGTGTGGCTTTTCTAGACCGAAATTCATTTTAAGCGTCAATTCAAGCATTTTCCTCTTATCCTTTTATTTATTTACTTTATTTTTCTTTTTGTTATTGATTTGCACCCTGTTTTTTTCCCTCATCCCGCAACTCTAAATTATCATGAAATCAATCCTTCACGCTTGCAGTCAGGGGTGGCAATTCGGGTCCAAATCAGGTTGGCGGGTCGGGTTCGGGTCAACAGACCCGCCAGAAAATCTGTTGACCCGAACCCCGACCCGCCAACCCGTGACGGGTCAGGTATGCTGACCCGAACCCGAAGATTTCAGGTTTACGGGGCGGCGGGTCGACCCGAAATGACCCGAAACTTAATTTTAATTTATTAATTTATCACTGTAATTTCTAATAAAATCAATTTCCCACAAAACTAATTACATAATCAAGTAATAAAAATTTAAATAAATGATTCCAAATCAAATCTAAAATAAATTAAACACCGTAAAAGTGTTTTATCCCAAGCAAAATATAAAATAAATTAAAACAATATAAAAGTGAAAAATAATATAATATATTATTTGTCCAAGTATAATAATTTCAACTTCACGCAAATTAAATAAATTCGTTTAGGATTAAGTAATTAATGCCTTTGAAAAAAAGAATAACTTAGTTTAGTTAGATAAAATTATTTTTATGTTTATTAAATTATTTTTAACTCGTAAACGGGTCATATCGGGTCATATCAGGTCACCACGGGTTGACCCGAAATCGACCGGTTTTCTTTTCGGGTTCATCGGGTCCAACCCGATTCTGACCCGAATTCCCGAAACCTCAACCCAAACCCATTAATTTCGTGTTAGACTCGTGTCGTGTTTTCAGGTCGTGTCGAAAATTGCCACCCCTAGTTGCGGTGATACATTTGCGCCGACAAATTTGAGCGACGATCCGGGCTTTGGTCGAGCCGTACCGTTCCTGATTTGTCTCGCGCCTTCAGACCCGCCTTCATGCTTCGACAAGAAGCAAAATATAAAGCAATCGTTCCGACGGAGCTAAATTACTACAGGATAAAGAACGAATAGAAAATTTGGATTTCGAAACAAAAAAAAGAGAGGGGTGCAACACGAGGACTTCCAAGGGGGTCACCCATCCTAGTACCACTCTCGCCCAAGCACGCTTAACTTCGGAGTTCTGATGGGATCCGGTGCATTAGTGCTGGTATGGTCGCACCCGCCATGTTCCTTTCGCTTTATTCTTTTAAACTACCCCGTCCTGCGAAGCAGTGTGGCTTTTCTAGACCGAAATTCATTTTAAGCGTCAATTCAAGCATTTTCCTCTTATCCTTTTATTTATTTACTTTATTTTTTTTTTGTTATTGATTTGCACCCTGTTTTTTTCCCTCATCCCGCAACTCTAAATTATCATGAAATCAATCCTTCACGCTTGCAGTCAGGGGTGGCAATTCGGGTCCAAATCAGGTTGGCGGGTCGGGTTCGGGTCAACAGACCCGCCAGAAAATCTGTTGACCCGAACCCCGACCCGCCAACCCGTGACGGGTCAGGTATGCTGACCCGAACCCGAAGATTTCAGGTTTACGGGGCGGCGGGTCGACCCGAAATGACCCGAAACTTAATTTTAATTTATTAATTTATCACTGTAATTTCTAATAAAATCAATTTCTCACAAAACTAATTACATAATCAAGTAATAAAAATTTAAATAAATGATTCCAAATCAAATCTAAAATAAATTAAACACCGTAAAAGTGTTTTATCCCAAGCAAAATATAAAATAAATTAAAACAATATAAAAGTGAAAAATAATATAATATATTATTTGTCCAAGTATAATAATTTCAACTTCACACAAATTAAATAAATTCGTTTAGGATTAAGTAATTAATGCCTTTGAAAAAAAGAATAACTTAGTTTAGTTAGATAAAATTATTTTTATGTTTATTAAATTATTTTTAACTCGTAAACGGGTCATATCGGGTCATATCAGGTCACCACGGGTTGACCCGAAATCGACCGGTTTTCTTTTCGGGTTCATCGGGTCCAACCCGATTCTGACCCGAATTCCCGAAACCTCAACCCAAACCCATTAATTTCGTGTTATGCTCGTGTCGTGTTTTCAGGTCGTGTCGAAAATTGCCACCCCTAGTTGCGGTGATACATTTGCGCCGACAAATTTGAGCGACGATCCGGGCTTTGGTCGAGCCGTACCGTTCCTGATTTGTCTCGCGCCTTCAGACCCGCCTTCATGCTTCGACAAGAAGCAAAATATAAAGCAATCGTTCCGACGGAGCTAAATTACTACAGGATAAAGAACGAATAGGAAATTTGGATTTCGAAACAAAAAAGAGAGGGGTGCAACACGAGGACTTCCCAGGGGGTCACCCATCCTAGTACCACTCTCGCCCAAGCACGCTTAACTTCGGAGTTCTGATGGGATCCGGTGCATTAGTGCTGGTATGGTCGCACCCGCCATATTCCTTTCGCTTTATTCTTTTAAACTACCCCGTCCTGCGAAGCAGTGTGGCTTTTCTAGACCGAAATTCATTTTAAGCGTCAATTCAAGCATTTTCCTCTTATCCTTTTATTTATTTACTTTATTTTTTTTTTGTTATTGATTTGCACCCTGTTTTTTTCCCTCATCCCGCAACTCTAAATTATCATGAAATCAATCCTTCACGCTTGCAGTCAGGGGTGGCAATTCGGGTCCAAATCAGGTTGGCGGGTCGGGTTCGGGTCAACAGACCCGCCAGAAAATCTGTTGACCCGAACCCCGACCCGCCAACCCGTGACGGGTCAGGTATGCTGACCCGAACCCGAAGATTTCAGGTTTACGGGGCGGCGGGTCGACCCGAAATGACCCGAAACTTAATTTTAATTTATTAATTTATCACTGTAATTTCTAATAAAATCAATTTCTCACAAAACTAATTACATAATCAAGTAATAAAAATTTAAATAAATGATTCCAAATCAAATCTAAAATAAATTAAACACCGTAAAAGTGTTTTATCCCAAACAAAATATAAAATAAATTAAAACAATATAAAAGTGAAAAATAATATAATATATTATTTGTCCAAGTATAATAATTTCAACTTCACACAAATTAAATAAATTCGTTTAGGATTAAGTAATTAATGCCTTTGAAAAAAAGAATAACTTAGTTTAGTTAGATAAAATTATTTTTATGTTTATTAAATTATTTTTAACTCGTAAACGGGTCATATCGGGTCATATCAGGTCACCACGGGTTGACCCGAAATCGACCGGTTTTCTTTTCGGGTTCATCGGGTCCAACCCGATTCTGACCCGAATTCCCGAAACCTCAACCCAAACCCATTAATTTCGTGTTATGCTCGTGTCGTGTTTTCAGGTCGTGTCGAAAATTGCCACCCCTAGTTGCGGTGATACATTTGCGCCGACAAATTTGAGCGACGATCCGGGCTTTGGTCGAGCCGTACCGTTCCTGATTTGTCTCGCGCCTTCAGACCCGCCTTCATGCTTCGTCAAGAAGCAAAATATAAAGCAATCGTTCCGACGGAGCTAAATTACTACAGGATAAAGAACGAATAGAAAATTTGGATTTCGAAACAAAAAAGAGAGGGGTGCAACACGAGGACTTCCCAGGGGGTCACCCATCCTAGTACCACTCTCGCCCAAGCACGCTTAACTTCGGAGTTCTGATGGGATCCGGTGCATTAGTGCTGGTATGGTCGCACCCGCCATGTTCCTTTCGCTTTATTCTTTTAAACTACCCCGTCCTGCGAAGCAGTGTGGCTTTTCTAGACCGAAATTCATTTTAAGCGTCAATTCAAGCATTTTCCTCTTATCCTTTTATTTATTTACTTTATTTTTCTTTTTGTTATTGATTTGCACCCTGTTTTTTTCCCTCATCCCGCAACTCTAAATTATCATGAAATCAATCCTTCACGCTTGCAGTCAGGGGTGGCAATTCGGGTCCAAATCAGGTTGGCGGGTCGGGTTCGGGTCAACAGACCCGCCAGAAAATCTGTTGACCCGAACCCCGACCCGCCAACCCGTGACGGGTCAGGTATGCTGACCCGAACCCGAAGATTTCAGGTTTACGGGGCGGCGGGTCGACCCGAAATGACCCGAAACTTAATTTTAATTTATTAATTTATCACTGTAATTTCTAATAAAATCAATTTCCCACAAAACTAATTACATAATCAAGTAATAAAAATTTAAATAAATGATTCCAAATCAAATCTAAAATAAATTAAACACCGTAAAAGTGTTTTATCCCAAGCAAAATATAAAATAAATTAAAACAATATAAAAGTGAAAAATAATATAATATATTATTTGTCCAAGTATAATAATTTCAACTTCACACAAATTAAATAAATTCGTTTAGGATTAAGTAATTAATGCCTTTGAAAAAAAGAATAACTTAGTTTAGTTAGATAAAATTATTTTTATGTTTATTAAATTATTTTTAACTCGTAAACGGGTCATATCGGGTCATATCAGGTCACCACGGGTTGACCCGAAATCGACCGGTTTTCTTTTCGGGTTCATCGGGTCCAACCCGATTCTGACCCGAATTCCCGAAACCTCAACCCAAACCCATTAATTTCGTGTTATGCTCGTGTCGTGTTTTCAGGTCGTGTCGAAAATTGCCACCCCTAGTTGCGGTGATACATTTGCGCCGACAAATTTGAGCGACGATCCGGGCTTTGGTCGAGCCGTACCGTTCCTGATTTGTCTCGCGCCTTCAGACCCGCCTTCATGCTTCGACAAGAAGCAAAATATAAAGCAATCGTTCCGACGGAGCTAAATTACTACAGGATAAAGAACGAATAGGAAATTTGGATTTCGAAACAAAAAAGAGAGGGGTGCAACACGAGGACTTCCCAGGGGGTCACCCATCCTAGTACCACTCTCGCCCAAGCACGCTTAACTTCGGAGTTCTGATGGGATCCGGTGCATTAGTGCTGGTATGGTCGCACCCGCCATATTCCTTTCGCTTTATTCTTTTAAACTACCCCGTCCTGCGAAGCAGTGTGGCTTTTCTAGACCGAAATTCATTTTAAGCGTCAATTCAAGCATTTTCCTCTTATCCTTTTATTTATTTACTTTATTTTTTTTTTGTTATTGATTTGCACCCTGTTTTTTTCCCTCATCCCGCAACTCTAAATTATCATGAAATCAATCCTTCACGCTTGCAGTCAGGGGTGGCAATTCGGGTCCAAATCAGGTTGGCGGGTCGGGTTCGGGTCAACAGACCCGCCAGAAAATCTGTTGACCCGAACCCCGACCCGCCAACCCGTGACGGGTCAGGTATGCTGACCCGAACCCGAAGATTTCAGGTTTACGGGGCGGCGGGTCGACCCGAAATGACCCGAAACTTAATTTTAATTTATTAATTTATCACTGTAATTTCTAATAAAATCAATTTCCCACAAAACTAATTACATAATCAAGTAATAAAAATTTAAATAAATGATTCCAAATCAAATCTAAAATAAATTAAACACCGTAAAAGTGTTTTATCCCAAGCAAAATATAAAATAAATTAAAACAATATAAAAGTGAAAAATAATATAATATATTATTTGTCCAAGTATAATAATTTCAACTTCACGCAAATTAAATAAATTCGTTTAGGATTAAGTAATTAATGCCTTTGAAAAAAAGAATAACTTAGTTTAGTTAGATAAAATTATTTTTATGTTTATTAAATTATTTTTAACTCGTAAACGGGTCATATCGGGTCATATCAGGTCACCACGGGTTGACCCGAAATCGACCGGTTTTCTTTTCGGGTTCATCGGGTCCAACCCGATTCTGACCCGAATTCCCGAAACCTCAACCCAAACCCATTAATTTCGTGTTAGACTCGTGTCGTGTTTTCAGGTCGTGTCGAAAATTGCCACCCCTAGTTGCGGTGATACATTTGCGCCGACAAATTTGAGCGACGATCCGGGCTTTGGTCGAGCCGTACCGTTCCTGATTTGTCTCGCGCCTTCAGACCCGCCTTCATGCTTCGACAAGAAGCAAAATATAAAGCAATCGTTCCGACGGAGCTAAATTACTACAGGATAAAGAACGAATAGAAAATTTGGATTTCGAAACAAAAAAAAGAGAGGGGTGCAACACGAGGACTTCCAAGGGGGTCACCCATCCTAGTACCACTCTCGCCCAAGCACGCTTAACTTCGGAGTTCTGATGGGATCCGGTGCATTAGTGCTGGTATGGTCGCACCCGCCATGTTCCTTTCGCTTTATTCTTTTAAACTACCCCGTCCTGCGAAGCAGTGTGGCTTTTCTAGACCGAAATTCATTTTAAGCGTCAATTCAAGCATTTTCCTCTTATCCTTTTATTTATTTACTTTATTTTTTTTTTGTTATTGATTTGCACCCTGTTTTTTTCCCTCATCCCGCAACTCTAAATTATCATGAAATCAATCCTTCACGCTTGCAGTCAGGGGTGGCAATTCGGGTCCAAATCAGGTTGGCGGGTCGGGTTCGGGTCAACAGACCCGCCAGAAAATCTGTTGACCCGAACCCCGACCCGCCAACCCGTGACGGGTCAGGTATGCTGACCCGAACCCGAAGATTTCAGGTTTACGGGGCGGCGGGTCGACCCGAAATGACCCGAAACTTAATTTTAATTTATTAATTTATCACTGTAATTTCTAATAAAATCAATTTCTCACAAAACTAATTACATAATCAAGTAATAAAAATTTAAATAAATGATTCCAAATCAAATCTAAAATAAATTAAACACCGTAAAAGTGTTTTATCCCAAGCAAAATATAAAATAAATTAAAACAATATAAAAGTGAAAAATAATATAATATATTATTTGTCCAAGTATAATAATTTCAACTTCACACAAATTAAATAAATTCGTTTAGGATTAAGTAATTAATGCCTTTGAAAAAAAGAATAACTTAGTTTAGTTAGATAAAATTATTTTTATGTTTATTAAATTATTTTTAACTCGTAAACGGGTCATATCGGGTCATATCAGGTCACCACGGGTTGACCCGAAATCGACCGGTTTTCTTTTCGGGTTCATCGGGTCCAACCCGATTCTGACCCGAATTCCCGAAACCTCAACCCAAACCCATTAATTTCGTGTTATGCTCGTGTCGTGTTTTCAGGTCGTGTCGAAAATTGCCACCCCTAGTTGCGGTGATACATTTGCGCCGACAAATTTGAGCGACGATCCGGGCTTTGGTCGAGCCGTACCGTTCCTGATTTGTCTCGCGCCTTCAGACCCGCCTTCATGCTTCGACAAGAAGCAAAATATAAAGCAATCGTTCCGACGGAGCTAAATTACTACAGGATAAAGAACGAATAGGAAATTTGGATTTCGAAACAAAAAAGAGAGGGGTGCAACACGAGGACTTCCCAGGGGGTCACCCATCCTAGTACCACTCTCGCCCAAGCACGCTTAACTTCGGAGTTCTGATGGGATCCGGTGCATTAGTGCTGGTATGGTCGCACCCGCCATGTTCCTTTCGGTTTATTCTTTTAAACTACCCCGTCCTGCGAAGCAGTGTGGCTTTTCTAGACCGAAATTCATTTTAAGCGTCAATTCAAGCATTTTCCTCTTATCCTTTTATTTATTTACTTTATTTTTCTTTTTGTTATTGATTTGCACCCTGTTTTTTTCCCTCATCCCGCAACTCTAAATTATCATGAAATCAATCCTTCACGCTTGCAGTCAGGGGTGGCAATTCGGGTCCAAATCAGGTTGGCGGGTCGGGTTCGGGTCAACAGACCCGCCAGAAAATCTGTTGACCCGAACCCCGACCCGCCAACCCGTGACGGGTCAGGTATGCTGACCCGAACCCGAAGATTTCAGGTTTACGGGGCGGCGGGTCGACCCGAAATGACCCGAAACTTAATTTTAATTTATTAATTTATCACTGTAATTTCTAATAAAATCAATTTCCCACAAAACTAATTACATAATCAAGTAATAAAAATTTAAATAAATGATTCCAAATCAAATCTAAAATAAATTAAACACCGTAAAAGTGTTTTATCCCAAGCAAAATATAAAATAAATTAAAACAATATAAAAGTGAAAAATAATATAATATATTATTTGTCCAAGTATAATAATTTCAACTTCACGCAAATTAAATAAATTCGTTTAGGATTAAGTAATTAATGCCTTTGAAAAAAAGAATAACTTAGTTTAGTTAGATAAAATTATTTTTATGTTTATTAAATTATTTTTAACTCGTAAACGGGTCATATCGGGTCATATCAGGTCACCACGGGTTGACCCGAAATCGACCGGTTTTCTTTTCGGGTTCATCGGGTCCAACCCGATTCTGACCCGAATTCCCGAAACCTCAACCCAAACCCATTAATTTCGTGTTAGACTCGTGTCGTGTTTTCAGGTCGTGTCGAAAATTGCCACCCCTAGTTGCGGTGATACATTTGCGCCGACAAATTTGAGCGACGATCCGGGCTTTGGTCGAGCCGTACCGTTCCTGATTTGTCTCGCGCCTTCAGACCCGCCTTCATGCTTCGACAAGAAGCAAAATATAAAGCAATCGTTCCGACGGAGCTAAATTACTACAGGATAAAGAACGAATAGAAAATTTGGATTTCGAAACAAAAAAAAGAGAGGGGTGCAACACGAGGACTTCCAAGGGGGTCACCCATCCTAGTACCACTCTCGCCCAAGCACGCTTAACTTCGGAGTTCTGATGGGATCCGGTGCATTAGTGCTGGTATGGTCGCACCCGCCATGTTCCTTTCGCTTTATTCTTTTAAACTACCCCGTCCTGCGAAGCAGTGTGGCTTTTCTAGACCGAAATTCATTTTAAGCGTCAATTCAAGCATTTTCCTCTTATCCTTTTATTTATTTACTTTATTTTTTTTTTGTTATTGATTTGCACCCTGTTTTTTTCCCTCATCCCGCAACTCTAAATTATCATGAAATCAATCCTTCACGCTTGCAGTCAGGGGTGGCAATTCGGGTCCAAATCAGGTTGGCGGGTCGGGTTCGGGTCAACAGACCCGCCAGAAAATCTGTTGACCCGAACCCCGACCCGCCAACCCGTGACGGGTCAGGTATGCTGACCCGAACCCGAAGATTTCAGGTTTACGGGGCGGCGGGTCGACCCGAAATGACCCGAAACTTAATTTTAATTTATTAATTTATCACTGTAATTTCTAATAAAATCAATTTCTCACAAAACTAATTACATAATCAAGTAATAAAAATTTAAATAAATGATTCCAAATCAAATCTAAAATAAATTAAACACCGTAAAAGTGTTTTATCCCAAGCAAAATATAAAATAAATTAAAACAATATAAAAGTGAAAAATAATATAATATATTATTTGTCCAAGTATAATAATTTCAACTTCACACAAATTAAATAAATTCGTTTAGGATTAAGTAATTAATGCCTTTGAAAAAAAGAATAACTTAGTTTAGTTAGATAAAATTATTTTTATGTTTATTAAATTATTTTTAACTCGTAAACGGGTCATATCGGGTCATATCAGGTCACCACGGGTTGACCCGAAATCGACCGGTTTTCTTTTCGGGTTCATCGGGTCCAACCCGATTCTGACCCGAATTCCCGAAACCTCAACCCAAACCCATTAATTTCGTGTTATGCTCGTGTCGTGTTTTCAGGTCGTGTCGAAAATTGCCACCCCTAGTTGCGGTGATACATTTGCGCCGACAAATTTGAGCGACGATCCGGGCTTTGGTCGAGCCGTACCGTTCCTGATTTGTCTCGCGCCTTCAGACCCGCCTTCATGCTTCGACAAGAAGCAAAATATAAAGCAATCGTTCCGACGGAGCTAAATTACTACAGGATAAAGAACGAATAGGAAATTTGGATTTCGAAACAAAAAAGAGAGGGGTGCAACACGAGGACTTCCCAGGGGGTCACCCATCCTAGTACCACTCTCGCCCAAGCACGCTTAACTTCGGAGTTCTGATGGGATCCGGTGCATTAGTGCTGGTATGGTCGCACCCGCCATATTCCTTTCGCTTTATTCTTTTAAACTACCCCGTCCTGCGAAGCAGTGTGGCTTTTCTAGACCGAAATTCATTTTAAGCGTCAATTCAAGCATTTTCCTCTTATCCTTTTATTTATTTACTTTATTTTTTTTTTGTTATTGATTTGCACCCTGTTTTTTTCCCTCATCCCGCAACTCTAAATTATCATGAAATCAATCCTTCACGCTTGCAGTCAGGGGTGGCAATTCGGGTCCAAATCAGGTTGGCGGGTCGGGTTCGGGTCAACAGACCCGCCAGAAAATCTGTTGACCCGAACCCCGACCCGCCAACCCGTGACGGGTCAGGTATGCTGACCCGAACCCGAAGATTTCAGGTTTACGGGGCGGCGGGTCGACCCGAAATGACCCGAAACTTAATTTTAATTTATTAATTTATCACTGTAATTTCTAATAAAATCAATTTCTCACAAAACTAATTACATAATCAAGTAATAAAAATTTAAATAAATGATTCCAAATCAAATCTAAAATAAATTAAACACCGTAAAAGTGTTTTATCCCAAACAAAATATAAAATAAATTAAAACAATATAAAAGTGAAAAATAATATAATATATTATTTGTCCAAGTATAATAATTTCAACTTCACACAAATTAAATAAATTCGTTTAGGATTAAGTAATTAATGCCTTTGAAAAAAAGAATAACTTAGTTTAGTTAGATAAAATTATTTTTATGTTTATTAAATTATTTTTAACTCGTAAACGGGTCATATCGGGTCATATCAGGTCACCACGGGTTGACCCGAAATCGACCGGTTTTCTTTTCGGGTTCATCGGGTCCAACCCGATTCTGACCCGAATTCCCGAAACCTCAACCCAAACCCATTAATTTCGTGTTATGCTCGTGTCGTGTTTTCAGGTCGTGTCGAAAATTGCCACCCCTAGTTGCGGTGATACATTTGCGCCGACAAATTTGAGCGACGATCCGGGCTTTGGTCGAGCCGTACCGTTCCTGATTTGTCTCGCGCCTTCAGACCCGCCTTCATGCTTCGTCAAGAAGCAAAATATAAAGCAATCGTTCCGACGGAGCTAAATTACTACAGGATAAAGAACGAATAGAAAATTTGGATTTCGAAACAAAAAAGAGAGGGGTGCAACACGAGGACTTCCCAGGGGGTCACCCATCCTAGTACCACTCTCGCCCAAGCACGCTTAACTTCGGAGTTCTGATGGGATCCGGTGCATTAGTGCTGGTATGGTCGCACCCGCCATGTTCCTTTCGCTTTATTCTTTTAAACTACCCCGTCCTGCGAAGCAGTGTGGCTTTTCTAGACCGAAATTCATTTTAAGCGTCAATTCAAGCATTTTCCTCTTATCCTTTTATTTATTTACTTTATTTTTCTTTTTGTTATTGATTTGCACCCTGTTTTTTTCCCTCATCCCGCAACTCTAAATTATCATGAAATCAATCCTTCACGCTTGCAGTCAGGGGTGGCAATTCGGGTCCAAATCAGGTTGGCGGGTCGGGTTCGGGTCAACAGACCCGCCAGAAAATCTGTTGACCCGAACCCCGACCCGCCAACCCGTGACGGGTCAGGTATGCTGACCCGAACCCGAAGATTTCAGGTTTACGGGGCGGCGGGTCGACCCGAAATGACCCGAAACTTAATTTTAATTTATTAATTTATCACTGTAATTTCTAATAAAATCAATTTCCCACAAAACTAATTACATAATCAAGTAATAAAAATTTAAATAAATGATTCCAAATCAAATCTAAAATAAATTAAACACCGTAAAAGTGTTTTATCCCAAGCAAAATATAAAATAAATTAAAACAATATAAAAGTGAAAAATAATATAATATATTATTTGTCCAAGTATAATAATTTCAACTTCACACAAATTAAATAAATTCGTTTAGGATTAAGTAATTAATGCCTTTGAAAAAAAGAATAACTTAGTTTAGTTAGATAAAATTATTTTTATGTTTATTAAATTATTTTTAACTCGTAAACGGGTCATATCGGGTCATATCAGGTCACCACGGGTTGACCCGAAATCGACCGGTTTTCTTTTCGGGTTCATCGGGTCCAACCCGATTCTGACCCGAATTCCCGAAACCTCAACCCAAACCCATTAATTTCGTGTTATGCTCGTGTCGTGTTTTCAGGTCGTGTCGAAAATTGCCACCCCTAGTTGCGGTGATACATTTGCGCCGACAAATTTGAGCGACGATCCGGGCTTTGGTCGAGCCGTACCGTTCCTGATTTGTCTCGCGCCTTCAGACCCGCCTTCATGCTTCGACAAGAAGCAAAATATAAAGCAATCGTTCCGACGGAGCTAAATTACTACAGGATAAAGAACGAATAGGAAATTTGGATTTCGAAACAAAAAAGAGAGGGGTGCAACACGAGGACTTCCCAGGGGGTCACCCATCCTAGTACCACTCTCGCCCAAGCACGCTTAACTTCGGAGTTCTGATGGGATCCGGTGCATTAGTGCTGGTATGGTCGCACCCGCCATATTCCTTTCGCTTTATTCTTTTAAACTACCCCGTCCTGCGAAGCAGTGTGGCTTTTCTAGACCGAAATTCATTTTAAGCGTCAATTCAAGCATTTTCCTCTTATCCTTTTATTTATTTACTTTATTTTTTTTTTGTTATTGATTTGCACCCTGTTTTTTTCCCTCATCCCGCAACTCTAAATTATCATGAAATCAATCCTTCACGCTTGCAGTCAGGGGTGGCAATTCGGGTCCAAATCAGGTTGGCGGGTCGGGTTCGGGTCAACAGACCCGCCAGAAAATCTGTTGACCCGAACCCCGACCCGCCAACCCGTGACGGGTCAGGTATGCTGACCCGAACCCGAAGATTTCAGGTTTACGGGGCGGCGGGTCGACCCGAAATGACCCGAAACTTAATTTTAATTTATTAATTTATCACTGTAATTTCTAATAAAATCAATTTCTCACAAAACTAATTACATAATCAAGTAATAAAAATTTAAATAAATGATTCCAAATCAAATCTAAAATAAATTAAACACCGTAAAAGTGTTTTATCCCAAACAAAATATAAAATAAATTAAAACAATATAAAAGTGAAAAATAATATAATATATTATTTGTCCAAGTATAATAATTTCAACTTCACACAAATTAAATAAATTCGTTTAGGATTAAGTAATTAATGCCTTTGAAAAAAAGAATAACTTAGTTTAGTTAGATAAAATTATTTTTATGTTTATTAAATTATTTTTAACTCGTAAACGGGTCATATCGGGTCATATCAGGTCACCACGGGTTGACCCGAAATCGACCGGTTTTCTTTTCGGGTTCATCGGGTCCAACCCGATTCTGACCCGAATTCCCGAAACCTCAACCCAAACCCATTAATTTCGTGTTATGCTCGTGTCGTGTTTTCAGGTCGTGTCGAAAATTGCCACCCCTAGTTGCGGTGATACATTTGCGCCGACAAATTTGAGCGACGATCCGGGCTTTGGTCGAGCCGTACCGTTCCTGATTTGTCTCGCGCCTTCAGACCCGCCTTCATGCTTCGTCAAGAAGCAAAATATAAAGCAATCGTTCCGACGGAGCTAAATTACTACAGGATAAAGAACGAATAGGAAATTTGGATTTCGAAACAAAAAAGAGAGGGGTGCAACACGAGGACTTCCCAGGGGGTCACCCATCCTAGTACCACTCTCGCCCAAGCACGCTTAACTTCGGAGTTCTGATGGGATCCGGTGCATTAGTGCTGGTATGGTCGCACCCGCCATGTTCCTTTCGCTTTATTCTTTTAAACTACCCCGTCCTGCGAAGCAGTGTGGCTTTTCTAGACCGAAATTCATTTTAAGCGTCAATTCAAGCATTTTCCTCTTATCCTTTTATTTATTTACTTTATTTTTTTTTGTTATTGATTTGCACCCTGTTTTTTTCCCTCATCCCGCAACTCTAAATTATCATGAAATCAATCCTTCACGCTTGCAGTCAGGGGTGGCAATTCGGGTCCAAATCAGGTTGGCGGGTCGGGTTCGGGTCAACAGACCCGCCAGAAAATCTGTTGACCCGAACCCCGACCCGCCAACCCGTGACGGGTCAGGTATGCTGACCCGAACCCGAAGATTTCAGGTTTACGGGGCGGCGGGTCGACCCGAAATGACCCGAAACTTAATTTTAATTTATTAATTTATCACTGTAATTTCTAATAAAATCAATTTCTCACAAAACTAATTACATAATCAAGTAATAAAAATTTAAATAAATGATTCCAAATCAAATCTAAAATAAATTAAACACCGTAAAAGTGTTTTATCCCAAGCAAAATATAAAATAAATTAAAACAATATAAAAGTGAAAAATAATATAATATATTATTTGTCCAAGTATAATAATTTCAACTTCACACAAATTAAATAAATTCGTTTAGGATTAAGTAATTAATGCCTTTGAAAAAAAGAATAACTTAGTTTAGTTAGATAAAATTATTTTTATGTTTATTAAATTATTTTTAACTCGTAAACGGGTCATATCGGGTCATATCAGGTCACCACGGGTTGACCCGAAATCGACCGGTTTTCTTTTCGGGTTCATCGGGTCCAACCCGATTCTGACCCGAATTCCCGAAACCTCAACCCAAACCCATTAATTTCGTGTTAGGCTCGTGTCGTGTTTTCAGGTCGTGTCGAAAATTGCCACCCCTAGTTGCGGTGATACATTTCCGCCGACAAATTTGAGCGACGATCCGGGCTTTGATCGAGCCGTACCGTTCCTGATTTGTCTCGCGCCTTCAGACCCGCCTTCATGCTTCGACAAGAAGCAAAATATAAAGCAATCGTTCCGACGGAGCTAAATTACTACAGGATAAAGAACGAATAGGAAATTTGGATTTCGAAACAAAAAAGAGAGGGGTGCAACACGAGGACTTCCCAGGGGGTCACCCATCCTAGTACTACTCTCGCCCAAGCACGCTTAACTTCGGAGTTCTGATGGGATCCGGTGCATTAGTGCTGGTATGGTCGCACCAGCCATGTTCCTTTCGCTTTATTCTTTTAAACTACCCCGTCCTGCGAAGCAGTGTGGCTTTTCTTGACCGAAATTCATTTTAAGCGTCAATTCAAGCATTTTCCTCTTATCCTTTTATTTATTTACTTTATTTTTCTCTTTGTTATTGATTTGCACCCTGTTTTTTTCCCTCATCCCGCAACTCTAAATTATCATGAAATCAATCCTTCACGCTTGCAGTCAGGGGTGGCAATTCGGGTCCAAATCAGGTTGGCGGGTCGGGTTCGGGTCAACAGACCCGCCAGAAAATCTGTTGACCCGAACCCCGACCCGCCAACTCGTGACGGGTCAGGTATGCTGACCCGAACCCGAAGATTTCAGGTTTACGGGGCGGCGGGTCGACCCGAAATGGCCCGAAACTTAATTTTAATTTATTAATTTATCACTGTAATTTCTAATAAAATCAATTTCTCACAAAACTAATTACATAATCAAGTAATAAAAATTTAAATAAATGATTCCAAATCAAATCTAAAATAAATTAAACACCGTAAAAGTGTTTTATCCCAAGCAAAATATAAAATAAATTAAAACAATATAAAAGTGAAAAATAATATAATATATTATTTGTCCAAGTATAATAATTTCAACTTCACACAAATTAAATAAATTCGTTTAGGATTAAGTAATTAATGCCTTTGAAAAAAAGAATAACTTAGTTTAGTTAGATAAAATTATTTTTATGTTTATTAAATTATTTTTAACTCGTAAACGGGTCATATCGGGTCATATCAGGTCACCACGGGTTGACCCGAAATCGACCGGTTTTCTTTTCGGGTTCATCGGGTCCAACCCGATTCTGACCCGAATTCCCGAAACCTCAACCCAAACCCATTAATTTCGTGTTATGCTCGTGTCGTGTTTTCAGGTCGTGTCGAAAATTGCCACCCCTAGTTGCGGTGATACATTTGCGCCGACAAATTTGAGCGACGATCCGGGCTTTGGTCGAGCCGTACCGTTCCTGATTTGTCTCGCGCCTTCAGACCCGCCTTCATGCTTCGACAAGAAGCAAAATATAAAGCAATCGTTCCGACGGAGCTAAATTACTACAGGATAAAGAACGAATAGGAAATTTGGATTTCGAAACAAAAAAGAGAGGGGTGCAACACGAGGACTTCCCAGGGGGTCACCCATCCTAGTACCACTCTCGCCCAAGCACGCTTAACTTCGGAGTTCTGATGGGATCCGGTGCATTAGTGCTGGTATGGTCGCACCCGCCATGTTCCTTTCGCTTTATTCTTTTAAACTACCCCGTCCTGCGAAGCAGTGTGGCTTTTCTAGACCGAAATTCATTTTAAGCGTCAATTCAAGCATTTTCCTCTTATCCTTTTATTTATTTACTTTATTTTTCTTTTTGTTATTGATTTGCACCCTGTTTTTTTCCCTCATCCCGCAACTCTAAATTATCATGAAATCAATCCTTCACGCTTGCAGTCAGGGGTGGCAATTCGGGTCCAAATCAGGTTGGCGGGTCGGGTTCGGGTCAACAGACCCGCCAGAAAATCTGTTGACCCGAACCCCGACCCGCCAACCCGTGACGGGTCAGGTATGCTGACCCGAACCCGAAGATTTCAGGTTTACGGGGCGGCGGGTCGACCCGAAATGACCCGAAACTTAATTTTAATTTATTAATTTATCACTGTAATTTCTAATAAAATCAATTTCTCACAAAACTAATTACATAATCAAGTAATAAAAATTTAAATAAATGATTCCAAATCAAATCTAAAATAAATTAAACACCGTAAAAGTGTTTTATCCCAAGCAAAATATAAAATAAATTAAAACAATATAAAAGTGAAAAATAATATAATATATTATTTGTCCAAGTATAATAATTTCAACTTCACACAAATTAAATAAATTCGTTTAGGATTAAGTAATTAATGCCTTTGAAAAAAAGAATAACTTAGTTTAGTTAGATAAAATTATTTTTATGTTTATTAAATTATTTTTAACTCGTAAACGGGTCATATCGGGTCATATCAGGTCACCACGGGTTGACCCGAAATCGACCGGTTTTCTTTTCGGGTTCATCGGGTCCAACCCGATTCTGACCCGAATTCCCGAAACCTCAACCCAAACCCATTAATTTCGTGTTATGCTCGTGTCGTGTTTTCAGGTCGTGTCGAAAATTGCCACCCCTAGTTGCGGTGATACATTTGCGCCGACAAATTTGAGCGACGATCCGGGCTTTGGTCGAGCCGTACCGTTCCTGATTTGTCTCGCGCCTTCAGACCCGCCTTCATGCTTCGACAAGAAGCAAAATATAAAGCAATCGTTCCGACGGAGCTAAATTACTACAGGATAAAGAACGAATAGGAAATTTGGATTTCGAAACAAAAAAGAGAGGGGTGCAACACGAGGACTTCCCAGGGGGTCACCCATCCTAGTACCACTCTCGCCCAAGCACGCTTAACTTCGGAGTTCTGATGGGATCCGGTGCATTAGTGCTGGTATGGTCGCACCCGCCATGTTCCTTTCGCTTTATTCTTTTAAACTACCCCGTCCTGCGAAGCAGTGTGGCTTTTCTAGACCGAAATTCATTTTAAGCGTCAATTCAAGCATTTTCCTCTTATCCTTTTATTTATTTACTTTATTTTTTTTTGTTATTGATTTGCACCCTGTTTTTTTCCCTCATCCCGCAACTCTAAATTATCATGAAATCAATCCTTCACGCTTGCAGTCAGGGGTGGCAATTCGGGTCCAAATCAGGTTGGCGGGTCGGGTTCGGGTCAACAGACCCGCCAGAAAATCTGTTGACCCGAACCCCGACCCGCCAACCCGTGACGGGTCAGGTATGCTGACCCGAACCCGAAGATTTCAGGTTTACGGGGCGGCGGGTCGACCCGAAATGACCCGAAACTTAATTTTAATTTATTAATTTATCACTGTAATTTCTAATAAAATCAATTTCTCACAAAACTAATTACATAATCAAGTAATAAAAATTTAAATAAATGATTCCAAATCAAATCTAAAATAAATTAAACACCGTAAAAGTGTTTTATCCCAAGCAAAATATAAAATAAAATAAAACAATATAAAAGTGAAAAATAATATAATATATTATTTGTCCAAGTATAATAATTTCAACTTCACACAAATTAAATAAATTCGTTTAGGATTAAGTAATTAATGCCTTTGAAAAAAAGAATAACTTAGTTTAGTTAGATAAAATTATTTTTATGTTTATTAAATTATTTTTAACTCGTAAACGGGTCATATCGGGTCATATCAGGTCACCACGGGTTGACCCGAAATCGACCGGTTTTCTTTTCGGGTTCATCGGGTCCAACCGGATTCTGACCCGAATTCCCGAAACCTCAACCCAAACCCATTAATTTCGTGTTAGGCTCGTATCGTGTTTTCAGGTCGTGTCGAAAATTGCCACCCCTAGTTGCGGTGATACATTTCCGCCGACAAATTTGAGCGACGATCCGGGCTTTGATCGAGCCGTACCGTTCCTGATTTGTCTCGCGCCTTCAGACCCGCCTTCATGCTTCGACAAGAAGCAAAATATAAAGCAATCGTTCCGACGGAGCTAAATTACTACAGGATAAAGAACGAATAGGAAATTTGGATTTCGAAACAAAAAAGAGAGGGGTGCAACACGAGGACTTCCCAGGGGGTCACCCATCCTAGTACCACTCTCGCCCAAGCACGCTTAACTTCGGAGTTCTGATGGGATCCGGTGCATTAGTGCTGGTATGGTCGCACCCGCCATGTTCCTTTCGCTTTATTCTTTTAAACTACCCCGTCCTGCGAAGCAGTGTGGCTTTTCTAGACCGAAATTCATTTTAAGCGTCAATTCAAGCATTTTCCTCTTATCCTTTTATTTATTTACTTTATTTTTTTTTTGTTATTGATTTGCACCCTGTTTTTTTCCCTCATCCCGCAACTCTAAATTATCATGAAATCAATCCTTCACGCTTGCAGTCAGGGGTGGCAATTCGGGTCCAAATCAGGTTGGCGGGTCGGGTTCGGGTCAACAGACCCGCCAGAAAATCTGTTGACCCGAACCCCGACCCGCCAACCCGTGACGGGTCAGGTATGCTGACCCGAACCCGAAGATTTCAGGTTTACGGGGCGGCGGGTCGACCCGAAATGACCCGAAACTTAATTTTAATTTATTAATTTATCACTGTAATTTCTAATAAAATCAATTTCTCACAAAACTAATTACATAATCAAGTAATAAAAATTTAAATAAATGATTCCAAATCAAATCTAAAATAAATTAAACACCGTAAAAGTGTTTTATCCCAAGCAAAATATAAAATAAATTAAAACAATATAAAAGTGAAAAATAATATAATATATTATTTGTCCAAGTATAATAATTTCAACTTCACACAAATTAAATAAATTCGTTTAGGATTAAGTAATTAATGCCTTTGAAAAAAAGAATAACTTAGTTTAGTTAGATAAAATTATTTTTATGTTTATTAAATTATTTTTAACTCGTAAACGGGTCATATCGGGTCATATCAGGTCACCACGGGTTGACCCGAAATCGACCGGTTTTCTTTTCGGGTTCATCGGGTCCAACCCGATTCTGACCCGAATTCCCGAAACCTCAACCCAAACCCATTAATTTCGTGTTATGCTCGTGTCGTGTTTTCAGGTCGTGTCGAAAATTGCCACCCCTAGTTGCGGTGATACATTTGCGCCGACAAATTTGAGCGACGATCCGGGCTTTGGTCGAGCCGTACCGTTCCTGATTTGTCTCGCGCCTTCAGACCCGCCTTCATGCTTCGACAAGAAGCAAAATATAAAGCAATCGTTCCGACGGAGCTAAATTACTACAGGATAAAGAACGAATAGGAAATTTGGATTTCGAAACAAAAAAGAGAGGGGTGCAACACGAGGACTTCCCAGGGGGTCACCCATCCTAGTACCACTCTCGCCCAAGCACGCTTAACTTCGGAGTTCTGATGGGATCCGGTGCATTAGTGCTGGTATGGTCGCACCCGCCATGTTCCTTTCGCTTTATTCTTTTAAACTACCCCGTCCTGCGAAGCAGTGTGGCTTTTCTAGACCGAAATTCATTTTAAGCGTCAATTCAAGCATTTTCCTCTTATCCTTTTATTTATTTACTTTATTTTTTTTTTGTTATTGATTTGCACCCTGTTTTTTTCCCTCATCCCGCAACTCTAAATTATCATGAAATCAATCCTTCACGCTTGCAGTCAGGGGTGGCAATTCGGGTCCAAATCAGGTTGGCGGGTCGGGTTCGGGTCAACAGACCCGCCAGAAAATCTGTTGACCCGAACCCCGACCCGCCAACCCGTGACGGGTCAGGTATGCTGACCCGAACCCGAAGATTTCAGGTTTACGGGGCGGCGGGTCGACCCGAAATGACCCGAAACTTAATTTTAATTTATTAATTTATCACTGTAATTTCTAATAAAATCAATTTCTCACAAAACTAATTACATAATCAAGTAATAAAAATTTAAATAAATGATTCCAAATCAAATCTAAAATAAATTAAACACCGTAAAAGTGTTTTATCCCAAGCAAAATATAAAATAAATTAAAACAATATAAAAGTGAAAAATAATATAATATATTATTTGTCCAAGTATAATAATTTCAAGTTCACACAAATTAAATAAATTCGTTTAGGATTAAGTAATTAATGCCTTTGAAAAAAAGAATAACTTAGTTTAGTTAGATAAAATTATTTTTATGTTTATTAAATTATTTTTAACTCGTAAACGGGTCATATCGGGTCATATCAGGTCACCACGGGTTGACCCGAAATCGACCGGTTTTCTTTTCGGGTTCATCGGGTCCAACCCGATTCTGACCCGAATTCCCGAAACCTCAACCCAAACCCATTAATTTCGTGTTATGCTCGTGTCGTGTTTTCAGGTCGTGTCGAAAATTGCCACCCCTAGTTGCGGTGATACATTTGCGCCGACAAATTTGAGCGACGATCCGGGCTTTGGTCGAGCCGTACCGTTCCTGATTTGTCTCGCGCCTTCAGACCCGCCTTCATGCTTCGACAAGAAGCAAAATATAAAGCAATCGTTCCGACGGAGCTAAATTACTACAGGATAAAGAACGAATAGGAAATTTGGATTTCGAAACAAAAAAGAGAGGGGTGCAACACGAGGACTTCCCAGGGGGTCACCCATCCTAGTACCACTCTCGCCCAAGCACGCTTAACTTCGGAGTTCTGATGGGATCCGGTGCATTAGTGCTGGTATGGTCGCACCCGCCATGTTCCTTTCGCTTTATTCTTTTAAACTACCCCGTCCTGCGAAGCAGTGTGGCTTTTCTAGACCGAAATTCATTTTAAGCGTCAATTCAAGCATTTTCCTCTTATCCTTTTATTTATTTACTTTATTTTTCTTTTTGTTATTGATTTGCACCCTGTTTTTTTCCCTCATCCCGCAACTCTAAATTATCATGAAATCAATCCTTCACGCTTGCAGTCAGGGGTGGCAATTCGGGTCCAAATCAGGTTGGCGGGTCGGGTTCGGGTCAACAGACCCGCCAGAAAATCTGTTGACCCGAACCCCGACCCGCCAACCCGTGACGGGTCAGGTATGCTGACCCGAACCCGAAGATTTCAGGTTTACGGGGCGGCGGGTCGACCCGAAATGACCCGAAACTTAATTTTAATTTATTAATTTATCACTGTAATTTCTAATAAAATCAATTTCTCACAAAACTAATTACATAATCAAGTAATAAAAATTTAAATAAATGATTCCAAATCAAATCTAAAATAAATTAAACACCGTAAAAGTGTTTTATCCCAAGCAAAATATAAAATAAATTAAAACAATATAAAAGTGAAAAATAATATAATATATTATTTGTCCAAGTATAATAATTTCAACTTCACACAAATTAAATAAATTCGTTTAGGATTAAGTAATTAATGCCTTTGAAAAAAAGAATAACTTAGTTTAGTTAGATAAAATTATTTTTATGTTTATTAAATTATTTTTAACTCGTAAACGGGTCATATCGGGTCATATCAGGTCACCACGGGTTGACCCGAAATCGACCGGTTTTCTTTTCGGGTTCATCGGGTCCAACCGGATTCTGACCCGAATTCCCGAAACCTCAACCCAAACCCATTAATTTCGTGTTAGGCTCGTATCGTGTTTTCAGGTCGTGTCGAAAATTGCCACCCCTAGTTGCGGTGATACATTTCCGCCGACAAATTTGAGCGACGATCCGGGCTTTGATCGAGCCGTACCGTTCCTGATTTGTCTCGCGCCTTCAGACCCGCCTTCATGCTTCGACAAGAAGCAAAATATAAAGCAATCGTTCCGACGGAGCTAAATTACTACAGGATAAAGAACGAATAGGAAATTTGGATTTCGAAACAAAAAAGAGAGGGGTGCAACACGAGGACTTCCCAGGGGGTCACCCATCCTAGTACCACTCTCGCCCAAGCACGCTTAACTTCGGAGTTCTGATGGGATCCGGTGCATTAGTGCTGGTATGGTCGCACCCGCCATGTTCCTTTCGCTTTATTCTTTTAAACTACCCCGTCCTGCGAAGCAGTGTGGCTTTTCTAGACCGAAATTCATTTTAAGCGTCAATTCAAGCATTTTCCTCTTATCCTTTTATTTATTTACTTTATTTTTTTTTGTTATTGATTTGCACCCTGTTTTTTTCCCTCATCCCGCAACTCTAAATTATCATGAAATCAATCCTTCACGCTTGCAGTCAGGGGTGGCAATTCGGGTCCAAATCAGGTTGGCGGGTCGGGTTCGGGTCAACAGACCCGCCAGAAAATCTGTTGACCCGAACCCCGACCCGCCAACCCGTGACGGGTCAGGTATGCTGACCCGAACCCGAAGATTTCAGGTTTACGGGGCGGCGGGTCGACCCGAAATGACCCGAAACTTAATTTTAATTTATTAATTTATCACTGTAATTTCTAATAAAATCAATTTCTCACAAAACTAATTACATAATCAAGTAATAAAAATTTAAATAAATGATTCCAAATCAAATCTAAAATAAATTAAACACCGTAAAAGTGTTTTATCCCAAGCAAAATATAAAATAAAATAAAACAATATAAAAGTGAAAAATAATATAATATATTATTTGTCCAAGTATAATAATTTCAACTTCACACAAATTAAATAAATTCGTTTAGGATTAAGTAATTAATGCCTTTGAAAAAAAGAATAACTTAGTTTAGTTAGATAAAATTATTTTTATGTTTATTAAATTATTTTTAACTCGTAAACGGGTCATATCGGGTCATATCAGGTCACCACGGGTTGACCCGAAATCGACCGGTTTTCTTTTCGGGTTCATCGGGTCCAACCGGATTCTGACCCGAATTCCCGAAACCTCAACCCAAACCCATTAATTTCGTGTTAGGCTCGTGTCGTGTTTTCAGGTCGTGTCGAAAATTGCCACCCCTAGTTGCGGTGATACATTTGCGCCGACAAATTTGAGCGACGATCCGGGCTTTGGTCGAGCCGTACCGTTCCTGATTTGTCTCGCGCCTTCAGACCCGCCTTCATGCTTCGACAAGAAGCAAAATATAAAGCAATCGTTCCGACGGAGCTAAATTACTACAGGATAAAGAACGAATAGGAAATTTGGATTTCGAAACAAAAAAGAGAGGGGTGCAACACGAGGACTTCCCAGGGGGTCACCCATCCTAGTACCACTCTCGCCCAAGCACGCTTAACTTCGGAGTTCTGATGGGATCCGGTGCATTAGTGCTGGTATGGTCGCACCCGCCATGTTCCTTTCGCTTTATTCTTTTAAACTACCCCGTCCTGCGAAGCAGTGTGGCTTTTCTAGACCGAAATTCATTTTAAGCGTCAATTCAAGCATTTTCCTCTTATCCTTTTATTTATTTACTTTATTTTTTTTTTGTTATTGATTTGCACCCTGTTTTTTTCCCTCATCCCGCAACTCTAAATTATCATGAAATCAATCCTTCACGCTTGCAGTCAGGGGTGGCAATTCGGGTCCAAATCAGGTTGGCGGGTCGGGTTCGGGTCAACAGACCCGCCAGAAAATCTGTTGACCCGAACCCCGACCCGCCAACCCGTGACGGGTCAGGTATGCTGACCCGAACCCGAAGATTTCAGGTTTACGGGGCGGCGGGTCGACCCGAAATGACCCGAAACTTAATTTTAATTTATTAATTTATCACTGTAATTTCTAATAAAATCAATTTCTCACAAAACTAATTACATAATCAAGTAATAAAAATTTAAATAAATGATTCCAAATCAAATCTAAAATAAATTAAACACCGTAAAAGTGTTTTATCCCAAGCAAAATATAAAATAAAATAAAACAATATAAAAGTGAAAAATAATATAATATATTATTTGTCCAAGTATAATAATTTCAAGTTCACACAAATTAAATAAATTCGTTTAGGATTAAGTAATTAATGCCTTTGAAAAAAAGAATAACTTAGTTTAGTTAGATAAAATTATTTTTATGTTTATTAAATTATTTTTAACTCGTAAACGGGTCATATCGGGTCATATCAGGTCACCACGGGTTGACCCGAAATCGACCGGTTTTCTTTTCGGGTTCATCGGGTCCAACCGGATTCTGACCCGAATTCCCGAAACCTCAACCCAAACCCATTAATTTCGTGTTAGGCTCGTATCGTGTTTTCAGGTCGTGTCGAAAATTGCCACCCCTAGTTGCGGTGATACATTTCCGCCGACAAATTTGAGCGACGATCCGGGCTTTGATCGAGCCGTACCGTTCCTGATTTGTCTCGCGCCTTCAGACCCGCCTTCATGCTTCGACAAGAAGCAAAATATAAAGCAATCGTTCCGACGGAGCTAAATTACTACAGGATAAAGAACGAATAGGAAATTTGGATTTCGAAACAAAAAAGAGAGGGGTGCAACACGAGGACTTCCCAGGGGGTCACCCATCCTAGTACCACTCTCGCCCAAGCACGCTTAACTTCGGAGTTCTGATGGGATCCGGTGCATTAGTGCTGGTATGGTCGCACCCGCCATGTTCCTTTCGCTTTATTCTTTTAAACTACCCCGTCCTGCGAAGCAGTGTGGCTTTTCTAGACCGAAATTCATTTTAAGCGTCAATTCAAGCATTTTCCTCTTATCCTTTTATTTATTTACTTTATTTTTTTTTTGTTATTGATTTGCACCCTGTTTTTTTCCCTCATCCCGCAACTCTAAATTATCATGAAATCAATCCTTCACGCTTGCAGTCAGGGGTGGCAATTCGGGTCCAAATCAGGTTGGCGGGTCGGGTTCGGGTCAACAGACCCGCCAGAAAATCTGTTGACCCGAACCCCGACCCGCCAACCCGTGACGGGTCAGGTATGCTGACCCGAACCCGAAGATTTCAGGTTTACGGGGCGGCGGGTCGACCCGAAATGACCCGAAACTTAATTTTAATTTATTAATTTATCACTGTAATTTCTAATAAAATCAATTTCTCACAAAACTAATTACATAATCAAGTAATAAAAATTTAAATAAATGATTCCAAATCAAATCTAAAATAAATTAAACACCGTAAAAGTGTTTTATCCCAAGCAAAATATAAAATAAATTAAAACAATATAAAAGTGAAAAATAATATAATATATTATTTGTCCAAGTATAATAATTTCAAGTTCACACAAATTAAATAAATTCGTTTAGGATTAAGTAATTAATGCCTTTGAAAAAAAGAATAACTTAGTTTAGTTAGATAAAATTATTTTTATGTTTATTAAATTATTTTTAACTCGTAAACGGGTCATATCGGGTCATATCAGGTCACCACGGGTTGACCCGAAATCGACCGGTTTTCTTTTCGGGTTCATCGGGTCCAACCCGATTCTGACCCGAATTCCCGAAACCTCAACCCAAACCCATTAATTTCGTGTTATGCTCGTGTCGTGTTTTCAGGTCGTGTCGAAAATTGCCACCCCTAGTTGCGGTGATACATTTGCGCCGACAAATTTGAGCGACGATCCGGGCTTTGGTCGAGCCGTACCGTTCCTGATTTGTCTCGCGCCTTCAGACCCGCCTTCATGCTTCGACAAGAAGCAAAATATAAAGCAATCGTTCCGACGGAGCTAAATTACTACAGGATAAAGAACGAATAGGAAATTTGGATTTCGAAACAAAAAAGAGAGGGGTGCAACACGAGGACTTCCCAGGGGGTCACCCATCCTAGTACCACTCTCGCCCAAGCACGCTTAACTTCGGAGTTCTGATGGGATCCGGTGCATTAGTGCTGGTATGGTCGCACCCGCCATGTTCCTTTCGCTTTATTCTTTTAAACTACCCCGTCCTGCGAAGCAGTGTGGCTTTTCTAGACCGAAATTCATTTTAAGCGTCAATTCAAGCATTTTCCTCTTATCCTTTTATTTATTTACTTTATTTTTCTTTTTGTTATTGATTTGCACCCTGTTTTTTTCCCTCATCCCGCAACTCTAAATTATCATGAAATCAATCCTTCACGCTTGCAGTCAGGGGTGGCAATTCGGGTCCAAATCAGGTTGGCGGGTCGGGTTCGGGTCAACAGACCCGCCAGAAAATCTGTTGACCCGAACCCCGACCCGCCAACCCGTGACGGGTCAGGTATGCTGACCCGAACCCGAAGATTTCAGGTTTACGGGGCGGCGGGTCGACCCGAAATGACCCGAAACTTAATTTTAATTTATTAATTTATCACTGTAATTTCTAATAAAATCAATTTCTCACAAAACTAATTACATAATCAAGTAATAAAAATTTAAATAAATGATTCCAAATCAAATCTAAAATAAATTAAACACCGTAAAAGTGTTTTATCCCAAGCAAAATATAAAATAAATTAAAACAATATAAAAGTGAAAAATAATATAATATATTATTTGTCCAAGTATAATAATTTCAACTTCACACAAATTAAATAAATTCGTTTAGGATTAAGTAATTAATGCCTTTGAAAAAAAGAATAACTTAGTTTAGTTAGATAAAATTATTTTTATGTTTATTAAATTATTTTTAACTCGTAAACGGGTCATATCGGGTCATATCAGGTCACCACGGGTTGACCCGAAATCGACCGGTTTTCTTTTCGGGTTCATCGGGTCCAACCGGATTCTGACCCGAATTCCCGAAACCTCAACCCAAACCCATTAATTTCGTGTTAGGCTCGTATCGTGTTTTCAGGTCGTGTCGAAAATTGCCACCCCTAGTTGCGGTGATACATTTCCGCCGACAAATTTGAGCGACGATCCGGGCTTTGATCGAGCCGTACCGTTCCTGATTTGTCTCGCGCCTTCAGACCCGCCTTCATGCTTCGACAAGAAGCAAAATATAAAGCAATCGTTCCGACGGAGCTAAATTACTACAGGATAAAGAACGAATAGGAAATTTGGATTTCGAAACAAAAAAGAGAGGGGTGCAACACGAGGACTTCCCAGGGGGTCACCCATCCTAGTACCACTCTCGCCCAAGCACGCTTAACTTCGGAGTTCTGATGGGATCCGGTGCATTAGTGCTGGTATGGTCGCACCCGCCATGTTCCTTTCGCTTTATTCTTTTAAACTACCCCGTCCTGCGAAGCAGTGTGGCTTTTCTAGACCGAAATTCATTTTAAGCGTCAATTCAAGCATTTTCCTCTTATCCTTTTATTTATTTACTTTATTTTTTTTTGTTATTGATTTGCACCCTGTTTTTTTCCCTCATCCCGCAACTCTAAATTATCATGAAATCAATCCTTCACGCTTGCAGTCAGGGGTGGCAATTCGGGTCCAAATCAGGTTGGCGGGTCGGGTTCGGGTCAACAGACCCGCCAGAAAATCTGTTGACCCGAACCCCGACCCGCCAACCCGTGACGGGTCAGGTATGCTGACCCGAACCCGAAGATTTCAGGTTTACGGGGCGGCGGGTCGACCCGAAATGACCCGAAACTTAATTTTAATTTATTAATTTATCACTGTAATTTCTAATAAAATCAATTTCTCACAAAACTAATTACATAATCAAGTAATAAAAATTTAAATAAATGATTCCAAATCAAATCTAAAATAAATTAAACACCGTAAAAGTGTTTTATCCCAAGCAAAATATAAAATAAAATAAAACAATATAAAAGTGAAAAATAATATAATATATTATTTGTCCAAGTATAATAATTTCAACTTCACACAAATTAAATAAATTCGTTTAGGATTAAGTAATTAATGCCTTTGAAAAAAAGAATAACTTAGTTTAGTTAGATAAAATTATTTTTATGTTTATTAAATTATTTTTAACTCGTAAACGGGTCATATCGGGTCATATCAGGTCACCACGGGTTGACCCGAAATCGACCGGTTTTCTTTTCGGGTTCATCGGGTCCAACCGGATTCTGACCCGAATTCCCGAAACCTCAACCCAAACCCATTAATTTCGTGTTAGGCTCGTGTCGTGTTTTCAGGTCGTGTCGAAAATTGCCACCCCTAGTTGCGGTGATACATTTGCGCCGACAAATTTGAGCGACGATCCGGGCTTTGATCGAGCCGTACCGTTCCTGATTTGTCTCGCGCCTTCAGACCCGCCTTCATGCTTCGACAAGAAGCAAAATATAAAGCAATCGTTCCGACGGAGCTAAATTACTACAGGATAAAGAACGAATAGGAAATTTGGATTTCGAAACAAAAAAGAGAGGGGTGCAACACGAGGACTTCCCAGGGGGTCACCCATCCTAGTACCACTCTCGCCCAAGCACGCTTAACTTCGGAGTTCTGATGGGATCCGGTGCATTAGTGCTGGTATGGTCGCACCCGCCATGTTCCTTTCGCTTTATTCTTTTAAACTACCCCGTCCTGCGAAGCAGTGTGGCTTTTCTAGACCGAAATTCATTTTAAGCGTCAATTCAAGCATTTTCCTCTTATCCTTTTATTTATTTACTTTATTTTTCTTTTTGTTATTGATTTGCACCCTGTTTTTTTCCCTCATCCCGCAACTCTAAATTATCATGAAATCAATCCTTCACGCTTGCAGTCAGGGGTGGCAATTCGGGTCCAAATCAGGTTGGCGGGTCGGGTTCGGGTCAACAGACCCGCCAGAAAATCTGTTGACCCGAACCCCGACCCGCCAACCCGTGACGGGTCAGGTATGCTGACCCGAACCCGAAGATTTCAGGTTTACGGGGCGGCGGGTCGACCCGAAATGACCCGAAACTTAATTTTAATTTATTAATTTATCACTGTAATTTCTAATAAAATCAATTTCTCACAAAACTAATTACATAATCAAGTAATAAAAATTTAAATAAATGATTCCAAATCAAATCTAAAATAAATTAAACACCGTAAAAGTGTTTTATCCCAAGCAAAATATAAAATAAATTAAAACAATATAAAAGTGAAAAATAATATAATATATTATTTGTCCAAGTATAATAATTTCAAGTTCACACAAATTAAATAAATTCGTTTAGGATTAAGTAATTAATGCCTTTGAAAAAAAGAATAACTTAGTTTAGTTAGATAAAATTATTTTTATGTTTATTAAATTATTTTTAACTCGTAAACGGGTCATATCGGGTCATATCAGGTCACCACGGGTTGACCCGAAATCGACCGGTTTTCTTTTCGGGTTCATCGGGTCCAACCCGATTCTGACCCGAATTCCCGAAACCTCAACCCAAACCCATTAATTTCGTGTTATGCTCGTGTCGTGTTTTCAGGTCGTGTCGAAAATTGCCACCCCTAGTTGCGGTGATACATTTGCGCCGACAAATTTGAGCGACGATCCGGGCTTTGGTCGAGCCGTACCGTTCCTGATTTGTCTCGCGCCTTCAGACCCGCCTTCATGCTTCGACAAGAAGCAAAATATAAAGCAATCGTTCCGACGGAGCTAAATTACTACAGGATAAAGAACGAATAGGAAATTTGGATTTCGAAACAAAAAAGAGAGGGGTGCAACACGAGGACTTCCCAGGGGGTCACCCATCCTAGTACCACTCTCGCCCAAGCACGCTTAACTTCGGAGTTCTGATGGGATCCGGTGCATTAGTGCTGGTATGGTCGCACCCGCCATGTTCCTTTCGCTTTATTCTTTTAAACTACCCCGTCCTGCGAAGCAGTGTGGCTTTTCTAGACCGAAATTCATTTTAAGCGTCAATTCAAGCATTTTCCTCTTATCCTTTTATTTATTTACTTTATTTTTCTTTTTGTTATTGATTTGCACCCTGTTTTTTTCCCTCATCCCGCAACTCTAAATTATCATGAAATCAATCCTTCACGCTTGCAGTCAGGGGTGGCAATTCGGGTCCAAATCAGGTTGGCGGGTCGGGTTCGGGTCAACAGACCCGCCAGAAAATCTGTTGACCCGAACCCCGACCCGCCAACCCGTGACGGGTCAGGTATGCTGACCCGAACCCGAAGATTTCAGGTTTACGGGGCGGCGGGTCGACCCGAAATGACCCGAAACTTAATTTTAATTTATTAATTTATCACTGTAATTTCTAATAAAATCAATTTCTCACAAAACTAATTACATAATCAAGTAATAAAAATTTAAATAAATGATTCCAAATCAAATCTAAAATAAATTAAACACCGTAAAAGTGTTTTATCCCAAGCAAAATATAAAATAAATTAAAACAATATAAAAGTGAAAAATAATATAATATATTATTTGTCCAAGTATAATAATTTCAACTTCACACAAATTAAATAAATTCGTTTAGGATTAAGTAATTAATGCCTTTGAAAAAAAGAATAACTTAGTTTAGTTAGATAAAATTATTTTTATGTTTATTAAATTATTTTTAACTCGTAAACGGGTCATATCGGGTCATATCAGGTCACCACGGGTTGACCCGAAATCGACCGGTTTTCTTTTCGGGTTCATCGGGTCCAACCGGATTCTGACCCGAATTCCCGAAACCTCAACCCAAACCCATTAATTTCGTGTTAGGCTCGTATCGTGTTTTCAGGTCGTGTCGAAAATTGCCACCCCTAGTTGCGGTGATACATTTCCGCCGACAAATTTGAGCGACGATCCGGGCTTTGATCGAGCCGTACCGTTCCTGATTTGTCTCGCGCCTTCAGACCCGCCTTCATGCTTCGACAAGAAGCAAAATATAAAGCAATCGTTCCGACGGAGCTAAATTACTACAGGATAAAGAACGAATAGGAAATTTGGATTTCGAAACAAAAAAGAGAGGGGTGCAACACGAGGACTTCCCAGGGGGTCACCCATCCTAGTACCACTCTCGCCCAAGCACGCTTAACTTCGGAGTTCTGATGGGATCCGGTGCATTAGTGCTGGTATGGTCGCACCCGCCATGTTCCTTTCGCTTTATTCTTTTAAACTACCCCGTCCTGCGAAGCAGTGTGGCTTTTCTAGACCGAAATTCATTTTAAGCGTCAATTCAAGCATTTTCCTCTTATCCTTTTATTTATTTACTTTATTTTTTTTTGTTATTGATTTGCACCCTGTTTTTTTCCCTCATCCCGCAACTCTAAATTATCATGAAATCAATCCTTCACGCTTGCAGTCAGGGGTGGCAATTCGGGTCCAAATCAGGTTGGCGGGTCGGGTTCGGGTCAACAGACCCGCCAGAAAATCTGTTGACCCGAACCCCGACCCGCCAACCCGTGACGGGTCAGGTATGCTGACCCGAACCCGAAGATTTCAGGTTTACGGGGCGGCGGGTCGACCCGAAATGACCCGAAACTTAATTTTAATTTATTAATTTATCACTGTAATTTCTAATAAAATCAATTTCTCACAAAACTAATTACATAATCAAGTAATAAAAATTTAAATAAATGATTCCAAATCAAATCTAAAATAAATTAAACACCGTAAAAGTGTTTTATCCCAAGCAAAATATAAAATAAAATAAAACAATATAAAAGTGAAAAATAATATAATATATTATTTGTCCAAGTATAATAATTTCAACTTCACACAAATTAAATAAATTCGTTTAGGATTAAGTAATTAATGCCTTTGAAAAAAAGAATAACTTAGTTTAGTTAGATAAAATTATTTTTATGTTTATTAAATTATTTTTAACTCGTAAACGGGTCATATCGGGTCATATCAGGTCACCACGGGTTGACCCGAAATCGACCGGTTTTCTTTTCGGGTTCATCGGGTCCAACCGGATTCTGACCCGAATTCCCGAAACCTCAACCCAAACCCATTAATTTCGTGTTAGGCTCGTGTCGTGTTTTCAGGTCGTGTCGAAAATTGCCACCCCTAGTTGCGGTGATACATTTGCGCCGACAAATTTGAGCGACGATCCGGGCTTTGGTCGAGCCGTACCGTTCCTGATTTGTCTCGCGCCTTCAGACCCGCCTTCATGCTTCGACAAGAAGCAAAATATAAAGCAATCGTTCCGACGGAGCTAAATTACTACAGGATAAAGAACGAATAGGAAATTTGGATTTCGAAACAAAAAAGAGAGGGGTGCAACACGAGGACTTCCCAGGGGGTCACCCATCCTAGTACCACTCTCGCCCAAGCACGCTTAACTTCGGAGTTCTGATGGGATCCGGTGCATTAGTGCTGGTATGGTCGCACCCGCCATGTTCCTTTCGCTTTATTCTTTTAAACTACCCCGTCCTGCGAAGCAGTGTGGCTTTTCTAGACCGAAATTCATTTTAAGCGTCAATTCAAGCATTTTCCTCTTATCCTTTTATTTATTTACTTTATTTTTTTTTTGTTATTGATTTGCACCCTGTTTTTTTCCCTCATCCCGCAACTCTAAATTATCATGAAATCAATCCTTCACGCTTGCAGTCAGGGGTGGCAATTCGGGTCCAAATCAGGTTGGCGGGTCGGGTTCGGGTCAACAGACCCGCCAGAAAATCTGTTGACCCGAACCCCGACCCGCCAACCCGTGACGGGTCAGGTATGCTGACCCGAACCCGAAGATTTCAGGTTTACGGGGCGGCGGGTCGACCCGAAATGACCCGAAACTTAATTTTAATTTATTAATTTATCACTGTAATTTCTAATAAAATCAATTTCTCACAAAACTAATTACATAATCAAGTAATAAAAATTTAAATAAATGATTCCAAATCAAATCTAAAATAAATTAAACACCGTAAAAGTGTTTTATCCCAAGCAAAATATAAAATAAAATAAAACAATATAAAAGTGAAAAATAATATAATATATTATTTGTCCAAGTATAATAATTTCAAGTTCACACAAATTAAATAAATTCGTTTAGGATTAAGTAATTAATGCCTTTGAAAAAAAGAATAACTTAGTTTAGTTAGATAAAATTATTTTTATGTTTATTAAATTATTTTTAACTCGTAAACGGGTCATATCGGGTCATATCAGGTCACCACGGGTTGACCCGAAATCGACCGGTTTTCTTTTCGGGTTCATCGGGTCCAACCGGATTCTGACCCGAATTCCCGAAACCTCAACCCAAACCCATTAATTTCGTGTTAGGCTCGTATCGTGTTTTCAGGTCGTGTCGAAAATTGCCACCCCTAGTTGCGGTGATACATTTCCGCCGACAAATTTGAGCGACGATCCGGGCTTTGATCGAGCCGTACCGTTCCTGATTTGTCTCGCGCCTTCAGACCCGCCTTCATGCTTCGACAAGAAGCAAAATATAAAGCAATCGTTCCGACGGAGCTAAATTACTACAGGATAAAGAACGAATAGGAAATTTGGATTTCGAAACAAAAAAGAGAGGGGTGCAACACGAGGACTTCCCAGGGGGTCACCCATCCTAGTACCACTCTCGCCCAAGCACGCTTAACTTCGGAGTTCTGATGGGATCCGGTGCATTAGTGCTGGTATGGTCGCACCCGCCATGTTCCTTTCGCTTTATTCTTTTAAACTACCCCGTCCTGCGAAGCAGTGTGGCTTTTCTAGACCGAAATTCATTTTAAGCGTCAATTCAAGCATTTTCCTCTTATCCTTTTATTTATTTACTTTATTTTTTTTTTGTTATTGATTTGCACCCTGTTTTTTTCCCTCATCCCGCAACTCTAAATTATCATGAAATCAATCCTTCACGCTTGCAGTCAGGGGTGGCAATTCGGGTCCAAATCAGGTTGGCGGGTCGGGTTCGGGTCAACAGACCCGCCAGAAAATCTGTTGACCCGAACCCCGACCCGCCAACCCGTGACGGGTCAGGTATGCTGACCCGAACCCGAAGATTTCAGGTTTACGGGGCGGCGGGTCGACCCGAAATGACCCGAAACTTAATTTTAATTTATTAATTTATCACTGTAATTTCTAATAAAATCAATTTCTCACAAAACTAATTACATAATCAAGTAATAAAAATTTAAATAAATGATTCCAAATCAAATCTAAAATAAATTAAACACCGTAAAAGTGTTTTATCCCAAGCAAAATATAAAATAAAATAAAACAATATAAAAGTGAAAAATAATATAATATATTATTTGTCCAAGTATAATAATTTCAACTTCACACAAATTAAATAAATTCGTTTAGGATTAAGTAATTAATGCCTTTGAAAAAAAGAATAACTTAGTTTAGTTAGATAAAATTATTTTTATGTTTATTAAATTATTTTTAACTCGTAAACGGGTCATATCGGGTCATATCAGGTCACCACGGGTTGACCCGAAATCGACCGGTTTTCTTTTCGGGTTCATCGGGTCCAACCGGATTCTGACCCGAATTCCCGAAACCTCAACCCAAACCCATTAATTTCGTGTTAGGCTCGTGTCGTGTTTTCAGGTCGTGTCGAAAATTGCCACCCCTAGTTGCGGTGATACATTTGCGCCGACAAATTTGAGCGACGATCCGGGCTTTGATCGAGCCGTACCGTTCCTGATTTGTCTCGCGCCTTCAGACCCGCCTTCATGCTTCGACAAGAAGCAAAATATAAAGCAATCGTTCCGACGGAGCTAAATTACTACAGGATAAAGAACGAATAGGAAATTTGGATTTCGAAACAAAAAAGAGAGGGGTGCAACACGAGGACTTCCCAGGGGGTCACCCATCCTAGTACCACTCTCGCCCAAGCACGCTTAACTTCGGAGTTCTGATGGGATCCGGTGCATTAGTGCTGGTATGGTCGCACCCGCCATGTTCCTTTCGCTTTATTCTTTTAAACTACCCCGTCCTGCGAAGCAGTGTGGCTTTTCTAGACCGAAATTCATTTTAAGCGTCAATTCAAGCATTTTCCTCTTATCCTTTTATTTATTTACTTTATTTTTCTTTTTGTTATTGATTTGCACCCTGTTTTTTTCCCTCATCCCGCAACTCTAAATTATCATGAAATCAATCCTTCACGCTTGCAGTCAGGGGTGGCAATTCGGGTCCAAATCAGGTTGGCGGGTCGGGTTCGGGTCAACAGACCCGCCAGAAAATCTGTTGACCCGAACCCCGACCCGCCAACCCGTGACGGGTCAGGTATGCTGACCCGAACCCGAAGATTTCAGGTTTACGGGGCGGCGGGTCGACCCGAAATGACCCGAAACTTAATTTTAATTTATTAATTTATCACTGTAATTTCTAATAAAATCAATTTCTCACAAAACTAATTACATAATCAAGTAATAAAAATTTAAATAAATGATTCCAAATCAAATCTAAAATAAATTAAACACCGTAAAAGTGTTTTATCCCAAGCAAAATATAAAATAAAATAAAACAATATAAAAGTGAAAAATAATATAATATATTATTTGTCCAAGTATAATAATTTCAAGTTCACACAAATTAAATAAATTCGTTTAGGATTAAGTAATTAATGCCTTTGAAAAAAAGAATAACTTAGTTTAGTTAGATAAAATTATTTTTATGTTTATTAAATTATTTTTAACTCGTAAACGGGTCATATCGGGTCATATCAGGTCACCACGGGTTGACCCGAAATCGACCGGTTTTCTTTTCGGGTTCATCGGGTCCAACCGGATTCTGACCCGAATTCCCGAAACCTCAACCCAAACCCATTAATTTCGTGTTAGGCTCGTATCGTGTTTTCAGGTCGTGTCGAAAATTGCCACCCCTAGTTGCGGTGATACATTTCCGCCGACAAATTTGAGCGACGATCCGGGCTTTGATCGAGCCGTACCGTTCCTGATTTGTCTCGCGCCTTCAGACCCGCCTTCATGCTTCGACAAGAAGCAAAATATAAAGCAATCGTTCCGACGGAGCTAAATTACTACAGGATAAAGAACGAATAGGAAATTTGGATTTCGAAACAAAAAAGAGAGGGGTGCAACACGAGGACTTCCCAGGGGGTCACCCATCCTAGTACCACTCTCGCCCAAGCACGCTTAACTTCGGAGTTCTGATGGGATCCGGTGCATTAGTGCTGGTATGGTCGCACCCGCCATGTTCCTTTCGCTTTATTCTTTTAAACTACCCCGTCCTGCGAAGCAGTGTGGCTTTTCTAGACCGAAATTCATTTTAAGCGTCAATTCAAGCATTTTCCTCTTATCCTTTTATTTATTTACTTTATTTTTTTTTTGTTATTGATTTGCACCCTGTTTTTTTCCCTCATCCCGCAACTCTAAATTATCATGAAATCAATCCTTCACGCTTGCAGTCAGGGGTGGCAATTCGGGTCCAAATCAGGTTGGCGGGTCGGGTTCGGGTCAACAGACCCGCCAGAAAATCTGTTGACCCGAACCCCGACCCGCCAACCCGTGACGGGTCAGGTATGCTGACCCGAACCCGAAGATTTCAGGTTTACGGGGCGGCGGGTCGACCCGAAATGACCCGAAACTTAATTTTAATTTATTAATTTATCACTGTAATTTCTAATAAAATCAATTTCTCACAAAACTAATTACATAATCAAGTAATAAAAATTTAAATAAATGATTCCAAATCAAATCTAAAATAAATTAAACACCGTAAAAGTGTTTTATCCCAAGCAAAATATAAAATAAAATAAAACAATATAAAAGTGAAAAATAATATAATATATTATTTGTCCAAGTATAATAATTTCAAGTTCACACAAATTAAATAAATTCGTTTAGGATTAAGTAATTAATGCCTTTGAAAAAAAGAATAACTTAGTTTAGTTAGATAAAATTATTTTTATGTTTATTAAATTATTTTTAACTCGTAAACGGGTCATATCGGGTCATATCAGGTCACCACGGGTTGACCCGAAATCGACCGGTTTTCTTTTCGGGTTCATCGGGTCCAACCCGATTCTGACCCGAATTCCCGAAACCTCAACCCAAACCCATTAATTTCGTGTTATGCTCGTGTCGTGTTTTCAGGTCGTGTCGAAAATTGCCACCCCTAGTTGCGGTGATACATTTGCGCCGACAAATTTGAGCGACGATCCGGGCTTTGGTCGAGCCGTACCGTTCCTGATTTGTCTCGCGCCTTCAGACCCGCCTTCATGCTTCGACAAGAAGCAAAATATAAAGCAATCGTTCCGACGGAGCTAAATTACTACAGGATAAAGAACGAATAGGAAATTTGGATTTCGAAACAAAAAAGAGAGGGGTGCAACACGAGGACTTCCCAGGGGGTCACCCATCCTAGTACCACTCTCGCCCAAGCACGCTTAACTTCGGAGTTCTGATGGGATCCGGTGCATTAGTGCTGGTATGGTCGCACCCGCCATGTTCCTTTCGCTTTATTCTTTTAAACTACCCCGTCCTGCGAAGCAGTGTGGCTTTTCTAGACCGAAATTCATTTTAAGCGTCAATTCAAGCATTTTCCTCTTATCCTTTTATTTATTTACTTTATTTTTCTTTTTGTTATTGATTTGCACCCTGTTTTTTTCCCTCATCCCGCAACTCTAAATTATCATGAAATCAATCCTTCACGCTTGCAGTCAGGGGTGGCAATTCGGGTCCAAATCAGGTTGGCGGGTCGGGTTCGGGTCAACAGACCCGCCAGAAAATCTGTTGACCCGAACCCCGACCCGCCAACCCGTGACGGGTCAGGTATGCTGACCCGAACCCGAAGATTTCAGGTTTACGGGGCGGCGGGTCGACCCGAAATGACCCGAAACTTAATTTTAATTTATTAATTTATCACTGTAATTTCTAATAAAATCAATTTCTCACAAAACTAATTACATAATCAAGTAATAAAAATTTAAATAAATGATTCCAAATCAAATCTAAAATAAATTAAACACCGTAAAAGTGTTTTATCCCAAGCAAAATATAAAATAAATTAAAACAATATAAAAGTGAAAAATAATATAATATATTATTTGTCCAAGTATAATAATTTCAACTTCACACAAATTAAATAAATTCGTTTAGGATTAAGTAATTAATGCCTTTGAAAAAAAGAATAACTTAGTTTAGTTAGATAAAATTATTTTTATGTTTATTAAATTATTTTTAACTCGTAAACGGGTCATATCGGGTCATATCAGGTCACCACGGGTTGACCCGAAATCGACCGGTTTTCTTTTCGGGTTCATCGGGTCCAACCGGATTCTGACCCGAATTCCCGAAACCTCAACCCAAACCCATTAATTTCGTGTTAGGCTCGTATCGTGTTTTCAGGTCGTGTCGAAAATTGCCACCCCTAGTTGCGGTGATACATTTCCGCCGACAAATTTGAGCGACGATCCGGGCTTTGATCGAGCCGTACCGTTCCTGATTTGTCTCGCGCCTTCAGACCCGCCTTCATGCTTCGACAAGAAGCAAAATATAAAGCAATCGTTCCGACGGAGCTAAATTACTACAGGATAAAGAACGAATAGGAAATTTGGATTTCGAAACAAAAAAGAGAGGGGTGCAACACGAGGACTTCCCAGGGGGTCACCCATCCTAGTACCACTCTCGCCCAAGCACGCTTAACTTCGGAGTTCTGATGGGATCCGGTGCATTAGTGCTGGTATGGTCGCACCCGCCATGTTCCTTTCGCTTTATTCTTTTAAACTACCCCGTCCTGCGAAGCAGTGTGGCTTTTCTAGACCGAAATTCATTTTAAGCGTCAATTCAAGCATTTTCCTCTTATCCTTTTATTTATTTACTTTATTTTTTTTTGTTATTGATTTGCACCCTGTTTTTTTCCCTCATCCCGCAACTCTAAATTATCATGAAATCAATCCTTCACGCTTGCAGTCAGGGGTGGCAATTCGGGTCCAAATCAGGTTGGCGGGTCGGGTTCGGGTCAACAGACCCGCCAGAAAATCTGTTGACCCGAACCCCGACCCGCCAACCCGTGACGGGTCAGGTATGCTGACCCGAACCCGAAGATTTCAGGTTTACGGGGCGGCGGGTCGACCCGAAATGACCCGAAACTTAATTTTAATTTATTAATTTATCACTGTAATTTCTAATAAAATCAATTTCTCACAAAACTAATTACATAATCAAGTAATAAAAATTTAAATAAATGATTCCAAATCAAATCTAAAATAAATTAAACACCGTAAAAGTGTTTTATCCCAAGCAAAATATAAAATAAAATAAAACAATATAAAAGTGAAAAATAATATAATATATTATTTGTCCAAGTATAATAATTTCAACTTCACACAAATTAAATAAATTCGTTTAGGATTAAGTAATTAATGCCTTTGAAAAAAAGAATAACTTAGTTTAGTTAGATAAAATTATTTTTATGTTTATTAAATTATTTTTAACTCGTAAACGGGTCATATCGGGTCATATCAGGTCACCACGGGTTGACCCGAAATCGACCGGTTTTCTTTTCGGGTTCATCGGGTCCAACCGGATTCTGACCCGAATTCCCGAAACCTCAACCCAAACCCATTAATTTCGTGTTAGGCTCGTGTCGTGTTTTCAGGTCGTGTCGAAAATTGCCACCCCTAGTTGCGGTGATACATTTGCGCCGACAAATTTGAGCGACGATCCGGGCTTTGATCGAGCCGTACCGTTCCTGATTTGTCTCGCGCCTTCAGACCCGCCTTCATGCTTCGACAAGAAGCAAAATATAAAGCAATCGTTCCGACGGAGCTAAATTACTACAGGATAAAGAACGAATAGGAAATTTGGATTTCGAAACAAAAAAGAGAGGGGTGCAACACGAGGACTTCCCAGGGGGTCACCCATCCTAGTACCACTCTCGCCCAAGCACGCTTAACTTCGGAGTTCTGATGGGATCCGGTGCATTAGTGCTGGTATGGTCGCACCCGCCATGTTCCTTTCGCTTTATTCTTTTAAACTACCCCGTCCTGCGAAGCAGTGTGGCTTTTCTAGACCGAAATTCATTTTAAGCGTCAATTCAAGCATTTTCCTCTTATCCTTTTATTTATTTACTTTATTTTTCTTTTTGTTATTGATTTGCACCCTGTTTTTTTCCCTCATCCCGCAACTCTAAATTATCATGAAATCAATCCTTCACGCTTGCAGTCAGGGGTGGCAATTCGGGTCCAAATCAGGTTGGCGGGTCGGGTTCGGGTCAACAGACCCGCCAGAAAATCTGTTGACCCGAACCCCGACCCGCCAACCCGTGACGGGTCAGGTATGCTGACCCGAACCCGAAGATTTCAGGTTTACGGGGCGGCGGGTCGACCCGAAATGACCCGAAACTTAATTTTAATTTATTAATTTATCACTGTAATTTCTAATAAAATCAATTTCTCACAAAACTAATTACATAATCAAGTAATAAAAATTTAAATAAATGATTCCAAATCAAATCTAAAATAAATTAAACACCGTAAAAGTGTTTTATCCCAAGCAAAATATAAAATAAATTAAAACAATATAAAAGTGAAAAATAATATAATATATTATTTGTCCAAGTATAATAATTTCAAGTTCACACAAATTAAATAAATTCGTTTAGGATTAAGTAATTAATGCCTTTGAAAAAAAGAATAACTTAGTTTAGTTAGATAAAATTATTTTTATGTTTATTAAATTATTTTTAACTCGTAAACGGGTCATATCGGGTCATATCAGGTCACCACGGGTTGACCCGAAATCGACCGGTTTTCTTTTCGGGTTCATCGGGTCCAACCCGATTCTGACCCGAATTCCCGAAACCTCAACCCAAACCCATTAATTTCGTGTTATGCTCGTGTCGTGTTTTCAGGTCGTGTCGAAAATTGCCACCCCTAGTTGCGGTGATACATTTGCGCCGACAAATTTGAGCGACGATCCGGGCTTTGGTCGAGCCGTACCGTTCCTGATTTGTCTCGCGCCTTCAGACCCGCCTTCATGCTTCGACAAGAAGCAAAATATAAAGCAATCGTTCCGACGGAGCTAAATTACTACAGGATAAAGAACGAATAGGAAATTTGGATTTCGAAACAAAAAAGAGAGGGGTGCAACACGAGGACTTCCCAGGGGGTCACCCATCCTAGTACCACTCTCGCCCAAGCACGCTTAACTTCGGAGTTCTGATGGGATCCGGTGCATTAGTGCTGGTATGGTCGCACCCGCCATGTTCCTTTCGCTTTATTCTTTTAAACTACCCCGTCCTGCGAAGCAGTGTGGCTTTTCTAGACCGAAATTCATTTTAAGCGTCAATTCAAGCATTTTCCTCTTATCCTTTTATTTATTTACTTTATTTTTCTTTTTGTTATTGATTTGCACCCTGTTTTTTTCCCTCATCCCGCAACTCTAAATTATCATGAAATCAATCCTTCACGCTTGCAGTCAGGGGTGGCAATTCGGGTCCAAATCAGGTTGGCGGGTCGGGTTCGGGTCAACAGACCCGCCAGAAAATCTGTTGACCCGAACCCCGACCCGCCAACCCGTGACGGGTCAGGTATGCTGACCCGAACCCGAAGATTTCAGGTTTACGGGGCGGCGGGTCGACCCGAAATGACCCGAAACTTAATTTTAATTTATTAATTTATCACTGTAATTTCTAATAAAATCAATTTCTCACAAAACTAATTACATAATCAAGTAATAAAAATTTAAATAAATGATTCCAAATCAAATCTAAAATAAATTAAACACCGTAAAAGTGTTTTATCCCAAGCAAAATATAAAATAAATTAAAACAATATAAAAGTGAAAAATAATATAATATATTATTTGTCCAAGTATAATAATTTCAAGTTCACACAAATTAAATAAATTCGTTTAGGATTAAGTAATTAATGCCTTTGAAAAAAAGAATAACTTAGTTTAGTTAGATAAAATTATTTTTATGTTTATTAAATTATTTTTAACTCGTAAACGGGTCATATCGGGTCATATCAGGTCACCACGGGTTGACCCGAAATCGACCGGTTTTCTTTTCGGGTTCATCGGGTCCAACCGGATTCTGACCCGAATTCCCGAAACCTCAACCCAAACCCATTAATTTCGTGTTAGGCTCGTATCGTGTTTTCAGGTCGTGTCGAAAATTGCCACCCCTAGTTGCGGTGATACATTTCCGCCGACAAATTTGAGCGACGATCCGGGCTTTGATCGAGCCGTACCGTTCCTGATTTGTCTCGCGCCTTCAGACCCGCCTTCATGCTTCGACAAGAAGCAAAATATAAAGCAATCGTTCCGACGGAGCTAAATTACTACAGGATAAAGAACGAATAGGAAATTTGGATTTCGAAACAAAAAAGAGAGGGGTGCAACACGAGGACTTCCCAGGGGGTCACCCATCCTAGTACCACTCTCGCCCAAGCACGCTTAACTTCGGAGTTCTGATGGGATCCGGTGCATTAGTGCTGGTATGGTCGCACCCGCCATGTTCCTTTCGCTTTATTCTTTTAAACTACCCCGTCCTGCGAAGCAGTGTGGCTTTTCTAGACCGAAATTCATTTTAAGCGTCAATTCAAGCATTTTCCTCTTATCCTTTTATTTATTTACTTTATTTTTCTCTTTGTTATTGATTTGCACCCTGTTTTTTTCCCTCATCCCGCAACTCTAAATTATCATGAAATCAATCCTTCACGCTTGCAGTCAGGGGTGGCAATTCGGGTCCAAATCAGGTTGGCGGGTCGGGTTCGGGTCAACAGACCCGCCAGAAAATCTGTTGACCCGAACCCCGACCCGCCAACCCGTGACGGGTCAGGTATGCTGACCCGAACCCGAAGATTTCAGGTTTACGGGGCGGCGGGTCGACCCGAAATGACCCGAAACTTAATTTTAATTTATTAATTTATCACTGTAATTTCTAATAAAATCAATTTCTCACAAAACTAATTACATAATCAAGTAATAAAAATTTAAATAAATGATTCCAAATCAAATCTAAAATAAATTAAACACCGTAAAAGTGTTTTATCCCAAGCAAAATATAAAATAAAATAAAACAATATAAAAGTGAAAAATAATATAATATATTATTTGTCCAAGTATAATAATTTCAACTTCACACAAATTAAATAAATTCGTTTAGGATTAAGTAATTAATGCCTTTGAAAAAAAGAATAACTTAGTTTAGTTAGATAAAATTATTTTTATGTTTATTAAATTATTTTTAACTCGTAAACGGGTCATATCGGGTCATATCAGGTCACCACGGGTTGACCCGAAATCGACCGGTTTTCTTTTCGGGTTCATCGGGTCCAACCCGATTCTGACCCGAATTCCCGAAACCTCAACCCAAACCCATTAATTTCGTGTTAGGCTCGTGTCGTGTTTTCAGGTCGTGTCGAAAATTGCCACCCCTAGTTGCGGTGATACATTTGCGCCGACAAATTTGAGCGACGATCCGGGCTTTGATCGAGCCGTACCGTTCCTGATTTGTCTCGCGCCTTCAGACCCGCCTTCATGCTTCGACAAGAAGCAAAATATAAAGCAATCGTTCCGACGGAGCTAAATTACTACAGGATAAAGAACGAATAGGAAATTTGGATTTCGAAACAAAAAAGAGAGGGGTGCAACACGAGGACTTCCAAGGGGGTCACCCATCCTAGTACTACTCTCGCCCAAGCACGCTTAACTTCGGAGTTCTGATGGGATCCGGTGCATTAGTGCTGGTATGGTCGCACCCGCCATGTTCCTTTCGCTTTATTCTTTTAAACTACCCCGTCCTGCGAAGCAGTGTGGCTTTTCTAGACCGAAATTCATTTTAAGCGTCAATTCAAGCATTTTCCACTTATCCTTTTATTTATTTACTTTATTTTTTTTTTTGTTATTGATTTGCACCCTGTTTTTTTCCCTCATCCCGCAACTCTAAATTATCATGAAATCAATACTTCACGCTTGCAGTTAGGGGTGGCAATTCGGGTCCAAATCAGGTTGGCGGGTCGGGTTCGGGTCAACAGACCCGCCAGAAAATCTGTTGACCCGAACCCCGACCCGCCAACCCGTGACGGGTCAGGTATGCTGACCCGAACCCGAAGATTTCAGGTTTACGGGGCGGCGGGTCGACCCGAAATGACCCGAAACTTAATTTTAATTTATTAATTTATCACTGTAATTTCTAATAAAATCAATTTCCCACAAAACTAATTACATAATCAAGTAATAAAAATTTAAATAAATGATTCCAAATCAAATCTAAAATAAATTAAACACCGTAAAAGTGTTTTATCCCAAGCAAAATATAAAATAAATTAAAACAATATAAAAGTGAAAAATAATATAATATATTATTTGTCCAAGTATAATAATTTCAACTTCATGCAAATTAAATAAATTCGTTTAGGATTAAGTAATTAATGCCTTTGAAAAAAAGAATAACTTAGTTTAGTTAGATAAAATTATTTTTATGTTTATTAAATTATTTTTAACTCGTAAACGGGTCATATCGGGTCATATCAGGTCACCACGGGTTGACCCGAAATCGACCGGTTTTCTTTTCGGGTTCATCGGGTCCAACCCGATTCTGACCCGAATTCCCGAAACCTCAACCCAAACCCATTAATTTCGTGTTAGGCTCGTGTCGTGTTTTCAGGTCGTGTCGAAAATTGCCACCCCTAGTTGCGGTGATACATTTGCGCCGACAAATTTGAGCGACGATCCGGGCTTTGGTCGAGCCGTACCGTTCCTGATTTGTCTCGCGCCTTCAGACCCGCCTTCATGCTTCGACAAGAAGCAAAATATAAAGCAATCGTTCCGACGGAGCTAAATTACTACAGGATAAAGAACGAATAGAAAATTTGGATTTCGAAACAAAAAAAAGAGAGGGGTGCAACACGAGGACTTCCAAGGGGGTCACCCATCCTAGTACCACTCTCGCCCAAGCACGCTTAACTTCGGAGTTCTGATGGGATCCGGTGCATTAGTGCTGGTATGGTCGCACCCGCCATGTTCCTTTCGCTTTATTCTTTTAAACTACCCCGTCCTGCGAAGCAGTGTGGCTTTTCTAGACCGAAATTCATTTTAAGCGTCAATTCAAGCATTTTCCTCTTATCCTTTTATTTATTTACTTTATTTTTTTTTTGTTATTGATTTGCACCCTGTTTTTTTCCCTCATCCCGCAACTCTAAATTATCATGAAATCAATCCTTCACGCTTGCAGTCAGGGGTGGCAATTCGGGTCCAAATCAGGTTGGCGGGTCGGGTTCGGGTCAACAGACCCGCCAGAAAATCTGTTGACCCGAACCCCGACCCGCCAACCCGTGACGGGTCAGGTATGCTGACCCGAACCCGAAGATTTCAGGTTTACGGGGCGGCGGGTCGACCCGAAATGACCCGAAACTTAATTTTAATTTATTAATTTATCACTGTAATTTCTAATAAAATCAATTTCTCACAAAACTAATTACATAATCAAGTAATAAAAATTTAAATAAATGATTCCAAATCAAATCTAAAATAAATTAAACACCGTAAAAGTGTTTTATCCCAAGCAAAATATAAAATAAATTAAAACAATATAAAAGTGAAAAATAATATAATATATTATTTGTCCAAGTATAATAATTTCAAGTTCACACAAATTAAATAAATTCGTTTAGGATTAAGTAATTAATGCCTTTGAAAAAAAGAATAACTTAGTTTAGTTAGATAAAATTATTTTTATGTTTATTAAATTATTTTTAACTCGTAAACGGGTCATATCGGGTCATATCAGGTCACCACGGGTTGACCCGAAATCGACCGGTTTTCTTTTCGGGTTCATCGGGTCCAACCCGATTCTGACCCGAATTCCCGAAACCTCAACCCAAACCCATTAATTTCGTGTTATGCTCGTGTCGTGTTTTCAGGTCGTGTCGAAAATTGCCACCCCTAGTTGCGGTGATACATTTGCGCCGACAAATTTGAGCGACGATCCGGGCTTTGGTCGAGCCGTACCGTTCCTGATTTGTCTCGCGCCTTCAGACCCGCCTTCATGCTTCGACAAGAAGCAAAATATAAAGCAATCGTTCCGACGGAGCTAAATTACTACAGGATAAAGAACGAATAGGAAATTTGGATTTCGAAACAAAAAAGAGAGGGGTGCAACACGAGGACTTCCCAGGGGGTCACCCATCCTAGTACCACTCTCGCCCAAGCACGCTTAACTTCGGAGTTCTGATGGGATCCGGTGCATTAGTGCTGGTATGGTCGCACCCGCCATGTTCCTTTCGCTTTATTCTTTTAAACTACCCCGTCCTGCGAAGCAGTGTGGCTTTTCTAGACCGAAATTCATTTTAAGCGTCAATTCAAGCATTTTCCTCTTATCCTTTTATTTATTTACTTTATTTTTCTTTTTGTTATTGATTTGCACCCTGTTTTTTTCCCTCATCCCGCAACTCTAAATTATCATGAAATCAATCCTTCACGCTTGCAGTCAGGGGTGGCAATTCGGGTCCAAATCAGGTTGGCGGGTCGGGTTCGGGTCAACAGACCCGCCAGAAAATCTGTTGACCCGAACCCCGACCCGCCAACCCGTGACGGGTCAGGTATGCTGACCCGAACCCGAAGATTTCAGGTTTACGGGGCGGCGGGTCGACCCGAAATGACCCGAAACTTAATTTTAATTTATTAATTTATCACTGTAATTTCTAATAAAATCAATTTCTCACAAAACTAATTACATAATCAAGTAATAAAAATTTAAATAAATGATTCCAAATCAAATCTAAAATAAATTAAACACCGTAAAAGTGTTTTATCCCAAGCAAAATATAAAATAAATTAAAACAATATAAAAGTGAAAAATAATATAATATATTATTTGTCCAAGTATAATAATTTCAAGTTCACACAAATTAAATAAATTCGTTTAGGATTAAGTAATTAATGCCTTTGAAAAAAAGAATAACTTAGTTTAGTTAGATAAAATTATTTTTATGTTTATTAAATTATTTTTAACTCGTAAACGGGTCATATCGGGTCATATCAGGTCACCACGGGTTGACCCGAAATCGACCGGTTTTCTTTTCGGGTTCATCGGGTCCAACCGGATTCTGACCCGAATTCCCGAAACCTCAACCCAAACCCATTAATTTCGTGTTAGGCTCGTATCGTGTTTTCAGGTCGTGTCGAAAATTGCCACCCCTAGTTGCGGTGATACATTTCCGCCGACAAATTTGAGCGACGATCCGGGCTTTGATCGAGCCGTACCGTTCCTGATTTGTCTCGCGCCTTCAGACCCGCCTTCATGCTTCGACAAGAAGCAAAATATAAAGCAATCGTTCCGACGGAGCTAAATTACTACAGGATAAAGAACGAATAGGAAATTTGGATTTCGAAACAAAAAAGAGAGGGGTGCAACACGAGGACTTCCCAGGGGGTCACCCATCCTAGTACCACTCTCGCCCAAGCACGCTTAACTTCGGAGTTCTGATGGGATCCGGTGCATTAGTGCTGGTATGGTCGCACCCGCCATGTTCCTTTCGCTTTATTCTTTTAAACTACCCCGTCCTGCGAAGCAGTGTGGCTTTTCTAGACCGAAATTCATTTTAAGCGTCAATTCAAGCATTTTCCTCTTATCCTTTTATTTATTTACTTTATTTTTCTCTTTGTTATTGATTTGCACCCTGTTTTTTTCCCTCATCCCGCAACTCTAAATTATCATGAAATCAATCCTTCACGCTTGCAGTCAGGGGTGGCAATTCGGGTCCAAATCAGGTTGGCGGGTCGGGTTCGGGTCAACAGACCCGCCAGAAAATCTGTTGACCCGAACCCCGACCCGCCAACCCGTGACGGGTCAGGTATGCTGACCCGAACCCGAAGATTTCAGGTTTACGGGGCGGCGGGTCGACCCGAAATGACCCGAAACTTAATTTTAATTTATTAATTTATCACTGTAATTTCTAATAAAATCAATTTCTCACAAAACTAATTACATAATCAAGTAATAAAAATTTAAATAAATGATTCCAAATCAAATCTAAAATAAATTAAACACCGTAAAAGTGTTTTATCCCAAGCAAAATATAAAATAAAATAAAACAATATAAAAGTGAAAAATAATATAATATATTATTTGTCCAAGTATAATAATTTCAACTTCACACAAATTAAATAAATTCGTTTAGGATTAAGTAATTAATGCCTTTGAAAAAAAGAATAACTTAGTTTAGTTAGATAAAATTATTTTTATGTTTATTAAATTATTTTTAACTCGTAAACGGGTCATATCGGGTCATATCAGGTCACCACGGGTTGACCCGAAATCGACCGGTTTTCTTTTCGGGTTCATCGGGTCCAACCCGATTCTGACCCGAATTCCCGAAACCTCAACCCAAACCCATTAATTTCGTGTTAGGCTCGTGTCGTGTTTTCAGGTCGTGTCGAAAATTGCCACCCCTAGTTGCGGTGATACATTTGCGCCGACAAATTTGAGCGACGATCCGGGCTTTGATCGAGCCGTACCGTTCCTGATTTGTCTCGCGCCTTCAGACCCGCCTTCATGCTTCGACAAGAAGCAAAATATAAAGCAATCGTTCCGACGGAGCTAAATTACTACAGGATAAAGAACGAATAGGAAATTTGGATTTCGAAACAAAAAAGAGAGGGGTGCAACACGAGGACTTCCAAGGGGGTCACCCATCCTAGTACTACTCTCGCCCAAGCACGCTTAACTTCGGAGTTCTGATGGGATCCGGTGCATTAGTGCTGGTATGGTCGCACCCGCCATGTTCCTTTCGCTTTATTCTTTTAAACTACCCCGTCCTGCGAAGCAGTGTGGCTTTTCTAGACCGAAATTCATTTTAAGCGTCAATTCAAGCATTTTCCACTTATCCTTTTATTTATTTACTTTATTTTTTTTTTTGTTATTGATTTGCACCCTGTTTTTTTCCCTCATCCCGCAACTCTAAATTATCATGAAATCAATACTTCACGCTTGCAGTTAGGGGTGGCAATTCGGGTCCAAATCAGGTTGGCGGGTCGGGTTCGGGTCAACAGACCCGCCAGAAAATCTGTTGACCCGAACCCCGACCCGCCAACCCGTGACGGGTCAGGTATGCTGACCCGAACCCGAAGATTTCAGGTTTACGGGGCGGCGGGTCGACCCGAAATGACCCGAAACTTAATTTTAATTTATTAATTTATCACTGTAATTTCTAATAAAATCAATTTCCCACAAAACTAATTACATAATCAAGTAATAAAAATTTAAATAAATGATTCCAAATCAAATCTAAAATAAATTAAACACCGTAAAAGTGTTTTATCCCAAGCAAAATATAAAATAAATTAAAACAATATAAAAGTGAAAAATAATATAATATATTATTTGTCCAAGTATAATAATTTCAACTTCATGCAAATTAAATAAATTCGTTTAGGATTAAGTAATTAATGCCTTTGAAAAAAAGAATAACTTAGTTTAGTTAGATAAAATTATTTTTATGTTTATTAAATTATTTTTAACTCGTAAACGGGTCATATCGGGTCATATCAGGTCACCACGGGTTGACCCGAAATCGACCGGTTTTCTTTTCGGGTTCATCGGGTCCAACCCGATTCTGACCCGAATTCCCGAAACCTCAACCCAAACCCATTAATTTCGTGTTAGGCTCGTGTCGTGTTTTCAGGTCGTGTCGAAAATTGCCACCCCTAGTTGCGGTGATACATTTGCGCCGACAAATTTGAGCGACGATCCGGGCTTTGGTCGAGCCGTACCGTTCCTGATTTGTCTCGCGCCTTCAGACCCGCCTTCATGCTTCGACAAGAAGCAAAATATAAAGCAATCGTTCCGACGGAGCTAAATTACTACAGGATAAAGAACGAATAGAAAATTTGGATTTCGAAACAAAAAAAAGAGAGGGGTGCAACACGAGGACTTCCAAGGGGGTCACCCATCCTAGTACCACTCTCGCCCAAGCACGCTTAACTTCGGAGTTCTGATGGGATCCGGTGCATTAGTGCTGGTATGGTCGCACCCGCCATGTTCCTTTCGCTTTATTCTTTTAAACTACCCCGTCCTGCGAAGCAGTGTGGCTTTTCTAGACCGAAATTCATTTTAAGCGTCAATTCAAGCATTTTCCTCTTATCCTTTTATTTATTTACTTTATTTTTTTTTTGTTATTGATTTGCACCCTGTTTTTTTCCCTCATCCCGCAACTCTAAATTATCATGAAATCAATCCTTCACGCTTGCAGTCAGGGGTGGCAATTCGGGTCCAAATCAGGTTGGCGGGTCGGGTTCGGGTCAACAGACCCGCCAGAAAATCTGTTGACCCGAACCCCGACCCGCCAACCCGTGACGGGTCAGGTATGCTGACCCGAACCCGAAGATTTCAGGTTTACGGGGCGGCGGGTCGACCCGAAATGACCCGAAACTTAATTTTAATTTATTAATTTATCACTGTAATTTCTAATAAAATCAATTTCTCACAAAACTAATTACATAATCAAGTAATAAAAATTTAAATAAATGATTCCAAATCAAATCTAAAATAAATTAAACACCGTAAAAGTGTTTTATCCCAAGCAAAATATAAAATAAATTAAAACAATATAAAAGTGAAAAATAATATAATATATTATTTGTCCAAGTATAATAATTTCAAGTTCACACAAATTAAATAAATTCGTTTAGGATTAAGTAATTAATGCCTTTGAAAAAAAGAATAACTTAGTTTAGTTAGATAAAATTATTTTTATGTTTATTAAATTATTTTTAACTCGTAAACGGGTCATATCGGGTCATATCAGGTCACCACGGGTTGACCCGAAATCGACCGGTTTTCTTTTCGGGTTCATCGGGTCCAACCCGATTCTGACCCGAATTCCCGAAACCTCAACCCAAACCCATTAATTTCGTGTTATGCTCGTGTCGTGTTTTCAGGTCGTGTCGAAAATTGCCACCCCTAGTTGCGGTGATACATTTGCGCCGACAAATTTGAGCGACGATCCGGGCTTTGGTCGAGCCGTACCGTTCCTGATTTGTCTCGCGCCTTCAGACCCGCCTTCATGCTTCGACAAGAAGCAAAATATAAAGCAATCGTTCCGACGGAGCTAAATTACTACAGGATAAAGAACGAATAGGAAATTTGGATTTCGAAACAAAAAAGAGAGGGGTGCAACACGAGGACTTCCCAGGGGGTCACCCATCCTAGTACCACTCTCGCCCAAGCACGCTTAACTTCGGAGTTCTGATGGGATCCGGTGCATTAGTGCTGGTATGGTCGCACCCGCCATGTTCCTTTCGCTTTATTCTTTTAAACTACCCCGTCCTGCGAAGCAGTGTGGCTTTTCTAGACCGAAATTCATTTTAAGCGTCAATTCAAGCATTTTCCTCTTATCCTTTTATTTATTTACTTTATTTTTCTTTTTGTTATTGATTTGCACCCTGTTTTTTTCCCTCATCCCGCAACTCTAAATTATCATGAAATCAATCCTTCACGCTTGCAGTCAGGGGTGGCAATTCGGGTCCAAATCAGGTTGGCGGGTCGGGTTCGGGTCAACAGACCCGCCAGAAAATCTGTTGACCCGAACCCCGACCCGCCAACCCGTGACGGGTCAGGTATGCTGACCCGAACCCGAAGATTTCAGGTTTACGGGGCGGCGGGTCGACCCGAAATGACCCGAAACTTAATTTTAATTTATTAATTTATCACTGTAATTTCTAATAAAATCAATTTCTCACAAAACTAATTACATAATCAAGTAATAAAAATTTAAATAAATGATTCCAAATCAAATCTAAAATAAATTAAACACCGTAAAAGTGTTTTATCCCAAGCAAAATATAAAATAAATTAAAACAATATAAAAGTGAAAAATAATATAATATATTATTTGTCCAAGTATAATAATTTCAAGTTCACACAAATTAAATAAATTCGTTTAGGATTAAGTAATTAATGCCTTTGAAAAAAAGAATAACTTAGTTTAGTTAGATAAAATTATTTTTATGTTTATTAAATTATTTTTAACTCGTAAACGGGTCATATCGGGTCATATCAGGTCACCACGGGTTGACCCGAAATCGACCGGTTTTCTTTTCGGGTTCATCGGGTCCAACCGGATTCTGACCCGAATTCCCGAAACCTCAACCCAAACCCATTAATTTCGTGTTAGGCTCGTATCGTGTTTTCAGGTCGTGTCGAAAATTGCCACCCCTAGTTGCGGTGATACATTTCCGCCGACAAATTTGAGCGACGATCCGGGCTTTGATCGAGCCGTACCGTTCCTGATTTGTCTCGCGCCTTCAGACCCGCCTTCATGCTTCGACAAGAAGCAAAATATAAAGCAATCGTTCCGACGGAGCTAAATTACTACAGGATAAAGAACGAATAGGAAATTTGGATTTCGAAACAAAAAAGAGAGGGGTGCAACACGAGGACTTCCCAGGGGGTCACCCATCCTAGTACCACTCTCGCCCAAGCACGCTTAACTTCGGAGTTCTGATGGGATCCGGTGCATTAGTGCTGGTATGGTCGCACCCGCCATGTTCCTTTCGCTTTATTCTTTTAAACTACCCCGTCCTGCGAAGCAGTGTGGCTTTTCTAGACCGAAATTCATTTTAAGCGTCAATTCAAGCATTTTCCTCTTATCCTTTTATTTATTTACTTTATTTTTCTCTTTGTTATTGATTTGCACCCTGTTTTTTTCCCTCATCCCGCAACTCTAAATTATCATGAAATCAATCCTTCACGCTTGCAGTCAGGGGTGGCAATTCGGGTCCAAATCAGGTTGGCGGGTCGGGTTCGGGTCAACAGACCCGCCAGAAAATCTGTTGACCCGAACCCCGACCCGCCAACCCGTGACGGGTCAGGTATGCTGACCCGAACCCGAAGATTTCAGGTTTACGGGGCGGCGGGTCGACCCGAAATGACCCGAAACTTAATTTTAATTTATTAATTTATCACTGTAATTTCTAATAAAATCAATTTCTCACAAAACTAATTACATAATCAAGTAATAAAAATTTAAATAAATGATTCCAAATCAAATCTAAAATAAATTAAACACCGTAAAAGTGTTTTATCCCAAGCAAAATATAAAATAAAATAAAACAATATAAAAGTGAAAAATAATATAATATATTATTTGTCCAAGTATAATAATTTCAACTTCACACAAATTAAATAAATTCGTTTAGGATTAAGTAATTAATGCCTTTGAAAAAAAGAATAACTTAGTTTAGTTAGATAAAATTATTTTTATGTTTATTAAATTATTTTTAACTCGTAAACGGGTCATATCGGGTCATATCAGGTCACCACGGGTTGACCCGAAATCGACCGGTTTTCTTTTCGGGTTCATCGGGTCCAACCCGATTCTGACCCGAATTCCCGAAACCTCAACCCAAACCCATTAATTTCGTGTTAGGCTCGTGTCGTGTTTTCAGGTCGTGTCGAAAATTGCCACCCCTAGTTGCGGTGATACATTTGCGCCGACAAATTTGAGCGACGATCCGGGCTTTGATCGAGCCGTACCGTTCCTGATTTGTCTCGCGCCTTCAGACCCGCCTTCATGCTTCGACAAGAAGCAAAATATAAAGCAATCGTTCCGACGGAGCTAAATTACTACAGGATAAAGAACGAATAGGAAATTTGGATTTCGAAACAAAAAAGAGAGGGGTGCAACACGAGGACTTCCAAGGGGGTCACCCATCCTAGTACTACTCTCGCCCAAGCACGCTTAACTTCGGAGTTCTGATGGGATCCGGTGCATTAGTGCTGGTATGGTCGCACCCGCCATGTTCCTTTCGCTTTATTCTTTTAAACTACCCCGTCCTGCGAAGCAGTGTGGCTTTTCTAGACCGAAATTCATTTTAAGCGTCAATTCAAGCATTTTCCACTTATCCTTTTATTTATTTACTTTATTTTTTTTTTTGTTATTGATTTGCACCCTGTTTTTTTCCCTCATCCCGCAACTCTAAATTATCATGAAATCAATACTTCACGCTTGCAGTTAGGGGTGGCAATTCGGGTCCAAATCAGGTTGGCGGGTCGGGTTCGGGTCAACAGACCCGCCAGAAAATCTGTTGACCCGAACCCCGACCCGCCAACCCGTGACGGGTCAGGTATGCTGACCCGAACCCGAAGATTTCAGGTTTACGGGGCGGCGGGTCGACCCGAAATGACCCGAAACTTAATTTTAATTTATTAATTTATCACTGTAATTTCTAATAAAATCAATTTCCCACAAAACTAATTACATAATCAAGTAATAAAAATTTAAATAAATGATTCCAAATCAAATCTAAAATAAATTAAACACCGTAAAAGTGTTTTATCCCAAGCAAAATATAAAATAAATTAAAACAATATAAAAGTGAAAAATAATATAATATATTATTTGTCCAAGTATAATAATTTCAACTTCATGCAAATTAAATAAATTCGTTTAGGATTAAGTAATTAATGCCTTTGAAAAAAAGAATAACTTAGTTTAGTTAGATAAAATTATTTTTATGTTTATTAAATTATTTTTAACTCGTAAACGGGTCATATCGGGTCATATCAGGTCACCACGGGTTGACCCGAAATCGACCGGTTTTCTTTTCGGGTTCATCGGGTCCAACCCGATTCTGACCCGAATTCCCGAAACCTCAACCCAAACCCATTAATTTCGTGTTAGGCTCGTGTCGTGTTTTCAGGTCGTGTCGAAAATTGCCACCCCTAGTTGCGGTGATACATTTGCGCCGACAAATTTGAGCGACGATCCGGGCTTTGGTCGAGCCGTACCGTTCCTGATTTGTCTCGCGCCTTCAGACCCGCCTTCATGCTTCGACAAGAAGCAAAATATAAAGCAATCGTTCCGACGGAGCTAAATTACTACAGGATAAAGAACGAATAGAAAATTTGGATTTCGAAACAAAAAAAAGAGAGGGGTGCAACACGAGGACTTCCAAGGGGGTCACCCATCCTAGTACCACTCTCGCCCAAGCACGCTTAACTTCGGAGTTCTGATGGGATCCGGTGCATTAGTGCTGGTATGGTCGCACCCGCCATGTTCCTTTCGCTTTATTCTTTTAAACTACCCCGTCCTGCGAAGCAGTGTGGCTTTTCTAGACCGAAATTCATTTTAAGCGTCAATTCAAGCATTTTCCTCTTATCCTTTTATTTATTTACTTTATTTTTTTTTTGTTATTGATTTGCACCCTGTTTTTTTCCCTCATCCCGCAACTCTAAATTATCATGAAATCAATCCTTCACGCTTGCAGTCAGGGGTGGCAATTCGGGTCCAAATCAGGTTGGCGGGTCGGGTTCGGGTCAACAGACCCGCCAGAAAATCTGTTGACCCGAACCCCGACCCGCCAACCCGTGACGGGTCAGGTATGCTGACCCGAACCCGAAGATTTCAGGTTTACGGGGCGGCGGGTCGACCCGAAATGACCCGAAACTTAATTTTAATTTATTAATTTATCACTGTAATTTCTAATAAAATCAATTTCTCACAAAACTAATTACATAATCAAGTAATAAAAATTTAAATAAATGATTCCAAATCAAATCTAAAATAAATTAAACACCGTAAAAGTGTTTTATCCCAAGCAAAATATAAAATAAATTAAAACAATATAAAAGTGAAAAATAATATAATATATTATTTGTCCAAGTATAATAATTTCAAGTTCACACAAATTAAATAAATTCGTTTAGGATTAAGTAATTAATGCCTTTGAAAAAAAGAATAACTTAGTTTAGTTAGATAAAATTATTTTTATGTTTATTAAATTATTTTTAACTCGTAAACGGGTCATATCGGGTCATATCAGGTCACCACGGGTTGACCCGAAATCGACCGGTTTTCTTTTCGGGTTCATCGGGTCCAACCCGATTCTGACCCGAATTCCCGAAACCTCAACCCAAACCCATTAATTTCGTGTTATGCTCGTGTCGTGTTTTCAGGTCGTATCGAAAATTGCCACCCCTAGTTGCGGTGATACATTTGCGCCGACAAATTTGAGCGACGATCCGGGCTTTGGTCGAGCCGTACCGTTCCTGATTTGTCTCGCGCCTTCAGACCCGCCTTCATGCTTCGACAAGAAGCAAAATATAAAGCAATCGTTCCGACGGAGCTAAATTACTACAGGATAAAGAACGAATAGGAAATTTGGATTTCGAAACAAAAAAGAGAGGGGTGCAACACGAGGACTTCCCAGGGGGTCACCCATCCTAGTACCACTCTCGCCCAAGCACGCTTAACTTCGGAGTTCTGATGGGATCCGGTGCATTAGTGCTGGTATGGTCGCACCAGCCATGTTCCTTTCGCTTTATTCTTTTAAACTACCCCGTCCTGCGAAGCAGTGTGGCTTTTCTAGACCGAAATTCATTTTAAGCGTCAATTCAAGCATTTTCCACTTATCCTTTTATTTATTTACTTTATTTTTTTTTTGTTATTGATTTGCACCCTGTTTTTTTCCCTCATCCCGCAACTCTAAATTATCATGAAATCAATACTTCACGCTTGCAGTTAGGGGTGGCAATTCGGGTCCAAATCAGGTTGGCGGGTCGGGTTCGGGTCAACAGACCCGCCAGAAAATCTGTTGACCCGAACCCCGACCCGCCAACCCGTGACGGGTCAGGTATGCTGACCCGAACCCGAAGATTTCAGGTTTACGGGGCGGCGGGTCGACCCGAAATGACCCGAAACTTAATTTTAATTTATTAATTTATCACTGTAATTTCTAATAAAATCAATTTCCCACAAAACTAATTACATAATCAAGTAATAAAAATTTAAATAAATGATTCCAAATCAAATCTAAAATAAATTAAACACCGTAAAAGTGTTTTATCCCAAGCAAAATATAAAATAAATTAAAACAATATAAAAGTGAAAAATAATATAATATATTATTTGTCCAAGTATAATAATTTCAACTTCATGCAAATTAAATAAATTCGTTTAGGATTAAGTAATTAATGCCTTTGAAAAAAAGAATAACTTAGTTTAGTTAGATAAAATTATTTTTATGTTTATTAAATTATTTTTAACTCGTAAACGGGTCATATCGGGTCATATCAGGTCACCACGGGTTGACCCGAAATCGACCGGTTTTCTTTTCGGGTTCATCGGGTCCAACCCGATTCTGACCCGAATTCCCGAAACCTCAACCCAAACCCATTAATTTCGTGTTAGGCTCGTGTCGTGTTTTCAGGTCGTGTCGAAAATTGCCACCCCTAGTTGCGGTGATACATTTGCGCCGACAAATTTGAGCGACGATCCGGGCTTTGGTCGAGCCGTACCGTTCCTGATTTGTCTCGCGCCTTCAGACCCGCCTTCATGCTTCGACAAGAAGCAAAATATAAAGCAATCGTTCCGACGGAGCTAAATTACTACAGGATAAAGAACGAATAGAAAATTTGGATTTCGAAACAAAAAAAAGAGAGGGGTGCAACACGAGGACTTCCAAGGGGGTCACCCATCCTAGTACCACTCTCGCCCAAGCACGCTTAACTTCGGAGTTCTGATGGGATCCGGTGCATTAGTGCTGGTATGGTCGCACCCGCCATGTTCCTTTCGCTTTATTCTTTTAAACTACCCCGTCCTGCGAAGCAGTGTGGCTTTTCTAGACCGAAATTCATTTTAAGCGTCAATTCAAGCATTTTCCTCTTATCCTTTTATTTATTTACTTTATTTTTTTTTTGTTATTGATTTGCACCCTGTTTTTTTCCCTCATCCCGCAACTCTAAATTATCATGAAATCAATCCTTCACGCTTGCAGTCAGGGGTGGCAATTCGGGTCCAAATCAGGTTGGCGGGTCGGGTTCGGGTCAACAGACCCGCCAGAAAATCTGTTGACCCGAACCCCGACCCGCCAACCCGTGACGGGTCAGGTATGCTGACCCGAACCCGAAGATTTCAGGTTTACGGGGCGGCGGGTCGACCCGAAATGACCCGAAACTTAATTTTAATTTATTAATTTATCACTGTAATTTCTAATAAAATCAATTTCTCACAAAACTAATTACATAATCAAGTAATAAAAATTTAAATAAATGATTCCAAATCAAATCTAAAATAAATTAAACACCGTAAAAGTGTTTTATCCCAAGCAAAATATAAAATAAATTAAAACAATATAAAAGTGAAAAATAATATAATATATTATTTGTCCAAGTATAATAATTTCAACTTCACACAAATTAAATAAATTCGTTTAGGATTAAGTAATTAATGCCTTTGAAAAAAAGAATAACTTAGTTTAGTTAGATAAAATTATTTTTATGTTTATTAAATTATTTTTAACTCGTAAACGGGTCATATCGGGTCATATCAGGTCACCACGGGTTGACCCGAAATCGACCGGTTTTCTTTTCGGGTTCATCGGGTCCAACCCGATTCTGACCCGAATTCCCGAAACCTCAACCCAAACCCATTAATTTCGTGTTATGCTCGTGTCGTGTTTTCAGGTCGTGTCGAAAATTGCCACCCCTAGTTGCGGTGATACATTTGCGCCGACAAATTTGAGCGACGATCCGGGCTTTGGTCGAGCCGTACCGTTCCTGATTTGTCTCGCGCCTTCAGACCCGCCTTCATGCTTCGACAAGAAGCAAAATATAAAGCAATCGTTCCGACGGAGCTAAATTACTACAGGATAAAGAACGAATAGGAAATTTGGATTTCGAAACAAAAAAGAGAGGGGTGCAACACGAGGACTTCCCAGGGGGTCACCCATCCTAGTACCACTCTCGCCCAAGCACGCTTAACTTCGGAGTTCTGATGGGATCCGGTGCATTAGTGCTGGTATGGTCGCACCAGCCATGTTCCTTTCGCTTTATTCTTTTAAACTACCCCGTCCTGCGAAGCAGTGTGGCTTTTCTTGACCGAAATTCATTTTAAGCGTCAATTCAAGCATTTTCCTCTTATCCTTTTATTTATTTACTTTATTTTTCTCTTTGTTATTGATTTGCACCCTGTTTTTTTCCCTCATCCCGCAACTCTAAATTATCATGAAATCAATCCTTCACGCTTGCAGTCAGGGGTGGCAATTCGGGTCCAAATCAGGTTGGCGGGTCGGGTTCGGGTCAACAGACCCGCCAGAAAATCTGTTGACCCGAACCCCGACCCGCCAACCCGTGACGGGTCAGGTATGCTGACCCGAACCCGAAGATTTCAGGTTTACGGGGCGGCGGGTCGACCCGAAATGACCCGAAACTTAATTTTAATTTATTAATTTATCACTGTAATTTCTAATAAAATCAATTTCTCACAAAACTAATTACATAATCAAGTAATAAAAATTTAAATAAATGATTCCAAATCAAATCTAAAATAAATTAAACACCGTAAAAGTGTTTTATCCCAAGCAAAATATAAAATAAATTAAAACAATATAAAAGTGAAAAATAATATAATATATTATTTGTCCAAGTATAATAATTTCAACTTCACACAAATTAAATAAATTCGTTTAGGATTAAGTAATTAATGCCTTTGAAAAAAAGAATAACTTAGTTTAGTTAGATAAAATTATTTTTATGTTTATTAAATTATTTTTAACTCGTAAACGGGTCATATCGGGTCATATCAGGTCACCACGGGTTGACCCGAAATCGACCGGTTTTCTTTTCGGGTTCATCGGGTCCAACCCGATTCTGACCCGAATTCCCGAAACCTCAACCCAAACCCATTAATTTCGTGTTATGCTCGTGTCGTGTTTTCAGGTCGTGTCGAAAATTGCCACCCCTAGTTGCGGTGATACATTTGCGCCGACAAATTTGAGCGACGATCCGGGCTTTGGTCGAGCCGTACCGTTCCTGATTTGTCTCGCGCCTTCAGACCCGCCTTCATGCTTCGACAAGAAGCAAAATATAAAGCAATCGTTCCGACGGAGCTAAATTACTACAGGATAAAGAACGAATAGGAAATTTGGATTTCGAAACAAAAAAGAGAGGGGTGCAACACGAGGACTTCCCAGGGGGTCACCCATCCTAGTACCACTCTCGCCCAAGCACGCTTAACTTCGGAGTTCTGATGGGATCCGGTGCATTAGTGCTGGTATGGTCGCACCCGCCATGTTCCTTTCGCTTTATTCTTTTAAACTACCCCGTCCTGCGAAGCAGTGTGGCTTTTCTAGACCGAAATTCATTTTAAGCGTCAATTCAAGCATTTTCCTCTTATCCTTTTATTTATTTACTTTATTTTTTTTTGTTATTGATTTGCACCCTGTTTTTTTCCCTCATCCCGCAACTCTAAATTATCATGAAATCAATCCTTCACGCTTGCAGTCAGGGGTGGCAATTCGGGTCCAAATCAGGTTGGCGGGTCGGGTTCGGGTCAACAGACCCGCCAGAAAATCTGTTGACCCGAACCCCGACCCGCCAACCCGTGACGGGTCAGGTATGCTGACCCGAACCCGAAGATTTCAGGTTTACGGGGCGGCGGGTCGACCCGAAATGACCCGAAACTTAATTTTAATTTATTAATTTATCACTGTAATTTCTAATAAAATCAATTTCTCACAAAACTAATTACATAATCAAGTAATAAAAATTTAAATAAATGATTCCAAATCAAATCTAAAATAAATTAAACACCGTAAAAGTGTTTTATCCCAAGCAAAATATAAAATAAAATAAAACAATATAAAAGTGAAAAATAATATAATATATTATTTGTCCAAGTATAATAATTTCAACTTCACACAAATTAAATAAATTCGTTTAGGATTAAGTAATTAATGCCTTTGAAAAAAAGAATAACTTAGTTTAGTTAGATAAAATTATTTTTATGTTTATTAAATTATTTTTAACTCGTAAACGGGTCATATCGGGTCATATCAGGTCACCACGGGTTGACCCGAAATCGACCGGTTTTCTTTTCGGGTTCATCGGGTCCAACCGGATTCTGACCCGAATTCCCGAAACCTCAATCCAAACCCATTAATTTCGTGTTAGGCTCGTATCGTGTTTTCAGGTCGTGTCGAAAATTGCCACCCCTAGTTGCGGTGATACATTTCCGCCGACAAATTTGAGCGACGATCCGGGCTTTGATCGAGCCGTACCGTTCCTGATTTGTCTCGCGCCTTCAGACCCGCCTTCATGCTTCGACAAGAAGCAAAATATAAAGCAATCGTTCCGACGGAGCTAAATTACTACAGGATAAAGAACGAATAGGAAATTTGGATTTCGAAACAAAAAAGAGAGGGGTGCAACACGAGGACTTCCCAGGGGGTCACCCATCCTAGTACCACTCTCGCCCAAGCACGCTTAACTTCGGAGTTCTGATGGGATCCGGTGCATTAGTGCTGGTATGGTCGCACCCGCCATGTTCCTTTCGGTTTATTCTTTTAAACTACCCCGTCCTGCGAAGCAGTGTGGCTTTTCTAGACCGAAATTCATTTTAAGCGTCAATTCAAGCATTTTCCTCTTATCCTTTTATTTATTTACTTTATTTTTCTTTTTGTTATTGATTTGCACCCTGTTTTTTTCCCTCATCCCGCAACTCTAAATTATCATGAAATCAATCCTTCACGCTTGCAGTCAGGGGTGGCAATTCGGGTCCAAATCAGGTTGGCGGGTCGGGTTCGGGTCAACAGACCCGCCAGAAAATCTGTTGACCCGAACCCCGACCCGCCAACCCGTGACGGGTCAGGTATGCTGACCCGAACCCGAAGATTTCAGGTTTACGGGGCGGCGGGTCGACCCGAAATGACCCGAAACTTAATTTTAATTTATTAATTTATCACTGTAATTTCTAATAAAATCAATTTCTCACAAAACTAATTACATAATCAAGTAATAAAAATTTAAATAAATGATTCCAAATCAAATCTAAAATAAATTAAACACCGTAAAAGTGTTTTATCCCAAGCAAAATATAAAATAAATTAAAACAATATAAAAGTGAAAAATAATATAATATATTATTTGTCCAAGTATAATAATTTCAACTTCACACAAATTAAATAAATTCGTTTAGGATTAAGTAATTAATGCCTTTGAAAAAAAGAATAACTTAGTTTAGTTAGATAAAATTATTTTTATGTTTATTAAATTATTTTTAACTCGTAAACGGGTCATATCGGGTCATATCAGGTCACCACGGGTTGACCCGAAATCGACCGGTTTTCTTTTCGGGTTCATCGGGTCCAACCCGATTCTGACCCGAATTCCCGAAACCTCAACCCAAACCCATTAATTTCGTGTTATGCTCGTGTCGTGTTTTCAGGTCGTGTCGAAAATTGCCACCCCTAGTTGCGGTGATACATTTGCGCCGACAAATTTGAGCGACGATCCGGGCTTTGGTCGAGCCGTACCGTTCCTGATTTGTCTCGCGCCTTCAGACCCGCCTTCATGCTTCGACAAGAAGCAAAATATAAAGCAATCGTTCCGACGGAGCTAAATTACTACAGGATAAAGAACGAATAGGAAATTTGGATTTCGAAACAAAAAAGAGAGGGGTGCAACACGAGGACTTCCCAGGGGGTCACCCATCCTAGTACCACTCTCGCCCAAGCACGCTTAACTTCGGAGTTCTGATGGGATCCGGTGCATTAGTGCTGGTATGGTCGCACCAGCCATGTTCCTTTCGCTTTATTCTTTTAAACTACCCCGTCCTGCGAAGCAGTGTGGCTTTTCTTGACCGAAATTCATTTTAAGCGTCAATTCAAACATTTTCCTCTTATCCTTTTATTTATTTACTTTATTTTTCTCTTTGTTATTGATTTGCACCCTGTTTTTTTCCCTCATCCCGCAACTCTAAATTATCATGAAATCAATCCTTCACGCTTGCAGTCAGGGGTGGCAATTCGGGTCCAAATCAGGTTGGCGGGTCGGGTTCGGGTCAACAGACCCGCCAGAAAATCTGTTGACCCGAACCCCGACCCGCCAACCCGTGACGGGTCAGGTATGCTGACCCGAACCCGAAGATTTCAGGTTTACGGGGCGGCGGGTCGACCCGAAATGACCCGAAACTTAATTTTAATTTATTAATTTATCACTGTAATTTCTAATAAAATCAATTTCTCACAAAACTAATTACATAATCAAGTAATAAAAATTTAAATAAATGATTCCAAATCAAATCTAAAATAAATTAAACACCGTAAAAGTGTTTTATCCCAAGCAAAATATAAAATAAATTAAAACAATATAAAAGTGAAAAATAATATAATATATTATTTGTCCAAGTATAATAATTTCAACTTCACACAAATTAAATAAATTCGTTTAGGATTAAGTAATTAATGCCTTTGAAAAAAAGAATAACTTAGTTTAGTTAGATAAAATTATTTTTATGTTTATTAAATTATTTTTAACTCGTAAACGGGTCATATCGGGTCATATCAGGTCACCACGGGTTGACCCGAAATCGACCGGTTATCTTTTCGGGTTCATCGGGTCCAACCCGATTCTGACCCGAATTCCCGAAACCTCAACCCAAACCCATTAATTTCGTGTTAGGCTCGTGTCGTGTTTTCAGGTCGTGTCGAAAATTGCCACCCCTAGTTGCGGTGATACATTTGCGCCGACAAATTTGAGCGACGATCCGGGCTTTGATCGAGCCGTACCGTTCCTGATTTGTCTCGCGCCTTCAGACCCGCCTTCATGCTTCGACAAGAAGCAAAATATAAAGCAATCGTTCCGACGGAGCTAAATTACTACAGGATAAAGAACGAATAGGAAATTTGGATTTCGAAACAAAAAAGAGAGGGGTGCAACACGAGGACTTCCCAGGGGGTCACCCATCCTAGTACTACTCTCGCCCAAGCACGCTTAACTTCGGAGTTCTGATGGGATCCGGTGCATTAGTGCTGGTATGGTCGCACCAGCCATGTTCCTTTCGCTTTATTCTTTTAAACTACCCCGTCCTGCGAAGCAGTGTGGCTTTTCTTGACCGAAATTCATTTTAAGCGTCAATTCAAGCATTTTCCTCTTATCCTTTTATTTATTTACTTTATTTTTCTCTTTGTTATTGATTTGCACCCTGTTTTTTTCCCTCATCCCGCAACTCTAAATTATCATGAAATCAATCCTTCACGCTTGCAGTCAGGGGTGGCAATTCGGGTCCAAATCAGGTTGGCGGGTCGGGTTCGGGTCAACAGACCCGCCAGAAAATCTGTTGACCCGAACCCCGACCCGCCAACCCGTGACGGGTCAGGTATGCTGACCCGAACCCGAAGATTTCAGGTTTACGGGGCGGCGGGTCGACCCGAAATGACCCGAAACTTAATTTTAATTTATTAATTTATCACTGTAATTTCTAATAAAATCAATTTCTCACAAAACTAATTACATAATCAAGTAATAAAAATTTAAATAAATGATTCCAAATCAAATCTAAAATAAATTAAACACCGTAAAAGTGTTTTATCCCAAGCAAAATATAAAATAAATTAAAACAATATAAAAGTGAAAAATAATATAATATATTATTTGTCCAAGTATAATAATTTCAACTTCACACAAATTAAATAAATTCGTTTAGGATTAAGTAATTAATGCCTTTGAAAAAAAGAATAACTTAGTTTAGTTAGATAAAATTATTTTTATGTTTATTAAATTATTTTTAACTCGTAAACGGGTCATATCGGGTCATATCAGATCACCACGGGTTGACCCGAAATCGACCGGTTTTCTTTTCGGGTTCATCGGGTCCAACCCGATTCTGACCCGAATTCCCGAAACATCAACCCAAACCCATTAATTTCGTGTTAGGCTCGTGTCGTGTTTTCAGGTCGTGTCGAAAATTGCCACCCCTACTTGCGGTGATACATTTGCGCCGACAAATTTGAGCGACGATCCGGGCTTTGGTCGAGCCGTACCGTTCCTGATTTGTCTCGCGCCTTCAGACCCGCCTTCATGCTTCGACAAGAAGCAAAATATAAAGCAATCGTTCCGACGGAGCTAAATTACTACAGGATAAAGAACGAATAGGAAATTTGGATTTCGAAACAAAAAAGAGAGGGGTGCAACACGAGGACTTCCCAGGGGGTCACCCATCCTAGTACCACTCTCGCCCAAGCACGCTTAACTTCGGAGTTCTGATGGGATCCGGTGCATTAGTGCTGGTATGGTCGCACCAGCCATGTTCCTTTCGCTTTATTCTTTTAAACTACCCCGTCCTGCGAAGCAGTGTGGCTTTTCTTGACCGAAATTCATTTTAAGCGTCAATTCAAGCATTTTCCTCTTATCCTTTTATTTATTTACTTTATTTTTCTCTTTGTTATTGATTTGCACCCTGTTTTTTTCCCTCATCCCGCAACTCTAAATTATCATGAAATCAATCCTTCACGCTTGCAGTCAGGGGTGGCAATTCGGGTCCAAATCAGGTTGGCGGGTCGGGTTCGGGTCAACAGACCCGCCAGAAAATCTGTTGACCCGAACCCCGACCCGCCAACCCGTGACGGGTCAGGTATGCTGACCCGAACCCGAAGATTTCAGGTTTACGGGGCGGCGGGTCGACCCGAAATGACCCGAAACTTAATTTTAATTTATTAATTTATCACTGTAATTTCTAATAAAATCAATTTCTCACAAAACTAATTACATAATCAAGTAATAAAAATTTAAATAAATGATTCCAAATCAAATCTAAAATAAATTAAACACCGTAAAAGTGTTTTATCCCAAGCAAAATATAAAATAAATTAAAACAATATAAAAGTGAAAAATAATATAATATATTATTTGTCCAAGTATAATAATTTCAACTTCACACAAATTAAATAAATTCGTTTAGGATTAAGTAATTAATGCCTTTGAAAAAAAGAATAACTTAGTTTAGTTAGATAAAATTATTTTTATGTTTATTAAATTATTTTTAACTCGTAAACGGGTCATATCGGGTCATATCAGGTCACCACGGGTTGACCCGAAATCGACCGGTTTTCTTTTCGGGTTCATCGGGTCCAACCCGATTCTGACCCGAATTCCCGAAACCTCAACCCAAACCCATTAATTTCGTGTTATGCTCGTGTCGTGTTTTCAGGTCGTGTCGAAAATTGCCACCCCTAGTTGCGGTGATACATTTGCGCCGACAAATTTGAGCGACGATCCGGGCTTTGGTCGAGCCGTACCGTTCCTGATTTGTCTCGCGCCTTCAGACCCGCCTTCATGCTTCGACAAGAAGCAAAATATAAAGCAATCGTTCCGACGGAGCTAAATTACTACAGGATAAAGAACGAATAGGAAATTTGGATTTCGAAACAAAAAAGAGAGGGGTGCAACACGAGGACTTCCCAGGGGGTCACCCATCCTAGTACCACTCTCGCCCAAGCACGCTTAACTTCGGAGTTCTGATGGGATCCGGTGCATTAGTGCTGGTATGGTCGCACCCGCCATGTTCCTTTCGCTTTATTCTTTTAAACTACCCCGTCCTGCGAAGCAGTGTGGCTTTTCTAGACCGAAATTCATTTTAAGCGTCAATTCAAGCATTTTCCTCTTATCCTTTTATTTATTTACTTTATTTTTTTTTGTTATTGATTTGCACCCTGTTTTTTTCCCTCATCCCGCAACTCTAAATTATCATGAAATCAATCCTTCACGCTTGCAGTCAGGGGTGGCAATTCGGGTCCAAATCAGGTTGGCGGGTCGGGTTCGGGTCAACAGACCCGCCAGAAAATCTGTTGACCCGAACCCCGACCCGCCAACCCGTGACGGGTCAGGTATGCTGACCCGAACCCGAAGATTTCAGGTTTACGGGGCGGCGGGTCGACCCGAAATGACCCGAAACTTAATTTTAATTTATTAATTTATCACTGTAATTTCTAATAAAATCAATTTCTCACAAAACTAATTACATAATCAAGTAATAAAAATTTAAATAAATGATTCCAAATCAAATCTAAAATAAATTAAACACCGTAAAAGTGTTTTATCCCAAGCAAAATATAAAATAAAATAAAACAATATAAAAGTGAAAAATAATATAATATATTATTTGTCCAAGTATAATAATTTCAACTTCACACAAATTAAATAAATTCGTTTAGGATTAAGTAATTAATGCCTTTGAAAAAAAGAATAACTTAGTTTAGTTAGATAAAATTATTTTTATGTTTATTAAATTATTTTTAACTCGTAAACGGGTCATATCGGGTCATATCAGGTCACCACGGGTTGACCCGAAATCGACCGGTTTTCTTTTCGGGTTCATCGGGTCCAACCGGATTCTGACCCGAATTCCCGAAACCTCAACCCAAACCCATTAATTTCGTGTTAGGCTCGTATCGTGTTTTCAGGTCGTGTCGAAAATTGCCACCCCTAGTTGCGGTGATACATTTCCGCCGACAAATTTGAGCGACGATCCGGGCTTTGATCGAGCCGTACCGTTCCTGATTTGTCTCGCGCCTTCAGACCCGCCTTCATGCTTCGACAAGAAGCAAAATATAAAGCAATCGTTCCGACGGAGCTAAATTACTACAGGATAAAGAACGAATAGGAAATTTGGATTTCGAAACAAAAAAGAGAGGGGTGCAACACGAGGACTTCCCAGGGGGTCACCCATCCTAGTACCACTCTCGCCCAAGCACGCTTAACTTCGGAGTTCTGATGGGATCCGGTGCATTAGTGCTGGTATGGTCGCACCCGCCATGTTCCTTTCGGTTTATTCTTTTAAACTACCCCGTCCTGCGAAGCAGTGTGGCTTTTCTAGACCGAAATTCATTTTAAGCGTCAATTCAAGCATTTTCCTCTTATCCTTTTATTTATTTACTTTATTTTTCTTTTTGTTATTGATTTGCACCCTGTTTTTTTCCCTCATCCCGCAACTCTAAATTATCATGAAATCAATCCTTCACGCTTGCAGTCAGGGGTGGCAATTCGGGTCCAAATCAGGTTGGCGGGTCGGGTTCGGGTCAACAGACCCGCCAGAAAATCTGTTGACCCGAACCCCGACCCGCCAACCCGTGACGGGTCAGGTATGCTGACCCGAACCCGAAGATTTCAGGTTTACGGGGCGGCGGGTCGACCCGAAATGACCCGAAACTTAATTTTAATTTATTAATTTATCACTGTAATTTCTAATAAAATCAATTTCTCACAAAACTAATTACATAATCAAGTAATAAAAATTTAAATAAATGATTCCAAATCAAATCTAAAATAAATTAAACACCGTAAAAGTGTTTTATCCCAAGCAAAATATAAAATAAATTAAAACAATATAAAAGTGAAAAATAATATAATATATTATTTGTCCAAGTATAATAATTTCAACTTCACACAAATTAAATAAATTCGTTTAGGATTAAGTAATTAATGCCTTTGAAAAAAAGAATAACTTAGTTTAGTTAGATAAAATTATTTTTATGTTTATTAAATTATTTTTAACTCGTAAACGGGTCATATCGGGTCATATCAGGTCACCACGGGTTGACCCGAAATCGACCGGTTTTCTTTTCGGGTTCATCGGGTCCAACCCGATTCTGACCCGAATTCCCGAAACCTCAACCCAAACCCATTAATTTCGTGTTAGACTCGTGTCGTGTTTTCAGGTCGTGTCGAAAATTGCCACCCCTAGTTGCGGTGATACATTTGCGCCGACAAATTTGAGCGACGATCCGGGCTTTGGTCGAGCCGTACCGTTCCTGATTTGTCTCGCGCCTTCAGACCCGCCTTCATGCTTCGACAAGAAGCAAAATATAAAGCAATCGTTCCGACGGAGCTAAATTACTACAGGATAAAGAACGAATAGGAAATTTGGATTTCGAAACAAAAAAAAGAGAGGGGTGCAACACGAGGACTTCCAAGGGGGTCACCCATCCTAGTACCACTCTCGCCCAAGCACGCTTAACTTCGGAGTTCTGATGGGATCCGGTGCATTAGTGCTGGTATGGTCGCACCCGCCATGTTCCTTTCGCTTTATTCTTTTAAACTACCCCGTCCTGCGAAGCAGTGTGGCTTTTCTAGACCGAAATTCATTTTAAGCGTCAATTCAAGCATTTTCCTCTTATCCTTTTATTTATTTACTTTATTTTTTTTTTGTTATTGATTTGCACCCTGTTTTTTTCCCTCATCCCGCAACTCTAAATTATCATGAAATCAATCCTTCACGCTTGCAGTCAGGGGTGGCAATTCGGGTCCAAATCAGGTTGGCGGGTCGGGTTCGGGTCAACAGACCCGCCAGAAAATCTGTTGACCCGAACCCCGACCCGCCAACCCGTGACGGGTCAGGTATGCTGACCCGAACCCGAAGATTTCAGGTTTACGGGGCGGCGGGTCGACCCGAAATGACCCGAAACTTAATTTTAATTTATTAATTTATCACTGTAATTTCTAATAAAATCAATTTCTCACAAAACTAATTACATAATCAAGTAATAAAAATTTAAATAAATGATTCCAAATCAAATCTAAAATAAATTAAACACCGTAAAAGTGTTTTATCCCAAGCAAAATATAAAATAAATTAAAACAATATAAAAGTGAAAAATAATATAATATATTATTTGTCCAAGTATAATAATTTCAACTTCACACAAATTAAATAAATTCGTTTAGGATTAAGTAATTAATGCCTTTGAAAAAAAGAATAACTTAGTTTAGTTAGATAAAATTATTTTTATGTTTATTAAATTATTTTTAACTCGTAAACGGGTCATATCGGGTCATATCAGGTCACCACGGGTTGACCCGAAATCGACCGGTTTTCTTTTCGGGTTCATCGGGTCCAACCCGATTCTGACCCGAATTCCCGAAACCTCAACCCAAACCCATTAATTTCGTGTTATGCTCGTGTCGTGTTTTCAGGTCGTGTCGAAAATTGCCACCCCTAGTTGCGGTGATACATTTGCGCCGACAAATTTGAGCGACGATCCGGGCTTTGGTCGAGCCGTACCGTTCCTGATTTGTCTCGCGCCTTCAGACCCGCCTTCATGCTTCGACAAGAAGCAAAATATAAAGCAATCGTTCCGACGGAGCTAAATTACTACAGGATAAAGAACGAATAGGAAATTTGGATTTCGAAACAAAAAAGAGAGGGGTGCAACACGAGGACTTCCCAGGGGGTCACCCATCCTAGTACCACTCTCGCCCAAGCACGCTTAACTTCGGAGTTCTGATGGGATCCGGTGCATTAGTGCTGGTATGGTCGCACCCGCCATGTTCCTTTCGCTTTATTCTTTTAAACTACCCCGTCCTGCGAAGCAGTGTGGCTTTTCTAGACCGAAATTCATTTTAAGCGTCAATTCAAGCATTTTCCTCTTATCCTTTTATTTATTTACTTTATTTTTTTTTGTTATTGATTTGCACCCTGTTTTTTTCCCTCATCCCGCAACTCTAAATTATCATGAAATCAATCCTTCACGCTTGCAGTCAGGGGTGGCAATTCGGGTCCAAATCAGGTTGGCGGGTCGGGTTCGGGTCAACAGACCCGCCAGAAAATCTGTTGACCCGAACCCCGACCCGCCAACCCGTGACGGGTCAGGTATGCTGACCCGAACCCGAAGATTTCAGGTTTACGGGGCGGCGGGTCGACCCGAAATGACCCGAAACTTAATTTTAATTTATTAATTTATCACTGTAATTTCTAATAAAATCAATTTCCCACAAAACTAATTACATAATCAAGTAATAAAAATTTAAATAAATGATTCCAAATCAAATCTAAAATAAATTAAACACCGTAAAAGTGTTTTATCCCAAGCAAAATATAAAATAAATTAAAACAATATAAAAGTGAAAAATAATATAATATATTATTTGTCCAAGTATAATAATTTCAACTTCACACAAATTAAATAAATTCGTTTAGGATTAAGTAATTAATGCCTTTGAAAAAAAGAATAACTTAGTTTAGTTAGATAAAATTATTTTTATGTTTATTAAATTATTTTTAACTCGTAAACGGGTCATATCGGGTCATATCAGGTCACCACGGGTTGACCCGAAATCGACCGGTTTTCTTTTCGGGTTCATCGGGTCCAACCCGATTCTGACCCGAATTCCCGAAACCTCAACCCAAACCCATTAATTTCGTGTTATGCTCGTGTCGTGTTTTCAGGTCGTGTCGAAAATTGCCACCCCTAGTTGCGGTGATACATTTGCGCCGACAAATTTGAGCGACGATCCGGGCTTTGGTCGAGCCGTACCGTTCCTGATTTGTCTCGCGCCTTCAGACCCGCCTTCATGCTTCGACAAGAAGCAAAATATAAAGCAATCGTTCCGACGGAGCTAAATTACTACAGGATAAAGAACGAATAGGAAATTTGGATTTCGAAACAAAAAAGAGAGGGGTGCAACACGAGGACTTCCCAGGGGGTCACCCATCCTAGTACCACTCTCGCCCAAGCACGCTTAACTTCGGAGTTCTGATGGGATCCGGTGCATTAGTGCTGGTATGGTCGCACCAGCCATGTTCCTTTCGCTTTATTCTTTTAAACTACCCCGTCCTGCGAAGCAGTGTGGCTTTTCTTGACCGAAATTCATTTTAAGCGTCAATTCAAGCATTTTCCTCTTATCCTTTTATTTATTTACTTTATTTTTCTCTTTGTTATTGATTTGCACCCTGTTTTTTTCCCTCATCCCGCAACTCTAAATTATCATGAAATCAATCCTTCACACTTGCAGTCAGGGGTGGCAATTCGGGTCCAAATCAGGTTGGCGGGTCGGGTTCGGGTCAACAGACCCGCCAGAAAATCTGTTGACCCGAACCCCGACCCGCCAACCCGTGACGGGTCAGGTATGCTGACCCGAACCCGAAGATTTCAGGTTTACGGGGCGGCGGGTCGACCCGAAATGACCCGAAACTTAATTTTAATTTATTAATTTATCACTGTAATTTCTAATAAAATCAATTTCTCACAAAACTAATTACATAATCAAGTAATAAAAATTTAAATAAATGATTCCAAATCAAATCTAAAATAAATTAAACACCGTAAAAGTGTTTTATCCCAAACAAAATATAAAATAAATTAAAACAATATAAAAGTGAAAAATAATATAATATATTATTTGTCCAAGTATAATAATTTCAACTTCACACAAATTAAATAAATTCGTTTAGGATTAAGTAATTAATGCCTTTGAAAAAAAGAATAACTTAGTTTAGTTAGATAAAATTATTTTTATGTTTATTAAATTATTTTTAACTCGTAAACGGGTCATATCGGGTCATATCAGGTCACCACGGGTTGACCCGAAATCGACCGGTTTTCTTTTCGGGTTCATCGGGTCCAACCCGATTCTGACCCGAATTCCCGAAACCTCAACCCAAACCCATTAATTTCGTGTTATGCTCGTGTCGTGTTTTCAGGTCGTGTCGAAAATTGCCACCCCTAGTTGCGGTGATACATTTGCGCCGACAAATTTGAGCGACGATCCGGGCTTTGGTCGAGCCGTACCGTTCCTGATTTGTCTCGCGCCTTCAGACCCGCCTTCATGCTTCGTCAAGAAGCAAAATATAAAGCAATCGTTCCGACGGAGCTAAATTACTACAGGATAAAGAACGAATAGGAAATTTGGATTTCGAAACAAAAAAGAGAGGGGTGCAACACGAGGACTTCCCAGGGGGTCACCCATCCTAGTACCACTCTCGCCCAAGCACGCTTAACTTCGGAGTTCTGATGGGATCCGGTGCATTAGTGCTGGTATGGTCGCACCCGCCATGTTCCTTTCGCTTTATTCTTTTAAACTACCCCGTCCTGCGAAGCAGTGTGGCTTTTCTTGACCGAAATTCATTTTAAGCGTCAATTCAAGCATTTTCCTCTTATCCTTTTATTTATTTACTTTATTTTTTTTTGTTATTGATTTGCACCCTGTTTTTTTCCCTCATCCCGCAACTCTAAATTATCATGAAATCAATCCTTCACGCTTGCAGTCAGGGGTGGCAATTCGGGTCCAAATCAGGTTGGCGGGTCGGGTTCGGGTCAACAGACCCGCCAGAAAATCTGTTGACCCGAACCCCGACCCGCCAACCCGTGACGGGTCAGGTATGCTGACCCGAACCCGAAGATTTCAGGTTTACGGGGCGGCGGGTCGACCCGAAATGACCCGAAACTTAATTTTAATTTATTAATTTATCACTGTAATTTCTAATAAAATCAATTTCTCACAAAACTAATTACATAATCAAGTAATAAAAATTTAAATAAATGATTCCAAATCAAATCTAAAATAAATTAAACACCGTAAAAGTGTTTTATCCCAAGCAAAATATAAAATAAAATAAAACAATATAAAAGTGAAAAATAATATAATATATTATTTGTCCAAGTATAATAATTTCAACTTCACACAAATTAAATAAATTCGTTTAGGATTAAGTAATTAATGCCTTTGAAAAAAAGAATAACTTAGTTTAGTTAGATAAAATTATTTTTATGTTTATTAAATTATTTTTAACTCGTAAACGGGTCATATCGGGTCATATCAGGTCACCACGGGTTGACCCGAAATCGACCGGTTTTCTTTTCGGGTTCATCGGGTCCAACCGGATTCTGACCCGAATTCCCGAAACCTCAACCCAAACCCATTAATTTCGTGTTAGGCTCGTATCGTGTTTTCAGGTCGTGTCGAAAATTGCCACCCCTAGTTGCGGTGATACATTTGCGCCGACAAATTTGAGCGACGATCCGGGCTTTGATCGAGCCGTACCGTTCCTGATTTGTCTCGCGCCTTCAGACCCGCCTTCATGCTTCGACAAGAAGCAAAATATAAAGCAATCGTTCCGACGGAGCTAAATTACTACAGGATAAAGAACGAATAGGAAATTTGGATTTCGAAACAAAAAAGAGAGGGGTGCAACACGAGGACTTCCCAGGGGGTCACCCATCCTAGTACCACTCTCGCCCAAGCACGCTTAACTTCGGAGTTCTGATGGGATCCGGTGCATTAGTGCTGGTATGGTCGCACCCGCCATGTTCCTTTCGCTTTATTCTTTTAAACTACCCCGTCCTGCGAAGCAGTGTGGCTTTTCTAGACCGAAATTCATTTTAAGCGTCAATTCAAGCATTTTCCTCTTATCCTTTTATTTATTTACTTTATTTTTTTTTGTTATTGATTTGCACCCTGTTTTTTTCCCTCATCCCGCAACTCTAAATTATCATGAAATCAATCCTTCACGCTTGCAGTCAGGGGTGGCAATTCGGGTCCAAATCAGGTTGGCGGGTCGGGTTCGGGTCAACAGACCCGCCAGAAAATCTGTTGACCCGAACCCCGACCCGCCAACCCGTGACGGGTCAGGTATGCTGACCCGAACCCGAAGATTTCAGGTTTACGGGGCGGCGGGTCGACCCGAAATGACCCGAAACTTAATTTTAATTTATTAATTTATCACTGTAATTTCTAATAAAATCAATTTCCCACAAAACTAATTACATAATCAAGTAATAAAAATTTAAATAAATGATTCCAAATCAAATCTAAAATAAATTAAACACCGTAAAAGTGTTTTATCCCAAGCAAAATATAAAATAAATTAAAACAATATAAAAGTGAAAAATAATATAATATATTATTTGTCCAAGTATAATAATTTCAACTTCACACAAATTAAATAAATTCGTTTAGGATTAAGTAATTAATGCCTTTGAAAAAAAGAATAACTTAGTTTAGTTAGATAAAATTATTTTTATGTTTATTAAATTATTTTTAACTCGTAAACGGGTCATATCGGGTCATATCAGGTCACCACGGGTTGACCCGAAATCGACCGGTTTTCTTTTCGGGTTCATCGGGTCCAACCCGATTCTGACCCGAATTCCCGAAACCTCAACCCAAACCCATTAATTTCGTGTTATGCTCGTGTCGTGTTTTCAGGTCGTGTCGAAAATTGCCACCCCTAGTTGCGGTGATACATTTGCGCCGACAAATTTGAGCGACGATCCGGGCTTTGGTCGAGCCGTACCGTTCCTGATTTGTCTCGCGCCTTCAGACCCGCCTTCATGCTTCGACAAGAAGCAAAATATAAAGCAATCGTTCCGACGGAGCTAAATTACTACAGGATAAAGAACGAATAGGAAATTTGGATTACGAAACAAAAAAGAGAGGGGTGCAACACGAGGACTTCCCAGGGGGTCACCCATCCTAGTACCACTCTCGCCCAAGCACGCTTAACTTCGGAGTTCTGATGGGATCCGGTGCATTAGTGCTGGTATGGTCGCACCCGCCATATTCCTTTCGCTTTATTCTTTTAAACTACCCCGTCCTGCGAAGCAGTGTGGCTTTTCTAGACCGAAATTCATTTTAAGCGTCAATTCAAGCATTTTCCTCTTATCCTTTTATTTATTTACTTTATTTTTTTTTTGTTATTGATTTGCACCCTGTTTTTTTCCCTCATCCCGCAACTCTAAATTATCATGAAATCAATCCTTCACGCTTGCAGTCAGGGGTGGCAATTCGGGTCCAAATCAGGTTGGCGGGTCGGGTTCGGGTCAACAGACCCGCCAGAAAATCTGTTGACCCGAACCCCGACCCGCCAACCCGTGACGGGTCAGGTATGCTGACCCGAACCCGAAGATTTCAGGTTTACGGGGCGGCGGGTCGACCCGAAATGACCCGAAACTTAATTTTAATTTATTAATTTATCACTGTAATTTCTAATAAAATCAATTTCCCACAAAACTAATTACATAATCAAGTAATAAAAATTTAAATAAATGATTCCAAATCAAATCTAAAATAAATTAAACACCGTAAAAGTGTTTTATCCCAAGCAAAATATAAAATAAATTAAAACAATATAAAAGTGAAAAATAATATAATATATTATTTGTCCAAGTATAATAATTTCAACTTCACACAAATTAAATAAATTCGTTTAGGATTAAGTAATTAATGCCTTTGAAAAAAAGAATAACTTAGTTTAGTTAGATAAAATTATTTTTATGTTTATTAAATTATTTTTAACTCGTAAACGGGTCATATCGGGTCATATCAGGTCACCACGGGTTGACCCGAAATCGACCGGTTTTCTTTTCGGGTTCATCGGGTCCAACCCGATTCTGACCCGAATTCCCGAAACCTCAACCCAAACCCATTAATTTCGTGTTATGCTCGTGTCGTGTTTTCAGGTCGTGTCGAAAATTGCCACCCCTAGTTGCGGTGATACATTTGCGCCGACAAATTTGAGCGACGATCCGGGCTTTGGTCGAGCCGTACCGTTCCTGATTTGTCTCGCGCCTTCAGACCCGCCTTCATGCTTCGACAAGAAGCAAAATATAAAGCAATCGTTCCGACGGAGCTAAATTACTACAGGATAAAGAACGAATAGGAAATTTGGATTTCGAAACAAAAAAGAGAGGGGTGCAACACGAGGACTTCCCAGGGGGTCACCCATCCTAGTACCACTCTCGCCCAAGCACGCTTAACTTCGGAGTTCTGATGGGATCCGGTGCATTAGTGCTGGTATGGTCGCACCAGCCATGTTCCTTTCGCTTTATTCTTTTAAACTACCCCGTCCTGCGAAGCAGTGTGGCTTTTCTTGACCGAAATTCATTTTAAGCGTCAATTCAAGCATTTTCCTCTTATCCTTTTATTTATTTACTTTATTTTTCTCTTTGTTATTGATTTGCACCCTGTTTTTTTCCCTCATCCCGCAACTCTAAATTATCATGAAATCAATCCTTCACACTTGCAGTCAGGGGTGGCAATTCGGGTCCAAATCAGGTTGGCGGGTCGGGTTCGGGTCAACAGACCCGCCAGAAAATCTGTTGACCCGAACCCCGACCCGCCAACCCGTGACGGGTCAGGTATGCTGACCCGAACCCGAAGATTTCAGGTTTACGGGGCGGCGGGTCGACCCGAAATGACCCGAAACTTAATTTTAATTTATTAATTTATCACTGTAATTTCTAATAAAATCAATTTCTCACAAAACTAATTACATAATCAAGTAATAAAAATTTAAATAAATGATTCCAAATCAAATCTAAAATAAATTAAACACCGTAAAAGTGTTTTATCCCAAGCAAAATATAAAATAAATTAAAACAATATAAAAGTGAAAAATAATATAATATATTATTTGTCCAAGTATAATAATTTCAACTTCACACAAATTAAATAAATTCGTTTAGGATTAAGTAATTAATGCCTTTGAAAAAAAGAATAACTTAGTTTAGTTAGATAAAATTATTTTTATGTTTATTAAATTATTTTTAACTCGTAAACGGGTCATATCGGGTCATATCAGGTCACCACGGGTTGACCCGAAATCGACCGGTTTTCTTTTCGGGTTCATCGGGTCCAACCCGATTCTGACCCGAATTCCCGAAACCTCAACCCAAACCCATTAATTTCGTGTTATGCTCGTGTCGTGTTTTCAGGTCGTGTCGAAAATTGCCACCCCTAGTTGCGGTGATACATTTGCGCCGACAAATTTGAGCGACGATCCGGGCTTTGGTCGAGCCGTACCGTTCCTGATTTGTCTCGCGCCTTCAGACCCGCCTTCATGCTTCGACAAGAAGCAAAATATAAAGCAATCGTTCCGACGGAGCTAAATTACTACAGGATAAAGAACGAATAGGAAATTTGGATTTCGAAACAAAAAAGAGAGGGGTGCAACACGAGGACTTCCCAGGGGGTCACCCATCCTAGTACCACTCTCGCCCAAGCACGCTTAACTTCGGAGTTCTGATGGGATCCGGTGCATTAGTGCTGGTATGGTCGCACCCGCCATGTTCCTTTCGCTTTATTCTTTTAAACTACCCCGTCCTGCGAAGCAGTGTGGCTTTTCTAGACCGAAATTCATTTTAAGCGTCAATTCAAGCATTTTCCTCTTATCCTTTTATTTATTTACTTTATTTTTTTTTGTTATTGATTTGCACCCTGTTTTTTTCCCTCATCCCGCAACTCTAAATTATCATGAAATCAATCCTTCACGCTTGCAGTCAGGGGTGGCAATTCGGGTCCAAATCAGGTTGGCGGGTCGGGTTCGGGTCAACAGACCCGCCAGAAAATCTGTTGACCCGAACCCCGACCCGCCAACCCGTGACGGGTCAGGTATGCTGACCCGAACCCGAAGATTTCAGGTTTACGGGGCGGCGGGTCGACCCGAAATGACCCGAAACTTAATTTTAATTTATTAATTTATCACTGTAATTTCTAATAAAATCAATTTCTCACAAAACTAATTACATAATCAAGTAATAAAAATTTAAATAAATGATTCCAAATCAAATCTAAAATAAATTAAACACCGTAAAAGTGTTTTATCCCAAGCAAAATATAAAATAAAATAAAACAATATAAAAGTGAAAAATAATATAATATATTATTTGTCCAAGTATAATAATTTCAACTTCACACAAATTAAATAAATTCGTTTAGGATTAAGTAATTAATGCCTTTGAAAAAAAGAATAACTTAGTTTAGTTAGATAAAATTATTTTTATGTTTATTAAATTATTTTTAACTCGTAAACGGGTCATATCGGGTCATATCAGGTCACCACGGGTTGACCCGAAATCGACCGGTTTTCTTTTCGGGTTCATCGGGTCCAACCGGATTCTGACCCGAATTCCCGAAACCTCAACCCAAACCCATTAATTTCGTGTTAGGCTCGTATCGTGTTTTCAGGTCGTGTCGAAAATTGCCACCCCTAGTTGCGGTGATACATTTCCGCCGACAAATTTGAGCGACGATCCGGGCTTTGATCGAGCCGTACCGTTCCTGATTTGTCTCGCGCCTTCAGACCCGCCTTCATGCTTCGACAAGAAGCAAAATATAAAGCAATCGTTCCGACGGAGCTAAATTACTACAGGATAAAGAACGAATAGGAAATTTGGATTTCGAAACAAAAAAGAGAGGGGTGCAACACGAGGACTTCCCAGGGGGTCACCCATCCTAGTACCACTCTCGCCCAAGCACGCTTAACTTCGGAGTTCTGATGGGATCCGGTGCATTAGTGCTGGTATGGTCGCACCCGCCATGTTCCTTTCGCTTTATTCTTTTAAACTACCCCGTCCTGCGAAGCAGTGTGGCTTTTCTAGACCGAAATTCATTTTAAGCGTCAATTCAAGCATTTTCCTCTTATCCTTTTATTTATTTACTTTATTTTTTTTTGTTATTGATTTGCACCCTGTTTTTTTCCCTCATCCCGCAACTCTAAATTATCATGAAATCAATCCTTCACGCTTGCAGTCAGGGGTGGCAATTCGGGTCCAAATCAGGTTGGCGGGTCGGGTTCGGGTCAACAGACCCGCCAGAAAATCTGTTGACCCGAACCCCGACCCGCCAACCCGTGACGGGTCAGGTATGCTGACCCGAACCCGAAGATTTCAGGTTTACGGGGCGGCGGGTCGACCCGAAATGACCCGAAACTTAATTTTAATTTATTAATTTATCACTGTAATTTCTAATAAAATCAATTTCCCACAAAACTAATTACATAATCAAGTAATAAAAATTTAAATAAATGATTCCAAATCAAATCTAAAATAAATTAAACACCGTAAAAGTGTTTTATCCCAAGCAAAATATAAAATAAATTAAAACAATATAAAAGTGAAAAATAATATAATATATTATTTGTCCAAGTATAATAATTTCAACTTCACACAAATTAAATAAATTCGTTTAGGATTAAGTAATTAATGCCTTTGAAAAAAAGAATAACTTAGTTTAGTTAGATAAAATTATTTTTATGTTTATTAAATTATTTTTAACTCGTAAACGGGTCATATCGGGTCATATCAGGTCACCACGGGTTGACCCGAAATCGACCGGTTTTCTTTTCGGGTTCATCGGGTCCAACCCGATTCTGACCCGAATTCCCGAAACCTCAACCCAAACCCATTAATTTCGTGTTATGCTCGTGTCGTGTTTTCAGGTCGTGTCGAAAATTGCCACCCCTAGTTGCGGTGATACATTTGCGCCGACAAATTTGAGCGACGATCCGGGCTTTGGTCGAGCCGTACCGTTCCTGATTTGTCTCGCGCCTTCAGACCCGCCTTCATGCTTCGACAAGAAGCAAAATATAAAGCAATCGTTCCGACGGAGCTAAATTACTACAGGATAAAGAACGAATAGGAAATTTGGATTACGAAACAAAAAAGAGAGGGGTGCAACACGAGGACTTCCCAGGGGGTCACCCATCCTAGTACCACTCTCGCCCAAGCACGCTTAACTTCGGAGTTCTGATGGGATCCGGTGCATTAGTGCTGGTATGGTCGCACCCGCCATATTCCTTTCGCTTTATTCTTTTAAACTACCCCGTCCTGCGAAGCAGTGTGGCTTTTCTAGACCGAAATTCATTTTAAGCGTCAATTCAAGCATTTTCCTCTTATCCTTTTATTTATTTACTTTATTTTTCTCTTTGTTATTGATTTGCACCCTGTTTTTTTCCCTCATCCCGCAACTCTAAATTATCATGAAATCAATCCTTCACGCTTGCAGTCAGGGGTGGCAATTCGGGTCCAAATCAGGTTGGCGGGTCGGGTTCGGGTCAACAGACCCGCCAGAAAATCTGTTGACCCGAACCCCGACCCGCCAACCCGTGACGGGTCAGGTATGCTGACCCGAACCCGAAGATTTCAGGTTTACGGGGCGGCGGGTCGACCCGAAATGACCCGAAACTTAATTTTAATTTATTAATTTATCACTGTAATTTCTAATAAAATCAATTTCTCACAAAACTAATTACATAATCAAGTAATAAAAATTTAAATAAATGATTCCAAATCAAATCTAAAATAAATTAAACACCGTAAAAGTGTTTTATCCCAAACAAAATATAAAATAAATTAAAACAATATAAAAGTGAAAAATAATATAATATATTATTTGTCCAAGTATAATAATTTCAACTTCACACAAATTAAATAAATTCGTTTAGGATTAAGTAATTAATGCCTTTGAAAAAAAGAATAACTTAGTTTAGTTAGATAAAATTATTTTTATGTTTATTAAATTATTTTTAACTCGTAAACGGGTCATATCGGGTCATATCAGGTCACCACGGGTTGACCCGAAATCGACCGGTTTTCTTTTCGGGTTCATCGGGTCCAACCCGATTCTGACCCGAATTCCCGAAACCTCAACCCAAACCCATTAATTTCGTGTTATGCTCGTGTCGTGTTTTCAGGTCGTGTCGAAAATTGCCACCCCTAGTTGCGGTGATACATTTGCGCCGACAAATTTGAGCGACGATCCGGGCTTTGGTCGAGCCGTACCGTTCCTGATTTGTCTCGCGCCTTCAGACCCGCCTTCATGCTTCGTCAAGAAGCAAAATATAAAGCAATCGTTCCGACGGAGCTAAATTACTACAGGATAAAGAACGAATAGGAAATTTGGATTTCGAAACAAAAAAGAGAGGGGTGCAACACGAGGACTTCCCAGGGGGTCACCCATCCTAGTACCACTCTCGCCCAAGCACGCTTAACTTCGGAGTTCTGATGGGATCCGGTGCATTAGTGCTGGTATGGTCGCACCCGCCATGTTCCTTTCGCTTTATTCTTTTAAACTACCCCGTCCTGCGAAGCAGTGTGGCTTTTCTTGACCGAAATTCATTTTAAGCGTCAATTCAAGCATTTTCCTCTTATCCTTTTATTTATTTACTTTATTTTTTTTTGTTATTGATTTGCACCCTGTTTTTTTCCCTCATCCCGCAACTCTAAATTATCATGAAATCAATCCTTCACGCTTGCAGTCAGGGGTGGCAATTCGGGTCCAAATCAGGTTGGCGGGTCGGGTTCGGGTCAACAGACCCGCCAGAAAATCTGTTGACCCGAACCCCGACCCGCCAACCCGTGACGGGTCAGGTATGCTGACCCGAACCCGAAGATTTCAGGTTTACGGGGCGGCGGGTCGACCCGAAATGACCCGAAACTTAATTTTAATTTATTAATTTATCACTGTAATTTCTAATAAAATCAATTTCTCACAAAACTAATTACATAATCAAGTAATAAAAATTTAAATAAATGATTCCAAATCAAATCTAAAATAAATTAAACACCGTAAAAGTGTTTTATCCCAAGCAAAATATAAAATAAAATAAAACAATATAAAAGTGAAAAATAATATAATATATTATTTGTCCAAGTATAATAATTTCAACTTCACACAAATTAAATAAATTCGTTTAGGATTAAGTAATTAATGCCTTTGAAAAAAAGAATAACTTAGTTTAGTTAGATAAAATTATTTTTATGTTTATTAAATTATTTTTAACTCGTAAACGGGTCATATCGGGTCATATCAGGTCACCACGGGTTGACCCGAAATCGACCGGTTTTCTTTTCGGGTTCATCGGGTCCAACCGGATTCTGACCCGAATTCCCGAAACCTCAACCCAAACCCATTAATTTCGTGTTAGGCTCGTATCGTGTTTTCAGGTCGTGTCGAAAATTGCCACCCCTAGTTGCGGTGATACATTTGCGCCGACAAATTTGAGCGACGATCCGGGCTTTGATCGAGCCGTACCGTTCCTGATTTGTCTCGCGCCTTCAGACCCGCCTTCATGCTTCGACAAGAAGCAAAATATAAAGCAATCGTTCCGACGGAGCTAAATTACTACAGGATAAAGAACGAATAGGAAATTTGGATTTCGAAACAAAAAAGAGAGGGGTGCAACACGAGGACTTCCCAGGGGGTCACCCATCCTAGTACCACTCTCGCCCAAGCACGCTTAACTTCGGAGTTCTGATGGGATCCGGTGCATTAGTGCTGGTATGGTCGCACCCGCCATGTTCCTTTCGCTTTATTCTTTTAAACTACCCCGTCCTGCGAAGCAGTGTGGCTTTTCTAGACCGAAATTCATTTTAAGCGTCAATTCAAGCATTTTCCTCTTATCCTTTTATTTATTTACTTTATTTTTTTTTGTTATTGATTTGCACCCTGTTTTTTTCCCTCATCCCGCAACTCTAAATTATCATGAAATCAATCCTTCACGCTTGCAGTCAGGGGTGGCAATTCGGGTCCAAATCAGGTTGGCGGGTCGGGTTCGGGTCAACAGACCCGCCAGAAAATCTGTTGACCCGAACCCCGACCCGCCAACCCGTGACGGGTCAGGTATGCTGACCCGAACCCGAAGATTTCAGGTTTACGGGGCGGCGGGTCGACCCGAAATGACCCGAAACTTAATTTTAATTTATTAATTTATCACTGTAATTTCTAATAAAATCAATTTCCCACAAAACTAATTACATAATCAAGTAATAAAAATTTAAATAAATGATTCCAAATCAAATCTAAAATAAATTAAACACCGTAAAAGTGTTTTATCCCAAGCAAAATATAAAATAAATTAAAACAATATAAAAGTGAAAAATAATATAATATATTATTTGTCCAAGTATAATAATTTCAACTTCACACAAATTAAATAAATTCGTTTAGGATTAAGTAATTAATGCCTTTGAAAAAAAGAATAACTTAGTTTAGTTAGATAAAATTATTTTTATGTTTATTAAATTATTTTTAACTCGTAAACGGGTCATATCGGGTCATATCAGGTCACCACGGGTTGACCCGAAATCGACCGGTTTTCTTTTCGGGTTCATCGGGTCCAACCCGATTCTGACCCGAATTCCCGAAACCTCAACCCAAACCCATTAATTTCGTGTTATGCTCGTGTCGTGTTTTCAGGTCGTGTCGAAAATTGCCACCCCTAGTTGCGGTGATACATTTGCGCCGACAAATTTGAGCGACGATCCGGGCTTTGGTCGAGCCGTACCGTTCCTGATTTGTCTCGCGCCTTCAGACCCGCCTTCATGCTTCGACAAGAAGCAAAATATAAAGCAATCGTTCCGACGGAGCTAAATTACTACAGGATAAAGAACGAATAGGAAATTTGGATTACGAAACAAAAAAGAGAGGGGTGCAACACGAGGACTTCCCAGGGGGTCACCCATCCTAGTACCACTCTCGCCCAAGCACGCTTAACTTCGGAGTTCTGATGGGATCCGGTGCATTAGTGCTGGTATGGTCGCACCCGCCATATTCCTTTCGCTTTATTCTTTTAAACTACCCCGTCCTGCGAAGCAGTGTGGCTTTTCTAGACCGAAATTCATTTTAAGCGTCAATTCAAGCATTTTCCTCTTATCCTTTTATTTATTTACTTTATTTTTTTTTTGTTATTGATTTGCACCCTGTTTTTTTCCCTCATCCCGCAACTCTAAATTATCATGAAATCAATCCTTCACGCTTGCAGTCAGGGGTGGCAATTCGGGTCCAAATCAGGTTGGCGGGTCGGGTTCGGGTCAACAGACCCGCCAGAAAATCTGTTGACCCGAACCCCGACCCGCCAACCCGTGACGGGTCAGGTATGCTGACCCGAACCCGAAGATTTCAGGTTTACGGGGCGGCGGGTCGACCCGAAATGACCCGAAACTTAATTTTAATTTATTAATTTATCACTGTAATTTCTAATAAAATCAATTTCCCACAAAACTAATTACATAATCAAGTAATAAAAATTTAAATAAATGATTCCAAATCAAATCTAAAATAAATTAAACACCGTAAAAGTGTTTTATCCCAAGCAAAATATAAAATAAATTAAAACAATATAAAAGTGAAAAATAATATAATATATTATTTGTCCAAGTATAATAATTTCAACTTCACACAAATTAAATAAATTCGTTTAGGATTAAGTAATTAATGCCTTTGAAAAAAAGAATAACTTAGTTTAGTTAGATAAAATTATTTTTATGTTTATTAAATTATTTTTAACTCGTAAACGGGTCATATCGGGTCATATCAGGTCACCACGGGTTGACCCGAAATCGACCGGTTTTCTTTTCGGGTTCATCGGGTCCAACCCGATTCTGACCCGAATTCCCGAAACCTCAACCCAAACCCATTAATTTCGTGTTATGCTCGTGTCGTGTTTTCAGGTCGTGTCGAAAATTGCCACCCCTAGTTGCGGTGATACATTTGCGCCGACAAATTTGAGCGACGATCCGGGCTTTGGTCGAGCCGTACCGTTCCTGATTTGTCTCGCGCCTTCAGACCCGCCTTCATGCTTCGACAAGAAGCAAAATATAAAGCAATCGTTCCGACGGAGCTAAATTACTACAGGATAAAGAACGAATAGGAAATTTGGATTTCGAAACAAAAAAGAGAGGGGTGCAACACGAGGACTTCCCAGGGGGTCACCCATCCTAGTACCACTCTCGCCCAAGCACGCTTAACTTCGGAGTTCTGATGGGATCCGGTGCATTAGTGCTGGTATGGTCGCACCAGCCATGTTCCTTTCGCTTTATTCTTTTAAACTACCCCGTCCTGCGAAGCAGTGTGGCTTTTCTTGACCGAAATTCATTTTAAGCGTCAATTCAAGCATTTTCCTCTTATCCTTTTATTTATTTACTTTATTTTTCTCTTTGTTATTGATTTGCACCCTGTTTTTTTCCCTCATCCCGCAACTCTAAATTATCATGAAATCAATCCTTCACACTTGCAGTCAGGGGTGGCAATTCGGGTCCAAATCAGGTTGGCGGGTCGGGTTCGGGTCAACAGACCCGCCAGAAAATCTGTTGACCCGAACCCCGACCCGCCAACCCGTGACGGGTCAGGTATGCTGACCCGAACCCGAAGATTTCAGGTTTACGGGGCGGCGGGTCGACCCGAAATGACCCGAAACTTAATTTTAATTTATTAATTTATCACTGTAATTTCTAATAAAATCAATTTCTCACAAAACTAATTACATAATCAAGTAATAAAAATTTAAATAAATGATTCCAAATCAAATCTAAAATAAATTAAACACCGTAAAAGTGTTTTATCCCAAGCAAAATATAAAATAAATTAAAACAATATAAAAGTGAAAAATAATATAATATATTATTTGTCCAAGTATAATAATTTCAACTTCACACAAATTAAATAAATTCGTTTAGGATTAAGTAATTAATGCCTTTGAAAAAAAGAATAACTTAGTTTAGTTAGATAAAATTATTTTTATGTTTATTAAATTATTTTTAACTCGTAAACGGGTCATATCGGGTCATATCAGGTCACCACGGGTTGACCCGAAATCGACCGGTTTTCTTTTCGGGTTCATCGGGTCCAACCCGATTCTGACCCGAATTCCCGAAACCTCAACCCAAACCCATTAATTTCGTGTTATGCTCGTGTCGTGTTTTCAGGTCGTGTCGAAAATTGCCACCCCTAGTTGCGGTGATACATTTGCGCCGACAAATTTGAGCGACGATCCGGGCTTTGGTCGAGCCGTACCGTTCCTGATTTGTCTCGCGCCTTCAGACCCGCCTTCATGCTTCGACAAGAAGCAAAATATAAAGCAATCGTTCCGACGGAGCTAAATTACTACAGGATAAAGAACGAATAGGAAATTTGGATTTCGAAACAAAAAAGAGAAGGGTGCAACACGAGGACTTCCCAGGGGGTCACCCATCCTAGTACCACTCTCGCCCAAGCACGCTTAACTTCGGAGTTCTGATGGGATCCGGTGCATTAGTGCTGGTATGGTCGCACCCGCCATGTTCCTTTCGCTTTATTCTTTTAAACTACCCCGTCCTGCGAAGCAGTGTGGCTTTTCTAGACCGAAATTCATTTTAAGCGTCAATTCAAGCATTTTCCTCTTATCCTTTTATTTATTTACTTTATTTTTTTTTGTTATTGATTTGCACCCTGTTTTTTTCCCTCATCCCGCAACTCTAAATTATCATGAAATCAATCCTTCACGCTTGCAGTCAGGGGTGGCAATTCGGGTCCAAATCAGGTTGGCGGGTCGGGTTCGGGTCAACAGACCCGCCAGAAAATCTGTTGACCCGAACCCCGACCCGCCAACCCGTGACGGGTCAGGTATGCTGACCCGAACCCGAAGATTTCAGGTTTACGGGGCGGCGGGTCGACCCGAAATGACCCGAAACTTAATTTTAATTTATTAATTTATCACTGTAATTTCTAATAAAATCAATTTCTCACAAAACTAATTACATAATCAAGTAATAAAAATTTAAATAAATGATTCCAAATCAAATCTAAAATAAATTAAACACCGTAAAAGTGTTTTATCCCAAGCAAAATATAAAATAAAATAAAATAATATAAAAGTGAAAAATAATATAATATATTATTTGTCCAAGTATAATAATTTCAACTTCACACAAATTAAATAAATTCGTTTAGGATTAAGTAATTAATGCCTTTGAAAAAAAGAATAACTTAGTTTAGTTAGATAAAATTATTTTTATGTTTATTAAATTATTTTTAACTCGTAAACGGGTCATATCGGGTCATATCAGGTCACCACGGGTTGACCCGAAATCGACCGGTTTTCTTTTCGGGTTCATCGGGTCCAACCGGATTCTGACCCGAATTCCCGAAACCTCAACCCAAACCCATTAATTTCGTGTTAGGCTCGTATCGTGTTTTCAGGTCGTGTCGAAAATTGCCACCCCTAGTTGCGGTGATACATTTCCGCCGACAAATTTGAGCGACGATCCGGGCTTTGATCGAGCCGTACCGTTCCTGATTTGTCTCGCGCCTTCAGACCCGCCTTCATGCTTCGACAAGAAGCAAAATATAAAGCAATCGTTCCGACGGAGATAAATTACTACAGGATAAAGAACGAATAGGAAATTTGGATTTCGAAACAAAAAAGAGAGGGGTGCAACACGAGGACTTCCCAGGGGGTCACCCATCCTAGTACCACTCTCGCCCAAGCACGCTTAACTTCGGAGTTCTGATGGGATCCGGTGCATTAGTGCTGGTATGGTCGCACCCGCCATGTTCCTTTCGCTTTATTCTTTTAAACTACCCCGTCCTGCGAAGCAGTGTGGCTTTTCTAGACCGAAATTCATTTTAAGCGTCAATTCAAGCATTTTCCTCTTATCCTTTTATTTATTTACTTTATTTTTCTTTTTGTTATTGATTTGCACCCTGTTTTTTTCCCTCATCCCGCAACTCTAAATTATCATGAAATCAATCCTTCACGCTTGCAGTCAGGGGTGGCAATTCGGGTCCAAATCAGGTTGGCGGGTCGGGTTCGGGTCAACAGACCCGCCAGAAAATCTGTTGACCCGAACCCCGACCCGCCAACCCGTGACGGGTCAGGTATGCTGACCCGAACCCGAAGATTTCAGGTTTACGGGGCGGCGGGTCGACCCGAAATGACCCGAAACTTAATTTTAATTTATTAATTTATCACTGTAATTTCTAATAAAATCAATTTCTCACAAAACTAATTACATAATCAAGTAATAAAAATTTAAATAAATGATTCCAAATCAAATCTAAAATAAATTAAACACCGTAAAAGTGTTTTATCCCAAGCAAAATATAAAATAAATTAAAACAATATAAAAGTGAAAAATAATATAATATATTATTTGTCCAAGTATAATAATTTCAACTTCACACAAATTAAATAAATTCGTTTAGGATTAAGTAATTAATGCCTTTGAAAAAAAGAATAACTTAGTTTAGTTAGATAAAATTATTTTTATGTTTATTAAATTATTTTTAACTCGTAAACGGGTCATATCGGGTCATATCAGGTCACCACGGGTTGACCCGAAATCGACCGGTTATCTTTTCGGGTTCATCGGGTCCAACCCGATTCTGACCCGAATTCCCGAAACCTCAACCCAAACCCATTAATTTCGTGTTAGGCTCGTGTCGTGTTTTCAGGTCGTGTCGAAAATTGCCACCCCTAGTTGCGGTGATACATTTGCGCCGACAAATTTGAGCGACGATCCGGGCTTTGATCGAGCCGTACCGTTCCTGATTTGTCTCGCGCCTTCAGACCCGCCTTCATGCTTCGACAAGAAGCAAAATATAAAGCAATCGTTCCGACGGAGCTAAATTACTACAGGATAAAGAACGAATAGGAAATTTGGATTTCGAAACAAAAAAGAGAGGGGTGCAACACGAGGACTTCCCAGGGGGTCACCCATCCTAGTACTACTCTCGCCCAAGCACGCTTAACTTCGGAGTTCTGATGGGATCCGGTGCATTAGTGCTGGTATGGTCGCACCAGCCATGTTCCTTTCGCTTTATTCTTTTAAACTACCCCGTCCTGCGAAGCAGTGTGGCTTTTCTTGACCGAAATTCATTTTAAGCGTCAATTCAAGCATTTTCCTTTTATCCTTTTATTTATTTACTTTATTTTTCTCTTTGTTATTGATTTGCACCCTGTTTTTTTCCCTCATCCCGCAACTCTAAATTATCATAAAATCAATCCTTCACGCTTGCAGTCAGGGGTGGCAATTCGGGTCCAAATCAGGTTGGCGGGTCGGGTTCGGGTCAACAGACCCGCCAGAAAATCTGTTGACCCGAACCCCGACCCGCCAACCCGTGACGGGTCAGGTATGCTGACCCGAACCCGAAGATTTCAGGTTTACGGGGCGGCGGGTCGACCCGAAATGACCCGAAACTTAATTTTAATTTATTAATTTATCACTGTAATTTCTAATAAAATCAATTTCTCACAAAACTAATTACATAATCAAGTAATAAAAATTTAAATAAATGATTCCAAATCAAATCTAAAATAAATTAAACACCGTAAAAGTGTTTTATCCCAAGCAAAATATAAAATAAATTAAAACAATATAAAAGTGAAAAATAATATAATATATTATTTGTCCAAGTATAATAATTTCAACTTCACACAAATTAAATAAATTCGTTTAGGATTAAGTAATTAATGCCTTTGAAAAAAAGAATAACTTAGTTTAGTTAGATAAAATTATTTTTATGTTTATTAAATTATTTTTAACTCGTAAACGGGTCATATCGGGTCATATCAGGTCACCACGGGTTGACCCGAAATCGACCGGTTTTCTTTTCGGGTTCATCGGGTCCAACCGGATTCTGACCCGAATTCCCGAAACCTCAACCCAAACCCATTAATTTCGTGTTAGGCTCGTATCGTGTTTTCAGGTCGTGTCGAAAATTGCCACCCCTAGTTGCGGTGATACATTTGCGCCGACAAATTTGAGCGACGATCCGGGCTTTGATCGAGCCGTACCGTTCCTGATTTGTCTCGCGCCTTCAGACCCGCCTTCATGCTTCGACAAGAAGCAAAATATAAAGCAATCGTTCCGACGGAGCTAAATTACTACAGGATAAAGAACGAATAGGAAATTTGGATTTCGAAACAAAAAAGAGAGGGGTGCAACACGAGGACTTCGCAGGGGGTCACCCATCCTAGTACCACTCTCGCCCAAGCACGCTTAACTTCGGAGTTCTGATGGGATCCGGTGCATTAGTGCTGGTATGGTCGCACCCGCCATGTTCCTTTCGCTTTATTCTTTTAAACTACCCCGTCCTGCGAAGCAGTGTGGCTTTTCTTGACCGAAATTCATTTTAAGCGTCAATTCAAGCATTTTCCTCTTATCCTTTTATTTATTTACTTTATTTTTCTCTTTGTTATTGATTTGCACCCTGTTTTTTCCCCTCATCCCGCAACTCTAAATTATCATGAAATCAATCCTTCACGCTTGCAGTCAGGGGTGGCAATTCGGGTCCAAATCAGGTTGGCGGGTCGGGTTCGGGTCAACAGACCCGCCAGAAAATCTGTTGACCCGAACCCCGACCCGCCAACCCGTGACGGGTCAGGTATGCTGACCCGAACCCGAAGATTTCAGGTTTACGGGGCGGCGGGTCGACCCGAAATGACCCGAAACTTAATTTTAATTTATTAATTTATCACTGTAATTTCTAATAAAATCAATTTCTCACAAAACTAATTACATAATCAAGTAATAAAAATTTAAATAAATGATTCCAAATCAAATCTAAAATAAATTAAACACCGTAAAAGTGTTTTATCCCAAGCAAAATATAAAATAAATTAAAACAATATAAAAGTGAAAAATAATATAATATATTATTTGTCCAAGTATAATAATTTCAACTTCACACAAATTAAATAAATTCGTTTAGGATTAAGTAATTAATGCCTTTGAAAAAAAGAATAACTTAGTTTAGTTAGATAAAATTATTTTTATTTTTATTAAATTATTTTTAACTCGTAAACGGGTCATATCGGGTCATATCAGGTCACCACGGGTTGACCCGAAATCGACCGGTTATCTTTTCGGGTTCATCGGGTCCAACCCGATTCTGACCCGAATTCCCGAAACCTCAACCCAAACCCATTAATTTCGTGTTAGGCTCGTGTCGTGTTTTCAGGTCATGTCGAAAATTGCCACCCCTAGTTGCGGTGATACATTTGCGCCGACAAATTTGAGCGACGATCCGGGCTTTGATCGAGCCGTACCGTTCCTGATTTGTCTCGCGCCTTCAGACCCGCCATCATGCTTCGACAAGAAGCAAAATATAAAGCAATCGTTCCGACGGAGCTAAATTACTACAGGATAAAGAACGAATAGGAAATTTGGATTTCGAAACAAAAAAGAGAGGGGTGCAACACGAGGACTTCCCAGGGGGTCACCCATCCTAGTACTACTCTCGCCCAAGCACGCTTAACTTCGGAGTTCTGATGGGATCCGGTGCATTAGTGCTGGTATGGTCGCACCAGCCATGTTCCTTTCGCTTTATTCTTTTAAACTACCCCGTCCTGCGAAGCAGTGTGGCTTTTCTTGACCGAAATTCATTTTAAGCGTCAATTCAAGCATTTTCCTCTTATCCTTTTATTTATTTACTTTATTTTTCTCTTTGTTATTGATTTGCACCCTGTTTTTTCCCCTCATCCCGCAACTCTAAATTATCATGAAATCAATCCTTCACGCTTGCAGTCAGGGGTGGCAATTCGGGTCCAAATCAGGTTGGCGGGTCGGGTTCGGGTCAACAGACCCGCCAGAAAATCTGTTGACCCGAACCCCGACCCGCCAACCCGTGACGGGTCAGGTATGCTGACCCGAACCCGAAGATTTCAGGTTTACGGGGCGGCGGGTCGACCCGAAATGACCCGAAACTTAATTTTAATTTATTAATTTATCACTGTAATTTCTAATAAAATCAATTTCTCACAAAACTAATTACATAATCAAGTAATAAAAATTTAAATAAATGATTCCAAATCAAATCTAAAATAAATTAAACACCGTAAAAGTGTTTTATCCCAAGCAAAATATAAAATAAATTAAAACAATATAAAAGTGAAAAATAATATAATATATTATTTGTCCAAGTATAATAATTTCAACTTCACACAAATTAAATAAATTCGTTTAGGATTAAGTAATTAATGCCTTTGAAAAAAAGAATAACTTAGTTTAGTTAGATAAAATTATTTTTATGTTTATTAAATTATTTTTAACTCGTAAACGGGTCATATCGGGTCATATCAGGTCACCACGGGTTGACCCGAAATCGACCGGTTATCTTTTCGGGTTCATCGGGTCCAACCCGATTCTGACCCGAATTCCCGAAACCTCAACCCAAACCCATTAATTTCGTGTTAGGCTCGTGTCGTGTTTTCAGGTCGTGTCGAAAATTGCCACCCCTAGTTGCGGTGATACATTTGCGCCGACAAATTTGAGCGACGATCCGGGCTTTGATCGAGCCGTACCGTTCCTGATTTGTCTCGCGCCTTCAGACCCGCCATCATGCTTCGACAAGAAGCAAAATATAAAGCAATCGTTCCGACGGAGCTAAATTACTACAGGATAAAGAACGAATAGGAAATTTGGATTTCGAAACAAAAAAGAGAGGGGTGCAACACGAGGACTTCCCAGGGGGTCACCCATCCTAGTACTACTCTCGCCCAAGCACGCTTAACTTCGGAGTTCTGATGGGATCCGGTGCATTAGTGCTGGTATGGTCGCACCAGCCATGTTCCTTTCGCTTTATTCTTTTAAACTACCCCGTCCTGCGAAGCAGTGTGGCTTTTCTTGACCGAAATTCATTTTAAGCGTCAATTCAAGCATTTTCCTCTTATCCTTTTATTTATTTACTTTATTTTTCTCTTTGTTATTGATTTGCACCCTGTTTTTTCCCCTCATCCCGCAACTCTAAATTATCATGAAATCAATCCTTCACGCTTGCAGTCAGGGGTGGCAATTCGGGTCCAAATCAGGTTGGCGGGTCGGGTTCGGGTCAACAGACCCGCCAGAAAATCTGTTGACCCGAACCCCGACCCGCCAACCCGTGACGGGTCAGGTATGCTGACCCGAACCCGAAGATTTCAGGTTTACGGGGCGGCGGGTCGACCCGAAATGACCCGAAACTTAATTTTAATTTATTAATTTATCACTGTAATTTCTAATAAAATCAATTTCTCACAAAACTAATTACATAATCAAGTAATAAAAATTTAAATAAATGATTCCAAATCAAATCTAAAATAAATTAAACACCGTAAAAGTGTTTTATCCCAAGCAAAATATAAAATAAATTAAAACAATATAAAAGTGAAAAATAATATAATATATTATTTGTCCAAGTATAATAATTTCAACTTCACACAAATTAAATAAATTCGTTTAGGATTAAGTAATTAATGCCTTTGAAAAAAAGAATAACTTAGTTTAGTTAGATAAAATTATTTTTATGTTTATTAAATTATTTTTAACTCGTAAACGGGTCATATCGGGTCATATCAGGTCACAACGGGTTGACCCGAAATCGACCGGTTTTCTTTTCGGGTTCATCGGGTCCAACCCGATTCTGACCCGAATTCCCGAAACCTCAACCCAAACCCATTAATTTCGTGTTATGCTCGTGTCGTGTTTTCAGGTCGTGTCGAAAATTGCCACCCCTAGTTGCGGTGATACATTTGCGCCGACAAATTTGAGCGACGATCCGGGCTTTGGTCGAGCCGTACCGTTCCTGATTTGTCTCGCGCCTTCAGACCCGCCTTCATGCTTCGACAAGAAGCAAAATATAAAGCAATCGTTCCGACGGAGCTAAATTACTACAGGATAAAGAACGAATAGGAAATTTGGATTTCGAAACAAAAAAGAGAGGGGTGCAACACGAGGACTTCCCAGGGGGTCACCCATCCTAGTACCACTCTCGCCCAAGCACGCTTAACTTCGGAGTTCTGATGGGATCCGGTGCATTAGTGCTAGTATGGTCGCACCAGCCATGTTCCTTTCGCTTTATTCTTTTAAACTACCCCGTCCTGCGAAGCAGTGTGGCTTTTCTTGACCGAAATTCATTTTAAGCGTCAATTCAAGCATTTTCCTCTTATCCTTTTATTTATTTACTTTATTTTTCTCTTTGTTATTGATTTGCACCCTGTTTTTTTCCCTCATCCCGCAACTCTAAATTATCATGAAATCAATCATTCACGCTTGCAGTCAGGGGTGGCAATTCGGGTCCAAATCAGGTTGGCGGGTCGGGTTCGGGTCAACAGACCCGCCAGAAAATCTGTTGACCCGAACCCCGACCCGCCAACCCGTGACGGGTCAGGTATGCTGACCCGAACCCGAAGATTTCAGGTTTACGGGGCGGCGGGTCGACCCGAAATGACCCGAAACTTAATTTTAATTTATTAATTTATCACTGTAATTTCTAATAAAATCAATTTCTCACAAAACTAATTACATAATCAAGTAATAAAAATTTAAATAAATGATTCCAAATCAAATCTAAAATAAATTAAACACCGTAAAAGTGTTTTATCCCAAGCAAAATATAAAATAAATTAAAACAATATAAAAGTGAAAAATAATATAATATATTATTTGTCCAAGTATAATAATTTCAACTTCACACAAATTAAATAAATTCGTTTAGGATTAAGTAATTAATGCCTTTGAAAAAAAGAATAACTTAGTTTAGTTAGATAAAATTATTTTTATGTTTATTAAATTATTTTTAACTCGTAAACGGGTCATATCGGGTCATATCAGGTCACCACGGGTTGACCCGAAATCGACCGGTTTTCTTTTCGGGTTCATCGGGTCCAACCCGATTCTGACCCGAATTCCCGAAACCTCAACCCAAACCCATTAATTTCGTGTTATGCTCGTGTCGTGTTTTCAGGTCGTGTCGAAAATTGCCACCCCTAGTTGCGGTGATACATTTGCGCCGACAAATTTGAGCGACGATCCGGGCTTTGGTCGAGCCGTACCGTTCCTGATTTGTCTCGCGCCTTCAGACCCGCCTTCATGCTTCGACAAGAAGCAAAATATAAAGCAATCGTTCCGACGGAGCTAAATTACTACAGGATAAAGAACGAATAGGAAATTTGGATTTCGAAACAAAAAAGAGAGGGGTGCAACACGAGGACTTCCCAGGGGGTCACCCATCCTAGTACCACTCTCGCCCAAGCACGCTTAACTTCGGATTTCTGATGGGATCCGGTGCATTAGTGCTGGTATGGTCGCACCAGCCATGTTCCTTTCGCTTTATTCTTTTAAACTACCCCGTCCTGCGAAGCAGTGTGGCTTTTCTTGACCGAAATTCATTTTAAGCGTCAATTCAAACATTTTCCTCTTATCCTTTTATTTATTTACTTTATTTTTCTCTTTGTTATTGATTTGCACCCTGTTTTTTTCCCTCATCCCGCAACTCTAAATTATCATGAAATCAATCCTTCACGCTTGCAGTCAGGGGTGGCAATTCGGGTCCAAATCAGGTTGGCGGGTCGGGTTCGGGTCAACAGACCCGCCAGAAAATCTGTTGACCCGAACCCCGACCCGCCAACCCGTGACGGGTCAGGTATGCTGACCCGAACCCGAAGATTTCAGGTTTACGGGGCGGCGGGTCGACCCGAAATGACCCGAAACTTAATTTTAATTTATTAATTTATCACTGTAATTTCTAATAAAATCAATTTCTCACAAAACTAATTACATAATCAAGTAATAAAAATTTAAATAAATGATTCCAAATCAAATCTAAAATAAATTAAACACCGTAAAAGTGTTTTATCCCAAGCAAAATATAAAATAAATTAAAACAATATAAAAGTGAAAAATAATATAATATATTATTTGTCCAAGTATAATAATTTCAACTTCACACAAATTAAATAAATTCGTTTAGGATTAAGTAATTAATGCCTTTGAAAAAAAGAATAACTTAGTTTAGTTAGATAAAATTATTTTTATGTTTATTAAATTATTTTTAACTCGTAAACGGGTCATATCGGGTCATATCAGGTCACCACGGGTTGACCCGAAATCGACCGGTTTCCTTTTCGGGTTCATCGGGTCCAACCCGATTCTGACCCGAATTCCCGAAACCTCAACCCAAACCCATTAATTTCGTGTTAGGTTCGTGTCGTGTTTTCAGGTCGTGTCGAAAATTGCCACCCCTAGTTGCGGTGATACATTTGCGCCGACAAATTTGAGCGACGATCCGGGCTTTGATCGAGCCGTACCGTTCCTGATTTGTCTCGCGCCTTCAGATCCTCCTTCACGCTTCGACAAGAAGCAAAATATTAAGCAATCGTTCCGACGGAGCTAAATTACTACAGGATAAAGAACGAATAGGAAATTTGGATTTCGAAACAAAAAAGAGAGGGGTGCAACACGAGGACTTCCCAGGGGGTCACCCATCCTAGTACTACTCTCGCCCAAGCACGCTTAACTTCGGAGTTCTGATGGGATCCGGTGCATTAGTGCTGGTATGATCGCACCCGCCATGTTCCTTTCGCTTTATTCTTTTAAACTACCCCGTCCTGCGAAGCAGTGTGGCTTTTCTAGACCGAAATTCATTTTAAGCGTCAATTCAAGCATTTTCCTCTTATCCTTTTATTTATTTACTTTATATTTTTTTTTGTTATTGATTTGCACCCTGTTTTTTTCCCTCATCCCGCAACTCTAAATTATCATGAAATCAATCCTTCACGCTTGCAGTCAGGGGTGGCAATTCGGGTCCAAATCAGGTTGGCGGGTCGGGTTCGGGTCAACAGACCCGCCAGAAAATCTGTTGACCCGAACCCCGACCCGCCAACCCGTGACGGGTCAGGTATGCTGACCCGAACCCGAAGATTTCAGGTTTACGGGGCGGCGGGTCGACCCGAAATGACCCGAAACTTAATTTTAATTTATTAATTTATCACTGTAATTTCTAATAAAATCAATTTCTCACAAAACTAATTACATAATCAAGTAATAAAAATTTAAATAAATGATTCCAAATCAAATCTAAAATAAATTAAACACCGTAAAAGTGTTTTATCCCAAGCAAAATATAAAATAAATTAAAACAATATAAAAGTGAAAAATAATATAATATATTATTTGTCCAAGTATAATAATTTCAACTTCACACAAATTAAATAAATTCGTTTAGGATTAAGTAATTAATGCCTTTGAAAAAAAGAATAACTTAGTTTAGTTAGATAAAATTATTTTTATGTTTATTAAATTATTTTTAACTCGTAAACGGGTCATATCGGGTCATATCAGGTCACCACGGGTTGACCCGAAATCGACCGGTTTTCTTTTCGGGTTCATCGGGTCCAACCCGATTCTGACCCGAATTCCCGAAATCTCAACCCAAACCCATTAATTTCGTGTTAGGCTCGTGTCGTGTTTTCAGGTCGTGTCGAAAATTGCCACCCCTAGTTGCGGTGATACATTTGCGCCGACAAATTTGAGCGACGATCCGGGCTTTGATCGAGCCGTACCGTTCCTGATTTGTCTCGCGCCTTCAGACCCGCCTTCATGCTTCGACAAGAAGCAAAATATAAAGCAATCGTTCCGACGGAGCTAAATTACTACAGGATAAAGAACGAATAGGAAATTTGGATTTCGAAACAAAAAAGAGAGGGGTGCAACACGAGGACTTCCCAGGGGGTCACCCATCCTAGTACCACTCTCGCCCAAGCACGCTTAACTTCGGAGTTCTGATGGGATCCGGTGCATTAGTGCTGGTATGGTCGCACCCGCCATGTTCCTTTCGCTTTATTCTTTTAAACTACCCCGTCCTGCGAAGCAGTGTGGCTTTTCTAGACCGAAATTCATTTTAAGCGTCAATTCAAGCATTTTCCTCTTATCCTTTTATTTATTTACTTTATTTTTCTTTTTGTTATTGATTTGCACCCTGTTTTTTTCCCTCATCCCGCAACTCTAAATTATCATGAAATCAATCCTTCACGCTTGCAGTCAGGGGTGGCAATTCGGGTCCAAATCAGGTTGGCGGGTCGGGTTCGGGTCAACAGACCCGCCAGAAAATCTGTTGACCCGAACCCCGACCCGCCAACCCGTGACGGGTCAGGTATGCTGACCCGAACCCGAAGATTTCAGGTTTACGGGGCGGCGGGTCGACCCGAAATGACCCGAAACTTAATTTTAATTTATTAATTTATCACTGTAATTTCTAATAAAATCAATTTCTCACAAAACTAATTACATAATCAAGTAATAAAAATTTAAATAAATGATTCCAAATCAAATCTAAAATAAATTAAACACCGTAAAAGTGTTTTATCCCAAGCAAAATATAAAATAAATTAAAACAATATAAAAGTGAAAAATAATATAATATATTATTTGTCCAAGTATAATAATTTCAACTTCACACAAATTAAATAAATTCGTTTAGGATTAAGTAATTAATGCCTTTGAAAAAAAGAATAACTTAGTTTAGTTAGATAAAATTATTTTTATGTTTATTAAATTATTTTTAACTCGTAAACGGGTCATATCGGGTCATATCAGGTCACCACGGGTTGACCCGAAATCGACCGGTTATCTTTTCGGGTTCATCGGGTCCAACCCGATTCTGACCCGAATTCCCGAAACCTCAACCCAAACCCATTAATTTCGTGTTAGGCTCGTGTCGTGTTTTCAGGTCGTGTCGAAAATTGCCACCCTTAGTTGCGGTGATACATTTGCGCCGACAAATTTGAGCGACGATCCGGGCTTTGATCGAGCCGTACCGTTCCTGATTTGTCTCGCGCCTTCAAACCCGCCTTCATGCTTCGACAAGAAGCAAAATGTAAAGCAATCGTTCCGACGGAGCTAAATTACTACAGGATAAAGAACGAATAGGAAATTTGGATTTCGAAACAAAAAAGAGAGGGGTGCAACACGAGGACTTCCCAGGGGGTCACCCATCCTAGTACCACTCTCGCCCAAGCACGCTTAACTTCGGAGTTCTGATGGGATCCGGTGCATTAGTGCTGGTATGGTCGCACCAGCCATGTTCCTTTCGCTTTATTCTTTTAAACTACCCCGTCCTGCGAAGCAGTGTGGCTTTTCTTGACCGAAATTCATTTTAAGCGTCAATTCAAGCATTTTCCTCTTATCCTTTTATTTATTTACTTTATTTTTCTCTTTGTTATTGATTTGCACCCTGTTTTTTTCCCTCATCCCGCAACTCTAAATTATCATGAAATCAATCCTTCACGCTTGCAGTCAGGGGTGGCAATTCGGGTCCAAATCAGGTTGGCGGGTCAGGTTCGGGTCAACAGACCCGCCAGAAAATCTGTTGACCCGAACCCCGACCCGCCAACCCGTGACGGGTCAGGTATGCTGACCCGAACCCGAAGATTTCAGGTTTACGGGGCGGCGGGTCGACCCGAAATGACCCGAAACTTAATTTTAATTTATTAATTTATCACTGTAATTTCTAATAAAATCAATTTCTCACAAAACTAATTACATAATCAAGTAATAAAAATTTAAATAAATGATTCCAAATCAAATCTAAAATAAATTAAACACCGTAAAAGTGTTTTATCCCAAGCAAAATATAAAATAAATTAAAACAATATAAAAGTGAAAAATAATATAATATATTATTTGTCCAAGTATAATAATTTCAACTTCACACAAATTAAATAAATTCGTTTAGGATTAAGTAATTAATGCCTTTGAAAAAAAGAATAACTTAGTTTAGTTAGATAAAATTATTTTTATGTTTATTAAATTATTTTTAACTCGTAAACGGGTCATATCGGGTCATATCAGGTCACCACGGGTTGACCCGAAATCGACCGGTTATCTTTTCGGGTTCATCGGGTCCAACCCGATTCTGACCCGAATTCCCGAAACCTCAACCCAAACCCATTAATTTCGTGTTAGTCTCGTGTCGTGTTTTCAGGTCGTGTCGAAAATTACCACCCCTAGTTGCGGTGATACATTTGCGCCGACAAATTTGAGCGACGATCCGGGCTTTGATCGAGCCGTACCGTTCCTGATTTGTCTCGCGCCTTCAGATCCGCCTTCATGCTTCGACAAGAAGCAAAATATAAAGCAATCGTTCCGACGGAGCTAAATTACTACAGGATAAAGAACGAATAGGAAATTTGGATTTCGAAACAAAAAAGAGAGGGGTGCAACACGAGGACTTCCCAGGGGGTCACCCATCCTAGTACTACTCTCGCCCAAGCACGCTTAACTTCGGAGTTCTGATGGGATCCGGTGCATTAGTGCTGGTATGGTCGCACCAGCCATGTTCCTTTCGCTTTATTCTTTTAAACTACCCCGTCCTGCGAAGCAGTGTGGCTGTTCTTGACCGAAATTCATTTTAAGCGTCAATTCAAGCATTTTCCTCTTATCCTTTTATTTACTTACTTTATTTTTCTCTTTGTTATTGATTTGCACCCTGTTTTTTTCCCTCATCCCGCAACTCTAAATTATCATGAAATCAATCCTTCACGCTTGCAGTCAGGGGTGGCAATTCGGGTCCAAATCAGGTTGGCGGGTCGGGTTCGGGTCAACAGACCCGCCAGAAAATCTGTTGACCCGAACCCCGACCCGCCAACCCGTGACGGGTCAGGTATGCTGACCCGAACCCGAAGATTTCAGGTTTACGGGGCGGCGGGTCGACCCGAAATGACCCGAAACTTAATTTTAATTTATTAATTTATCACTGTAATTTCTAATAAAATCAATTTCTCACAAAACTAATTACAGAATCAAGTAATAAAAATTTAAATAAATGATTCCAAATCAAATCTAAAATAAATTAAACACCGTAAAAGTGTTTTATCCCAAGCAAAATATAAAATAAATTAAAACAATATAAAAGTGAAAAATAATATAATATATTATTTGTCCAAGTATAATAATTTCAACTTCACGCAAATTAAATAAATTCGTTTAGGATTAAGTAATTAATGCCTTTGAAAAAAAGAATAACTTAGTTTAGTTAGATAAAATTATTTTTATGTTTATTAAATTATTTTTAACTCGTAAACGGGTCATATCGGGTCATATCAGGTCACCACGGGTTGACCCGAAATCGACCGGTTTTCTTTTCGGGTTCATCGGGTCCAACCCGATTCTGACCCGAATTCCCGAAACCTCAACCCAAACCCATTAATTTCGTGTTAGGCTCGTGTCGTGTTTTCAGGTCGTGTCGAAAATTGCCACCCCTAGTTGCGGTGATACATTTGCGCCGACAAATTTGAGCGACGATCCGGGCTTTGATCGAGCCGTACCGTTCCTGATTTGTCTCGCGCCTTCAGACCCGCCTTCATGCTTCGACAAGAAGCAAAATATAAAGCAATCGTTCCGACGGAGCTAAATTACTACAGGATAAAGAACGAATAGGAAATTTGGATTTCGAAACAAAAAAGAGAGGGGTGCAACACGAGGACTTCCCAGGGGGTCACCCATCCTAGTACCACTCTCGCCCAAGCACGCTTAACTTCGGAGTTCTGATGGGATCCGGTGCATTAGTGCTGGTATGGTCGCACCCGCCATGTTCCTTTCGCTTTATTCTTTTAAACTACCCCGTCCTGCGAAGCAGTGTGGCTTTTCTAGACCGAAATTCATTTTAAGCGTCAATTCAAGCATTTTCCTCTTATCCTTTTATTTATTTACTTTATTTTTTTTTTGTTATTGATTTGCACCCTGTTTTTTTCCCTCATCCCGCAACTCTAAATTATCATGAAATCAATCCTTCACGCTTGCAGTCAGGGGTGGCAATTCGGGTCCAAATCAGGTTGGCGGGTCGGGTTCGGGTCAACAGACCCGCCAGAAAATCTGTTGACCCGAACCCCGACCCGCCAACCCGTGACGGGTCAGGTATGCTGACCCGAACCCGAAGATTTCAGGTTTACGGGGCGGCGGGTCGACCCGAAATGACCCGAAACTTAATTTTAATTTATTAATTTATCACTGTAATTTCTAATAAAATCAATTTCTCACAAAACTAATTACATAATCAAGTAATAAAAATTTAAATAAATGATTCCAAATCAAATCTAAAATAAATTAAACACCGTAAAAGTGTTTTATCCCAAGCAAAATATAAAATAAATTAAAACAATATAAAAGTGAAAAATAATATAATATATTATTTGTCCAAGTATAATAATTTAAACTTCACACAAATTAAATAAATTCGTTTAGGATTAAGTAATTAATGCCTTTGAAAAAAAGAATAACTTAGTTTAGTTAGATAAAATTATTGTTATGTTTATTAAATTATTTTTAACTCGTAAACGGGTCATATCGGGTCATATCAGGTCACCACGGGTTGACCCGAAATCGACCGGTTTTCTTTTCGGGTTCATCGGGTCCAACCGGATTCTGACCCGAATTCCCGAAACCTCAACCCAAACCCATTAATTTCGTGTTAGGCTCGTGTCGTGTTTTCAGGTCGTGTCGAAAATTGCCACCCCTAGTTGCGGTGATACATTTGCGCCGACAAATTTGAGCGACGATCCGGGCTTTGATCGAGCCGTACCGTTCCTGATTTGTCTCGCGCCTTCAGATCCTCCTTCACGCTTCGACAAGAAGCAAAATATTAAGCAATCGTTCCGACGGAGCTAAATTACTACAGGATAAAGAACGAATAGGAAATTTGGATTTCGAAACAAAAAAGAGAGGGGTGCAACACGAGGACTTCCCAGGGGGTCACCCATCCTAGTACCACTCTCGCCCAAGCACGCTTAACTTCGGAGTTCTGATGGGATCCGGTGCATTAGTGCTGGTATGGTCGCACCAGCCATGTTCCTTTCGCTTTATTCTTTTAAACTACCCCGTCCTGCGAAGCAGTGTGGCTTTTCTTGACCGAAATTCATTTTAAGCGTCAATTCAAGCATTTTCCTCTTATCCTTTTATTTATTTACTTTATTTTTCTCTTTGTTATTGATTTGCACCCTGTTTTTTTCCCTCATCCCGCAACTCTAAATTATCATGAAATCAATCCTTCACGCTTGCAGTCAGGGGTGGCAATTCGGGTCCAAATCAGGTTGGCGGGTCGGGTTCGGGTCAACAGACCCGCCAGAAAATCTGTTGACCCGAACCCCGACCCGCCAACCCGTGACGGGTCAGGTATGCTGACCCGAACCCGAAGATTTCAGGTTTACGGGGCGGCGGGTCGACCCGAAATGACCCGAAACTTAATTTTAATTTATTAATTTATCACTGTAATTTCTAATAAAATCAATTTCTCACAAAACTAATTACATAATCAAGTAATAAAAATTTAAATAAATGATTCCAAATCAAATCTAAAATAAATTAAACACCGTAAAAGTGTTTTATCCCAAGCAAAATATAAAATAAATTAAAACAATATAAAAGTGAAAAATAATATAATATATTATTTGTCCAAGTATAATAATTTCAACTTCACACAAATTAAATAAATTCGTTTAGGATTAAGTAATTAATGCCTTTGAAAAAAAGAATAACTTAGTTTAGTTAGATAAAATTATTTTTATGTTTATTAAATTATTTTTAACTCGTAAACGGGTCATATCGGGTCATATCAGGTCACCACGGGTTGACCCGAAATCGACCGGTTTTCTTTTCGGGTTCATCGGGTCCAACCCGATTCTGACCCGAATTCCCGAAATCTCAACCCAAACCCATTAATTTCGTGTTAGGCTCGTGTCGTGTTTTCAGGTCGTGTCGAAAATTGCCACCCCTAGTTGCGGTGATACATTTGCGCCGACAAATTTGAGCGACGATCCGGGCTTTGATCGAGCCGTACCGTTCCTGATTTGTCTCGCGCCGTCAGACCCGCCTTCATGCTTCGACAAGAAGCAAAATATAAAGCAATCGTTCCGACGGAGCTAAATTACTACAGGATAAAGAACGAATAGGAAATTTGGATTTCGAAACAAAAAAGAGAGGGGTGCAACACGAGGACTTCCCAGGGGGTCACCCATCCTAGTACCACTCTCGCCCAAGCACGCTTAACTTCGGAGTTCTGATGGGATCCGGTGCATTAGTGCTGGTATGGTCGCACCCGCCATGTTCCTTTCGCTTTATTCTTTTAAACTACCCCGTCCTGCGAAGCAGTGTGGCTTTTCTAGACCGAAATTCATTTTAAGCGTCAATTCAAGCATTTTCCTCTTATCCTTTTATTTATTTACTTTATTTTTTTTTTGTTATTGATTTGCACCCTGTTTTTTTCCCTCATCCCGCAACTCTAAATTATCATGAAATCAATCCTTCACGCTTGCAGTCAGGGGTGGCAATTCGGGTCCAAATCAGGTTGGCGGGTCGGGTTCGGGTCAACAGACCCGCCAGAAAATCTGTTGACCCGAACCCCGACCCGCCAACCCGTGACGGGTCAGGTATGCTGACCCGAACCCGAAGATTTCAGGTTTACGGGGCGGCGGGTCGACCCGAAATGACCCGAAACTTAATTTTAATTTATTAATTTATCACTGTAATTTCTAATAAAATCAATTTCTCACAAAACTAATTACATAATCAAGTAATAAAAATTTAAATAAATGATTCCAAATCAAATCTAAAATAAATTAAACACCGTAAAAGTGTTTTATCCCAAGCAAAATATAAAATAAATTAAAACAATATAAAAGTGAAAAATAATATAATATATTATTTGTCCAAGTATAATAATTTAAACTTCACACAAATTAAATAAATTCGTTTAGGATTAAGTAATTAATGCCTTTGAAAAAAAGAATAACTTAGTTTAGTTAGATAAAATTATTGTTATGTTTATTAAATTATTTTTAACTCGTAAACGGGTCATATCGGGTCATATCAGGTCACCACGGGTTGACCCGAAATCGACCGGTTTTCTTTTCGGGTTCATCGGGTCCAACCGGATTCTGACCCGAATTCCCGAAACCTCAACCCAAACCCATTAATTTCGTGTTAGGCTCGTGTCGTGTTTTCAGGTCGTGTCGAAAATTGCCACCCCTAGTTGCGGTGATACATTTGCGCCGACAAATTTGAGCGACGATCCGGGCTTTGATCGAGCCGTACCGTTCCTGATTTGTCTCGCGCCTTCAGATCCTCCTTCACGCTTCGACAAGAAGCAAAATATTAAGCAATCGTTCCGACGGAGCTAAATTACTACAGGATAAAGAACGAATAGGAAATTTGGATTTCGAAACAAAAAAGAGAGGGGTGCAACACGAGGACTTCCCAGGGGGTCACCCATCCTAGTACCACTCTCGCCCAAGCACGCTTAACTTCGGAGTTCTGATGGGATCCGGTGCATTAGTGCTGGTATGGTCGCACCAGCCATGTTCCTTTCGCTTTATTCTTTTAAACTACCCCGTCCTGCGAAGCAGTGTGGCTTTTCTTGACCGAAATTCATTTTAAGCGTCAATTCAAGCATTTTCCTCTTATCCTTTTATTTATTTACTTTATTTTTCTCTTTGTTATTGATTTGCACCCTGTTTTTTTCCCTCATCCCGCAACTCTAAATTATCATGAAATCAATCCTTCACGCTTGCAGTCAGGGGTGGCAATTCGGGTCCAAATCAGGTTGGCGGGTCGGGTTCGGGTCAACAGACCCGCCAGAAAATCTGTTGACCCGAACCCCGACCCGCCAACCCGTGACGGGTCAGGTATGCTGACCCGAACCCGAAGATTTCAGGTTTACGGGGCGGCGGGTCGACCCGAAATGACCCGAAACTTAATTTTAATTTATTAATTTATCACTGTAATTTCTAATAAAATCAATTTCTCACAAAACTAATTACATAATCAAGAATCGAAGCTTAAAATGAATTTCGATCTAGAAAAGCCACACTGTTTCGCAGCACGGGGTGGTTTAAAAGAATAAAGCGAAAGGAACATGGCGGGTGCGATCATACCAGCACTAATGCACCGGATCCCATCAGAACTCCGAAGTTAAGCGTGCTTGGGCGAGAGTGGTACTAGGATGGGTGACCCCCTGGGAAGTCCTCGTGTTGCACCCCTCTCTTTTTTGTTTCGAAATCCAAATTTCCTATTCGTTCTTTATCCTGTAGTAATTTAGCTCCGTCGGAACGATTGCTTTATATTTTGCTTCTTGTCGAAGCATGAAGGCGGGTCTGAAGGCGCGAGACAAATCAGGAACGGTACGGCTCGATCAAAGCCCGGATCGTCGCTCAAATTTGTCGGCGCAAATGTATCACCGCAACTAGGGGTGGCAATTTTCGACACGACCTGAAAACACGATACGAGCCTAACACGAAATTAATGGGTTTGGGTTGAGGTTTCGGGAATTCGGGTCAGAATCCGGTTGGACCCGATGAACCCGAAAAGAAAACCGGTCGATTTCGGGTCAACCCGTGGTGACCTGATATGACCCGATATGACCCGTTTACGAGTTAAAAATAATTTAATAAACATAAAAATAATTTTATCTAACTAAACTAAGTTATTCTTTTTTTCAAAGGCATTAATTACTTAATCCTAAACGAATTTATTTAATTTGTGTGAAGTTTAAATTATTATACTTGGACAAATAATATATTATATTATTTTTCACTTTTATATTGTTTTAATTTATTTTATATTTTGCTTGGGATAAAACACTTTTACGGTGTTTAATTTATTTTAGATTTGATTTGGAATCATTTATTTAAATTTTTATTACTTGATTATGTAATTAGTTTTGTGAGAAATTGATTTTATTAGAAATTACAGTGATAAATTAATAAATTAAAATTAAGTTTCGGGTCATTTCGGGTCGACCCGCCGCCCCGTAAACCTGAAATCTTCGGGTTCGGGTCAGCATACCTGACCCGTCACGGGTTGGCGGGTCGGGGTTCGGGTCAACAGATTTTCTGGCGGGTCTGTTGACCCGAACCCGACCCGCCAACCTGATTTGGACCCGAATTGCCACCCCTGACTGCAAGCGTGAAGGATTGATTTCATGATAATTTAGAGTTGCGGGATGAGGGAAAAAAACAGGGTGCAAATCAATAACAAAAAAAAAATAAAGTAAATAAATAAAAGGATAAGAGGAAAATGCTTGAATTGACGCTTAAAATGAATTTCGGTCTAGAAAAGCCACACTGCTTCGCAGGACGGGGTAGTTTAAAAGAATAAAGCGAAAGGAACATGGCGGGTGCGACCATACCAGCACTAATGCACCGGATCCCATCAGAACTCCGAAGTTAAGCGTGCTTGGGCGAGAGTGGTACTAGGATGGGTGACCCCCTGGGAAGTCCTCGTGTTGCACCCCTCTCTTTTTTGTTTCGAAATCCAAATTTCCTATTCGTTCTTTATCCTGTAGTAATTTAGCTCCGTCGGAACGATTGCTTTATATTTTGCTTCTTGTCGAAGCGTGAAGGAGGATCTGAAGGCGCGAGACAAATCAGGAACGGTACGGCTCGATCAAAGCCCGGATCGTCGCTCAAATTTGTCGGCGCAAATGTATCACCGCAACTAGTGGTGGCAATTTTCGACACGACCTGAAAACACGACACGAGCCTAACACGAAATTAATGGGTTTGGGTTGAGGTTTCGGGAATTCGGGTCAGAATCCGGTTGGACCCGATGAACCCGAAAAGAAAACCGGTCGATTTCGGGTCAACCCGTGGTGACCTGATATGACCCGATATGACCCGTTTACGAGTTAAAAATAATTTAATAAACATAAAAATAATTTTATCTAACTAAACTAAGTTATTCTTTTTTTCAAAGGCATTAATTACTTAATCCTAAACGAATTTATTTAATTTGTGTGAAGTTGAAATTATTATACTTGGACAAATAATATATTATATTATTTTTCACTTTTATATTGTTTTAATTTATTTTATATTTTGCTTGGGATAAAACACTTTTACGGTGTTTAATTTATTTTAGATTTGATTTGGAATCATTTATTTAAATTTTTATTACTTGATTATGTAATTAGTTTTGTGAGAAATTGATTTTATTAGAAATTACAGTGATAAATTAATAAATTAAAATTAAGTTTCGGGTCATTTCGGGTCGACCCGCCGCCCCGTAAACCTGAAATCTTCGGGTTCGGGTCAGCATACCTGACCCGTCACGGGTTGGCGGGTCGGGGTTCGGGTCAACAGATTTTCTGGCGGGTCTGTTGACCCGAACCCGACCCGCCAACCTGATTTGGACCCGAATTGCCACCCCTGACTGCAAGCGTGAAGGATTGATTTCATGATAATTTAGAGTTGCGGGATGAGGGAAAAAAACAGGGTGCAAATCAATAACAAAAAAAAAATAAAGTAAATAAATAAAAGGATAAGAGGAAAATGCTTGAATTGACGCTTAAAATGAATTTCGGTCTAGAAAAGCCACACTGCTTCGCAGGACGGGGTAGTTTAAAAGAATAAAGCGAAAGGAACATGGCGGGTGCGACCATACCAGCACTAATGCACCGGATCCCATCAGAACTCCGAAGTTAAGCGTGCTTGGGCGAGAGTGGTACTAGGATGGGTGACCCCCTGGGAAGTCCTCGTGTTGCACCCCTCTCTTTTTTGTTTCGAAATCCAAATTTCCTATTCGTTCTTTATCCTGTAGTAATTTAGCTCCGTCGGAACGATTGCTTTATATTTTGCTTCTTGTCGAAGCATGAAGGCGGGTCTGAAGGCGCGAGACAAATCAGGAACGGTACGGCTCGATCAAAGCCCGGATCGTCGCTCAAATTTGTCGGCGCAAATGTATCACCGCAACTAGGGGTGGCAATTTTCGACACGACCTGAAAACACGACACGAGCCTAACACGAAATTAATGGGTTTGGGTTGAGATTTCGGGAATTCGGGTCAGAATCGGGTTGGACCCGATGAACCCGAAAAGAAAACCGGTCGATTTCGGGTCAACCCGTGGTGACCTGATATGACCCGATATGACCCGTTTACGAGTTAAAAATAATTTAATAAACATAAAAATAATTTTATCTAACTAAACTAAGTTATTCTTTTTTTCAAAGGCATTAATTACTTAATCCTAAACGAATTTATTTAATTTGTGTGAAGTTGAAATTATTATACTTGGACAAATAATATATTATATTATTTTTCACTTTTATATTGTTTTAATTTATTTTATATTTTGCTTGGGATAAAACACTTTTACGGTGTTTAATTTATTTTAGATTTGATTTGGAATCATTTATTTAAATTTTTATTACTTGATTATGTAATTAGTTTTGTGAGAAATTGATTTTATTAGAAATTACAGTGATAAATTAATAAATTAAAATTAAGTTTCGGGTCATTTCGGGTCGACCCGCCGCCCCGTAAACCTGAAATCTTCGGGTTCGGGTCAGCATACCTGACCCGTCACGGGTTGGCGGGTCGGGGTTCGGGTCAACAGATTTTCTGGCGGGTCTGTTGACCCGAACCCGACCCGCCAACCTGATTTGGACCCGAATTGCCACCCCTGACTGCAAGCGTGAAGGATTGATTTCATGATAATTTAGAGTTGCGGGATGAGGGAAAAAAACAGGGTGCAAATCAATAACAAAGAGAAAAATAAAGTAAATAAATAAAAGGATAAGAGGAAAATGCTTGAATTGACGCTTAAAATGAATTTCGGTCAAGAAAAGCCACACTGCTTCGCAGGACGGGGTAGTTTAAAAGAATAAAGCGAAAGGAACATGGCTGGTGCGACCATACCAGCACTAATGCACCGGATCCCATCAGAACTCCGAAGTTAAGCGTGCTTGGGCGAGAGTGGTACTAGGATGGGTGACCCCCTGGGAAGTCCTCGTGTTGCACCCCTCTCTTTTTTGTTTCGAAATCCAAATTTCCTATTCGTTCTTTATCCTGTAGTAATTTAGCTCCGTCGGAACGATTGCTTAATATTTTGCTTCTTGTCGAAGCGTGAAGGAGGATCTGAAGGCGCGAGACAAATCAGGAACGGTACGGCTCGATCAAAGCCCGGATCGTCGCTCAAATTTGTCGGCGCAAATGTATCACCGCAACTAGGGGTGGCAATTTTCGACACGACCTGAAAACACGACACGAGCCTAACACGAAATTAATGGGTTTGGGTTGAGGTTTCGGGAATTCGGGTCAGAATCCGGTTGGACCCGATGAACCCGAAAAGAAAACCGGTCGATTTCGGGTCAACCCGTGGTGACCTGATATGACCCGATATGACCCGTTTACGAGTTAAAAATAATTTAATAAACATAAAAATAATTTTATCTAACTAAACTAAGTTATTCTTTTTTTCAAAGGCATTAATTACTTAATCCTAAACGAATTTATTTAATTTGTGTGAAGTTGAAATTATTATACTTGGACAAATAATATATTATATTATTTTTCACTTTTATATTGTTTTAATTTATTTTATATTTTGCTTGGGATAAAACACTTTTACGGTGTTTAATTTATTTTAGATTTGATTTGGAATCATTTATTTAAATTTTTATTACTTGATTATGTAATTAGTTTTGTGGGAAATTGATTTTATTAGAAATTACAGTGATAAATTAATAAATTAAAATTAAGTTTCGGGTCATTTCGGGTCGACCCGCCGCCCCGTAAACCTGAAATCTTCGGGTTCGGGTCAGCATACCTGACCCGTCACGGGTTGGCGGGTCGGGGTTCGGGTCAACAGATTTTCTGGCGGGTCTGTTGACCCGAACCCGACCCGCCAACCTGATTTGGACCCGAATTGCCACCCCTGACTGCAAGCGTGAAGGATTGATTTCATGATAATTTAGAGTTGCGGGATGAGGGAAAAAAACAGGGTGCAAATCAATAACAAAAAGAAAAATAAAGTAAATAAATAAAAGGATAAGAGGAAAATGCTTGAATTGACGCTTAAAATGAATTTCGGTCTAGAAAAGCCACACTGCTTCGCAGGACGGGGTAGTTTAAAAGAATAAAGCGAAAGGAACATGGCGGGTGCGACCATACCAGCACTAATGCACCGGATCCCATCAGAACTCCGAAGTTAAGCGTGCTTGGGCGAGAGTGGTACTAGGATGGGTGACCCCCTGGGAAGTCCTCGTGTTGCACCCCTCTCTTTTTTGTTTCGAAATCCAAATTTCCTATTCGTTCTTTATCCTGTAGTAATTTAGCTCCGTCGGAACGATTGCTTTATATTTTGCTTCTTGTCGAAGCATGAAGGCGGGTCTGAAGGCGCGAGACAAATCAGGAACGGTACGGCTCGATCAAAGCCCGGATCGTCGCTCAAATTTGTCGGCGCAAATGTATCACCGCAACTAGGGGTGGCAATTTTCGACACGACCTGAAAACACGACACGAGCCTAACACGAAATTAATGGGTTTGGGTTGAGATTTCGGGAATTCGGGTCAGAATCGGGTTGGACCCGATGAACCCGAAAAGAAAACCGGTCGATTTCGGGTCAACCCGTGGTGACCTGATATGACCCGATATGACCCGTTTACGAGTTAAAAATAATTTAATAAACATAAAAATAATTTTATCTAACTAAACTAAGTTATTCTTTTTTTCAAAGGCATTAATTACTTAATCCTAAACGAATTTATTTAATTTGTGTGAAGTTGAAATTATTATACTTGGACAAATAATATATTATATTATTTTTCACTTTTATATTGTTTTAATTTATTTTATATTTTGCTTGGGATAAAACACTTTTACGGTGTTTAATTTATTTTAGATTTGATTTGGAATCATTTATTTAAATTTTTATTACTTGATTATGTAATTAGTTTTGTGAGAAATTGATTTTATTAGAAATTACAGTGATAAATTAATAAATTAAAATTAAGTTTCGGGTCATTTCGGGTCGACCCGCCGCCCCGTAAACCTGAAATCTTCGGGTTCGGGTCAGCATACCTGACCCGTCACGGGTTGGCGGGTCGGGGTTCGGGTCAACAGATTTTCTGGCGGGTCTGTTGACCCGAACCCGACCCGCCAACCTGATTTGGACCCGAATTGCCACCCCTGACTGCAAGCGTGAAGGATTGATTTCATGATAATTTAGAGTTGCGGGATGAGGGAAAAAAACAGGGTGCAAATCAATAACAAAGAGAAAAATAAAGTAAATAAATAAAAGGATAAGAGGAAAATGCTTGAATTGACGCTTAAAATGAATTTCGGTCAAGAAAAGCCACACTGCTTCGCAGGACGGGGTAGTTTAAAAGAATAAAGCGAAAGGAACATGGCTGGTGCGACCATACCAGCACTAATGCACCGGATCCCATCAGAACTCCGAAGTTAAGCGTGCTTGGGCGAGAGTGGTACTAGGATGGGTGACCCCCTGGGAAGTCCTCGTGTTGCACCCCTCTCTTTTTTGTTTCGAAATCCAAATTTCCTATTCGTTCTTTATCCTGTAGTAATTTAGCTCCGTCGGAACGATTGCTTAATATTTTGCTTCTTGTCGAAGCGTGAAGGAGGATCTGAAGGCGCGAGACAAATCAGGAACGGTACGGCTCGATCAAAGCCCGGATCGTCGCTCAAATTTGTCGGCGCAAATGTATCACCGCAACTAGGGGTGGCAATTTTCGACACGACCTGAAAACACGACACGAGCCTAACACGAAATTAATGGGTTTGGGTTGAGGTTTCGGGAATTCGGGTCAGAATCCGGTTGGACCCGATGAACCCGAAAAGAAAACCGGTCGATTTCGGGTCAACCCGTGGTGACCTGATATGACCCGATATGACCCGTTTACGAGTTAAAAATAATTTAATAAACATAAAAATAATTTTATCTAACTAAACTAAGTTATTCTTTTTTTCAAAGGCATTAATTACTTAATCCTAAACGAATTTATTTAATTTGTGTGAAGTTGAAATTATTATACTTGGACAAATAATATATTATATTATTTTTCACTTTTATATTGTTTTAATTTATTTTATATTTTGCTTGGGATAAAACACTTTTACGGTGTTTAATTTATTTTAGATTTGATTTGGAATCATTTATTTAAATTTTTATTACTTGATTATGTAATTAGTTTTGTGGGAAATTGATTTTATTAGAAATTACAGTGATAAATTAATAAATTAAAATTAAGTTTCGGGTCATTTCGGGTCGACCCGCCGCCCCGTAAACCTGAAATCTTCGGGTTCGGGTCAGCATACCTGACCCGTCACGGGTTGGCGGGTCGGGGTTCGGGTCAACAGATTTTCTGGCGGGTCTGTTGACCCGAACCCGACCCGCCAACCTGATTTGGACCCGAATTGCCACCCCTGACTGCAAGCGTGAAGGATTGATTTCATGATAATTTAGAGTTGCGGGATGAGGGAAAAAAACAGGGTGCAAATCAATAACAAAAAGAAAAATAAAGTAAATAAATAAAAGGATAAGAGGAAAATGCTTGAATTGACGCTTAAAATGAATTTCGGTCTAGAAAAGCCACACTGCTTCGCAGGACGGGGTAGTTTAAAAGAATAAAGCGAAAGGAACATGGCGGGTGCGACCATACCAGCACTAATGCACCGGATCCCATCAGAACTCCGAAGTTAAGCGTGCTTGGGCGAGAGTGGTACTAGGATGGGTGACCCCCTGGGAAGTCCTCGTGTTGCACCCCTCTCTTTTTTGTTTCGAAATCCAAATTTCCTATTCGTTCTTTATCCTGTAGTAATTTAGCTCCGTCGGAACGATTGCTTTATATTTTGCTTCTTGTCGAAGCATGAAGGCGGGTCTGAAGGCGCGAGACAAATCAGGAACGGTACGGCTCGATCAAAGCCCGGATCGTCGCTCAAATTTGTCGGCGCAAATGTATCACCGCAACTAGGGGTGGCAATTTTCGACACGACCTGAAAACACGACACGAGCCTAACACGAAATTAATGGGTTTGGGTTGAGATTTCGGGAATTCGGGTCAGAATCGGGTTGGACCCGATGAACCCGAAAAGAAAACCGGTCGATTTCGGGTCAACCCGTGGTGACCTGATATGACCCGATATGACCCGTTTACGAGTTAAAAATAATTTAATAAACATAAAAATAATTTTATCTAACTAAACTAAGTTATTCTTTTTTTCAAAGGCATTAATTACTTAATCCTAAACGAATTTATTTAATTTGTGTGAAGTTGAAATTATTATACTTGGACAAATAATATATTATATTATTTTTCACTTTTATATTGTTTTAATTTATTTTATATTTTGCTTGGGATAAAACACTTTTACGGTGTTTAATTTATTTTAGATTTGATTTGGAATCATTTATTTAAATTTTTATTACTTGATTATGTAATTAGTTTTGTGAGAAATTGATTTTATTAGAAATTACAGTGATAAATTAATAAATTAAAATTAAGTTTCGGGTCATTTCGGGTCGACCCGCCGCCCCGTAAACCTGAAATCTTCGGGTTCGGGTCAGCATACCTGACCCGTCACGGGTTGGCGGGTCGGGGTTCGGGTCAACAGATTTTCTGGCGGGTCTGTTGACCCGAACCCGACCCGCCAACCTGATTTGGACCCGAATTGCCACCCCTGACTGCAAGCGTGAAGGATTGATTTCATGATAATTTAGAGTTGCGGGATGAGGGAAAAAAACAGGGTGCAAATCAATAACAAAGAGAAAAATAAAGTAAATAAATAAAAGGATAAGAGGAAAATGCTTGAATTGACGCTTAAAATGAATTTCGGTCAAGAAAAGCCACACTGCTTCGCAGGACGGGGTAGTTTAAAAGAATAAAGCGAAAGGAACATGGCTGGTGCGACCATACCAGCACTAATGCACCGGATCCCATCAGAACTCCGAAGTTAAGCGTGCTTGGGCGAGAGTGGTACTAGGATGGGTGACCCCCTGGGAAGTCCTCGTGTTGCACCCCTCTCTTTTTTGTTTCGAAATCCAAATTTCCTATTCGTTCTTTATCCTGTAGTAATTTAGCTCCGTCGGAACGATTGCTTAATATTTTGCTTCTTGTCGAAGCGTGAAGGAGGATCTGAAGGCGCGAGACAAATCAGGAACGGTACGGCTCGATCAAAGCCCGGATCGTCGCTCAAATTTGTCGGCGCAAATGTATCACCGCAACTAGGGGTGGCAATTTTCGACACGACCTGAAAACACGACACGAGCCTAACACGAAATTAATGGGTTTGGGTTGAGGTTTCGGGAATTCGGGTCAGAATCCGGTTGGACCCGATGAACCCGAAAAGAAAACCGGTCGATTTCGGGTCAACCCGTGGTGACCTGATATGACCCGATATGACCCGTTTACGAGTTAAAAATAATTTAATAAACATAAAAATAATTTTATCTAACTAAACTAAGTTATTCTTTTTTTCAAAGGCATTAATTACTTAATCCTAAACGAATTTATTTAATTTGTGTGAAGTTGAAATTATTATACTTGGACAAATAATATATTATATTATTTTTCACTTTTATATTGTTTTAATTTATTTTATATTTTGCTTGGGATAAAACACTTTTACGGTGTTTAATTTATTTTAGATTTGATTTGGAATCATTTATTTAAATTTTTATTACTTGATTATGTAATTAGTTTTGTGGGAAATTGATTTTATTAGAAATTACAGTGATAAATTAATAAATTAAAATTAAGTTTCGGGTCATTTCGGGTCGACCCGCCGCCCCGTAAACCTGAAATCTTCGGGTTCGGGTCAGCATACCTGACCCGTCACGGGTTGGCGGGTCGGGGTTCGGGTCAACAGATTTTCTGGCGGGTCTGTTGACCCGAACCCGACCCGCCAACCTGATTTGGACCCGAATTGCCACCCCTGACTGCAAGCGTGAAGGATTGATTTCATGATAATTTAGAGTTGCGGGATGAGGGAAAAAAACAGGGTGCAAATCAATAACAAAAAGAAAAATAAAGTAAATAAATAAAAGGATAAGAGGAAAATGCTTGAATTGACGCTTAAAATGAATTTCGGTCTAGAAAAGCCACACTGCTTCGCAGGACGGGGTAGTTTAAAAGAATAAAGCGAAAGGAACATGGCGGGTGCGACCATACCAGCACTAATGCACCGGATCCCATCAGAACTCCGAAGTTAAGCGTGCTTGGGCGAGAGTGGTACTAGGATGGGTGACCCCCTGGGAAGTCCTCGTGTTGCACCCCTCTCTTTTTTGTTTCGAAATCCAAATTTCCTATTCGTTCTTTATCCTGTAGTAATTTAGCTCCGTCGGAACGATTGCTTTATATTTTGCTTCTTGTCGAAGCATGAAGGCGGGTCTGAAGGCGCGAGACAAATCAGGAACGGTACGGCTCGATCAAAGCCCGGATCGTCGCTCAAATTTGTCGGCGCAAATGTATCACCGCAACTAGGGGTGGCAATTTTCGACACGACCTGAAAACACGATACGAGCCTAACACGAAATTAATGGGTTTGGGTTGAGGTTTCGGGAATTCGGGTCAGAATCCGGTTGGACCCGATGAACCCGAAAAGAAAACCGGTCGATTTCGGGTCAACCCGTGGTGACCTGATATGATCCGATATGACCCGTTTACGAGTTAAAAATAATTTAATAAACATAAAAATAATTTTATCTAACTAAACTAAGTTATTCTTTTTTTCAAAGGCATTAATTACTTAATCCTAAACGAATTTATTTAATTTGCGTGAAGTTGAAATTATTATACTTGGACAAATAATATATTATATTATTTTTCACTTTTATATTGTTTTAATTTATTTTATATTTTGCTTGGGATAAAACACTTTTACGGTGTTTAATTTATTTTAGATTTGATTTGGAATCATTTATTTAAATTTTTATTACTTGATTATGTAATTAGTTTTGTGAGAAATTGATTTTATTAGAAATTACAGTGATAAATTAATAAATTAAAATTAAGTTTCGGGTCATTTCGGGTCGACCCGCCGCCCCGTAAACCTGAAATCCTCGGGTTCGGGTCAGCATACCTGACCCGTCACGGGTTGGCGGGTCGGGGTTCGGGTCAACAGATTTTCTGGCGGGTCTGTTGACCCGAACCCGACCCGCCAACCTGATTTGGACCCGAATTGCCACCCCTGACTGCAAGCGTGAAGGATTGATTTCATGATAATTTAGAGTTGCGGGATGAAGGAAAAAAACAGGGTGCAAATCAATAACAAAGAGAAAAATAAAGTAAATAAATAAAAGGATAAGAGGAAAATGCTTGAATTGACGCTTAAAATGAATTTCGGTCAAGAAAAGCCACACTGCTTCGCAGGACGGGGTAGTTTAAAAGAATAAAGCGAAAGGAACATGGCTGGTGCGACCATACCAGCACTAATGCACCGGATCCCATCAGAACTCCGAAGTTAAGCGTGCTTGGGCGAGAGTAGTACTAGGATGGGTGACCCCCTGGGAAGTCCTCGTGTTGCACCCCTCTCTTTTTTGTTTCGAAATCCAAATTTCCTATTCGTTCTTTATCCTGTAGTAATTTAGCTCCGTCGGAACGATTGCTTTATATTTTGCTTCTTGTCGAAGCATGAAGGCGGGTCTGAAGGCGCGAGACAAATCAGGAACGGTACGGCTCGATCAAAGCCCGGATCGTCGCTCAAATTTGTCGGCGCAAATGTATCACCGCAAGCGTGAAGGATTGATTTCATGATAATTTAGAGTTGCGGGATGAGGGAAAAAAATAAGGTGCAAATCAATAACAAAAAAAATATAAAGTAAATAAATAAAAGGATAAGAGGAAAATGCTTGAATTGAAGCTTAAAATGAATTTCGGTCTAGAAAAGCCACACTGTTTCGCAGCACGGGGTGGTTTAAAAGAATAAAGCGAAAGGAACATGGCGGGTGCGATCATACCAGCACTATTGCACCGGATCCCATCAGAACTCCGAAGTTAAGCGTGCTTGGGCGAGAGTGGTACTAGGATGGGTGACCCCCTGGGAAGTCCTCGTGTTGCACCCCTCTCATTTTTGTTTCGAAATCCAAATTTCCTATTCGTTCTTTATCCTGTAGTAATTTAGCTCCGTCGGAACGACTGCTTTATATTTTGCTTCTTGTCGAAGCATGAAGGCGGGTCTGAAGGCGCGAGACAAATCAGGAACGGTATTGCTCGATCAAAGCCCGGATCGTCGCTCAAATTTGTCGGCGCAAATGTATCACCGCAAGCGTGAAGGATTGATTTCATGATAATTTTGAGTTGCGGGATGAGGGAAAAAAATAAGGTGCAAATCAATAACAAAAAAAATATAAAGTAAATAAATAAAAGGATAAGAGGAAAATGCTTGAATCGAAGCTTAAAATGAATTTCGATCTAGAAAAGCCACACTGTTTCGCAGCACGGGGTGGTTTAAAAGAATAAAGCGAAAGGAACATGGCGGGTGCGATCATACCAGCACTAATGCACCGGATCCCATCAGAACTCCGAAGTTAAGCGTGCTTGGGCGAGAGTGGTACTAGGATGGGTGACCCCCTGGGAAGTCCTCGTGTTGCACCCCTCTCTTTTTTGTTTCGAAATCCAAATTTCCTATTCGTTCTTTATCCTGTAGTAATTTAGCTCCGTCGGAACGATTGCTTTATATTTTGCTTCTTGTCGAAGCATGAAGGCGGGTCTGAAGGCGCGAGACAAATCAGGAACGGTACGGCTCGATCAAAGCCCGGATCGTCGCTCAAATTTGTCGGCGCAAATGTATCACCGCAACTAGGGGTGGCAATTTTCGACACGACCTGAAAACACGATACGAGCCTAACACGAAATTAATGGGTTTGGGTTGAGGTTTCGGGAATTCGGGTCAGAATCCGGTTGGACCCGATGAACCCGAAAAGAAAACCGGTCGATTTCGGGTCAACCCGTGGTGACCTGATATGACCCGATATGACCCGTTTACGAGTTAAAAATAATTTAATAAACATAACAATAATTTTATCTAACTAAACTAAGTTATTCTTTTTTTCAAAGGCATTAATTACTTAATCCTAAACGAATTTATTTAATTTGTGTGAAGTTTAAATTATTATACTTGGACAAATAATATATTATATTATTTTTCACTTTTATATTGTTTTAATTTATTTTATATTTTGCTTGGGATAAAACACTTTTACGGTGTTTAATTTATTTTAGATTTGATTTGGAATCATTTATTTAAATTTTTATTACTTGATTATGTAATTAGTTTTGTGAGAAATTGATTTTATTAGAAATTACAGTGATAAATTAATAAATTAAAATTAAGTTTCGGGTCATTTCGGGTCGACCCGCCGCCCCGTAAACCTGAAATCTTCGGGTTCGGGTCAGCATACCTGACCCGTCACGGGTTGGCGGGTCGGGGTTCGGGTCAACAGATTTTCTGGCGGGTCTGTTGACCCGAACCCGACCCGCCAACCTGATTTGGACCCGAATTGCCACCCCTGACTGCAAGCGTGAAGGATTGATTTCATGATAATTTAGAGTTGCGGGATGAGGGAAAAAAACAGGGTGCAAATCAATAACAAAAAAAAAATAAAGTAAATAAATAAAAGGATAAGAGGAAAATGCTTGAATTGACGCTTAAAATGAATTTCGGTCTAGAAAAGCCACACTGCTTCGCAGGACGGGGTAGTTTAAAAGAATAAAGCGAAAGGAACATGGCGGGTGCGACCATACCAGCACTAATGCACCGGATCCCATCAGAACTCCGAAGTTAAGCGTGCTTGGGCGAGAGTGGTACTAGGATGGGTGACCCCCTGGGAAGTCCTCGTGTTGCACCCCTCTCTTTTTTGTTTCGAAATCCAAATTTCCTATTCGTTCTTTATCCTGTAGTAATTTAGCTCCGTCGGAACGATTGCTTTATATTTTGCTTCTTGTCGAAGCATGAAGGCGGGTCTGAAGGCGCGAGACAAATCAGGAACGGTACGGCTCGATCAAAGCCCGGATCGTCGCTCAAATTTGTCGGCGCAAATGTATCACCGCAACTAGGGGTGGCAATTTTCGACACGACCTGAAAACACGACACGAGCCTAACACGAAATTAATGGGTTTGGGTTGAGGTTTCGGGAATTCGGGTCAGAATCGGGTTGGACCCGATGAACCCGAAAAGAAAACCGGTCGATTTCGGGTCAACCCGTGGTGACCTGATATGACCCGATATGACCCGTTTACGAGTTAAAAATAATTTAATAAACATAAAAATAATTTTATCTAACTAAACTAAGTTATTCTTTTTTTCAAAGGCATTAATTACTTAATCCTAAACGAATTTATTTAATTTGCGTGAAGTTGAAATTATTATACTTGGACAAATAATATATTATATTATTTTTCACTTTTATATTGTTTTAATTTATTTTATATTTTGCTTGGGATAAAACACTTTTACGGTGTTTAATTTATTTTAGATTTGATTTGGAATCATTTATTTAAATTTTTATTACTTGATTATGTAATTAGTTTTGTGAGAAATTGATTTTATTAGAAATTACAGTGATAAATTAATAAATTAAAATTAAGTTTCGGGTCATTTCGGGTCGACCCGCCGCCCCGTAAACCTGAAATCTTCGGGTTCGGGTCAGCATACCTGACCCGTCACGGGTTGGCGGGTCGGGGTTCGGGTCAACAGATTTTCTGGCGGGTCTGTTGACCCGAACCCGACCCGCCAACCTGATTTGGACCCGAATTGCCACCCCTGACTGCAAGCGTGAAGGATTGATTTCATGATAATTTAGAGTTGCGGGATGAGGGAAAAAAACAGGGTGCAAATCAATAACAAAAAAAAAATAAAGTAAATAAATAAAAGGATAAGAGGAAAATGCTTGAATTGACGCTTAAAATGAATTTCGGTCTAGAAAAGCCACACTGCTTCGCAGGACGGGGTAGTTTAAAAGAATAAAGCGAAAGGAACATGGCGGGTGCGACCATACCAGCACTAATGCACCGGATCCCATCAGAACTCCGAAGTTAAGCGTGCTTGGGCGAGAGTGGTACTAGGATGGGTGACCCCCTGGGAAGTCCTCGTGTTGCACCCCTCTCTTTTTTGTTTCGAAATCCAAATTTCCTATTCGTTCTTTATCCTGTAGTAATTTAGCTCCGTCGGAACGATTGCTTTATATTTTGCTTCTTGTCGAAGCATGAAGGCGGGTCTGAAGGCGCGAGACAAATCAGGAACGGTACGGCTCGATCAAAGCCCGGATCGTCGCTCAAATTTGTCGGCGCAAATGTATCACCGCAACTAGGGGTGGCAATTTTCGACACGACCTGAAAACACGACACGAGCCTAACACGAAATTAATGGGTTTGGGTTGAGATTTCGGGAATTCGGGTCAGAATCGGGTTGGACCCGATGAACCCGAAAAGAAAACCGGTCGATTTCGGGTCAACCCGTGGTGACCTGATATGACCCGATATGACCCGTTTACGAGTTAAAAATAATTTAATAAACATAAAAATAATTTTATCTAACTAAACTAAGTTATTCTTTTTTTCAAAGGCATTAATTACTTAATCCTAAACGAATTTATTTAATTTGTGTGAAGTTGAAATTATTATACTTGGACAAATAATATATTATATTATTTTTCACTTTTATATTGTTTTAATTTATTTTATATTTTGCTTGGGATAAAACACTTTTACGGTGTTTAATTTATTTTAGATTTGATTTGGAATCATTTATTTAAATTTTTATTACTTGATTATGTAATTAGTTTTGTGAGAAATTGATTTTATTAGAAATTACAGTGATAAATTAATAAATTAAAATTAAGTTTCGGGTCATTTCGGGTCGACCCGCCGCCCCGTAAACCTGAAATCTTCGGGTTCGGGTCAGCATACCTGACCCGTCACGGGTTGGCGGGTCGGGGTTCGGGTCAACAGATTTTCTGGCGGGTCTGTTGACCCGAACCCGACCCGCCAACCTGATTTGGACCCGAATTGCCACCCCTGACTGCAAGCGTGAAGGATTGATTTCATGATAATTTAGAGTTGCGGGATGAGGGAAAAAAACAGGGTGCAAATCAATAACAAAGAGAAAAATAAAGTAAATAAATAAAAGGATAAGAGGAAAATGCTTGAATTGACGCTTAAAATGAATTTCGGTCAAGAAAAGCCACACTGCTTCGCAGGACGGGGTAGTTTAAAAGAATAAAGCGAAAGGAACATGGCTGGTGCGACCATACCAGCACTAATGCACCGGATCCCATCAGAACTCCGAAGTTAAGCGTGCTTGGGCGAGAGTGGTACTAGGATGGGTGACCCCCTGGGAAGTCCTCGTGTTGCACCCCTCTCTTTTTTGTTTCGAAATCCAAATTTCCTATTCGTTCTTTATCCTGTAGTAATTTAGCTCCGTCGGAACGATTGCTTAATATTTTGCTTCTTGTCGAAGCGTGAAGGAGGATCTGAAGGCGCGAGACAAATCAGGAACGGTACGGCTCGATCAAAGCCCGGATCGTCGCTCAAATTTGTCGGCGCAAATGTATCACCGCAACTAGGGGTGGCAATTTTCGACACGACCTGAAAACACGACACGAGCCTAACACGAAATTAATGGGTTTGGGTTGAGGTTTCGGGAATTCGGGTCAGAATCCGGTTGGACCCGATGAACCCGAAAAGAAAACCGGTCGATTTCGGGTCAACCCGTGGTGACCTGATATGACCCGATATGACCCGTTTACGAGTTAAAAATAATTTAATAAACATAAAAATAATTTTATCTAACTAAACTAAGTTATTCTTTTTTTCAAAGGCATTAATTACTTAATCCTAAACGAATTTATTTAATTTGTGTGAAGTTGAAATTATTATACTTGGACAAATAATATATTATATTATTTTTCACTTTTATATTGTTTTAATTTATTTTATATTTTGCTTGGGATAAAACACTTTTACGGTGTTTAATTTATTTTAGATTTGATTTGGAATCATTTATTTAAATTTTTATTACTTGATTATGTAATTAGTTTTGTGGGAAATTGATTTTATTAGAAATTACAGTGATAAATTAATAAATTAAAATTAAGTTTCGGGTCATTTCGGGTCGACCCGCCGCCCCGTAAACCTGAAATCTTCGGGTTCGGGTCAGCATACCTGACCCGTCACGGGTTGGCGGGTCGGGGTTCGGGTCAACAGATTTTCTGGCGGGTCTGTTGACCCGAACCCGACCCGCCAACCTGATTTGGACCCGAATTGCCACCCCTGACTGCAAGCGTGAAGGATTGATTTCATGATAATTTAGAGTTGCGGGATGAGGGAAAAAAACAGGGTGCAAATCAATAACAAAAAGAAAAATAAAGTAAATAAATAAAAGGATAAGAGGAAAATGCTTGAATTGACGCTTAAAATGAATTTCGGTCTAGAAAAGCCACACTGCTTCGCAGGACGGGGTAGTTTAAAAGAATAAAGCGAAAGGAACATGGCGGGTGCGACCATACCAGCACTAATGCACCGGATCCCATCAGAACTCCGAAGTTAAGCGTGCTTGGGCGAGAGTGGTACTAGGATGGGTGACCCCCTGGGAAGTCCTCGTGTTGCACCCCTCTCTTTTTTGTTTCGAAATCCAAATTTCCTATTCGTTCTTTATCCTGTAGTAATTTAGCTCCGTCGGAACGATTGCTTTATATTTTGCTTCTTGTCGAAGCATGAAGGCGGGTCTGAAGGCGCGAGACAAATCAGGAACGGTACGGCTCGATCAAAGCCCGGATCGTCGCTCAAATTTGTCGGCGCAAATGTATCACCGCAACTAGGGGTGGCAATTTTCGACACGACCTGAAAACACGATACGAGCCTAACACGAAATTAATGGGTTTGGGTTGAGGTTTCGGGAATTCGGGTCAGAATCCGGTTGGACCCGATGAACCCGAAAAGAAAACCGGTCGATTTCGGGTCAACCCGTGGTGACCTGATATGATCCGATATGACCCGTTTACGAGTTAAAAATAATTTAATAAACATAAAAATAATTTTATCTAACTAAACTAAGTTATTCTTTTTTTCAAAGGCATTAATTACTTAATCCTAAACGAATTTATTTAATTTGCGTGAAGTTGAAATTATTATACTTGGACAAATAATATATTATATTATTTTTCACTTTTATATTGTTTTAATTTATTTTATATTTTGCTTGGGATAAAACACTTTTACGGTGTTTAATTTATTTTAGATTTGATTTGGAATCATTTATTTAAATTTTTATTACTTGATTATGTAATTAGTTTTGTGAGAAATTGATTTTATTAGAAATTACAGTGATAAATTAATAAATTAAAATTAAGTTTCGGGTCATTTCGGGTCGACCCGCCGCCCCGTAAACCTGAAATCCTCGGGTTCGGGTCAGCATACCTGACCCGTCACGGGTTGGCGGGTCGGGGTTCGGGTCAACAGATTTTCTGGCGGGTCTGTTGACCCGAACCCGACCCGCCAACCTGATTTGGACCCGAATTGCCACCCCTGACTGCAAGCGTGAAGGATTGATTTCATGATAATTTAGAGTTGCGGGATGAAGGAAAAAAACAGGGTGCAAATCAATAACAAAGAGAAAAATAAAGTAAATAAATAAAAGGATAAGAGGAAAATGCTTGAATTGACGCTTAAAATGAATTTCGGTCAAGAAAAGCCACACTGCTTCGCAGGACGGGGTAGTTTAAAAGAATAAAGCGAAAGGAACATGGCTGGTGCGACCATACCAGCACTAATGCACCGGATCCCATCAGAACTCCGAAGTTAAGCGTGCTTGGGCGAGAGTAGTACTAGGATGGGTGACCCCCTGGGAAGTCCTCGTGTTGCACCCCTCTCTTTTTTGTTTCGAAATCCAAATTTCCTATTCGTTCTTTATCCTGTAGTAATTTAGCTCCGTCGGAACGATTGCTTTATATTTTGCTTCTTGTCGAAGCATGAAGGCGGGTCTGAAGGCGCGAGACAAATCAGGAACGGTACGGCTCGATCAAAGCCCGGATCGTCGCTCAAATTTGTCGGCGCAAATGTATCACCGCAAGCGTGAAGGATTGATTTCATGATAATTTAGAGTTGCGGGATGAGGGAAAAAAATAAGGTGCAAATCAATAACAAAAAAAATATAAAGTAAATAAATAAAAGGATAAGAGGAAAATGCTTGAATTGAAGCTTAAAATGAATTTCGGTCTAGAAAAGCCACACTGTTTCACAGCACGGGGTGGTTTAAAAGAATAAAGCGAAAGGAACATGGCGGGTGCGATCATACCAGCACTATTGCACCGGATCCCATCAGAACTCCGAAGTTAAGCGTGCTTGGGCGAGAGTGGTACTAGGATGGGTGACCCCCTGGGAAGTCCTCGTGTTGCACCCCTCTCATTTTTGTTTCGAAATCCAAATTTCCTATTCGTTCTTTATCCTGTAGTAATTTAGCTCCGTCGGAACGACTGCTTTATATTTTGCTTCTTGTCGAAGCATGAAGGCGGGTCTGAAGGCGCGAGACAAATCAGGAACGGTATTGCTCGATCAAAGCCCGGATCGTCGCTCAAATTTGTCGGCGCAAATGTATCACCGCAAGCGTGAAGGATTGATTTCATGATAATTTTGAGTTGCGGGATGAGGGAAAAAAATAAGGTGCAAATCAATAACAAAAAAAATATAAAGTAAATAAATAAAAGGATAAGAGGAAAATGCTTGAATCGAAGCTTAAAATGAATTTCGATCTAGAAAAGCCACACTGTTTCGCAGCACGGGGTGGTTTAAAAGAATAAAGCGAAAGGAACATGGCGGGTGCGATCATACCAGCACTAATGCACCGGATCCCATCAGAACTCCGAAGTTAAGCGTGCTTGGGCGAGAGTGGTACTAGGATGGGTGACCCCCTGGGAAGTCCTCGTGTTGCACCCCTCTCTTTTTTGTTTCGAAATCCAAATTTCCTATTCGTTCTTTATCCTGTAGTAATTTAGCTCCGTCGGAACGATTGCTTTATATTTTGCTTCTTGTCGAAGCATGAAGGCGGGTCTGAAGGCGCGAGACAAATCAGGAACGGTACGGCTCGATCAAAGCCCGGATCGTCGCTCAAATTTGTCGGCGCAAATGTATCACCGCAACTAGGGGTGGCAATTTTCGACACGACCTGAAAACACGATACGAGCCTAACACGAAATTAATGGGTTTGGGTTGAGGTTTCGGGAATTCGGGTCAGAATCCGGTTGGACCCGATGAACCCGAAAAGAAAACCGGTCGATTTCGGGTCAACCCGTGGTGACCTGATATGACCCGATATGACCCGTTTACGAGTTAAAAATAATTTAATAAACATAACAATAATTTTATCTAACTAAACTAAGTTATTCTTTTTTTCAAAGGCATTAATTACTTAATCCTAAACGAATTTATTTAATTTGTGTGAAGTTTAAATTATTATACTTGGACAAATAATATATTATATTATTTTTCACTTTTATATTGTTTTAATTTATTTTATATTTTGCTTGGGATAAAACACTTTTACGGTGTTTAATTTATTTTAGATTTGATTTGGAATCATTTATTTAAATTTTTATTACTTGATTATGTAATTAGTTTTGTGAGAAATTGATTTTATTAGAAATTACAGTGATAAATTAATAAATTAAAATTAAGTTTCGGGTCATTTCGGGTCGACCCGCCGCCCCGTAAACCTGAAATCTTCGGGTTCGGGTCAGCATACCTGACCCGTCACGGGTTGGCGGGTCGGGGTTCGGGTCAACAGATTTTCTGGCGGGTCTGTTGACCCGAACCCGACCCGCCAACCTGATTTGGACCCGAATTGCCACCCCTGACTGCAAGCGTGAAGGATTGATTTCATGATAATTTAGAGTTGCGGGATGAGGGAAAAAAACAGGGTGCAAATCAATAACAAAAAAAAAATAAAGTAAATAAATAAAAGGATAAGAGGAAAATGCTTGAATTGACGCTTAAAATGAATTTCGGTCTAGAAAAGCCACACTGCTTCGCAGGACGGGGTAGTTTAAAAGAATAAAGCGAAAGGAACATGGCGGGTGCGACCATACCAGCACTAATGCACCGGATCCCATCAGAACTCCGAAGTTAAGCGTGCTTGGGCGAGAGTGGTACTAGGATGGGTGACCCCCTGGGAAGTCCTCGTGTTGCACCCCTCTCTTTTTTGTTTCGAAATCCAAATTTCCTATTCGTTCTTTATCCTGTAGTAATTTAGCTCCGTCGGAACGATTGCTTTATATTTTGCTTCTTGTCGAAGCATGAAGGCGGGTCTGAAGGCGCGAGACAAATCAGGAACGGTACGGCTCGATCAAAGCCCGGATCGTCGCTCAAATTTGTCGGCGCAAATGTATCACCGCAACTAGGGGTGGCAATTTTCGACACGACCTGAAAACACGACACGAGCCTAACACGAAATTAATGGGTTTGGGTTGAGGTTTCGGGAATTCGGGTCAGAATCGGGTTGGACCCGATGAACCCGAAAAGAAAACCGGTCGATTTCGGGTCAACCCGTGGTGACCTGATATGACCCGATATGACCCGTTTACGAGTTAAAAATAATTTAATAAACATAAAAATAATTTTATCTAACTAAACTAAGTTATTCTTTTTTTCAAAGGCATTAATTACTTAATCCTAAACGAATTTATTTAATTTGCGTGAAGTTGAAATTATTATACTTGGACAAATAATATATTATATTATTTTTCACTTTTATATTGTTTTAATTTATTTTATATTTTGCTTGGGATAAAACACTTTTACGGTGTTTAATTTATTTTAGATTTGATTTGGAATCATTTATTTAAATTTTTATTACTTGATTCTGTAATTAGTTTTGTGAGAAATTGATTTTATTAGAAATTACAGTGATAAATTAATAAATTAAAATTAAGTTTCGGGTCATTTCGGGTCGACCCGCCGCCCCGTAAACCTGAAATCTTCGGGTTCGGGTCAGCATACCTGACCCGTCACGGGTTGGCGGGTCGGGGTTCGGGTCAACAGATTTTCTGGCGGGTCTGTTGACCCGAACCCGACCCGCCAACCTGATTTGGACCCGAATTGCCACCCCTGACTGCAAGCGTGAAGGATTGATTTCATGATAATTTAGAGTTGCGGGATGAGGGAAAAAAACAGGGTGCAAATCAATAACAAAGAGAAAAATAAAGTAAGTAAATAAAAGGATAAGAGGAAAATGCTTGAATTGACGCTTAAAATGAATTTCGGTCAAGAACAGCCACACTGCTTCGCAGGACGGGGTAGTTTAAAAGAATAAAGCGAAAGGAACATGGCTGGTGCGACCATACCAGCACTAATGCACCGGATCCCATCAGAACTCCGAAGTTAAGCGTGCTTGGGCGAGAGTAGTACTAGGATGGGTGACCCCCTGGGAAGTCCTCGTGTTGCACCCCTCTCTTTTTTGTTTCGAAATCCAAATTTCCTATTCGTTCTTTATCCTGTAGTAATTTAGCTCCGTCGGAACGATTGCTTTATATTTTGCTTCTTGTCGAAGCATGAAGGCGGGTCTGAAGGCGCGAGACAAATCAGGAACGGTACGGCTCGATCAAAGCCCGGATCGTCGCTCAAATTTGTCGGCGCAAATGTATCACCGCAACTAGGGGTGGCAATTTTCGACACGACCTGAAAACACGACACGAGACTAACACGAAATTAATGGGTTTGGGTTGAGGTTTCGGGAATTCGGGTCAGAATCGGGTTGGACCCGATGAACCCGAAAAGATAACCGGTCGATTTCGGGTCAACCCGTGGTGACCTGATATGACCCGATATGACCCGTTTACGAGTTAAAAATAATTTAATAAACATAAAAATAATTTTATCTAACTAAACTAAGTTATTCTTTTTTTCAAAGGCATTAATTACTTAATCCTAAACGAATTTATTTAATTTGTGTGAAGTTGAAATTATTATACTTGGACAAATAATATATTATATTATTTTTCACTTTTATATTGTTTTAATTTATTTTATATTTTGCTTGGGATAAAACACTTTTACGGTGTTTAATTTATTTTAGATTTGATTTGGAATCATTTATTTAAATTTTTATTACTTGATTATGTAATTAGTTTTGTGAGAAATTGATTTTATTAGAAATTACAGTGATAAATTAATAAATTAAAATTAAGTTTCGGGTCATTTCGGGTCGACCCGCCGCCCCGTAAACCTGAAATCTTCGGGTTCGGGTCAGCATACCTGACCCGTCACGGGTTGGCGGGTCGGGGTTCGGGTCAACAGATTTTCTGGCGGGTCTGTTGACCCGAACCTGACCCGCCAACCTGATTTGGACCCGAATTGCCACCCCTGACTGCAAGCGTGAAGGATTGATTTCATGATAATTTAGAGTTGCGGGATGAGGGAAAAAAACAGGGTGCAAATCAATAACAAAGAGAAAAATAAAGTAAATAAATAAAAGGATAAGAGGAAAATGCTTGAATTGACGCTTAAAATGAATTTCGGTCAAGAAAAGCCACACTGCTTCGCAGGACGGGGTAGTTTAAAAGAATAAAGCGAAAGGAACATGGCTGGTGCGACCATACCAGCACTAATGCACCGGATCCCATCAGAACTCCGAAGTTAAGCGTGCTTGGGCGAGAGTGGTACTAGGATGGGTGACCCCCTGGGAAGTCCTCGTGTTGCACCCCTCTCTTTTTTGTTTCGAAATCCAAATTTCCTATTCGTTCTTTATCCTGTAGTAATTTAGCTCCGTCGGAACGATTGCTTTATATTTTGCTTCTTGTCGAAGCATGAAGGCGGGTTTGAAGGCGCGAGACAAATCAGGAACGGTACGGCTCGATCAAAGCCCGGATCGTCGCTCAAATTTGTCGGCGCAAATGTATCACCGCAACTAAGGGTGGCAATTTTCGACACGACCTGAAAACACGACACGAGCCTAACACGAAATTAATGGGTTTGGGTTGAGGTTTCGGGAATTCGGGTCAGAATCGGGTTGGACCCGATGAACCCGAAAAGATAACCGGTCGATTTCGGGTCAACCCGTGGTGACCTGATATGACCCGATATGACCCGTTTACGAGTTAAAAATAATTTAATAAACATAAAAATAATTTTATCTAACTAAACTAAGTTATTCTTTTTTTCAAAGGCATTAATTACTTAATCCTAAACGAATTTATTTAATTTGTGTGAAGTTGAAATTATTATACTTGGACAAATAATATATTATATTATTTTTCACTTTTATATTGTTTTAATTTATTTTATATTTTGCTTGGGATAAAACACTTTTACGGTGTTTAATTTATTTTAGATTTGATTTGGAATCATTTATTTAAATTTTTATTACTTGATTATGTAATTAGTTTTGTGAGAAATTGATTTTATTAGAAATTACAGTGATAAATTAATAAATTAAAATTAAGTTTCGGGTCATTTCGGGTCGACCCGCCGCCCCGTAAACCTGAAATCTTCGGGTTCGGGTCAGCATACCTGACCCGTCACGGGTTGGCGGGTCGGGGTTCGGGTCAACAGATTTTCTGGCGGGTCTGTTGACCCGAACCCGACCCGCCAACCTGATTTGGACCCGAATTGCCACCCCTGACTGCAAGCGTGAAGGATTGATTTCATGATAATTTAGAGTTGCGGGATGAGGGAAAAAAACAGGGTGCAAATCAATAACAAAAAGAAAAATAAAGTAAATAAATAAAAGGATAAGAGGAAAATGCTTGAATTGACGCTTAAAATGAATTTCGGTCTAGAAAAGCCACACTGCTTCGCAGGACGGGGTAGTTTAAAAGAATAAAGCGAAAGGAACATGGCGGGTGCGATCATACCAGCACTAATGCACCGGATCCCATCAGAACTCCGAAGTTAAGCGTGCTTGGGCGAGAGTAGTACTAGGATGGGTGACCCCCTGGGAAGTCCTCGTGTTGCACCCCTCTCTTTTTTGTTTCGAAATCCAAATTTCCTATTCGTTCTTTATCCTGTAGTAATTTAGCTCCGTCGGAACGATTGCTTTATATTTTGCTTCTTGTCGAAGCATGAAGGCGGGTCTGAAGGCGCGAGACAAATCAGGAACGGTACGGCTCGATCAAAGCCCGGATCGTCGCTCAAATTTGTCGGCGCAAATGTATCACCGCAACTAGGGGTGGCAATTTTCGACACGACCTGAAAACACGACACGAGCCTAACACGAAATTAATGGGTTTGGGTTGAGATTTCGGGAATTCGGGTCAGAATCGGGTTGGACCCGATGAACCCGAAAAGAAAACCGGTCGATTTCGGGTCAACCCGTGGTGACCTGATATGACCCGATATGACCCGTTTACGAGTTAAAAATAATTTAATAAACATAAAAATAATTTTATCTAACTAAACTAAGTTATTCTTTTTTTCAAAGGCATTAATTACTTAATCCTAAACGAATTTATTTAATTTGTGTGAAGTTGAAATTATTATACTTGGACAAATAATATATTATATTATTTTTCACTTTTATATTGTTTTAATTTATTTTATATTTTGCTTGGGATAAAACACTTTTACGGTGTTTAATTTATTTTAGATTTGATTTGGAATCATTTATTTAAATTTTTATTACTTGATTATGTAATTAGTTTTGTGAGAAATTGATTTTATTAGAAATTACAGTGATAAATTAATAAATTAAAATTAAGTTTCGGGTCATTTCGGGTCGACCCGCCGCCCCGTAAACCTGAAATCTTCGGGTTCGGGTCAGCATACCTGACCCGTCACGGGTTGGCGGGTCGGGGTTCGGGTCAACAGATTTTCTGGCGGGTCTGTTGACCCGAACCCGACCCGCCAACCTGATTTGGACCCGAATTGCCACCCCTGACTGCAAGCGTGAAGGATTGATTTCATGATAATTTAGAGTTGCGGGATGAGGGAAAAAAACAGGGTGCAAATCAATAACAAAGAGAAAAATAAAGTAAATAAATAAAAGGATAAGAGGAAAATGCTTGAATTGACGCTTAAAATGAATTTCGGTCAAGAAAAGCCACACTGCTTCGCAGGACGGGGTAGTTTAAAAGAATAAAGCGAAAGGAACATGGCTGGTGCGACCATACCAGCACTAATGCACCGGATCCCATCAGAACTCCGAAGTTAAGCGTGCTTGGGCGAGAGTGGTACTAGGATGGGTGACCCCCTGGGAAGTCCTCGTGTTGCACCCCTCTCTTTTTTGTTTCGAAATCCAAATTTCCTATTCGTTCTTTATCCTGTAGTAATTTAGCTCCGTCGGAACGATTGCTTAATATTTTGCTTCTTGTCGAAGCGTGAAGGAGGATCTGAAGGCGCGAGACAAATCAGGAACGGTACGGCTCGATCAAAGCCCGGATCGTCGCTCAAATTTGTCGGCGCAAATGTATCACCGCAACTAGGGGTGGCAATTTTCGACACGACCTGAAAACACGACACGAGCCTAACACGAAATTAATGGGTTTGGGTTGAGGTTTCGGGAATTCGGGTCAGAATCCGGTTGGACCCGATGAACCCGAAAAGAAAACCGGTCGATTTCGGGTCAACCCGTGGTGACCTGATATGACCCGATATGACCCGTTTACGAGTTAAAAATAATTTAATAAACATAACAATAATTTTATCTAACTAAACTAAGTTATTCTTTTTTTCAAAGGCATTAATTACTTAATCCTAAACGAATTTATTTAATTTGTGTGAAGTTTAAATTATTATACTTGGACAAATAATATATTATATTATTTTTCACTTTTATATTGTTTTAATTTATTTTATATTTTGCTTGGGATAAAACACTTTTACGGTGTTTAATTTATTTTAGATTTGATTTGGAATCATTTATTTAAATTTTTATTACTTGATTATGTAATTAGTTTTGTGAGAAATTGATTTTATTAGAAATTACAGTGATAAATTAATAAATTAAAATTAAGTTTCGGGTCATTTCGGGTCGACCCGCCGCCCCGTAAACCTGAAATCTTCGGGTTCGGGTCAGCATACCTGACCCGTCACGGGTTGGCGGGTCGGGGTTCGGGTCAACAGATTTTCTGGCGGGTCTGTTGACCCGAACCCGACCCGCCAACCTGATTTGGACCCGAATTGCCACCCCTGACTGCAAGCGTGAAGGATTGATTTCATGATAATTTAGAGTTGCGGGATGAGGGAAAAAAACAGGGTGCAAATCAATAACAAAGAGAAAAATAAAGTAAATAAATAAAAGGATAAGAGGAAAATGCTTGAATTGACGCTTAAAATGAATTTCGGTCAAGAAAAGCCACACTGCTTCGCAGGACGGGGTAGTTTAAAAGAATAAAGCGAAAGGAACATGGCTGGTGCGACCATACCAGCACTAATGCACCGGATCCCATCAGAACTCCGAAGTTAAGCGTGCTTGGGCGAGAGTGGTACTAGGATGGGTGACCCCCTGGGAAGTCCTCGTGTTGCACCCCTCTCTTTTTTGTTTCGAAATCCAAATTTCCTATTCGTTCTTTATCCTGTAGTAATTTAGCTCCGTCGGAACGATTGCTTAATATTTTGCTTCTTGTCGAAGCGTGAAGGAGGATCTGAAGGCGCGAGACAAATCAGGAACGGTACGGCTCGATCAAAGCCCGGATCGTCGCTCAAATTTGTCGGCGCAAATGTATCACCGCAACTAGGGGTGGCAATTTTCGACACGACCTGAAAACACGACACGAGCCTAACACGAAATTAATGGGTTTGGGTTGAGGTTTCGGGAATTCGGGTCAGAATCCGGTTGGACCCGATGAACCCGAAAAGAAAACCGGTCGATTTCGGGTCAACCCGTGGTGACCTGATATGACCCGATATGACCCGTTTACGAGTTAAAAATAATTTAATAAACATAAAAATAATTTTATCTAACTAAACTAAGTTATTCTTTTTTTCAAAGGCATTAATTACTTAATCCTAAACGAATTTATTTAATTTGTGTGAAGTTGAAATTATTATACTTGGACAAATAATATATTATATTATTTTTCACTTTTATATTGTTTTAATTTATTTTATATTTTGCTTGGGATAAAACACTTTTACGGTGTTTAATTTATTTTAGATTTGATTTGGAATCATTTATTTAAATTTTTATTACTTGATTATGTAATTAGTTTTGTGAGAAATTGATTTTATTAGAAATTACAGTGATAAATTAATAAATTAAAATTAAGTTTCGGGTCATTTCGGGTCGACCCGCCGCCCCGTAAACCTGAAATCTTCGGGTTCGGGTCAGCATACCTGACCCGTCACGGGTTGGCGGGTCGGGGTTCGGGTCAACAGATTTTCTGGCGGGTCTGTTGACCCGAACCCGACCCGCCAACCTGATTTGGACCCGAATTGCCACCCCTGACTGCAAGCGTGAAGGATTGATTTCATGATAATTTAGAGTTGCGGGATGAGGGAAAAAAACAGGGTGCAAATCAATAACAAAAAGAAAAATAAAGTAAATAAATAAAAGGATAAGAGGAAAATGCTTGAATTGACGCTTAAAATGAATTTCGGTCTAGAAAAGCCACACTGCTTCGCAGGACGGGGTAGTTTAAAAGAATAAAGCGAAAGGAACATGGCGGGTGCGATCATACCAGCACTAATGCACCGGATCCCATCAGAACTCCGAAGTTAAGCGTGCTTGGGCGAGAGTAGTACTAGGATGGGTGACCCCCTGGGAAGTCCTCGTGTTGCACCCCTCTCTTTTTTGTTTCGAAATCCAAATTTCCTATTCGTTCTTTATCCTGTAGTAATTTAGCTCCGTCGGAACGATTGCTTTATATTTTGCTTCTTGTCGAAGCATGAAGGCGGGTCTGAAGGCGCGAGACAAATCAGGAACGGTACGGCTCGATCAAAGCCCGGATCGTCGCTCAAATTTGTCGGCGCAAATGTATCACCGCAACTAGGGGTGGCAATTTTCGACACGACCTGAAAACACGACACGAGCCTAACACGAAATTAATGGGTTTGGGTTGAGATTTCGGGAATTCGGGTCAGAATCGGGTTGGACCCGATGAACCCGAAAAGAAAACCGGTCGATTTCGGGTCAACCCGTGGTGACCTGATATGACCCGATATGACCCGTTTACGAGTTAAAAATAATTTAATAAACATAAAAATAATTTTATCTAACTAAACTAAGTTATTCTTTTTTTCAAAGGCATTAATTACTTAATCCTAAACGAATTTATTTAATTTGTGTGAAGTTGAAATTATTATACTTGGACAAATAATATATTATATTATTTTTCACTTTTATATTGTTTTAATTTATTTTATATTTTGCTTGGGATAAAACACTTTTACGGTGTTTAATTTATTTTAGATTTGATTTGGAATCATTTATTTAAATTTTTATTACTTGATTATGTAATTAGTTTTGTGAGAAATTGATTTTATTAGAAATTACAGTGATAAATTAATAAATTAAAATTAAGTTTCGGGTCATTTCGGGTCGACCCGCCGCCCCGTAAACCTGAAATCTTCGGGTTCGGGTCAGCATACCTGACCCGTCACGGGTTGGCGGGTCGGGGTTCGGGTCAACAGATTTTCTGGCGGGTCTGTTGACCCGAACCCGACCCGCCAACCTGATTTGGACCCGAATTGCCACCCCTGACTGCAAGCGTGAAGGATTGATTTCATGATAATTTAGAGTTGCGGGATGAGGGAAAAAAACAGGGTGCAAATCAATAACAAAGAGAAAAATAAAGTAAATAAATAAAAGGATAAGAGGAAAATGCTTGAATTGACGCTTAAAATGAATTTCGGTCAAGAAAAGCCACACTGCTTCGCAGGACGGGGTAGTTTAAAAGAATAAAGCGAAAGGAACATGGCTGGTGCGACCATACCAGCACTAATGCACCGGATCCCATCAGAACTCCGAAGTTAAGCGTGCTTGGGCGAGAGTGGTACTAGGATGGGTGACCCCCTGGGAAGTCCTCGTGTTGCACCCCTCTCTTTTTTGTTTCGAAATCCAAATTTCCTATTCGTTCTTTATCCTGTAGTAATTTAGCTCCGTCGGAACGATTGCTTAATATTTTGCTTCTTGTCGAAGCGTGAAGGAGGATCTGAAGGCGCGAGACAAATCAGGAACGGTACGGCTCGATCAAAGCCCGGATCGTCGCTCAAATTTGTCGGCGCAAATGTATCACCGCAACTAGGGGTGGCAATTTTCGACACGACCTGAAAACACGACACGAGCCTAACACGAAATTAATGGGTTTGGGTTGAGGTTTCGGGAATTCGGGTCAGAATCCGGTTGGACCCGATGAACCCGAAAAGAAAACCGGTCGATTTCGGGTCAACCCGTGGTGACCTGATATGACCCGATATGACCCGTTTACGAGTTAAAAATAATTTAATAAACATAACAATAATTTTATCTAACTAAACTAAGTTATTCTTTTTTTCAAAGGCATTAATTACTTAATCCTAAACGAATTTATTTAATTTGTGTGAAGTTTAAATTATTATACTTGGACAAATAATATATTATATTATTTTTCACTTTTATATTGTTTTAATTTATTTTATATTTTGCTTGGGATAAAACACTTTTACGGTGTTTAATTTATTTTAGATTTGATTTGGAATCATTTATTTAAATTTTTATTACTTGATTATGTAATTAGTTTTGTGAGAAATTGATTTTATTAGAAATTACAGTGATAAATTAATAAATTAAAATTAAGTTTCGGGTCATTTCGGGTCGACCCGCCGCCCCGTAAACCTGAAATCTTCGGGTTCGGGTCAGCATACCTGACCCGTCACGGGTTGGCGGGTCGGGGTTCGGGTCAACAGATTTTCTGGCGGGTCTGTTGACCCGAACCCGACCCGCCAACCTGATTTGGACCCGAATTGCCACCCCTGACTGCAAGCGTGAAGGATTGATTTCATGATAATTTAGAGTTGCGGGATGAGGGAAAAAAACAGGGTGCAAATCAATAACAAAAAAAAAATAAAGTAAATAAATAAAAGGATAAGAGGAAAATGCTTGAATTGACGCTTAAAATGAATTTCGGTCTAGAAAAGCCACACTGCTTCGCAGGACGGGGTAGTTTAAAAGAATAAAGCGAAAGGAACATGGCGGGTGCGACCATACCAGCGCTAATGCACCGGATCCCATCAGAACTCCGAAGTTAAGCGTGCTTGGGCGAGAGTGGTACTAGGATGGGTGACCCCCTGGGAAGTCCTCGTGTTGCACCCCTCTCTTTTTTGTTTCGAAATCCAAATTTCCTATTCGTTCTTTATCCTGTAGTAATTTAGCTCCGTCGGAACGATTGCTTTATATTTTGCTTCTTGTCGAAGCATGAAGGCGGGTCTGAAGGCGCGAGACAAATCAGGAACGGTACGGCTCGATCAAAGCCCGGATCGTCGCTCAAATTTGTCGGCGCAAATGTATCACCGCAACTAGGGGTGGCAATTTTCGACACGACCTGAAAACACGACACGAGCCTAACACGAAATTAATGGGTTTGGGTTGAGGTTTCGGGAATTCGGGTCAGAATCGGGTTGGACCCGATGAACCCGAAAAGAAAACCGGTCGATTTCGGGTCAACCCGTGGTGACCTGATATGACCCGATATGACCCGTTTACGAGTTAAAAATAATTTAATAAACATAAAAATAATTTTATCTAACTAAACTAAGTTATTCTTTTTTTCAAAGGCATTAATTACTTAATCCTAAACGAATTTATTTAATTTGCGTGAAGTTGAAATTATTATACTTGGACAAATAATATATTATATTATTTTTCACTTTTATATTGTTTTAATTTATTTTATATTTTGCTTGGGATAAAACACTTTTACGGTGTTTAATTTATTTTAGATTTGATTTGGAATCATTTATTTAAATTTTTATTACTTGATTCTGTAATTAGTTTTGTGAGAAATTGATTTTATTAGAAATTACAGTGATAAATTAATAAATTAAAATTAAGTTTCGGGTCATTTCGGGTCGACCCGCCGCCCCGTAAACCTGAAATCTTCGGGTTCGGGTCAGCATACCTGACCCGTCACGGGTTGGCGGGTCGGGGTTCGGGTCAACAGATTTTCTGGCGGGTCTGTTGACCCGAACCCGACCCGCCAACCTGATTTGGACCCGAATTGCCACCCCTGACTGCAAGCGTGAAGGATTGATTTCATGATAATTTAGAGTTGCGGGATGAGGGAAAAAAACAGGGTGCAAATCAATAACAAAGAGAAAAATAAAGTAAGTAAATAAAAGGATAAGAGGAAAATGCTTGAATTGACGCTTAAAATGAATTTCGGTCAAGAACAGCCACACTGCTTCGCAGGACGGGGTAGTTTAAAAGAATAAAGCGAAAGGAACATGGCTGGTGCGACCATACCAGCACTAATGCACCGGATCCCATCAGAACTCCGAAGTTAAGCGTGCTTGGGCGAGAGTAGTACTAGGATGGGTGACCCCCTGGGAAGTCCTCGTGTTGCACCCCTCTCTTTTTTGTTTCGAAATCCAAATTTCCTATTCGTTCTTTATCCTGTAGTAATTTAGCTCCGTCGGAACGATTGCTTTATATTTTGCTTCTTGTCGAAGCATGAAGGCGGGTCTGAAGGCGCGAGACAAATCAGGAACGGTACGGCTCGATCAAAGCCCGGATCGTCGCTCAAATTTGTCGGCGCAAATGTATCACCGCAACTAGGGGTGGTAATTTTCGACACGACCTGAAAACACGACACGAGACTAACACGAAATTAATGGGTTTGGGTTGAGGTTTCGGGAATTCGGGTCAGAATCGGGTTGGACCCGATGAACCCGAAAAGATAACCGGTCGATTTCGGGTCAACCCGTGGTGACCTGATATGACCCGATATGACCCGTTTACGAGTTAAAAATAATTTAATAAACATAAAAATAATTTTATCTAACTAAACTAAGTTATTCTTTTTTTCAAAGGCATTAATTACTTAATCCTAAACGAATTTATTTAATTTGTGTGAAGTTGAAATTATTATACTTGGACAAATAATATATTATATTATTTTTCACTTTTATATTGTTTTAATTTATTTTATATTTTGCTTGGGATAAAACACTTTTACGGTGTTTAATTTATTTTAGATTTGATTTGGAATCATTTATTTAAATTTTTATTACTTGATTATGTAATTAGTTTTGTGAGAAATTGATTTTATTAGAAATTACAGTGATAAATTAATAAATTAAAATTAAGTTTCGGGTCATTTCGGGTCGACCCGCCGCCCCGTAAACCTGAAATCTTCGGGTTCGGGTCAGCATACCTGACCCGTCACGGGTTGGCGGGTCGGGGTTCGGGTCAACAGATTTTCTGGCGGGTCTGTTGACCCGAACCCGACCCGCCAACCTGATTTGGACCCGAATTGCCACCCCTGACTGCAAGCGTGAAGGATTGATTTCATGATAATTTAGAGTTGCGGGATGAGGGAAAAAAACAGGGTGCAAATCAATAACAAAAAAAAAATAAAGTAAATAAATAAAAGGATAAGAGGAAAATGCTTGAATTGACGCTTAAAATGAATTTCGGTCTAGAAAAGCCACACTGCTTCGCAGGACGGGGTAGTTTAAAAGAATAAAGCGAAAGGAACATGGCGGGTGCGACCATACCAGCACTAATGCACCGGATCCCATCAGAACTCCGAAGTTAAGCGTGCTTGGGCGAGAGTGGTACTAGGATGGGTGACCCCCTGGGAAGTCCTCGTGTTGCACCCCTCTCTTTTTTGTTTCGAAATCCAAATTTCCTATTCGTTCTTTATCCTGCAGTAATTTAGCTCCGTCGGAACGATTGCTTTATATTTTGCTTCTTGTCGAAGCATGAAGGCGGGTCTGAAGGCGCGAGACAAATCAGGAACGGTACGGCTCGATCAAAGCCCGGATCGTCGCTCAAATTTGTCGGCGCAAATGTATCACCGCAACTAGGGGTGGCAATTTTCGACACGACCTGAAAACACGATACGAGCCTAACACGAAATTAATGGGTTTGGGTTGAGGTTTCGGGAATTCGGGTCAGAATCCGGTTGGACCCGATGAACCCGAAAAGAAAACCGGTCGATTTCGGGTCAACCCGTGGTGACCTGATATGACCCGATATGACCCGTTTACGAGTTAAAAATAATTTAATAAACATAAAAATAATTTTATCTAACTAAACTAAGTTATTCTTTTTTTCAAAGGCATTAATTACTTAATCCTAAACGAATTTATTTAATTTGTGTGAAGTTGAAATTATTATACTTGGACAAATAATATATTATATTATTTTTCACTTTTATATTGTTTTAATTTATTTTATATTTTGCTTGGGATAAAACACTTTTACGGTGTTTAATTTATTTTAAATTTGATTTGGAATCATTTATTTAAATTTTTATTACTTGATTATGTAATTAGTTTTGTGAGAAATTGATTTTATTAGAAATTACAGTGATAAATTAATAAATTAAAATTAAGTTTCGGGTCATTTCGGGTCGACCCGCCGCCCCGTAAACCTGAAATCTTCGGGTTCGGGTCAGCATACCTGACCCGTCACGGGTTGGCGGGTCGGGGTTCGGGTCAACAGATTTTCTGGCGGGTCTGTTGACCCGAACCCGACCCGCCAACCTGATTTGGACCCGAATTGCCACCCCTGACTGCAAGCGTGAAGGATTGATTTCATGATAATTTAGAGTTGCGGGATTAGGGAAAAAAACAGGGTGCAAATCAATAACAAAAAGAAAAATAAAGTAAATAAATAAAAGGATAAGAGGAAAATGCTTGAATTGACGCTTAAAATGAATTTCGGTCTAGAAAAGCCACACTGCTTCGCAGGACGGGGTAGTTTAAAAGAATAAAGCGAAAGGAACATGGCGGGTGCGACCATACCAGCACTAATGCACCGGATCCCATCAGAACTCCGAAGTTAAGCGTGCTTGGGCGAGAGTGGTACTAGGATGGGTGACCCCCTGGGAAGTCCTCGTGTTGCACCCCTCTCTTTTTTGTTTCGAAATCCAAATTTCCTATTCGTTCTTTATCCTGTAGTAATTTAGCTCCGTCGGAACGATTGCTTTATATTTTGCTTCTTGTCGAAGCATGAAGGCGGGTCTGAAGGCGCGAGACAAATCAGGAACGGTACGGCTCGATCAAAGCCCGGATCGTCGCTCAAATTTGTCGGCGCAAATGTATCACCGCAACTAGGGGTGGCAATTTTCGACACGACCTGAAAACACGACACGAGCCTAACACGAAATTAATGGGTTTGGGTTGAGGTTTCGGGAATTCGGGTCAGAATCGGGTTGGACCCGATGAACCCGAAAAGATAACCGGTCGATTTCGGGTCAACCCGTGGTGACCTGATATGACCCGATATGACCCGTTTACGAGTTAAAAATAATTTAATAAACATAAAAATAATTTTATCTAACTAAACTAAGTTATTCTTTTTTTCAAAGGCATTAATTACTTAATCCTAAACGAATTTATTTAATTTGTGTGAAGTTGAAATTATTATACTTGGACAAATAATATATTATATTATTTTTCACTTTTATATTGTTTTAATTTATTTTATATTTTGCTTGGGATAAAACACTTTTACGGTGTTTAATTTATTTTAGATTTGATTTGGAATCATTTATTTAAATTTTTATTACTTGATTATGTAATTAGTTTTGTGAGAAATTGATTTTATTAGAAATTACAGTGATAAATTAATAAATTAAAATTAAGTTTCGGGTCATTTCGGGTCGACCCGCCGCCCCGTAAACCTGAAATCTTCGGGTTCGGGTCAGCATACCTGACCCGTCACGGGTTGGCGGGTCGGGGTTCGGGTCAACAGATTTTCTGGCGGGTCTGTTGACCCGAACCCGACCCGCCAACCTGATTTGGACCCGAATTGCCACCCCTGACTGCAAGCGTGAAGGATTGATTTCATGATAATTTAGAGTTGCGGGATGAGGGAAAAAAACAGGGTGCAAATCAATAACAAAGAGAAAAATAAAGTAAATAAATAAAAGGATAAGAGGAAAATGCTTGAATTGACGCTTAAAATGAATTTCGGTCTAGAAAAGCCACACTGCTTCGCAGGACGGGGTAGTTTAAAAGAATAAAGCGAAAGGAACATGGCGGGTGCGACCATACCAGCACTAATGCACCGGATCCCATCAGAACTCCGAAGTTAAGCGTGCTTGGGCGAGAGTGGTACTAGGATGGGTGACCCCCTGGGAAGTCCTCGTGTTGCACCCCTCTCTTTTTTGTTTCGAAATCCAAATTTCCTATTCGTTCTTTATCCTGTAGTAATTTAGCTCCGTCGGAACGATTGATTTATATTTTGCTTCTTGTCGAAGCATGAAGGCAGGTCTGAAGGCGCGAGACAAATCAGGAACGGTACGGCTCGATCAAAGCCCGGATCGTCGCTCAAATTTGTCGGCGCAAATGTATCACCGCAACTAGGGGTGGCAATTTTCGACACGACCTGAAAACACGATACGAGCCTAACACGAAATTAATGGGTTTGGGTTGAGGTTTCGGGAATTCGGGTCAGAATCCGGTTGGACCCGATGAACCCGAAAAGATAACCGGTCGATTTCGGGTCAACCCGTGGTGACCTGATATGACCCGATATGACCCGTTTACGAGTTAAAAATAATTTAATAAACATAAAAATAATTTTATCTAACTAAACTAAGTTATTCTTTTTTTCAAAGGCATTAATTACTTAATCCTAAACGAATTTATTTAATTTGTGTGAAGTTGAAATTATTATACTTGGACAAATAATATATTATATTATTTTTCACTTTTATATTGTTTTAATTTATTTTATATTTTGCTTGGGATAAAACACTTTTACGGTGTTTAATTTATTTTAGATTTGATTTGGAATCATTTATTTAAATTTTTATTACTTGATTATGTAATTAGTTTTGTGAGAAATTGATTTTATTAGAAATTACAGTGATAAATTAATAAATTAAAATTAAGTTTCGGGTCATTTCGGGTCGACCCGCCGCCCCGTAAACCTGAAATCTTCGGGTTCGGGTCAGCATACCTGACCCGTCACGGGTTGGCGGGTCGGGGTTCGGGTCAACAGATTTTCTGGCGGGTCTGTTGACCCGAACCCGACCCGCCAACCTGATTTGGACCCGAATTGCCACCCCTGACTGCAAGCGTGAAGGATTGATTTCATGATAATTTAGAGTTGCGGGATGAGGGAAAAAAACAGGGTGCAAATCAATAACAAAGAGAAAAATAAAGTAAATAAATAAAAGGATAAGAGGAAAATGCTTGAATTGACGCTTAAAATGAATTTCGGTCAAGAAAAGCCACACTGCTTCGCAGGACGGGGTAGTTTAAAAGAATAAAGCGAAAGGAACATGGCTGGTGCGACCATACCAGCACTAATGCACCGGATCCCATCAGAACTCCGAAGTTAAGCGTGCTTGGGCGAGAGTGGTACTAGGATGGGTGACCCCCTGGGAAGTCCTCGTGTTGCACCCTCTCTTTTTTGTTTCGAAATCCAAATTTCCTATTCGTTCTTTATCCTGTAGTAATTTAGCTCCGTCGGAACGATTGCTTTATATTTTGCTTCTTGTCGAAGCATGAAGGCGGGTCTGAAGGCGCGAGACAAATCAGGAACGGTACGGCTCGATCAAAGCCCGGATCGTCGCTCAAATTTGTCGGCGCAAATGTATCACCGCAACTAGGGGTGGCAATTTTCGACACGACCTGAAAACACGACACGAGCCTAACACGAAATTAATGGGTTTGGGTTGAGGTTTCGGGAATTCGGGTCAGAATCGGGTTGGACCCGATGAACCCGAAAAGATAACCGGTCGATTTCGGGTCAACCCGTGGTGACCTGATATGACCCGATATGACCCGTTTACGAGTTAAAAATAATTTAATAAACATAAAAATAATTTTATCTAACTAAACTAAGTTATTCTTTTTTTCAAAGGCATTAATTACTTAATCCTAAACGAATTTATTTAATTTGTGTGAAGTTGAAATTATTATACTTGGACAAATAATATATTATATTATTTTTCACTTTTATATTGTTTTAATTTATTTTATATTTTGCTTGGGATAAAACACTTTTACGGTGTTTAATTTATTTTAGATTTGATTTGGAATCATTTATTTAAATTTTTATTACTTGATTATGTAATTAGTTTTGTGAGAAATTGATTTTATTAGAAATTACAGTGATAAATTAATAAATTAAAATTAAGTTTCGGGTCATTTCGGGTCGACCCGCCGCCCCGTAAACCTGAAATCTTCGGGTTCGGGTCAGCATACCTGACCCGTCACGGGTTGGCGGGTCGGGGTTCGGGTCAACAGATTTTCTGGCGGGTCTGTTGACCCGAACCCGACCCGCCAACCTGATTTGGACCCGAATTGCCACCCCTGACTGCAAGCGTGAAGGATTGATTTCATGATAATTTAGAGTTGCGGGATGAGGGAAAAAAACAGGGTGCAAATCAATAACAAAAAGAAAAATAAAGTATATAAATAAAAGGATAAGAGTAAAATGCTTGAATTGACGCTTAAAATGAATTTCGGTCTAGAAAAGCCACACTGCTTCGCAGGACGGGGTAGTTTAAAAGAATAAAGCGAAAGGAACATGGCGGGTGCGACCATACCAGCACTAATGCACCGGATCCCATCAGAACTCCGAAGTTAAGCGTGCTTGGGCGAGAGTGGTACTAGGATGGGTGACCCCCTGGGAAGTCCTCGTGTTGCACCCCTCTCTTTTTTGTTTCGAAATCCAAATTTCCTATTCGTTCTTTATCCTGTAGTAATTTAGCTCCGTCGGAACGATTGCTTTATATTTTGCTTCTTGTCGAAGCATGAAGGCGGGTCTGAAGGCGCGAGACAAATCAGGAACGGTACGGCTCGATCAAAGCCCGGATCGTCGCTCAAATTTGTCGGCGCAAATGTATCACCGCAACTAGGGGTGGCAATTTTCGACACGACCTGAAAACACGATACGAGCCTAACACGAAATTAATGGGTTTGGGTTGAGGTTTCGGGAATTCGGGTCAGAATCCGGTTGGACCCGATGAACCCGAAAAGAAAACCGGTCGATTTCGGGTCAACCCGTGGTGACCTGATATGACCCGATATGACCCGTTTACGAGTTAAAAATAATTTAATAAACATAAAAATAATTTTATCTAACTAAACTAAGTTATTCTTTTTTTCAAAGGCATTAATTACTTAATCCTAAACGAATTTATTTAATTTGTGTGAAGTTGAAATTATTATACTTGGACAAATAATATATTATATTATTTTTCACTTTTATATTGTTTTAATTTATTTTATATTTTGCTTGGGATAAAACACTTTTACGGTGTTTAATTTATTTTAGATTTGATTTGGAATCATTTATTTAAATTTTTATTACTTGATTATGTAATTAGTTTTGTGAGAAATTGATTTTATTAGAAATTACAGTGATAAATTAATAAATTAAAATTAAGTTTCGGGTCATTTCGGGTCGACCCGCCGCCCCGTAAACCTGAAATCTTCGGGTTCGGGTCAGCATACCTGACCCGTCACGGGTTGGCGGGTCGGGGTTCGGGTCAACAGATTTTCTGGCGGGTCTGTTGACCCGAACCCGACCCGCCAACCTGATTTGGACCCGAATTGCCACCCCTGACTGCAAGCGTGAAGGATTGATTTCATGATAATTTAGAGTTGCGGGATGAGGGAAAAAAACAGGGTGCAAATCAATAACAAAGAGAAAAATAAAGTAAATAAATAAAAGGATAAGAGGAAAATGCTTGAATTGACGCTTAAAATGAATTTCGGTCAAGAAAAGCCACACTGCTTCGCAGGACGGGGTAGTTTAAAAGAATAAAGCGAAAGGAACATGGCTGGTGCGACCATACCAGCACTAATGCACCGGATCCCATCAGAACTCCGAAGTTAAGCGTGCTTGGGCGAGAGTAGTACTAGGATGGGTGACCCCCTGGGAAGTCCTCGTGTTGCACCCCTCTCTTTTTTGTTTCGAAATCCAAATTTCCTATTCGTTCTTTATCCTGTAGTAATTTAGCTCCGTCGGAACGATTGCTTTATATTTTGCTTCTTGTCGAAGCATGAAGGCGGGTCTGAAGGCGCGAGACAAATCAGGAACGGTACGGCTCGATCAAAGCCCGGATCGTCGCTCAAATTTGTCGGCGCAAATGTATCACCGCAACTAGGGGTGGCAATTTTCGACACGACCTGAAAACACGACACGAGCCTAACACGAAATTAATGGGTTTGGGTTGAGGTTTCGGGAATTCGGGTCAGAATCGGGTTGGACCCGATGAACCCGAAAAGATAACCGGTCGATTTCGGGTCAACCCGTGGTGACCTGATATGACCCGATATGACCCGTTTACGAGTTAAAAATAATTTAATAAACATAAAAATAATTTTATCTAACTAAACTAAGTTATTCTTTTTTTCAAAGGCATTAATTACTTAATCCTAAACGAATTTATTTAATTTGTGTGAAGTTGAAATTATTATACTTGGACAAATAATATATTATATTATTTTTCACTTTTATATTGTTTTAATTTATTTTATATTTTGCTTGGGATAAAACACTTTTACGGTGTTTAATTTATTTTAGATTTGATTTGGAATCATTTATTTAAATTTTTATTACTTGATTATGTAATTAGTTTTGTGAGAAATTGATTTTATTAGAAATTACAGTGATAAATTAATAAATTAAAATTAAGTTTCGGGTCATTTCGGGTCGACCCGCCGCCCCGTAAACCTGAAATCTTCGGGTTCGGGTCAGCATACCTGACCCGTCACGGGTTGGCGGGTCGGGGTTCGGGTCAACAGATTTTCTGGCGGGTCTGTTGACCCGAACCCGACCCGCCAACCTGATTTGGACCCGAATTGCCACCCCTGACTGCAAGCGTGAAGGATTGATTTCATGATAATTTAGAGTTGCGGGATTAGGGAAAAAAACAGGGTGCAAATCAATAACAAAAAGAAAAATAAAGTAAATAAATAAAAGGATAAGAGGAAAATGCTTGAATTGACGCTTAAAATGAATTTCGGTCTAGAAAAGCCACACTGCTTCGCAGGACGGGGTAGTTTAAAAGAATAAAGCGAAAGGAACATGGCGGGTGCGACCATACCAGCACTAATGCACCGGATCCCATCAGAACTCCGAAGTTAAGCGTGCTTGGGCGAGAGTGGTACTAGGATGGGTGACCCCCTGGGAAGTCCTCGTGTTGCACCCCTCTCTTTTTTGTTTCGAAATCCAAATTTCCTATTCGTTCTTTATCCTGTAGTAATTTAGCTCCGTCGGAACGATTGCTTTATATTTTGCTTCTTGTCGAAGCATGAAGGCGGGTCTGAAGGCGCGAGACAAATCAGGAACGGTACGGCTCGATCAAAGCCCGGATCGTCGCTCAAATTTGTCGGCGCAAATGTATCACCGCAACTAGGGGTGGCAATTTTCGACACGACCTGAAAACACGATACGAGCCTAACACGAAATTAATGGGTTTGGGTTGAGGTTTCGGGAATTCGGGTCAGAATCCGGTTGGACCCGATGAACCCGAAAAGAAAACCGGTCGATTTCGGGTCAACCCGTGGTGACCTGATATGACCCGATATGACCCGTTTACGAGTTAAAAATAATTTAATAAACATAAAAATAATTTTATCTAACTAAACTAAGTTATTCTTTTTTTCAAAGGCATTAATTACTTAATCCTAAACGAATTTATTTAATTTGTGTGAAGTTGAAATTATTATACTTGGACAAATAATATATTATATTATTTTTCACTTTTATATTGTTTTAATTTATTTTATATTTTGCTTGGGATAAAACACTTTTACGGTGTTTAATTTATTTTAGATTTGATTTGGAATCATTTATTTAAATTTTTATTACTTGATTATGTAATTAGTTTTGTGAGAAATTGATTTTATTAGAAATTACAGTGATAAATTAATAAATTAAAATTAAGTTTCGGGTCATTTCGGGTCGACCCGCCGCCCCGTAAACCTGAAATCTTCGGGTTCGGGTCAGCATACCTGACCCGTCACGGGTTGGCGGGTCGGGGTTCGGGTCAACAGATTTTCTGGCGGGTCTGTTGACCCGAACCCGACCCGCCAACCTGATTTGGACCCGAATTGCCACCCCTGACTGCAAGCGTGAAGGATTGATTTCATGATAATTTAGAGTTGCGGGATGAGGGAAAAAAACAGGGTGCAAATCAATAACAAAAAAAAAATAAAGTAAATAAATAAAAGGATAAGAGGAAAATGCTTGAATTGACGCTTAAAATGAATTTCGGTCTAGAAAAGCCACACTGCTTCGCAGGACGGGGTAGTTTAAAAGAATAAAGCGAAAGGAACATGGCGGGTGCGACCATACCAGCACTAATGCACCGGATCCCATCAGAACTCCGAAGTTAAGCGTGCTTGGGCGAGAGTGGTACTAGGATGGGTGACCCCCTGGGAAGTCCTCGTGTTGCACCCCTCTCTTTTTTGTTTCGAAATCCAAATTTCCTATTCGTTCTTTATCCTGTAGTAATTTAGCTCCGTCGGAACGATTGCTTTATATTTTGCTTCTTGTCGAAGCATGAAGGCGGGTCTGAAGGCGCGAGACAAATCAGGAACGGTACGGCTCGATCAAAGCCCGGATCGTCGCTCAAATTTGTCGGCGCAAATGTATCACCGCAACTAGGGGTGGCAATTTTCGACACGACCTGAAAACACGACACGAGCCTAACACGAAATTAATGGGTTTGGGTTGAGGTTTCGGGAATTCGGGTCAGAATCGGGTTGGACCCGATGAACCCGAAAAGATAACCGGTCGATTTCGGGTCAACCCGTGGTGACCTGATATGACCCGATATGACCCGTTTACGAGTTAAAAATAATTTAATAAACATAAAAATAATTTTATCTAACTAAACTAAGTTATTCTTTTTTTCAAAGGCATTAATTACTTAATCCTAAACGAATTTATTTAATTTGTGTGAAGTTGAAATTATTATACTTGGACAAATAATATATTATATTATTTTTCACTTTTATATTGTTTTAATTTATTTTATATTTTGCTTGGGATAAAACACTTTTACGGTGTTTAATTTATTTTAGATTTGATTTGGAATCATTTATTTAAATTTTTATTACTTGATTATGTAATTAGTTTTGTGAGAAATTGATTTTATTAGAAATTACAGTGATAAATTAATAAATTAAAATTAAGTTTCGGGTCATTTCGGGTCGACCCGCCGCCCCGTAAACCTGAAATCTTCGGGTTCGGGTCAGCATACCTGACCCGTCACGGGTTGGCGGGTCGGGGTTCGGGTCAACAGATTTTCTGGCGGGTCTGTTGACCCGAACCCGACCCGCCAACCTGATTTGGACCCGAATTGCCACCCCTGACTGCAAGCGTGAAGGATTGATTTCATGATAATTTAGAGTTGCGGGATGAGGGAAAAAAACAGGGTGCAAATCAATAACAAAAAAAAAATAAAGTAAATAAATAAAAGGATAAGAGGAAAATGCTTGAATTGACGCTTAAAATGAATTTCGGTCTAGAAAAGCCACACTGCTTCGCAGGACGGGGTAGTTTAAAAGAATAAAGCGAAAGGAACATGGCGGGTGCGACCATACCAGCACTAATGCACCGGATCCCATCAGAACTCCGAAGTTAAGCGTGCTTGGGCGAGAGTGGTACTAGGATGGGTGACCCCCTGGGAAGTCCTCGTGTTGCACCCCTCTCTTTTTTGTTTCGAAATCCAAATTTCCTATTCGTTCTTTATCCTGCAGTAATTTAGCTCCGTCGGAACGATTGCTTTATATTTTGCTTCTTGTCGAAGCATGAAGGCGGGTCTGAAGGCGCGAGACAAATCAGGAACGGTACGGCTCGATCAAAGCCCGGATCGTCGCTCAAATTTGTCGGCGCAAATGTATCACCGCAACTAGGGGTGGCAATTTTCGACACGACCTGAAAACACGATACGAGCCTAACACGAAATTAATGGGTTTGGGTTGAGGTTTCGGGAATTCGGGTCAGAATCCGGTTGGACCCGATGAACCCGAAAAGAAAACCGGTCGATTTCGGGTCAACCCGTGGTGACCTGATATGACCCGATATGACCCGTTTACGAGTTAAAAATAATTTAATAAACATAAAAATAATTTTATCTAACTAAACTAAGTTATTCTTTTTTTCAAAGGCATTAATTACTTAATCCTAAACGAATTTATTTAATTTGTGTGAAGTTGAAATTATTATACTTGGACAAATAATATATTATATTATTTTTCACTTTTATATTGTTTTAATTTATTTTATATTTTGCTTGGGATAAAACACTTTTACGGTGTTTAATTTATTTTAAATTTGATTTGGAATCATTTATTTAAATTTTTATTACTTGATTATGTAATTAGTTTTGTGAGAAATTGATTTTATTAGAAATTACAGTGATAAATTAATAAATTAAAATTAAGTTTCGGGTCATTTCGGGTCGACCCGCCGCCCCGTAAACCTGAAATCTTCGGGTTCGGGTCAGCATACCTGACCCGTCACGGGTTGGCGGGTCGGGGTTCGGGTCAACAGATTTTCTGGCGGGTCTGTTGACCCGAACCCGACCCGCCAACCTGATTTGGACCCGAATTGCCACCCCTGACTGCAAGCGTGAAGGATTGATTTCATGATAATTTAGAGTTGCGGGATTAGGGAAAAAAACAGGGTGCAAATCAATAACAAAAAGAAAAATAAAGTAAATAAATAAAAGGATAAGAGGAAAATGCTTGAATTGACGCTTAAAATGAATTTCGGTCTAGAAAAGCCACACTGCTTCGCAGGACGGGGTAGTTTAAAAGAATAAAGCGAAAGGAACATGGCGGGTGCGACCATACCAGCACTAATGCACCGGATCCCATCAGAACTCCGAAGTTAAGCGTGCTTGGGCGAGAGTGGTACTAGGATGGGTGACCCCCTGGGAAGTCCTCGTGTTGCACCCCTCTCTTTTTTGTTTCGAAATCCAAATTTCCTATTCGTTCTTTATCCTGTAGTAATTTAGCTCCGTCGGAACGATTGCTTTATATTTTGCTTCTTGTCGAAGCATGAAGGCGGGTCTGAAGGCGCGAGACAAATCAGGAACGGTACGGCTCGATCAAAGCCCGGATCGTCGCTCAAATTTGTCGGCGCAAATGTATCACCGCAACTAGGGGTGGCAATTTTCGACACGACCTGAAAACACGACACGAGCCTAACACGAAATTAATGGGTTTGGGTTGAGGTTTCGGGAATTCGGGTCAGAATCGGGTTGGACCCGATGAACCCGAAAAGATAACCGGTCGATTTCGGGTCAACCCGTGGTGACCTGATATGACCCGATATGACCCGTTTACGAGTTAAAAATAATTTAATAAACATAAAAATAATTTTATCTAACTAAACTAAGTTATTCTTTTTTTCAAAGGCATTAATTACTTAATCCTAAACGAATTTATTTAATTTGTGTGAAGTTGAAATTATTATACTTGGACAAATAATATATTATATTATTTTTCACTTTTATATTGTTTTAATTTATTTTATATTTTGCTTGGGATAAAACACTTTTACGGTGTTTAATTTATTTTAGATTTGATTTGGAATCATTTATTTAAATTTTTATTACTTGATTATGTAATTAGTTTTGTGAGAAATTGATTTTATTAGAAATTACAGTGATAAATTAATAAATTAAAATTAAGTTTCGGGTCATTTCGGGTCGACCCGCCGCCCCGTAAACCTGAAATCTTCGGGTTCGGGTCAGCATACCTGACCCGTCACGGGTTGGCGGGTCGGGGTTCGGGTCAACAGATTTTCTGGCGGGTCTGTTGACCCGAACCCGACCCGCCAACCTGATTTGGACCCGAATTGCCACCCCTGACTGCAAGCGTGAAGGATTGATTTCATGATAATTTAGAGTTGCGGGATGAGGGAAAAAAACAGGGTGCAAATCAATAACAAAGAGAAAAATAAAGTAAATAAATAAAAGGATAAGAGGAAAATGCTTGAATTGACGCTTAAAATGAATTTCGGTCTAGAAAAGCCACACTGCTTCGCAGGACGGGGTAGTTTAAAAGAATAAAGCGAAAGGAACATGGCGGGTGCGACCATACCAGCACTAATGCACCGGATCCCATCAGAACTCCGAAGTTAAGCGTGCTTGGGCGAGAGTGGTACTAGGATGGGTGACCCCCTGGGAAGTCCTCGTGTTGCACCCCTCTCTTTTTTGTTTCGAAATCCAAATTTCCTATTCGTTCTTTATCCTGTAGTAATTTAGCTCCGTCGGAACGATTGCTTTATATTTTGCTTCTTGTCGAAGCATGAAGGCGGGTCTGAAGGCGCGAGACAAATCAGGAACGGTACGGCTCGATCAAAGCCCGGATCGTCGCTCAAATTTGTCGGCGCAAATGTATCACCGCAACTAGGGGTGGCAATTTTCGACACGACCTGAAAACACGATACGAGCCTAACACGAAATTAATGGGTTTGGGTTGAGGTTTCGGGAATTCGGGTCAGAATCCGGTTGGACCCGATGAACCCGAAAAGAAAACCGGTCGATTTCGGGTCAACCCGTGGTGACCTGATATGACCCGATATGACCCGTTTACGAGTTAAAAATAATTTAATAAACATAAAAATAATTTTATCTAACTAAACTAAGTTATTCTTTTTTTCAAAGGCATTAATTACTTAATCCTAAACGAATTTATTTAATTTGTGTGAAGTTGAAATTATTATACTTGGACAAATAATATATTATATTATTTTTCACTTTTATATTGTTTTAATTTATTTTATATTTTGCTTGGGATAAAACACTTTTACGGTGTTTAATTTATTTTAGATTTGATTTGGAATCATTTATTTAAATTTTTATTACTTGATTATGTAATTAGTTTTGTGAGAAATTGATTTTATTAGAAATTACAGTGATAAATTAATAAATTAAAATTAAGTTTCGGGTCATTTCGGGTCGACCCGCCGCCCCGTAAACCTGAAATCTTCGGGTTCGGGTCAGCATACCTGACCCGTCACGGGTTGGCGGGTCGGGGTTCGGGTCAACAGATTTTCTGGCGGGTCTGTTGACCCGAACCCGACCCGCCAACCTGATTTGGACCCGAATTGCCACCCCTGACTGCAAGCGTGAAGGATTGATTTCATGATAATTTAGAGTTGCGGGATGAGGGAAAAAAACAGGGTGCAAATCAATAACAAAGAGAAAAATAAAGTAAATAAATAAAAGGATAAGAGGAAAATGCTTGAATTGACGCTTAAAATGAATTTCGGTCAAGAAAAGCCACACTGCTTCGCAGGACGGGGTAGTTTAAAAGAATAAAGCGAAAGGAACATGGCTGGTGCGACCATACCAGCACTAATGCACCGGATCCCATCAGAACTCCGAAGTTAAGCGTGCTTGGGCGAGAGTGGTACTAGGATGGGTGACCCCCTGGGAAGTCCTCGTGTTGCACCCCTCTCTTTTTTGTTTCGAAATCCAAATTTCCTATTCGTTCTTTATCCTGTAGTAATTTAGCTCCGTCGGAACGATTGCTTTATATTTTGCTTCTTGTCGAAGCATGAAGGCGGGTCTGAAGGCGCGAGACAAATCAGGAACGGTACGGCTCGATCAAAGCCCGGATCGTCGCTCAAATTTGTCGGCGCAAATGTATCACCGCAACTAGGGGTGGCAATTTTCGACACGACCTGAAAACACGACACGAGCCTAACACGAAATTAATGGGTTTGGGTTGAGGTTTCGGGAATTCGGGTCAGAATCGGGTTGGACCCGATGAACCCGAAAAGATAACCGGTCGATTTCGGGTCAACCCGTGGTGACCTGATATGACCCGATATGACCCGTTTACGAGTTAAAAATAATTTAATAAACATAAAAATAATTTTATCTAACTAAACTAAGTTATTCTTTTTTTCAAAGGCATTAATTACTTAATCCTAAACGAATTTATTTAATTTGTGTGAAGTTGAAATTATTATACTTGGACAAATAATATATTATATTATTTTTCACTTTTATATTGTTTTAATTTATTTTATATTTTGCTTGGGATAAAACACTTTTACGGTGTTTAATTTATTTTAGATTTGATTTGGAATCATTTATTTAAATTTTTATTACTTGATTATGTAATTAGTTTTGTGAGAAATTGATTTTATTAGAAATTACAGTGATAAATTAATAAATTAAAATTAAGTTTCGGGTCATTTCGGGTCGACCCGCCGCCCCGTAAACCTGAAATCTTCGGGTTCGGGTCAGCATACCTGACCCGTCACGGGTTGGCGGGTCGGGGTTCGGGTCAACAGATTTTCTGGCGGGTCTGTTGACCCGAACCCGACCCGCCAACCTGATTTGGACCCGAATTGCCACCCCTGACTGCAAGCGTGAAGGATTGATTTCATGATAATTTAGAGTTGCGGGATGAGGGAAAAAAACAGGGTGCAAATCAATAACAAAAAGAAAAATAAAGTAAATAAATAAAAGGATAAGAGGAAAATGCTTGAATTGACGCTTAAAATGAATTTCGGTCTAGAAAAGCCACACTGCTTCGCAGGACGGGGTAGTTTAAAAGAATAAAGCGAAAGGAACATGGCGGGTGCGACCATACCAGCACTAATGCACCGGATCCCATCAGAACTCCGAAGTTAAGCGTGCTTGGGCGAGAGTGGTACTAGGATGGGTGACCCCCTGGGAAGTCCTCGTGTTGCACCCCTCTCTTTTTTGTTTCGAAATCCAAATTTCCTATTCGTTCTTTATCCTGTAGTAATTTAGCTCCGTCGGAACGATTGCTTTATATTTTGCTTCTTGTCGAAGCATGAAGGCGGGTCTGAAGGCGCGAGACAAATCAGGAACGGTACGGCTCGATCAAAGCCCGGATCGTCGCTCAAATTTGTCGGCGCAAATGTATCACCGCAACTAGGGGTGGCAATTTTCGACACGACCTGAAAACACGATACGAGCCTAACACGAAATTAATGGGTTTGGGTTGAGGTTTCGGGAATTCGGGTCAGAATCCGGTTGGACCCGATGAACCCGAAAAGAAAACCGGTCGATTTCGGGTCAACCCGTGGTGACCTGATATGACCCGATATGACCCGTTTACGAGTTAAAAATAATTTAATAAACATAAAAATAATTTTATCTAACTAAACTAAGTTATTCTTTTTTTCAAAGGCATTAATTACTTAATCCTAAACGAATTTATTTAATTTGTGTGAAGTTGAAATTATTATACTTGGACAAATAATATATTATATTATTTTTCACTTTTATATTGTTTTAATTTATTTTATATTTTGCTTGGGATAAAACACTTTTACGGTGTTTAATTTATTTTAGATTTGATTTGGAATCATTTATTTAAATTTTTATTACTTGATTATGTAATTAGTTTTGTGAGAAATTGATTTTATTAGAAATTACAGTGATAAATTAATAAATTAAAATTAAGTTTCGGGTCATTTCGGGTCGACCCGCCGCCCCGTAAACCTGAAATCTTCGGGTTCGGGTCAGCATACCTGACCCGTCACGGGTTGGCGGGTCGGGGTTCGGGTCAACAGATTTTCTGGCGGGTCTGTTGACCCGAACCCGACCCGCCAACCTGATTTGGACCCGAATTGCCACCCCTGACTGCAAGCGTGAAGGATTGATTTCATGATAATTTAGAGTTGCGGGATGAGGGAAAAAAACAGGGTGCAAATCAATAACAAAGAGAAAAATAAAGTAAATAAATAAAAGGATAAGAGGAAAATGCTTGAATTGACGCTTAAAATGAATTTCGGTCAAGAAAAGCCACACTGCTTCGCAGGACGGGGTAGTTTAAAAGAATAAAGCGAAAGGAACATGGCTGGTGCGACCATACCAGCACTAATGCACCGGATCCCATCAGAACTCCGAAGTTAAGCGTGCTTGGGCGAGAGTAGTACTAGGATGGGTGACCCCCTGGGAAGTCCTCGTGTTGCACCCCTCTCTTTTTTGTTTCGAAATCCAAATTTCCTATTCGTTCTTTATCCTGTAGTAATTTAGCTCCGTCGGAACGATTGCTTTATATTTTGCTTCTTGTCGAAGCATGAAGGCGGGTCTGAAGGCGCGAGACAAATCAGGAACGGTACGGCTCGATCAAAGCCCGGATCGTCGCTCAAATTTGTCGGCGCAAATGTATCACCGCAACTAGGGGTGGCAATTTTCGACACGACCTGAAAACACGACACGAGCCTAACACGAAATTAATGGGTTTGGGTTGAGGTTTCGGGAATTCGGGTCAGAATCGGGTTGGACCCGATGAACCCGAAAAGATAACCGGTCGATTTCGGGTCAACCCGTGGTGACCTGATATGACCCGATATGACCCGTTTACGAGTTAAAAATAATTTAATAAACATAAAAATAATTTTATCTAACTAAACTAAGTTATTCTTTTTTTCAAAGGCATTAATTACTTAATCCTAAACGAATTTATTTAATTTGTGTGAAGTTGAAATTATTATACTTGGACAAATAATATATTATATTATTTTTCACTTTTATATTGTTTTAATTTATTTTATATTTTGCTTGGGATAAAACACTTTTACGGTGTTTAATTTATTTTAGATTTGATTTGGAATCATTTATTTAAATTTTTATTACTTGATTATGTAATTAGTTTTGTGAGAAATTGATTTTATTAGAAATTACAGTGATAAATTAATAAATTAAAATTAAGTTTCGGGTCATTTCGGGTCGACCCGCCGCCCCGTAAACCTGAAATCTTCGGGTTCGGGTCAGCATACCTGACCCGTCACGGGTTGGCGGGTCGGGGTTCGGGTCAACAGATTTTCTGGCGGGTCTGTTGACCCGAACCCGACCCGCCAACCTGATTTGGACCCGAATTGCCACCCCTGACTGCAAGCGTGAAGGATTGATTTCATGATAATTTAGAGTTGCGGGATTAGGGAAAAAAACAGGGTGCAAATCAATAACAAAAAGAAAAATAAAGTAAATAAATAAAAGGATAAGAGGAAAATGCTTGAATTGACGCTTAAAATGAATTTCGGTCTAGAAAAGCCACACTGCTTCGCAGGACGGGGTAGTTTAAAAGAATAAAGCGAAAGGAACATGGCGGGTGCGACCATACCAGCACTAATGCACCGGATCCCATCAGAACTCCGAAGTTAAGCGTGCTTGGGCGAGAGTGGTACTAGGATGGGTGACCCCCTGGGAAGTCCTCGTGTTGCACCCCTCTCTTTTTTGTTTCGAAATCCAAATTTCCTATTCGTTCTTTATCCTGTAGTAATTTAGCTCCGTCGGAACGATTGCTTTATATTTTGCTTCTTGTCGAAGCATGAAGGCGGGTCTGAAGGCGCGAGACAAATCAGGAACGGTACGGCTCGATCAAAGCCCGGATCGTCGCTCAAATTTGTCGGCGCAAATGTATCACCGCAACTAGGGGTGGCAATTTTCGACACGACCTGAAAACACGATACGAGCCTAACACGAAATTAATGGGTTTGGGTTGAGGTTTCGGGAATTCGGGTCAGAATCCGGTTGGACCCGATGAACCCGAAAAGAAAACCGGTCGATTTCGGGTCAACCCGTGGTGACCTGATATGACCCGATATGACCCGTTTACGAGTTAAAAATAATTTAATAAACATAAAAATAATTTTATCTAACTAAACTAAGTTATTCTTTTTTTCAAAGGCATTAATTACTTAATCCTAAACGAATTTATTTAATTTGTGTGAAGTTGAAATTATTATACTTGGACAAATAATATATTATATTATTTTTCACTTTTATATTGTTTTAATTTATTTTATATTTTGCTTGGGATAAAACACTTTTACGGTGTTTAATTTATTTTAGATTTGATTTGGAATCATTTATTTAAATTTTTATTACTTGATTATGTAATTAGTTTTGTGAGAAATTGATTTTATTAGAAATTACAGTGATAAATTAATAAATTAAAATTAAGTTTCGGGTCATTTCGGGTCGACCCGCCGCCCCGTAAACCTGAAATCTTCGGGTTCGGGTCAGCATACCTGACCCGTCACGGGTTGGCGGGTCGGGGTTCGGGTCAACAGATTTTCTGGCGGGTCTGTTGACCCGAACCCGACCCGCCAACCTGATTTGGACCCGAATTGCCACCCCTGACTGCAAGCGTGAAGGATTGATTTCATGATAATTTAGAGTTGCGGGATGAGGGAAAAAAACAGGGTGCAAATCAATAACAAAAAAAAAATAAAGTAAATAAATAAAAGGATAAGAGGAAAATGCTTGAATTGACGCTTAAAATGAATTTCGGTCTAGAAAAGCCACACTGCTTCGCAGGACGGGGTAGTTTAAAAGAATAAAGCGAAAGGAACATGGCGGGTGCGACCATACCAGCACTAATGCACCGGATCCCATCAGAACTCCGAAGTTAAGCGTGCTTGGGCGAGAGTGGTACTAGGATGGGTGACCCCCTGGGAAGTCCTCGTGTTGCACCCCTCTCTTTTTTGTTTCGAAATCCAAATTTCCTATTCGTTCTTTATCCTGTAGTAATTTAGCTCCGTCGGAACGATTGCTTTATATTTTGCTTCTTGTCGAAGCATGAAGGCGGGTCTGAAGGCGCGAGACAAATCAGGAACGGTACGGCTCGATCAAAGCCCGGATCGTCGCTCAAATTTGTCGGCGCAAATGTATCACCGCAACTAGGGGTGGCAATTTTCGACACGACCTGAAAACACGACACGAGCCTAACACGAAATTAATGGGTTTGGGTTGAGGTTTCGGGAATTCGGGTCAGAATCGGGTTGGACCCGATGAACCCGAAAAGATAACCGGTCGATTTCGGGTCAACCCGTGGTGACCTGATATGACCCGATATGACCCGTTTACGAGTTAAAAATAATTTAATAAACATAAAAATAATTTTATCTAACTAAACTAAGTTATTCTTTTTTTCAAAGGCATTAATTACTTAATCCTAAACGAATTTATTTAATTTGTGTGAAGTTGAAATTATTATACTTGGACAAATAATATATTATATTATTTTTCACTTTTATATTGTTTTAATTTATTTTATATTTTGCTTGGGATAAAACACTTTTACGGTGTTTAATTTATTTTAGATTTGATTTGGAATCATTTATTTAAATTTTTATTACTTGATTATGTAATTAGTTTTGTGAGAAATTGATTTTATTAGAAATTACAGTGATAAATTAATAAATTAAAATTAAGTTTCGGGTCATTTCGGGTCGACCCGCCGCCCCGTAAACCTGAAATCTTCGGGTTCGGGTCAGCATACCTGACCCGTCACGGGTTGGCGGGTCGGGGTTCGGGTCAACAGATTTTCTGGCGGGTCTGTTGACCCGAACCCGACCCGCCAACCTGATTTGGACCCGAATTGCCACCCCTGACTGCAAGCGTGAAGGATTGATTTCATGATAATTTAGAGTTGCGGGATGAGGGAAAAAAACAGGGTGCAAATCAATAACAAAAAGAAAAATAAAGTAAATAAATAAAAGGATAAGAGGAAAATGCTTGAATTGACGCTTAAAATGAATTTCGGTCTAGAAAAGCCACACTGCTTCGCAGGACGGGGTAGTTTAAAAGAATAAAGCGAAAGGAACATGGCGGGTGCGACCATACCAGCACTAATGCACCGGATCCCATCAGAACTCCGAAGTTAAGCGTGCTTGGGCGAGAGTGGTACTAGGATGGGTGACCCCCTGGGAAGTCCTCGTGTTGCACCCCTCTCTTTTTTGTTTCGAAATCCAAATTTCCTATTCGTTCTTTATCCTGTAGTAATTTAGCTCCGTCGGAACGATTGCTTTATATTTTGCTTCTTGTCGAAGCATGAAGGCGGGTCTGAAGGCGCGAGACAAATCAGGAACGGTACGGCTCGATCAAAGCCCGGATCGTCGCTCAAATTTGTCGGCGCAAATGTATCACCGCAACTAGGGGTGGCAATTTTCGACACGACCTGAAAACACGATACGAGCCTAACACGAAATTAATGGGTTTGGGTTGAGGTTTCGGGAATTCGGGTCAGAATCCGGTTGGACCCGATGAACCCGAAAAGAAAACCGGTCGATTTCGGGTCAACCCGTGGTGACCTGATATGACCCGATATGACCCGTTTACGAGTTAAAAATAATTTAATAAACATAAAAATAATTTTATCTAACTAAACTAAGTTATTCTTTTTTTCAAAGGCATTAATTACTTAATCCTAAACGAATTTATTTAATTTGTGTGAAGTTGAAATTATTATACTTGGACAAATAATATATTATATTATTTTTCACTTTTATATTGTTTTAATTTATTTTATATTTTGCTTGGGATAAAACACTTTTACGGTGTTTAATTTATTTTAGATTTGATTTGGAATCATTTATTTAAATTTTTATTACTTGATTATGTAATTAGTTTTGTGAGAAATTGATTTTATTAGAAATTACAGTGATAAATTAATAAATTAAAATTAAGTTTCGGGTCATTTCGGGTCGACCCGCCGCCCCGTAAACCTGAAATCTTCGGGTTCGGGTCAGCATACCTGACCCGTCACGGGTTGGCGGGTCGGGGTTCGGGTCAACAGATTTTCTGGCGGGTCTGTTGACCCGAACCCGACCCGCCAACCTGATTTGGACCCGAATTGCCACCCCTGACTGCAAGCGTGAAGGATTGATTTCATGATAATTTAGAGTTGCGGGATGAGGGAAAAAAACAGGGTGCAAATCAATAACAAAAAGAAAAATAAAGTAAATAAATAAAAGGATAAGAGGAAAATGCTTGAATTGACGCTTAAAATGAATTTCGGTCTAGAAAAGCCACACTGCTTCGCAGGACGGGGTAGTTTAAAAGAATAAAGCGAAAGGAACATGGCGGGTGCGACCATACCAGCACTAATGCACCGGATCCCATCAGAACTCCGAAGTTAAGCGTGCTTGGGCGAGAGTGGTACTAGGATGGGTGACCCCCTGGGAAGTCCTCGTGTTGCACCCCTCTCTTTTTTGTTTCGAAATCCAAATTTCCTATTCGTTCTTTATCCTGTAGTAATTTAGCTCCGTCGGAACGATTGCTTTATATTTTGCTTCTTGTCGAAGCATGAAGGCGGGTCTGAAGGCGCGAGACAAATCAGGAACGGTACGGCTCGATCAAAGCCCGGATCGTCGCTCAAATTTGTCGGCGCAAATGTATCACCGCAACTAGGGGTGGCAATTTTCGACACGACCTGAAAACACGACACGAGCCTAACACGAAATTAATGGGTTTGGGTTGAGGTTTCGGGAATTCGGGTCAGAATCGGGTTGGACCCGATGAACCCGAAAAGATAACCGGTCGATTTCGGGTCAACCCGTGGTGACCTGATATGACCCGATATGACCCGTTTACGAGTTAAAAATAATTTAATAAACATAAAAATAATTTTATCTAACTAAACTAAGTTATTCTTTTTTTCAAAGGCATTAATTACTTAATCCTAAACGAATTTATTTAATTTGTGTGAAGTTGAAATTATTATACTTGGACAAATAATATATTATATTATTTTTCACTTTTATATTGTTTTAATTTATTTTATATTTTGCTTGGGATAAAACACTTTTACGGTGTTTAATTTATTTTAGATTTGATTTGGAATCATTTATTTAAATTTTTATTACTTGATTATGTAATTAGTTTTGTGAGAAATTGATTTTATTAGAAATTACAGTGATAAATTAATAAATTAAAATTAAGTTTCGGGTCATTTCGGGTCGACCCGCCGCCCCGTAAACCTGAAATCTTCGGGTTCGGGTCAGCATACCTGACCCGTCACGGGTTGGCGGGTCGGGGTTCGGGTCAACAGATTTTCTGGCGGGTCTGTTGACCCGAACCCGACCCGCCAACCTGATTTGGACCCGAATTGCCACCCCTGACTGCAAGCGTGAAGGATTGATTTCATGATAATTTAGAGTTGCGGGATGAGGGAAAAAAACAGGGTGCAAATCAATAACAAAAAGAAAAATAAAGTAAATAAATAAAAGGATAAGAGGAAAATGCTTGAATTGACGCTTAAAATGAATTTCGGTCTAGAAAAGCCACACTGCTTCGCAGGACGGGGTAGTTTAAAAGAATAAAGCGAAAGGAACATGGCGGGTGCGACCATACCAGCACTAATGCACCGGATCCCATCAGAACTCCGAAGTTAAGCGTGCTTGGGCGAGAGTGGTACTAGGATGGGTGACCCCCTGGGAAGTCCTCGTGTTGCACCCCTCTCTTTTTTGTTTCGAAATCCAAATTTCCTATTCGTTCTTTATCCTGTAGTAATTTAGCTCCGTCGGAACGATTGCTTTATATTTTGCTTCTTGTCGAAGCATGAAGGCGGGTCTGAAGGCGCGAGACAAATCAGGAACGGTACGGCTCGATCAAAGCCCGGATCGTCGCTCAAATTTGTCGGCGCAAATGTATCACCGCAACTAGGGGTGGCAATTTTCGACACGACCTGAAAACACGATACGAGCCTAACACGAAATTAATGGGTTTGGGTTGAGGTTTCGGGAATTCGGGTCAGAATCCGGTTGGACCCGATGAACCCGAAAAGAAAACCGGTCGATTTCGGGTCAACCCGTGGTGACCTGATATGACCCGATATGACCCGTTTACGAGTTAAAAATAATTTAATAAACATAAAAATAATTTTATCTAACTAAACTAAGTTATTCTTTTTTTCAAAGGCATTAATTACTTAATCCTAAACGAATTTATTTAATTTGTGTGAAGTTGAAATTATTATACTTGGACAAATAATATATTATATTATTTTTCACTTTTATATTGTTTTAATTTATTTTATATTTTGCTTGGGATAAAACACTTTTACGGTGTTTAATTTATTTTAGATTTGATTTGGAATCATTTATTTAAATTTTTATTACTTGATTATGTAATTAGTTTTGTGAGAAATTGATTTTATTAGAAATTACAGTGATAAATTAATAAATTAAAATTAAGTTTCGGGTCATTTCGGGTCGACCCGCCGCCCCGTAAACCTGAAATCTTCGGGTTCGGGTCAGCATACCTGACCCGTCACGGGTTGGCGGGTCGGGGTTCGGGTCAACAGATTTTCTGGCGGGTCTGTTGACCCGAACCCGACCCGCCAACCTGATTTGGACCCGAATTGCCACCCCTGACTGCAAGCGTGAAGGATTGATTTCATGATAATTTAGAGTTGCGGGATGAGGGAAAAAAACAGGGTGCAAATCAATAACAAAGAGAAAAATAAAGTAAATAAATAAAAGGATAAGAGGAAAATGCTTGAATTGACGCTTAAAATGAATTTCGGTCAAGAAAAGCCACACTGCTTCGCAGGACGGGGTAGTTTAAAAGAATAAAGCGAAAGGAACATGGCTGGTGCGACCATACCAGCACTAATGCACCGGATCCCATCAGAACTCCGAAGTTAAGCGTGCTTGGGCGAGAGTGGTACTAGGATGGGTGACCCCCTGGGAAGTCCTCGTGTTGCACCCCTCTCTTTTTTGTTTCGAAATCCAAATTTCCTATTCGTTCTTTATCCTGTAGTAATTTAGCTCCGTCGGAACGATTGCTTTATATTTTGCTTCTTGTCGAAGCATGAAGGCGGGTCTGAAGGCGCGAGACAAATCAGGAACGGTACGGCTCGATCAAAGCCCGGATCGTCGCTCAAATTTGTCGGCGCAAATGTATCACCGCAACTAGGGGTGGCAATTTTCGACACGACCTGAAAACACGACACGAGCCTAACACGAAATTAATGGGTTTGGGTTGAGGTTTCGGGAATTCGGGTCAGAATCGGGTTGGACCCGATGAACCCGAAAAGATAACCGGTCGATTTCGGGTCAACCCGTGGTGACCTGATATGACCCGATATGACCCGTTTACGAGTTAAAAATAATTTAATAAACATAAAAATAATTTTATCTAACTAAACTAAGTTATTCTTTTTTTCAAAGGCATTAATTACTTAATCCTAAACGAATTTATTTAATTTGTGTGAAGTTGAAATTATTATACTTGGACAAATAATATATTATATTATTTTTCAATTTTATATTGTTTTAATTTATTTTATATTTTGCTTGGGATAAAACACTTTTACGGTGTTTAATTTATTTTAGATTTGATTTGGAATCATTTATTTAAATTTTTATTACTTGATTATGTAATTAGTTTTGTGAGAAATTGATTTTATTAGAAATTACAGTGATAAATTAATAAATTAAAATTAAGTTTCGGGTCATTTCGGGTCGACCCGCCGCCCCGTAAACCTGAAATCTTCGGGTTCGGGTCAGCATACCTGACCCGTCACGGGTTGGCGGGTCGGGGTTCGGGTCAACAGATTTTCTGGCGGGTCTGTTGACCCGAACCCGACCCGCCAACCTGATTTGGACCCGAATTGCCACCCCTGACTGCAAGCGTGAAGGATTGATTTCATGATGATAATTTAGAGTTGCGGGATGAGGGAAAAAAATAAGGTGCAAATCAATAACAAAAAAAATATAAAGTAAATAAATAAAAGGATAAGAGGAAAATGCTTGAATTGAAGCTTAAAATGAATTTTGGTCTAGAAAAGCCACACTGTTTCGCAGCACGGGGTGGTTTAAAAGAATAAAGCGAAAGGAACATGGCGGGTGCGATCATACCAGCACTATTGCACCGGATCCCATCAGAACTCCAAAGTTAAGCGTGCTTGGGCGAGAGTAGTACTAGGATGGGTGACCCCCTGGGAAGTCCTCGTGTTGCACCCCTCTCTTTTTTGTTTCGAAATCCAAATTTCCTATTCGTTCTTTATCCTGTAGTAATTTAGCTCCGTCGGAACGATTGCTTTATATTTTGCTTCTTGTCGAAGCATGAATGCGGGTCTGAAGGCGCGAGACAAATCAGGAACGGTACGGCTCGATCAAAGCTCGGATCGTCGCTCAAATTTGTCGGCGCAAATGTATCACCGCAAGCGTGAAGGATTGATTTCATGATAATTTAGAGTTGCGGGATGAGGGAAAAAAACAGGGTGCAAATCAATAACAAAGAGAAAAATAAAGTAAATAAATAAAAGGATAAGAGGAAAATGCTTGAATTGACGCTTAAAATGAATTTCGGTCTAGAAAAGCCACACTGCTTCGCAGGACGGGGTAGTTTAAAAGAATAAAGCGAAAGGAACATGGCTGGTGCGACCATACCAGCACTAATGCACCGGATCCCATCAGAACTCCGAAGTTAAGCGTGCTTGGACGAGAGTAGTACTAGGATGGGTGACCCCCTGGGAAGTCCTCGTGTTGCACCCCTCTCATTTTTGTTTCGAAATCCAAATTTCCTATTCGTTCTTTATCCTGTAGTAATTTAGCTCCGTCGGAACGACTGCTTTATATTTTGCTTCTTGTCGAAGCATGAAGGCGGGTCTGAAGGCGCGAGACAAATCAGGAACGGTATTGCTCGATCAAAGCCCGGATCGTCGCTCAAATTTGTCGGCGCAAATGTATCACCGCAAGCGTGAAGGATTGATTTCATGATAATTTTGAGTTGCGGGATGAGGGAAAAAAATAAGGTGCAAATCAATAACAAAAAAAATATAAAGTAAATAAATAAAAGGATAAGACCGTAAAAGTGTTTTATCCCAAGCAAAATATAAAATAAATTAAAACAATATAAAAGTGAAAAATAATATAATATATTATTTGTCCAAGTATAATAATTTCAACTTCACACAAATTAAATAAATTCGTTTAGGATTAAGTAATTAATGCCTTTGAAAAAAAGAATAACTTAGTTTAGTTAGATAAAATTATTTTTATGTTTATTAAATTATTTTTAACTCGTAAACGGGTCATATCGGGTCATATCAGGTCACCACGGGTTGACCCGAAATCGACCGGTTTTCTTTTCGGGTTCATCGGGTCCAACCCGATTCTGACCCGAATTCCCGAAACCTCAACCCAAACCCATTAATTTCGTGTTAGGCTCGTGTCGTGTTTTCAGGTCGTGTCGAAAATTGCCACCCCTAGTTGCGGTGATACATTTGCGCCGACAAATTTGAGCGACGATCCGGGCTTTGATCGAGCCGTACCGTTCCTGATTTGTCTCGCGCCTTCAGACCCGCCTTCATGCTTCGACAAGAAGCAAAATATAAAGCAATCGTTCCGACGGAGCTAAATTACTACAGGATAAAGAACGAATAGGAAATTTGGATTTCGAAACAAAAAAGAGAGGGGTGCAACACGAGGACTTCCCAGGGGGTCACCCATCCTAGTACCACTCTCGCCCAAGCACGCTTAACTTCGGAGTTCTGATGGGATCCGGTGCATTAGTGCTGGTATGGTCGCACCCGCCATGTTCCTTTCGCTTTATTCTTTTAAACTACCCCGTCCTGCGAAGCAGTGTGGCTTTTCTAGACCGAAATTCATTTTAAGCGTCAATTCAAGCATTTTCCTCTTATCCTTTTATTTATTTACTTTATTTTTCTTTTTGTTATTGATTTGCACCCTGTTTTTTTCCCTAATCCCGCAACTCTAAATTATCATGAAATCAATCCTTCACGCTTGCAGTCAGGGGTGGCAATTCGGGTCCAAATCAGGTTGGCGGGTCGGGTTCGGGTCAACAGACCCGCCAGAAAATCTGTTGACCCGAACCCCGACCCGCCAACCCGTGACGGGTCAGGTATGCTGACCCGAACCCGAAGATTTCAGGTTTACGGGGCGGCGGGTCGACCCGAAATGACCCGAAACTTAATTTTAATTTATTAATTTATCACTGTAATTTCTAATAAAATCAATTTCTCACAAAACTAATTACATAATCAAGTAATAAAAATTTAAATAAATGATTCCAAATCAAATCTAAAATAAATTAAACACCGTAAAAGTGTTTTATCCCAAGCAAAATATAAAATAAATTAAAACAATATAAAAGTGAAAAATAATATAATATATTATTTGTCCAAGTATAATAATTTCAACTTCACACAAATTAAATAAATTCGTTTAGGATTAAGTAATTAATGCCTTTGAAAAAAAGAATAACTTAGTTTAGTTAGATAAAATTATTTTTATGTTTATTAAATTATTTTTAACTCGTAAACGGGTCATATCGGGTCATATCAGGTCACCACGGGTTGACCCGAAATCGACCGGTTTTCTTTTCGGGTTCATCGGGTCCAACCGGATTCTGACCCGAATTCCCGAAACCTCAACCCAAACCCATTAATTTCGTGTTAGGCTCGTATCGTGTTTTCAGGTCGTGTCGAAAATTGCCACCCCTAGTTGCGGTGATACATTTGCGCCGACAAATTTGAGCGACGATCCGGGCTTTGATCGAGCCGTACCGTTCCTGATTTGTCTCGCGCCTTCAGACCCGCCTTCATGCTTCGACAAGAAGCAAAATATAAAGCAATCGTTCCGACGGAGCTAAATTACTACAGGATAAAGAACGAATAGGAAATTTGGATTTCGAAACAAAAAAGAGAGGGGTGCAACACGAGGACTTCCCAGGGGGTCACCCATCCTAGTACCACTCTCGCCCAAGCACGCTTAACTTCGGAGTTCTGATGGGATCCGGTGCATTAGTGCTGGTATGGTCGCACCCGCCATGTTCCTTTCGCTTTATTCTTTTAAACTACCCCGTCCTGCGAAGCAGTGTGGCTTTTCTAGACCGAAATTCATTTTAAGCGTCAATTCAAGCATTTTCCTCTTATCCTTTTATTTATTTACTTTATTTTTTTTTTGTTATTGATTTGCACCCTGTTTTTTTCCCTCATCCCGCAACTCTAAATTATCATGAAATCAATCCTTCACGCTTGCAGTCAGGGGTGGCAATTCGGGTCCAAATCAGGTTGGCGGGTCGGGTTCGGGTCAACAGACCCGCCAGAAAATCTGTTGACCCGAACCCCGACCCGCCAACCCGTGACGGGTCAGGTATGCTGACCCGAACCCGAAGATTTCAGGTTTACGGGGCGGCGGGTCGACCCGAAATGACCCGAAACTTAATTTTAATTTATTAATTTATCACTGTAATTTCTAATAAAATCAATTTCTCACAAAACTAATTACATAATCAAGTAATAAAAATTTAAATAAATGATTCCAAATCAAATCTAAAATAAATTAAACACCGTAAAAGTGTTTTATCCCAAGCAAAATATAAAATAAATTAAAACAATATAAAAGTGAAAAATAATATAATATATTATTTGTCCAAGTATAATAATTTCAACTTCACACAAATTAAATAAATTCGTTTAGGATTAAGTAATTAATGCCTTTGAAAAAAAGAATAACTTAGTTTAGTTAGATAAAATTATTGTTATGTTTATTAAATTATTTTTAACTCGTAAACGGGTCATATCGGGTCATATCAGGTCACCACGGGTTGACCCGAAATCGACCGGTTTTCTTTTCGGGTTCATCGGGTCCAACCGGATTCTGACCCGAATTCCCGAAACCTCAACCCAAACCCATTAATTTCGTGTTAGGCTCGTATCGTGTTTTCAGGTCGTGTCGAAAATTGCCACACCTAGTTGCGGTGATACATTTGCGCCGACAAATTTGAGCGACGATCCGGGCTTTGATCGAGCCGTACCGTTCCTGATTTGTCTCGCGCCTTCAGACCCGCCTTCATGCTTCGACAAGAAGCAAAATATAAAGCAATCGTTCCGACGGAGCTAAATTACTACAGGATAAAGAACGAATAGGAAATTTGGATTTCGAAACAAAAAAGAGAGGGGTGCAACACGAGGACTTCCCAGGGGGTCACCCATCCTAGTACCACTCTCGCCCAAGCACGCTTAACTTCGGAGTTCTGATGGGATCCGGTGCATTAGTGCTGGTATGGTCGCACCCGCCATGTTCCTTTCGCTTTATTCTTTTAAACTACCCCGTCCTGCGAAGCAGTGTGGCTTTTCTAGACCGAAATTCATTTTAAGCGTCAATTCAAGCATTTTCCTCTTATCCTTTTATTTATTTACTTTATTTTTCTTTTTGTTATTGATTTGCACCCTGTTTTTTTCCCTCATCCCGCAACTCTAAATTATCATGAAATCAATCCTTCACGCTTGCAGTCAGGGGTGGCAATTCGGGTCCAAATCAGGTTGGCGGGTCGGGTTCGGGTCAACAGACCCGCCAGAAAATCTGTTGACCCGAACCCCGACCCGCCAACCCGTGACGGGTCAGGTATGCTGACCCGAACCCGAAGATTTCAGGTTTACGGGGCGGCGGGTCGACCCGAAATGACCCGAAACTTAATTTTAATTTATTAATTTATCACTGTAATTTCTAATAAAATCAATTTCTCACAAAACTAATTACATAATCAAGTAATAAAAATTTAAATAAATGATTCCAAATCAAATCTAAAATAAATTAAACACCGTAAAAGTGTTTTATCCCAAGCAAAATATAAAATAAATTAAAACAATATAAAAGTGAGAAATAATATAATATATTATTTGTCCAAGTATAATAATTTCAACTTCACACAAATTAAATAAATTCGTTTAGGATTAAGTAATTAATGCCTTTGAAAAAAAGAATAACTTAGTTTAGTTAGATAAAATTATTTTTATGTTTATTAAATTATTTTTAACTCGTAAACGGGTCATATCGGGTCATATCAGGTCACCACGGGTTGACCCGAAATCGACCGGTTATCTTTTCGGGTTCATCGGGTCCAACCCGATTCTGACCCGAATTCCCGAAACCTCAACCCAAACCCATTAATTTCGTGTTAGGCTCGTGTCGTGTTTTCAGGTCGTGTCGAAAATTGCCACCCCTAGTTGCGGTGATACATTTGCGCCGACAAATTTGAGCGACGATCCGGGCTTTGATCGAGCCGTACCGTTCCTGATTTGTCTCGCGCCTTCAGACCCGCCTTCATGCTTCGACAAGAAGCAAAATATAAAGCAATCGTTCCGACGGAGCTAAATTACTACAGGATAAAGAACGAATAGGAAATTTGGATTTCGAAACAAAAAAGAGAGGGGTGCAACACGAGGACTTCCCAGGGGGTCACCCATCCTAGTACCACTCTCGCCCAAGCACGCTTAACTTCGGAGTTCTGATGGGATCCGGTGCATTAGTGCTGGTATGGTCGCACCCGCCATGTTCCTTTCGCTTTATTCTTTTAAACTACCCCGTCCTGCGAAGCAGTGTGGCTTTTCTAGACCGAAATTCATTTTAAGCGTCAATTCAAGCATTTTCCTCTTATCCTTTTATTTATTTACTTTATTTTTCTTTTTGTTATTGATTTGCACCCTGTTTTTTTCCCTAATCCCGCAACTCTAAATTATCAAGAAATCAATCCTTCACGCTTGCAGTCAGGGGTGGCAATTCGGGTCCAAATCAGGTTGGCGGGTCGGGTTCGGGTCAACAGACCCGCCAGAAAATCTGTTGACCCGAACCCCGACCCGCCAACCCGTGACGGGTCAGGTATGCTGACCCGAACCCGAAGATTTCAGGTTTACGGGGCGGCGGGTCGACCCGAAATGACCCGAAACTTAATTTTAATTTATTAATTTATCACTGTAATTTCTAATAAAATCAATTTCTCACAAAACTAATTACATAATCAAGTAATAAAAATTTAAATAAATGATTCCAAATCAAATCTAAAATAAATTAAACACCGTAAAAGTGTTTTATCCCAAGCAAAATATAAAATAAATTAAAACAATATAAAAGTGAAAAATAATATAATATATTATTTGTCCAAGTATAATAATTTCAACTTCACACAAATTAAATAAATTCGTTTAGGATTAAGTAATTAATGCCTTTGAAAAAAAGAATAACTTAGTTTAGTTAGATAAAATTATTTTTATGTTTATTAAATTATTTTTAACTCGTAAACGGGTCATATCGGGTCATATCAGGTCACCACGGGTTGACCCGAAATCGACCGGTTATCTTTTCGGGTTCATCGGGTCCAACCCGATTCTGACCCGAATTCCCGAAACCTCAACCCAAACCCATTAATTTCGTGTTAGGCTCGTGCCGTGTTTTCAGGTCGTGTCGAAAATTGCCACCCCTAGTTGCGGTGATACATTTGCGCCGACAAATTTGAGCGACGATCCGGGCTTTGATCGAGCCGTACCGTTCCTGATTTGTCTCGCGCCTTCAGACCCGCCTTCATGCTTCGACAAGAAGCAAAATATAAAGCAATCGTTCCGACGGAGCTAAATTACTACAGGATAAAGAACGAATAGGAAATTTGGATTTCGAAACAAAAAAGAGAGGGGTGCAACACGAGGACTTCCCAGGGGGTCACCCATCCTAGTACCACTCTCGCCCAAGCACGCTTAACTTCGGAGTTCTGATGGGATCCGGTGCATTAGTGCTGGTATGGTCGCACCCGCCATGTTCCTTTCGCTTTATTCTTTTAAACTACCCCGTCCTGCGAAGCAGTGTGGCTTTTCTAGACCGAAATTCATTTTAAGCGTCAATTCAAGCATTTTCCTCTTATCCTTTTATTTATTTACTTTATTTTTCTTTTTGTTATTGATTTGCACCCTGTTTTTTTCCCTAATCCCGCAACTCTAAATTATCATGAAATCAATCCTTCACGCTTGCAGTCAGGGGTGGCAATTCGGGTCCAAATCAGGTTGGCGGGTCGGGTTCGGGTCAACAGACCCGCCAGAAAATCTGTTGACCCGAACCCCGACCCGCCAACCCGTGACGGGTCAGGTATGCTGACCCGAACCCGAAGATTTCAGGTTTACGGGGCGGCGGGTCGACCCGAAATGACCCGAAACTTAATTTTAATTTATTAATTTATCACTGTAATTTCTAATAAAATCAATTTCTCACAAAACTAATTACATAATCAAGTAATAAAAATTTAAATAAATGATTCCAAATCAAATCTAAAATAAATTAAACACCGTAAAAGTGTTTTATCCCAAGCAAAATATAAAATAAATTAAAACAATATAAAAGTGAAAAATAATATAATATATTATTTGTCCAAGTATAATAATTTCAACTTCACACAAATTAAATAAATTCGTTTAGGATTAAGTAATTAATGCCTTTGAAAAAAAGAATAACTTAGTTTAGTTAGATAAAATTATTTTTATGTTTATTAAATTATTTTTAACTCGTAAACGGGTCATATCGGGTCATATCAGGTCACCACGGGTTGACCCGAAATCGACCGGTTTTCTTTTCGGGTTCATCGGGTCCAACCGGATTCTGACCCGAATTCCCGAAACCTCAACCCAAACCCATTAATTTCGTGTTAGGCTCGTATCGTGTTTTCAGGTCGTGTCGAAAATTGCCACCCCTAGTTGCGGTGATACATTTGCGCCGACAAATTTGAGCGACGATCCGGGCTTTGATCGAGCCGTACCGTTCCTGATTTGTCTCGCGCCTTCAGACCCGCCTTCATGCTTCGACAAGAAGCAAAATATAAAGCAATCGTTCCGACGGAGCTAAATTACTACAGGATAAAGAACGAATAGGAAATTTGGATTTCGAAACAAAAAAGAGAGGGGTGCAACACGAGGACTTCCCAGGGGGTCACCCATCCTAGTACCACTCTCGCCCAAGCACGCTTAACTTCGGAGTTCTGATGGGATCCGGTGCATTAGTGCTGGTATGATCGCACCCGCCATGTTCCTTTCGCTTTATTCTTTTAAACCACCCCGTGCTGCGAAACAGTGTGGCTTTTCTAGACCGAAATTCATTTTAAGCTTCGATTCAAGCATTTTCCTCTTATCCTTTTATTTATTTACTTTATATTTTTTTTGTTATTGATTTGCACCTTATTTTTTTCCCTCATCCCGCAACTCTAAATTATCATGAAATCAATCCTTCACGCTTGCGGTGATACATTTGCGCCGACAAATTTGAGCGACGATCCGGGCTTTGATCGAGCCGTACCGTTCCTGATTTGTCTCGCGCCTTCAGACCCGCCTTCATGCTTCGACAAGAAGCAAAATATAAAGCAATCGTTCCGACGGAGCTAAATTACTACAGGATAAAGAACGAATAGGAAATTTGGATTTCGAAACAAAAAAGAGAGGGGTGCAACACGAGGACTTCCCAGGGGGTCACCCATCCTAGTACCACTCTCGCCCAAGCACGCTTAACTTCGGAGTTCTGATGGGATCCGGTGCATTAGTGCTGGTATGGTCGCACCCGCCATGTTCCTTTCGCTTTATTCTTTTAAACTACCCCGTCCTGCGAAGCAGTGTGGCTTTTCTAGACCGAAATTCATTTTAAGCGTCAATTCAAGCATTTTCCTCTTATCCTTTTATTTATTTACTTTATTTTTCTCTTTGTTATTGATTTGCACCCTGTTTTTTTCCCTCATCCCGCAACTCTAAATTATCATGAAATCAATCCTTCACGCTTGCGGTGATACATTTGCGCCGACAAATTTGAGCGACGATCCGAGCTTTGATCGAGCCGTACCGTTCCTGATTTGTCTCGCGCCTTCAGACCCGCATTCATGCTTCGACAAGAAGCAAAATATAAAGCAATCGTTCCGACGGAGCTAAATTACTACAGGATAAATAACGAATAGGAAATTTGGATTTCGAAACAAAAAAGAGAGGGGTGCAACACGAGGACTTCCCAGGGGGTCACCCATCCTAGTACTACTCTCGCCCAAGCACGCTTAACTTTGGAGTTCTGATGGGATCCGGTGCAATAGTGCTGGTATGATCGCACCCGCCATGTTCCTTTCGCTTTATTCTTTTAAACCACCCCGTGCTGCGAAACAGTGTGGCTTTTCTAGACCGAAATTCATTTTAAGCTTCAATTCAAGCATTTTCCTCTTATCCTTTTATTTATTTACTTTATATTTTTTTTGTTATTGATTTGCACCTTATTTTTTTCCCTCATCCCGCAACTCTAAATTATCATGAAATCAATCCTTCACGCTTGCGGTGATACATTTGCGCCGACAAATTTGAGCGACGATCCGGGCTTTGATCGAGCCGTACCGTTCCTGATTTGTCTCGCGCCTTCAGACCCGCCTTCATGCTTCGACAAGAAGCAAAATATAAAGCAATCGTTCCGACGGAGCTAAATTACTACAGGATAAAGAACGAATAGGAAATTTGGATTTCGAAACAAAAAAGAGAGGGGTGCAACACGAGGACTTCCCAGGGGGTCACCCATCCTAGTACCACTCTCGCCCAAGCACGCTTAACTTCGGAGTTCTGATGGGATCCGGTGCATTAGTGCTGGTATGGTCGCACCCGCCATGTTCCTTTCGCTTTATTCTTTTAAACTACCCCGTCCTGCGAAGCAGTGTGGCTTTTCTAGACCGAAATTCATTTTAAGCGTCAATTCAAGCATTTTCCTCTTATCCTTTTATTTATTTACTTTATTTTTCTTTTTGTTATTGATTTGCACCCTGTTTTTTTCCCTAATCCCGCAACTCTAAATTATCATGAAATCAATCCTTCACGCTTGCAGTCAGGGGTGGCAATTCGGGTCCAAATCAGGTTGGCGGGTCGGGTTCGGGTCAACAGACCCGCCAGAAAATCTGTTGACCCGAACCCCGACCCGCCAACCCGTGACGGGTCAGGTATGCTGACCCGAACCCGAAGATTTCAGGTTTACGGGGCGGCGGGTCGACCCGAAATGACCCGAAACTTAATTTTAATTTATTAATTTATCACTGTAATTTCTAATAAAATCAATTTCTCACAAAACTAATTACATAATCAAGTAATAAAAATTTAAATAAATGATTCCAAATCAAATCTAAAATAAATTAAACACCGTAAAAGTGTTTTATCCCAAGCAAAATATAAAATAAATTAAAACAATATAAAAGTGAAAAATAATATAATATATTATTTGTCCAAGTATAATAATTTCAACTTCACACAAATTAAATAAATTCGTTTAGGATTAAGTAATTAATGCCTTTGAAAAAAAGAATAACTTAGTTTAGTTAGATAAAATTATTTTTATGTTTATTAAATTATTTTTAACTCGTAAACGGGTCATATCGGGTCATATCAGGTCACCACGGGTTGACCCGAAATCGACCGGTTATCTTTTCGGGTTCATCGGGTCCAACCCGATTCTGACCCGAATTCCCGAAACCTCAACCCAAACCCATTAATTTCGTGTTAGGCTCGTGCCGTGTTTTCAGGTCGTGTCGAAAATTGCCACCCCTAGTTGCGGTGATACATTTGCGCCGACAAATTTGAGCGACGATCCGGGCTTTGATCGAGCCGTACCGTTCCTGATTTGTCTCGCGCCTTCAGACCCGCCATCATGCTTCGACAAGAAGCAAAATATAAAGCAATCGTTCCGACGGAGCTAAATTACTACAGGATAAAGAACGAATAGGAAATTTGGATTTCGAAACAAAAAAGAGAGGGGTGCAACACGAGGACTTCCCAGGGGGTCACCCATCCTAGTACCACTCTCGCCCAAGCACGCTTAACTTCGGAGTTCTGATGGGATCCGGTGCATTAGTGCTGGTATGGTCGCACCCGCCATGTTCCTTTCGCTTTATTCTTTTAAACTACCCCGTCCTGCGAAGCAGTGTGGCTTTTCTAGACCGAAATTCATTTTAAGCGTCAATTCAAGCATTTTCCTCTTATCCTTTTATTTATTTACTTTATTTTTCTCTTTGTTATTGATTTGCACCCTGTTTTTTTCCCTCATCCCGCAACTCTAAATTATCATGAAATCAATCCTTCACGCTTGCAGTCAGGGGTGGCAATTCGGGTCCAAATCAGGTTGGCGGGTCGGGTTCGGGTCAACAGACCCGCCAGAAAATCTGTTGACCCGAACCCCGACCCGCCAACCCGTGACGGGTCAGGTATGCTGACCCGAACCCGAAGATTTCAGGTTTACGGGGCGGCGGGTCGACCCGAAATGACCCGAAACTTAATTTTAATTTATTAATTTATCACTGTAATTTCTAATAAAATCAATTTCTCACAAAACTAATTACATAATCAAGTAATAAAAATTTAAATAAATGATTCCAAATCAAATCTAAAATAAATTAAACACCGTAAAAGTGTTTTATCCCAAGCAAAATATAAAATAAATTAAAACAATATAAAAGTAAAAAATAATATAATATATTATTTGTCCAAGTATAATAATTTCAACTTCACACAAATTAAATAAATTCGTTTAGGATTAAGTAATTAATGCCTTTGAAAAAAAGAATAACTTAGTTTAGTTAGATAAAATTATTTTTATGTTTATTAAATTATTTTTAACTCGTAAACGGGTCATATCGGGTCATATCAGGTCACCACGGGTTGACCCGAAATCGACCGGTTTTCTTTTCGGGTTCATCGGGTCCAACCGGATTCTGACCCGAATTCCCGAAACCTCAACCCAAACCCATTAATTTCGTGTTAGGCTCGTATCGTGTTTTCAGGTCGTGTCGAAAATTGCCACCCCTAGTTGCGGTGATACATTTGCGCCGACAAATTTGAGCGACGATCCGGGCTTTGATCGAGCCGTACCGTTCCTGATTTGTCTCGCGCCTTCAGACCCGCCTTCATGCTTCGACAAGAAGCAAAATATAAAGCAATCGTTCCGACGGAGCTAAATTACTACAGGATAAAGAACGAATAGGAAATTTGGATTTCGAAACAAAAAAGAGAGGGGTGCAACACGAGGACTTCGCAGGGGGTCACCCATCCTAGTACCACTCTCGCCCAAGCACGCTTAACTTCGGAGTTCTGATGGGATCCGGTGCATTAGTGCTGGTATGGTCGCACCCGCCATGTTCCTTTCGCTTTATTCTTTTAAACTACCCCGTCCTGCGAAGCAGTGTGGCTTTTCTAGACCGAAATTCATTTTAAGCGTCAATTCAAGCATTTTCCTCTTATCCTTTTATTTATTTACTTTATTTTTCTTTTTGTTATTGATTTGCACCCTGTTTTTTTCCCTCATCCCGCAACTCTAAATTATCATGAAATCAATCCTTCACGCTTGCAGTCAGGGGTGGCAATTCGGGTCCAAATCAGGTTGGCGGGTCGGGTTCGGGTCAACAGACCCGCCAGAAAATCTGTTGACCCGAACCCCGACCCGCCAACCCGTGACGGGTCAGGTTTGCTGACCCGAACCCGAAGATTTCAGGTTTACGGGGCGGCGGGTCGACCCGAAATGACCCGAAACTTAATTTTAATTTATTAATTTATCACTGTAATTTCTAATAAAATCAATTTCTCACAAAACTAATTACATAATCAAGTAATAAAAATTTAAATAAATGATTCCAAATCAAATCTAAAATAAATTAAACACCGTAAAAGTGTTTTATCCCAAGCAAAATATAAAATAAATTAAAACAATATAAAAGTGAAAAATAATATAATATATTATTTGTCCAAGTATAATAATTTCAACTTCACACAAATTAAATAAATTCGTTTAGGATTAAGTAATTAATGCCTTTGAAAAAAAGAATAACTTAGTTTAGTTAGATAAAATTATTTTTATGTTTATTAAATTATTTTTAACTCGTAAACGGGTCATATCGGGTCATATCAGGTCACCACGGGTTGACCCGAAATCGACCGGTTATCTTTTCGGGTTCATCGGGTCCAACCCGATTCTGACCCGAATTCCCGAAACCTCAACCCAAACCCATTAATTTCGTGTTAGGCTCGTGCCGTGTTTTCAGGTCGTGTCGAAAATTGCCACCCCTAGTTGCGGTGATACATTTGCGCCGACAAATTTGAGCGACGATCCGGGCTTTGATCGAGCCGTACCGTTCCTGATTTGTCTCGCGCCTTCAGACCCGCCATCATGCTTCGACAAGAAGCAAAATATAAAGCAATCGTTCCGACGGAGCTAAATTACTACAGGATAAAGAACGAATAGGAAATTTGGATTTCGAAACAAAAAAGAGAGGGGTGCAACACGAGGACTTCCCAGGGGGTCACCCATCCTAGTACCACTCTCGCCCAAGCACGCTTAACTTCGGAGTTCTGATGGGATCCGGTGCATTAGTGCTGGTATGGTCGCACCCGCCATGTTCCTTTCGCTTTATTCTTTTAAACTACCCCGTCCTGCGAAGCAGTGTGGCTTTTCTAGACCGAAATTCATTTTAAGCGTCAATTCAAGCATTTTCCTCTTATCCTTTTATTTATTTACTTTATTTTTCTCTTTGTTATTGATTTGCACCCTGTTTTTTTCCCTCATCCCGCAACTCTAAATTATCATGAAATCAATCCTTCACGCTTGCAGTCAGGGGTGGCAATTCGGGTCCAAATCAGGTTGGCGGGTCGGGTTCGGGTCAACAGACCCGCCAGAAAATCTGTTGACCCGAACCCCGACCCGCCAACCCGTGACGGGTCAGGTATGCTGACCCGAACCCGAAGATTTCAGGTTTACGGGGCGGCGGGTCGACCCGAAATGACCCGAAACTTAATTTTAATTTATTAATTTATCACTGTAATTTCTAATAAAATCAATTTCTCACAAAACTAATTACATAATCAAGTAATAAAAATTTAAATAAATGATTCCAAATCAAATCTAAAATAAATTAAACACCGTAAAAGTGTTTTATCCCAAGCAAAATATAAAATAAATTAAAACAATATAAAAGTAAAAAATAATATAATATATTATTTGTCCAAGTATAATAATTTCAACTTCACACAAATTAAATAAATTCGTTTAGGATTAAGTAATTAATGCCTTTGAAAAAAAGAATAACTTAGTTTAGTTAGATAAAATTATTTTTATGTTTATTAAATTATTTTTAACTCGTAAACGGGTCATATCGGGTCATATCAGGTCACCACGGGTTGACCCGAAATCGACCGGTTTTCTTTTCGGGTTCATCGGGTCCAACCGGATTCTGACCCGAATTCCCGAAACCTCAACCCAAACCCATTAATTTCGTGTTAGGCTCGTATCGTGTTTTCAGGTCGTGTCGAAAATTGCCACCCCTAGTTGCGGTGATACATTTGCGCCGACAAATTTGAGCGACGATCCGGGCTTTGATCGAGCCGTACCGTTCCTGATTTGTCTCGCGCCTTCAGACCCGCCTTCATGCTTCGACAAGAAGCAAAATATAAAGCAATCGTTCCGACGGAGCTAAATTACTACAGGATAAAGAACGAATAGGAAATTTGGATTTCGAAACAAAAAAGAGAGGGGTGCAACACGAGGACTTCGCAGGGGGTCACCCATCCTAGTACCACTCTCGCCCAAGCACGCTTAACTTCGGAGTTCTGATGGGATCCGGTGCATTAGTGCTGGTATGGTCGCACCCGCCATGTTCCTTTCGCTTTATTCTTTTAAACTACCCCGTCCTGCGAAGCAGTGTGGCTTTTCTAGACCGAAATTCATTTTAAGCGTCAATTCAAGCATTTTCCTCTTATCCTTTTATTTATTTACTTTATTTTTCTTTTTGTTATTGATTTGCACCCTGTTTTTTTCCCTCATCCCGCAACTCTAAATTATCATGAAATCAATCCTTCACGCTTGCAGTCAGGGGTGGCAATTCGGGTCCAAATCAGGTTGGCGGGTCGGGTTCGGGTCAACAGACCCGCCAGAAAATCTGTTGACCCGAACCCCGACCCGCCAACCCGTGACGGGTCAGGTTTGCTGACCCGAACCCGAAGATTTCAGGTTTACGGGGCGGCGGGTCGACCCGAAATGACCCGAAACTTAATTTTAATTTATTAATTTATCACTGTAATTTCTAATAAAATCAATTTCTCACAAAACTAATTACATAATCAAGTAATAAAAATTTAAATAAATGATTCCAAATCAAATCTAAAATAAATTAAACACCGTAAAAGTGTTTTATCCCAAGCAAAATATAAAATAAATTAAAACAATATAAAAGTGAAAAATAATATAATATATTATTTGTCCAAGTATAATAATTTCAACTTCACACAAATTAAATAAATTCGTTTAGGATTAAGTAATTAATGCCTTTGAAAAAAAGAATAACTTAGTTTAGTTAGATAAAATTATTTTTATGTTTATTAAATTATTTTTAACTCGTAAACGGGTCATATCGGGTCATATCAGGTCACCACGGGTTGACCCGAAATCGACCGGTTATCTTTTCGGGTTCATCGGGTCCAACCCGATTCTGACCCGAATTCCCGAAACCTCAACCCAAACCCATTAATTTCGTGTTAGGCTCGTGTCGTGTTTTCAGGTCGTGTCGAAAATTGCCACCCCTAGTTGCGGTGATACATTTGCGCCGACAAATTTGAGCGACGATCCGGGCTTTGATCGAGCCGTACCGTTCCTGATTTGTCTCGCGCCTTCAGACCCGCCATCATGCTTCGACAAGAAGCAAAATATAAAGCAATCGTTCCGACGGAGCTAAATTACTACAGGATAAAGAACGAATAGGAAATTTGGATTTCGAAACAAAAAAGAGAGGGGTGCAACACGAGGACTTCCCAGGGGGTCACCCATCCTAGTACTACTCTCGCCCAAGCACGCTTAACTTCGGAGTTCTGATGGGATCCGGTGCATTAGTGCTGGTATGGTCGCACCAGCCATGTTCCTTTCGCTTTATTCTTTTAAACTACCCCGTCCTGCGAAGCAGTGTGGCTTTTCTTGACCGAAATTCATTTTAAGCGTCAATTCAAGCATTTTCCTCTTATCCTTTTATTTATTTACTTTATTTTTCTCTTTGTTATTGATTTGCACCCTGTTTTTTTCCCTCATCCCGCAACTCTAAATTATCATGAAATCAATCCTTCACGCTTGCAGTCAGGGGTGGCAATTCGGGTCCAAATCAGGTTGGCGGGTCGGGTTCGGGTCAACAGACCCGCCAGAAAATCTGTTGACCCGAACCCCGACCCGCCAACCCGTGACGGGTCAGGTATGCTGACCCGAACCCGAAGATTTCAGGTTTACGGGGCGGCGGGTCGACCCGAAATGACCCGAAACTTAATTTTAATTTATTAATTTATCACTGTAATTTCTAATAAAATCAATTTCTCACAAAACTAATTACATAATCAAGTAATAAAAATTTAAATAAATGATTCCAAATCAAATCTAAAATAAATTAAACACCGTAAAAGTGTTTTATCCCAAGCAAAATATAAAATAAATTAAAACAACATAAAAGTGAAAAATAATATAATATATTATTTGTCCAAGTATAATAATTTCAACTTCACACAAATTAAATAAATTCGTTTAGGATTAAGTAATTAATGCCTTTGAAAAAAAGAATAACTTAGTTTAGTTAGATAAAATTATTTTTATGTTTATTAAATTATTTTTAACTCGTAAACGGGTCATATCGGGTCATATCAGGTCACCACGGGTTGACCCGAAATCGACCGGTTATCTTTTCGGGTTCATCGGGTCCAACCCGATTCTGACCCGAATTCCCGAAACCTCAACCCAAACCCATTAATTTCGTGTTAGGCTCGTGTTGTGTTTTCAGGTCGTGTCGAAAATTGCCACCCCTAGTTGCGGTGATACATTTGCGCCGACAAATTTGAGCGACGATCCGGGCTTTGATCGAGCCGTACCGTTCCTGATTTGTCTCGCGCCTTCAGACCCGCCTTCATGCTTCGACAAGAAGCAAAATATAAAGCAATCGTTCCGACGGAGCTAAATTACTACAGGATAAAGAACGAATAGGAAATTTGGATTTCGAAACAAAAAAGAGAGGGGTGCAACACGAGGACTTCCCAGGGGGTCACCCATCCTAGTACTACTCTCGCCCAAGCACGCTTAACTTCGGAGTTCTGATGGGATCCGGTGCATTAGTGCTGGTATGGTCGCACCAGCCATGTTCCTTTCGCTTTATTCTTTTAAACTACCCCGTCCTGCGAAGCAGTGTGGCTTTTCTTGACCGAAATTCATTTTAAGCGTCAATTCAAGCATTTTCCTCTTATCCTTTTATTTATTTACTTTATTTTTCTCTTTGTTATTGATTTGCACCCTGTTTTTTTCCCTCATCCCGCAACTCTAAATTATCATGAAATCAATCCTTCACGCTTGCAGTCAGGGGTGGCAATTCGGGTCCAAATCAGGTTGGCGGGTCGGGTTCGGGTCAACAGACCCGCCAGAAAATCTGTTGACCCGAACCCCGACCCGCCAACCCGTGACGGGTCAGGTATGCTGACCCGAACCCGAAGATTTCAGGTTTACGGGGCGGCGGGTCGACCCGAAATGACCCGAAACTTAATTTTAATTTATTAATTTATCACTGTAATTTCTAATAAAATCAATTTCTCACAAAACTAATTACATAATCAAGTAATAAAAATTTAAATAAATGATTCCAAATCAAATCTAAAATAAATTAAACACCGTAAAAGTGTTTTATCCCAAGCAAAATATAAAATAAATTAAAACAATATAAAAGTGAAAAATAATATAATATATTATTTGTCCAAGTATAATAATTTCAACTTCACACAAATTAAATAAATTCGTTTAGGATTAAGTAATTAATGCCTTTGAAAAAAAGAATAACTTAGTTTAGTTAGATAAAATTATTTTTATGTTTATTAAATTATTTTTAACTCGTAAACGGGTCATATCGGGTCATATCAGGTCACCACGGGTTGACCCGAAATCGACCGGTTTTCTTTTCGGGTTCATCGGGTCCAACCGGATTCTGACCCGAATTCCCGAAACCTCAACCCAAACCCATTAATTTCGTGTTAGGCTCGTATCGTGTTTTCAGGTCGTGTCGAAAATTGCCACCCCTAGTTGCGGTGATACATTTGCGCCGACAAATTTGAGCGACGATCCGGGCTTTGATCGAGCCGTACCGTTCCTGATTTGTCTCGCGCCTTCAGACCCGCCTTCATGTTTCGACAAGAAGCAAAATATAAAGCAATCGTTCCGACGGAGCTAAATTACTACAGGATAAAGAACGAATAGGAAATTTGGATTTCGAAACAAAAAAGAGAGGGGTGCAACACGAGGACTTCCCAGGGGGTCACCCATCCTAGTACCACTCTCGCCCAAGCACGCTTAACTTCGGAGTTCTGATGGGATCCGGTGCATTAGTGCTGGTATGGTCGCACCCGCCATGTTCCTTTCGCTTTATTCTTTTAAACTACCCCGTCCTGCGAAGCAGTGTGGCTTTTCTAGACCGAAATTCATTTTAAGCGTCAATTCAAGCATTTTCCTCTTATCCTTTTATTTATTTACTTTATTTTTCTTTTTGTTATTGATTTGCACCCTGTTTTTTTCCCTCATCCCGCAACTCTAAATTATCATGAAATCAATCCTTCACGCTTGCAGTCAGGGGTGGCAATTCGGGTCCAAATCAGGTTGGCGGGTCGGGTTCGGGTCAACAGACCCGCCAGAAAATCTGTTGACCCGAACCCCGACCCGCCAACCCGTGACGGGTCAGGTATGCTGACCCGAACCCGAAGATTTCAGGTTTACGGGGCGGCGGGTCGACCCGAAATGACCCGAAACTTAATTTTAATTTATTAATTTATCACTGTAATTTCTAATAAAATCAATTTCTCACAAAACTAATTACATAATCAAGTAATAAAAATTTAAATAAATGATTCCAAATCAAATCTAAAATAAATTAAACACCGTAAAAGTGTTTTATCCCAAGCAAAATATAAAATAAATTAAAACAACATAAAAGTGAAAAATAATATAATATATTATTTGTCCAAGTATAATAATTTCAACTTCACACAAATTAAATAAATTCGTTTAGGATTAAGTAATTAATGCCTTTGAAAAAAAGAATAACTTAGTTTAGTTAGATAAAATTATTTTTATGTTTATTAAATTATTTTTAACTCGTAAACGGGTCATATCGGGTCATATCAGGTCACCACGGGTTGACCCGAAATCGACCGGTTATCTTTTCGGGTTCATCGGGTCCAACCCGATTCTGACCCGAATTCCCGAAACCTCAACCCAAACCCATTAATTTCGTGTTAGGCTCGTGTCGTGTTTTCAGGTCGTGTCGAAAATTGCCACCCCTAGTTGCGGTGATACATTTGCGCCGACAAATTTGAGCGACGATCCGGGCTTTGATCGAGCCGTACCGTTCCTGATTTGTCTCGCGCCTTCAGACCCGCCTTCATGCTTCGACAAGAAGCAAAATATAAAGCAATCGTTCCGACGGAGCTAAATTACTACAGGATAAAGAACGAATAGGAAATTTGGATTTCGAAACAAAAAAGAGAGGGGTGCAACACGAGGACTTCCCAGGGGGTCACCCATCCTAGTACTACTCTCGCCCAAGCACGCTTAACTTCGGAGTTCTGATGGGATCCGGTGCATTAGTGCTGGTATGGTCGCACCAGCCATGTTCCTTTCGCTTTATTCTTTTAAACTACCCCGTCCTGCGAAGCAGTGTGGCTTTTCTTGACCGAAATTCATTTTAAGCGTCAATTCAAGCATTTTCCTCTTATCCTTTTATTTATTTACTTTATTTTTCTCTTTGTTATTGATTTGCACCCTGTTTTTTTCCCTCATCCCGCAACTCTAAATTATCATGAAATCAATCCTTCACGCTTGCAGTCAGGGGTGGCAATTCGGGTCCAAATCAGGTTGGCGGGTCGGGTTCGGGTCAACAGACCCGCCAGAAAATCTGTTGACCCGAACCCCGACCCGCCAACCCGTGACGGGTCAGGTATGCTGACCCGAACCCGAAGATTTCAGGTTTACGGGGCGGCGGGTCGACCCGAAATGACCCGAAACTTAATTTTAATTTATTAATTTATCACTGTAATTTCTAATAAAATCAATTTCTCACAAAACTAATTACATAATCAAGTAATAAAAATTTAAATAAATGATTCCAAATCAAATCTAAAATAAATTAAACACCGTAAAAGTGTTTTATCCCAAGCAAAATATAAAATAAATTAAAACAATATAAAAGTGAAAAATAATATAATATATTATTTGTCCAAGTATAATAATTTCAACTTCACACAAATTAAATAAATTCGTTTAGGATTAAGTAATTAATGCCTTTGAAAAAAAGAATAACTTAGTTTAGTCAGATAAAATTATTTTTATGTTTATTAAATTATTTTTAACTCGTAAACGGGTCATATCGGGTCATATCAGGTCACCACGGGTTGACCCGAAATCGACCGGTTTTCTTTTCGGGTTCATCGGGTCCAACCGGATTCTGACCCGAATTCCCGAAACCTCAACCCAAACCCATTAATTTCGTGTTAGGCTCGTATCGTGTTTTCAGGTCGTGTCGAAAATTGCCACCCCTAGTTGCGGTGATACATTTGCGCCGACAAATTTGAGCGACGATCCGGGCTTTGATCGAGCCGTACCGTTCCTGATTTGTCTCGCGCCTTCAGACCCGCCTTCATGCTTCGACAAGAAGCAAAATATAAAGCAATCGTTCCGACGGAGCTAAATTACTACAGGATAAAGAACGAATAGGAAATTTGGATTTCGAAACAAAAAAGAGAGGGGTGCAACACGAGGACTTCCCAGGGGGTCACCCATCCTAGTACTACTCTCGCCCAAGCACGCTTAACTTCGGAGTTCTGATGGGATCCGGTGCATTAGTGCTGGTATGGTCGCACCAGCCATGTTCCTTTCGCTTTATTCTTTTAAACTACCCCGTCCTGCGAAGCAGTGTGGCTTTTCTTGACCGAAATTCATTTTAAGCGTCAATTCAAGCATTTTCCTCTTATCCTTTTATTTATTTACTTTATTTTTCTCTTTGTTATTGATTTGCACCCTGTTTTTTTCCCTCATCCCGCAACTCTAAATTATCATGAAATCAATCCTTCACGCTTGCAGTCAGGGGTGGCAATTCGGGTCCAAATCAGGTTGGCGGGTCGGGTTCGGGTCAACAGACCCGCCAGAAAATCTGTTGACCCGAACCCCGACCCGCCAACCCGTGACGGGTCAGGTATGCTGACCCGAACCCGAAGATTTCAGGTTTACGGGGCGGCGGGTCGACCCGAAATGACCCGAAACTTAATTTTAATTTATTAATTTATCACTGTAATTTCTAATAAAATCAATTTCTCACAAAACTAATTACATAATCAAGTAATAAAAATTTAAATAAATGATTCCAAATCAAATCTAAAATAAATTAAACACCGTAAAAGTGTTTTATCCCAAGCAAAATATAAAATAAATTAAAACAATATAAAAGTGAAAAATAATATAATATATTATTTGTCCAAGTATAATAATTTCAACTTCACACAAATTAAATAAATTCGTTTAGGATTAAGTAATTAATGCCTTTGAAAAAAAGAATAACTTAGTTTAGTTAGATAAAATTATTTTTATGTTTATTAAATTATTTTTAACTCGTAAACGGGTCATATCGGGTCATATCAGGTCACCACGGGTTGACCCGAAATCGACCGGTTTTCTTTTCGGGTTCATCGGGTCCAACCGGATTCTGACCCGAATTCCCGAAACCTCAACCCAAACCCATTAATTTCGTGTTAGGCTCGTATCGTGTTTTCAGGTCGTGTCGAAAATTGCCACCCCTAGTTGCGGTGATACATTTGCGCCGACAAATTTGAGCGACGATCCGGGCTTTGATCGAGCCGTACCGTTCCTGATTTGTCTCGCGCCTTCAGACCCGCCTTCATGCTTCGACAAGAAGCAAAATATAAAGCAATCGTTCCGACGGAGCTAAATTACTACAGGATAAAGAACGAATAGGAAATTTGGATTTCGAAACAAAAAAGAGAGGGGTGCAACACGAGGACTTCGCAGGGGGTCACCCATCCTAGTACCACTCTCGCCCAAGCACGCTTAACTTCGGAGTTCTGATGGGATCCGGTGCATTAGTGCTGGTATGGTCGCACCCGCCATGTTCCTTTCGCTTTATTCTTTTAAACTACCCCGTCCTGCGAAGCAGTGTGGCTTTTCTAGACCGAAATTCATTTTAAGCGTCAATTCAAGCATTTTCCTCTTATCCTTTTATTTATTTACTTTATTTTTCTTTTTGTTATTGATTTGCACCCTGTTTTTTTCCCTCATCCCGCAACTCTAAATTATCATGAAATCAATCCTTCACGCTTGCAGTCAGGGGTGGCAATTCGGGTCCAAATCAGGTTGGCGGGTCGGGTTCGGGTCAACAGACCCGCCAGAAAATCTGTTGACCCGAACCCCGACCCGCCAACCCGTGACGGGTCAGGTATGCTGACCCGAACCCGAAGATTTCAGGTTTACGGGGCGGCGGGTCGACCCGAAATGACCCGAAACTTAATTTTAATTTATTAATTTATCACTGTAATTTCTAATAAAATCAATTTCTCACAAAACTAATTACATAATCAAGTAATAAAAATTTAAATAAATGATTCCAAATCAAATCTAAAATAAATTAAACACCGTAAAAGTGTTTTATCCCAAGCAAAATATAAAATAAATTAAAACAACATAAAAGTGAAAAATAATATAATATATTATTTGTCCAAGTATAATAATTTCAACTTCACACAAATTAAATAAATTCGTTTAGTATTAAGTAATTAATGCCTTTGAAAAAAAGAATAACTTAGTTTAGTTAGATAAAATTATTTTTATGTTTATTAAATTATTTTTAACTCGTAAACGGGTCATATCGGGTCATATCAGGTCACCACGGGTTGACCCGAAATCGACCGGTTTTCTTTTCGGGTTCATCGGGTCCAACCGGATTCTGACCCGAATTCCCGAAACCTCAACCCAAACCCATTAATTTCGTGTTAGGCTCGTGTCGTGTTTTCAGGTCGTGTCGAAAATTGCCACCCCTAGTTGCGGTGATACATTTGCGCCGACAAATTTGAGCGACGATCCGGGCTTTGATCGAGCCGTACCGTTCCTGATTTGTCTCGCGCCTTCAGACCCGCCTTCATGCTTCGACAAGAAGCAAAATATAAAGCAATCGTTCCGACGGAGCTAAATTACTACAGGATAAAGAACGAATAGGAAATTTGGATTTCGAAACAAAAAAGAGAGGGGTGCAACACGAGGACTTCCCAGGGGGTCACCCATCCTAGTACCACTCTCGCCCAAGCACGCTTAACTTCGGAGTTCTGATGGGATCCGGTACATTAGTGCTGGTATGGTCGCACCCGCCATGTTCCTTTCGCTTTATTCTTTTAAACTACCCCGTCCTGCGAAGCAGTGTGGCTTTTCTAGACCGAAATTCATTTTAAGCGTCAATTCAAGCATTTTCCTCTTATCCTTTTATTTATTTACTTTATTTTTCTCTTTGTTATTGATTTGCACCCTGTTTTTTTCCCTCATCCCGCAACTCTAAATTATCATGAAATCAATCCTTCACGCTTGCAGTCAGGGGTGGCAATTCGGGTCCAAATCAGGTTGGCGGGTCGGGTTCGGGTCAACAGACCCGCCAGAAAATCTGTTGACCCGAACCCCGACCCGCCAACCCGTGACGGGTCAGGTATGCTGACCCGAACCCGAAGATTTCAGGTTTACGGGGCGGCGGGTCGACCCGAAATGACCCGAAACTTAATTTTAATTTATTAATTTATCACTGTAATTTCTAATAAAATCAATTTCTCACAAAACTAATTACATAATCAAGTAATAAAAATTTAAATAAATGATTCCAAATCAAATCTAAAATAAATTAAACACCGTAAAAGTGTTTTATCCCAAGCAAAATATAAAATAAATTAAAACAATATAAAAGTGAAAAATAATATAATATATTATTTGTCCAAGTATAATAATTTCAACTTCACACAAATTAAATAAATTCGTTTAGGATTAAGTAATTAATGCCTTTGAAAAAAAGAATAACTTAGTTTAGTTAGATAAAATTATTTTTATGTTTATTAAATTATTTTTAACTCGTAAACGGGTCATATCGGGTCATATCAGGTCACCACGGGTTGACCCGAAATCGACCGGTTTTCTTTTCGGGTTCATCGGGTCCAACCGGATTCTGACCCGAATTCCCGAAACCTCAACCCAAACCCATTAATTTCGTGTTAGACTCGTATCGTGTTTTCAGGTCGTGTCGAAAATTGCCACCCCTAGTTGCGGTGATACATTTGCGCCGACAAATTTGAGCGACGATCCGGGCTTTGATCGAGCCGTACCGTTCCTGATTTGTCTCGCGCCTTCAGACCCGCCTTCATGCTTCGACAAGAAGTAAAATATAAAGCAATCGTTCCGACGGAGCTAAATTACTACAGGATAAAGAACGAATAGGAAATTTGGATTTCGAAACAAAAAAGAGAGGGGTGCAACACGAGGACTTCGCAGGGGGTCACCCATCCTAGTACCACTCTCGCCCAAGCACGCTTAACTTCGGAGTTCTGATGGGATCCGGTGCATTAGTGCTGGTATGGTCGCACCCGCCATGTTCCTTTCGCTTTATTCTTTTAAACTACCCCGTCCTGCGAAGCAGTGTGGCTTTTCTAGACCGAAATTCATTTTAAGCGTCAATTCAAGCATTTTCCTCTTATCCTTTTATTTATTTACTTTATTTTTCTTTTTGTTATTGATTTGCACCCTGTTTTTTTCCCTCATCCCGCAACTCTAAATTATCATGAAATCAATCCTTCACGCTTGCAGTCAGGGGTGGCAATTCGGGTCCAAATCAGGTTGGCGGGTCGGGTTCGGGTCAACAGACCCGCCATAAAATCTGTTGACCCGAACCCCGACCCGCCAACCCGTGACGGGTCAGGTATGCTGACCCGAACCCGAAGATTTCAGGTTTACGGGGCGGCGGGTCGACCCGAAATGACCCGAAACTTAATTTTAATTTATTAATTTATCACTGTAATTTCTAATAAAATCAATTTCTCACAAAACTAATTACATAATCAAGTAATAAAAATTTAAATAAATGATTCCAAATCAAATCTAAAATAAATTAAACACCGTAAAAGTGTTTTATCCCAAGCAAAATATAAAATAAATTAAAACAATATAAAAGTGAAAAATAATATAATATATTATTTGTCCAAGTATAATAATTTCAACTTCACACAAATTAAATAAATTCGTTTAGGATTAAGTAATTAATGCCTTTGAAAAAAAGAATAACTTAGTTTAGTTAGATAAAATTATTTTTATGTTTATTAAATTATTTTTAACTCGTAAACGGGTCATATCGGGTCATATCAGGTCACCACGGGTTGACCCGAAATCGACCGGTTATCTTTTCGGGTTCATCGGGTCCAACCCGATTCTGACCCGAATTCCCGAAACCTCAACCCAAACCCATTAATTTCGTGTTAGGCTCGTGTCGTGTTTTCAGGTCGTGTCGAAAATTGCCACCCCTAGTTGCGGTGATACATTTGCGCCGACAAATTTGAGCGACGATCCGGGCTTTGATCGAGCCGTACCGTTCCTGATTTGTCTCGCGCCTTCAGACCCGCCTTCATGCTTCGACAAGAAGCAAAATATAAAGCAATCGTTCCGACGGAGCTAAATTACTACAGGATAAAGAACGAATAGGAAATTTGGATTTCGAAACAAAAAAGAGAGGGGTGCAACACGAGGACTTCCCAGGGGGTCACCCATCCTAGTACCACTCTCGCCCAAGCACGCTTAACTTCGGAGTTCTGATGGGATCCGGTGCATTAGTGCTGGTATGGTCGCACCCGCCATGTTCCTTTCGCTTTATTCTTTTAAACTACCCCGTCCTGCGAAGCAGTGTGGCTTTTCTAGACCGAAATTCATTTTAAGCGTCAATTCAAGCATTTTCCTCTTATCCTTTTATTTATTTACTTTATTTTTCTCTTTGTTATTGATTTGCACCCTGTTTTTTTCCCTCATCCCGCAACTCTAAATTATCATGAAATCAATCCTTCACGCTTGCAGTCAGGGGTGGCAATTCGGGTCCAAATCAGGTTGGCGGGTCGGGTTCGGGTCAACAGACCCGCCAGAAAATCTGTTGACCCGAACCCCGACCCGCCAACCCGTGACGGGTCAGGTATGCTGACCCGAACCCGAAGATTTCAGGTTTACGGGGCGGCGGGTCGACCCGAAATGACCCGAAACTTAATTTTAATTTATTAATTTATCACTGTAATTTCTAATAAAATCAATTTCTCACAAAACTAATTACATAATCAAGTAATAAAAATTTAAATAAATGATTCCAAATCAAATCTAAAATAAATTAAACACCGTAAAAGTGTTTTATCCCAAGCAAAATATAAAATAAATTAAAACAATATAAAAGTGAAAAATAATATAATATATTATTTGTCCAAGTATAATAATTTCAACTTCACACAAATTAAATAAATTCGTTTAGGATTAAGTAATTAATGCCTTTGAAAAAAAGAATAACTTAGTTTAGTTAGATAAAATTATTTTTATGTTTATTAAATTATTTTTAACTCGTAAACGGGTCATATCGGGTCATATCAGGTCACCACGGGTTGACCCGAAATCGACCGGTTTTCTTTTCGGGTTCATCGGGTCCAACCGGATTCTGATCCGAATTCCCGAAACCTCAACCCAAACCCATTAATTTCGTGTTAGGCTCGTATCGTGTTTTCAGGTCGTGTCGAAAATTGCCACCCCTAGTTGCGGTGATACATTTGCGCCGACAAATTTGAGCGACGATCCGGGCTTTGATCGAGCCGTACCGTTCCTGATTTGTCTCGCGCCTTCAGACCCGCCTTCATGCTTCGACAAGAAGCAAAATATAAAGCAATCGTTCCGACGGAGCTAAATTACTACAGGATAAAGAACGAATAGGAAATTTGGATTTCGAAACAAAAAAGAGAGGGGTGCAACACGAGGACTTCCCAGGGGGTCACCCATCCTAGTACCACTCTCGCCCAAGCACGCTTAACTTCGGAGTTCTGATGGGATCCGGTGCATTAGTGCTGGTATGGTCGCACCCGCCATGTTCCTTTCGCTTTATTCTTTTAAACTACCCCGTCCTGCGAAGCAGTGTGGCTTTTCTAGACCGAAATTCATTTTAAGCGTCAATTCAAGCATTTTCCTCTTATCCTTTTATTTATTTACTTTATTTTTCTTTTTGTTATTGATTTGCACCCTGTTTTTTTCCCTCATCCCGCAACTCTAAATTATCATGAAATCAATCCTTCACGCTTGCAGTCAGGGGTGGCAATTCGGGTCCAAATCAGGTTGGCGGGTCGGGTTCGGGTCAACAGACCCGCCAGAAAATCTGTTGACCCGAACCCCGACCCGCCAACCCGTGACGGGTCAGGTATGCTGACCCGAACCCGAAGATTTCAGGTTTACGGGGCGGCGGGTCGACCCGAAATGACCCGAAACTTAATTTTAATTTATTAATTTATCACTGTAATTTCTAATAAAATCAATTTCTCACAAAACTAATTACATAATCAAGTAATAAAAATTTAAATAAATGATTCCAAATCAAATCTAAAATAAATTAAACACCGTAAAAGTGTTTTATCCCAAGCAAAATATAAAATAAATTAAAACAATATAAAAGTGAAAAATAATATAATATATTATTTGTCCAAGTATAATAATTTCAACTTCACACAAATTAAATAAATTCGTTTAGGATTAAGTAATTAATGCCTTTGAAAAAAAGAATAACTTAGTTTAGTTAGATAAAATTATTTTTATGTTTATTAAATTATTTTTAACTCGTAAACGGGTCATATCGGGTCATATCAGGTCACCACGGGTTGACCCGAAATCGACCGGTTATCTTTTCGGGTTCATCGGGTCCAACCCGATTCTGACCCGAATTCCCGAAACCTCAACCCAAACCCATTAATTTCGTGTTAGGCTCGTGTCGTGTTTTCAGGTCGTGTCGAAAATTGCCACCCCTAGTTGCGGTGATACATTTGCGCCGACAAATTTGAGCGACGATCCGGGCTTTGATCGAGCCGTACCGTTCCTGATTTGTCTCGCGCCTTCAGACCCGCCTTCATGTTTCGACAAGAAGCAAAATATAAAGCAATCGTTCCGACGGAGCTAAATTACTACAGGATAAAGAACGAATAGGAAATTTGGATTTCGAAACAAAAAAGAGAGGGGTGCAACACGAGGACTTCCCAGGGGGTCACCCATCCTAGTACCACTCTCGCCCAAGCACGCTTAACTTCGGAGTTCTGATGGGATCCGGTGCATTAGTGCTGGTATGGTCGCACCCGCCATGTTCCTTTCGCTTTATTCTTTTAAACTACCCCGTCCTGCGAAGCAGTGTGGCTTTTCTAGACCGAAATTCATTTTAAGCGTCAATTCAAGCATTTTCCTCTTATCCTTTTATTTATTTACTTTATTTTTCTCTTTGTTATTGATTTGCACCCTGTTTTTTTCCCTCATCCCGCAACTCTAAATTATCATGAAATCAATCCTTCACGCTTGCAGTCAGGGGTGGCAATTCGGGTCCAAATCAGGTTGGCGGGTCGGGTTCGGGTCAACAGACCCGCCAGAAAATCTGTTGACCCGAACCCCGACCCGCCAACCCGTGACGGGTCAGGTATGCTGACCCGAACCCGAAGATTTCAGGTTTACGGGGCGGCGGGTCGACCCGAAATGACCCGAAACTTAATTTTAATTTATTAATTTATCACTGTAATTTCTAATAAAATCAATTTCTCACAAAACTAATTACATAATCAAGTAATAAAAATTTAAATAAATGATTCCAAATCAAATCTAAAATAAATTAAACACCGTAAAAGTGTTTTATCCCAAGCAAAATATAAAATAAATTAAAACAATATAAAAGTGAAAAATAATATAATATATTATTTGTCCAAGTATAATAATTTCAACTTCACACAAATTAAATAAATTCGTTTAGGATTAAGTAATTAATGCCTTTGAAAAAAAGAATAACTTAGTTTAGTTAGATAAAATTATTTTTATGTTTATTAAATTATTTTTAACTCGTAAACGGGTCATATCGGGTCATATCAGGTCACCACGGGTTGACCCGAAATCGACCGGTTATCTTTTCGGGTTCATCGGGTCCAACCCGATTCTGACCCGAATTCCCGAAACCTCAACCCAAACCCATTAATTTCGTGTTAGGCTCGTGTCGTGTTTTCAGGTCGTGTCGAAAATTGCCACCCCTAGTTGCGGTGATACATTTGCGCCGACAAATTTGAGCGACGATCCGGGCTTTGATCGAGCCGTACCGTTCCTGATTTGTCTCGCGCCTTCAGACCCGCCTTCATGCTTCGACAAGAAGCAAAATATAAAGCAATCGTTCCGACGGAGCTAAATTACTACAGGATAAAGAACGAATAGGAAATTTGGATTTCGAAACAAAAAAGAGAGGGGTGCAACACGAGGACTTCCCAGGGGGTCACCCATCCTAGTACTACTCTCGCCCAAGCACGCTTAACTTCGGAGTTCTGATGGGATCCGGTGCATTAGTGCTGGTATGGTCGCACCAGCCATGTTCCTTTCGCTTTATTCTTTTAAACTACCCCGTCCTGCGAAGCAGTGTGGCTTTTCTTGACCGAAATTCATTTTAAGCGTCAATTCAAGCATTTTCCTCTTATCCTTTTATTTATTTACTTTATTTTTCTCTTTGTTATTGATTTGCACCCTGTTTTTTTCCCTCATCCCGCAACTCTAAATTATCATGAAATCAATCCTTCACGCTTGCAGTCAGGGGTGGCAATTCGGGTCCAAATCAGGTTGGCGGGTCGGGTTCGGGTCAACAGACCCGCCAGAAAATCTGTTGACCCGAACCCCGACCCGCCAACCCGTGACGGGTCAGGTATGCTGACCCGAACCCGAAGATTTCAGGTTTACGGGGCGGCGGGTCGACCCGAAATGACCCGAAACTTAATTTTAATTTTTTAATTTATCACTGTAATTTCTAATAAAATCAATTTCTCACAAAACTAATTACATAATCAAGTAATAAAAATTTAAATAAATGATTCCAAATCAAATCTAAAATAAATTAAACACCGTAAAAGTGTTTTATCCCAAGCAAAATATAAAATAAATTAAAACAATATAAAAGTGAAAAATAATATAATATATTATTTGTCCAAGTATAATAATTTCAACTTCACACAAATTAAATAAATTCGTTTAGCATTAAGTAATTAATGCCTTTGAAAAAAAGAATAACTTAGTTTAGTTAGATAAAATTATTTTTATGTTTATTAAATTATTTTTAACTCGTAAACGGGTCATATCGGGTCATATCAGGTCACCACGGGTTGACCCGAAATCGACCGGTTTTCTTTTCGGGTTCATCGGGTCCAACCGGATTCTGACCCGAATTCCCGAAACCTCAACCCAAACCCATTAATTTCGTGTTAGGCTCGTGTCGTGTTTTCAGGTCGTGTCGAAAATTGCCACCCCTAGTTGCGGTGATACATTTGCGCCGACAAATTTGAGCGACGATCCGGGCTTTGATCGAGCCGTACCGTTCCTGATTTGTCTCGCGCCTTCAGACCCGCCTTCATGATTCGACAAGAAGCAAAATATAAAGCAATCGTTCCGACGGAGCTAAATTACTACAGGATAAAGAACGAATAGGAAATTTGGATTTCGAAACAAAAAAGAGAGGGGTGCAACACGAGGACTTCCCAGGGGGTCACCCATCCTAGTACCACTCTCGCCCAAGCACGCTTAACTTCGGAGTTCTGATGGGATCCGGTGCATTAGTGCTGGTATGGTCGCACCCGCCATGTTCCTTTCGCTTTATTCTTTTAAACTACCCCGTCCTGCGAAGCAGTGTGGCTTTTCTAGACCGAAATTCATTTTAAGCGTCAATTCAAGCATTTTCCTCTTATCCTTTTATTTATTTACTTTATTTTTCTTTTTGTTATTGATTTGCACCCTGTTTTTTTCCCTCATCCCGCAACTCTAAATTATCATGAAATCAATCCTTCACGCTTGCAGTCAGGGGTGGCAATTCGGGTCCAAATCAGGTTGGCGGGTCGGGTTCGGGTCAACAGACCCGCCAGAAAATCTGTTGACCCGAACCCCGACCCGCCAACCCGTGACGGGTCAGGTATGCTGACCCGAACCCGAAGATTTCAGGTTTACGGGGCGGCGGGTCGACCCGAAATGACCCGAAACTTAATTTTAATTTATTAATTTATCACTGTAATTTCTAATAAAATCAATTTCTCACAAAACTAATTACATAATCAAGTAATAAAAATTTAAATAAATGATTCCAAATCAAATCTAAAATAAATTAAACACCGTAAAAGTGTTTTATCCCAAGCAAAATATAAAATAAATTAAAACAATATAAAAGTGAAAAATAATATAATATATTATTTGTCCAAGTATAATAATTTCAACTTCACACAAATTAAATAAATTCGTTTAGGATTAAGTAATTAATGCCTTTGAAAAAAAGAATAACTTAGTTTAGTTAGATAAAATTATTTTTATGTTTATTAAATTATTTTTAACTCGTAAACGGGTCATATCGGGTCATATCAGGTCACCACGGGTTGACCCGAAATCGACCGGTTATCTTTTCGGGTTCATCGGGTCCAACCCGATTCTGACCCGAATTCCCGAAACCTCAACCCAAACCCATTAATTTCGTGTTAGGCTCGTGTCGTGTTTTCAGGTCGTGTCGAAAATTGCCACCCCTAGTTGCGGTGATACATTTGCGCCGACAAATTTGAGCGACGATCCGGGCTTTGATCGAGCCGTACCGTTCCTGATTTGTCTCGCGCCTTCAGACCCGCCTTCATGCTTCGACAAGAAGCAAAATATAAAGCAATCGTTCCGACGGAGCTAAATTACTACAGGATAAAGAACGAATAGGAAATTTGGATTTCGAAACAAAAAAGAGAGGGGTGCAACACGAGGACTTCCCAGGGGGTCACCCATCCTAGTACTACTCTCGCCCAAGCACGCTTAACTTCGGAGTTCTGATGGGATCCGGTGCATTAGTGCTGGTATGGTCGCACCAGCCATGTTCCTTTCGCTTTATTCTTTTAAACTACCCCGTCCTGCGAAGCAGTGTGGCTTTTCTTGACCGAAATTCATTTTAAGCGTCAATTCAAGCATTTTCCTCTTATCCTTTTATTTATTTACTTTATTTTTCTCTTTGTTATTGATTTGCACCCTGTTTTTTTCCCTCATCCCGCAACTCTAAATTATCATGAAATCAATCCTTCACGCTTGCAGTCAGGGGTGGCAATTCGGGTCCAAATCAGGTTGGCGGGTCGGGTTCGGGTCAACAGACCCGCCAGAAAATCTGTTGACCCGAACCCCGACCCGCCAACCCGTGACGGGTCAGGTATGCTGACCCGAACCCGAAGATTTCAGGTTTACGGGGCGGCGGGTCGACCCGAAATGACCCGAAACTTAATTTTAATTTTTTAATTTATCACTGTAATTTCTAATAAAATCAATTTCTCACAAAACTAATTACATAATCAAGTAATAAAAACTTAAATAAATGATTCCAAATCAAATCTAAAATAAATTAAACACCGTAAAAGTGTTTTATCCCAAGCAAAATATAAAATAAATTAAAACAATATAAAAGTGAAAAATAATATAATATATTATTTGTCCAAGTATAATAATTTCAACTTCACACAAATTAAATAAATTCGTTTAGGATTAAGTAATTAATGCCTTTGAAAAAAAGAATAACTTAGTTTAGTTAGATAAAATTATTTTTATGTTTATTAAATTATTTTTAACTCGTAAACGGGTCATATCGGGTCATATCAGGTCACCACGGGTTGACCCGAAATCGACCGGTTTTCTTTTCGGGTTCATCGGGTCCAACCGGATTCTGACCCGAATTCCCGAAATCTCAACCCAAACCCATTAATTTCGTGTTAGGCTCGTATCGTGTTTTCAGGTCGTGTCGAAAATTGCCACCCCTAGTTGCGGTGATACATTTGCGCCGACAAATTTGAGCGACGATCCGGGCTTTGATCGAGCCGTACCGTTCCTGATTTGTCTCGCGCCTTCAGACCCGCCTTCATGCTTCGACAAGAAGCAAAATATAAAGCAATCGTTCCGACGGAGCTAAATTACTACAGGATAAAGAACGAATAGGAAATTTGGATTTCGAAACAAAAAAGAGAGGGGTGCAACACGAGGACTTCCCAGGGGGTCACCCATCCTAGTACCACTCTCGCCCAAGCACGCTTAACTTCGGAGTTCTGATGGGATCCGGTGCATTAGTGCTGGTATGATCGCACCCGCCATTTTCCTTTCGCTTTATTCCTTTAAACTACCCAGTCCTGCGAAGCAGTGTGGCTTTTCTAGACCGAAATTCATTTTAAGCGTCAATTCAAGCATTTTCCTCTTATCCTTTTATTTATTTACTTTATATTTTTTTTGTTATTGATTTGCACCTTATTTTTTTCCCTCATCCCGCAACTCTAAATTATCATGAAATCAATCCTTCACGCTTGCGGTGATACATTTGCGCCGACAAATTTGAGCGACGATCCGGGCTTTGATCGAGCCGTACCGTTCCTGATTTGTCTCGCGCCTTCAGACCCGCATTCTTGCTTCGACAAGAAGCAAAATATAAAGCAATCGTTCCGACGGAGCTAAATTACTACAGGATAAAGAACGAATAGGAAATTTGGATTTCGAAACAAAAATGAGAGGGGTGCAACACGAGGACTTCCCAGGGGGTCACCCATCCTAGTACTACTCTCGCCCAAGCACGCTTAACTTCGGAGTTCTGATGGGATCCGGTGCATTAGTGCTGGTATGATCGCACCCGCCATGTTCCTTTCGCTTTATTCTTTTAAACCACCCCGTGCTGCGAAACAGTGTGGCTTTTCTAGACCGAAATTCATTTTAAGCTTCGATTCAAGCATTTTCCTCTTATCCTTTTATTTATTTACTTTATATTTTTTTTGTTATTGATTTGCACCTTATTTTTTTCCCTCATCCCGCAACTCTAAATTATCATGAAATCAATCCTTCACGCTTGCGGTGATACATTTGCGCCGACAAATTTGAGCGAAGATCCGGGCTTTGATCGAGCAATACCGTTCCTGATTTGTCTCGCGCCTTCAGACCCGCCTTCATGCTTCGACAAGAACCAAAATATAAAGCAGTCGTTCCGACGGAGCTAAATTACTACAGGATAAAGAACGAATAGGAAATTTGGATTTCGAAACAAAAATGAGAGTGGTGCAACACGAGGACTTCCCAGGGGGTCACCCATCCTAGTACTACTCTCGCCTAAGCACGCTTAACTTCGGAGTTCTGATTGGATCCGGTGCATTAATGCTGAAATGATCGCACCCGCCATTTTCCTTTCGCTTTATTCCTTTAAACTACCCAGTCCTGCGAAGCAGTGTGGCTTTTCTAGGCCGAAATTCATTTTAAGCGTCAATTCAAGCATTTTCCTCTTATTCTTTTATTTATTTACTTTATATTTTTTTTGTTATTGATTTGCACCTTATTTTTTTCCCTCATCCCGCAACTCTAAATTATCATGAAATCAATCCTTCACGCTTGCGGTGATACATTTGCGCCGACAAATTTGAGCGACGATCCGAGCTTTGATCGAGCCGTACCGTTCCTGATTTGTCTCGCGCCTTCAGACCCGCATTCATGCTTCGACAAGAAGCAAAATATAAAGCAATCGTTCCGACGGAGCTAAATTACTACAGGATAAAGAACGAATAGGAAATTTGGATTTCGAAACAAAAAAGAGAGGGGTGCAACACGAGGACATCCCAGGGGGTCACCCATCCTAGTACTACTCTCGCCCAAGCACGCTTAACTTCGGAGTTCTGATGGGATCCGGTGCAATAGTGCTGGTATGATCGCACCCGCCATTTTCCTTTCGCTTTATTCCTTTAAACTACCCAGTCCTGCGAAGCAGTGTGGCTTTTCTAGACCGAAATTCATTTTAAGCGTCAATTCAAGCATTTTCCTCTTATCCTTTTATTTATTTACTTTATATTTTTTTTGTTATTGATTTGCACCTTATTTTTTTCCCTCATCCCGCAACTCTAAATTATCATGAAATCAATCCTTCACGCTTGCGGTGACACATTTGCGCCGACAAATTTGAGCGACGATCCGGGCTTTGATCGAGCAATACCGTTCCTGATTTGTCTCGCGCCTTCAGACCCGACTTCATGCTTCGACAAGAAGCAAAATATAAAGCAGTCGTTCCGACGGAGCTAAATTACTAACGGATAAAGAACGAATCGGAAATTTGGATTTCGAAACAAAAATGAGAGGGGTGCAACACGAGGACTTCCCAGGGGGTCACCCATCCTAGTACTACTCTCGCCTAAGCACGCTTAACTTCGGAGTTCTGATTGGATCCGGTGCATTAATGCTGGTATGATCGCACCCGCCATTTTCCTTTCGTTTTATTCCTTTAAACTACCCAGTCCTGCGAAGCAGTGTGGCTTTTCTAGACCGAAATTCATTTTAAGCGTCAATTCAAGCATTTTCCTCTTATTCTTTTATTTATTTACTTTATATTTTTTTTGTTATTGATTTGCACCTTATTTTTTTCCCTCATCCCGCAACTCTAAATTATCATGAAATCAATCCTTCACGCTTGCGGTGATACATTTGCGCCGACAAATTTGAGCGACGATCCGAGCTTTGATCGAGCCGTACCGTTCCTGATTTGTCTCGCGCCTTCAGACCCGCATTCATGCTTCGACAAGAAGCAAAATATAAAGCAATCGTTCCGACGGAGCTAAATTACTACAGGATAAAGAACGAATAGGAAATTTGGATTTCGAAACAAAAAAGAGAGGGGTGCAACACGAGGACATCCCAGGGGGTCACCCATCCTAGTACTACTCTCGCCCAAGCACGCTTAACTTCGGAGTTCTGATGGGATCCGGTGCAATAGTGCTGGTATGATCGCACCCGCCATTTTCCTTTCGCTTTATTCCTTTAAACTACCCAGTCCTGCGAAGCAGTGTGGCTTTTCTAGACCGAAATTCATTTTAAGCGTCAATTCAAGCATTTTCCTCTTATCCTTTTATTTATTTACTTTATATTTTTTTTGTTATTGATTTGCACCTTATTTTTTTCCCTCATCCCGCAACTCTAAATTATCATGAAATCAATCCTTCACGCTTGCGGTGACACATTTGCGCCGACAAATTTGAGCGACGATCCGGGCTTTGATCGAGCAATACCGTTCCTGATTTGTCTCGCGCCTTCAGACCCGACTTCATGCTTCGACAAGAAGCAAAATATAAAGCAGTCGTTCCGACGGAGCTAAATTACTAACGGATAAAGAACGAATCGGAAATTTGGATTTCGAAACAAAAATGAGAGGGGTGCAACACGAGGACTTCCCAGGGGGTCACCCATCCTAGTACTACTCTCGCCTAAGCACGCTTAACTTCGGAGTTCTGATTGGATCCGGTGCATTAATGCTGGTATGATCGCACCCGCCATTTTCCTTTCGTTTTATTCCTTTAAACTACCCAGTCCTGCGAAGCAGTGTGGCTTTTCTAGACCGAAATTCATTTTAAGCGTCAATTCAAGCATTTTCCTCTTATTCTTTTATTTATTTACTTTATATTTTTTTTGTTATTGATTTGCACCTTATTTTTTTCCCTCATCCCGCAACTCTAAATTATCATGAAATCAATCCTTCACGCTTGCGGTGATACATTTGCGCCGACAAATTTGAGCGACGATCCGAGCTTTGATCGAGCCGTACCGTTCCTGATTTGTCTCGCGCCTTCAGACCCGCATTCATGCTTCGACAAGAAGCAAAATATAAAGCAATCGTTCCGACGGAGCTAAATTACTACAGGATAAAGAACGAATAGGAAATTTGGATTTCGAAACAAAAAAGAGAGGGGTGCAACACGAGGACATCCCAGGGGGTCACCCATCCTAGTACTACTCTCGCCCAAGCACGCTTAACTTCGGAGTTCTGATGGGATCCGGTGCAATAGTGCTGGTATGATCGCACCCGCCATTTTCCTTTCGCTTTATTCCTTTAAACTACCCAGTCCTGCGAAGCAGTGTGGCTTTTCTTGACCGAAATTCATTTTAAGCGTCAATTCAAGCATTTTCCTCTTATTCTTTTATTTATTTACTTTATATTTTTTTTGTTATTGATTTGCACCTTATTTTTTTCCCTCATCCCGCAACTCAAAATTATCATGAAATCAATCCTTCACGCTTGCGGTGATACATTTGCGCCGACAAATTTGAGCGACGATCCGGGCTTTGATCGAGCAATACCGTTCCTGATTTGTCTCGCGCCTTCAGACCCGCCTTCATGCTTCGACAAGAACCAAAATATAAAGCAGTCGTTCCGACGGAGCTAAATTACTACAGGATAAAGAACGAATAGGAAATTTGGATTTCGAAACAAAAATGAGAGTGCAACACGAGGACTTCCCAGGGGGTCACCCATCCTAGTACTACTCTCGCCCAAGCACGCTTAACTTCGGAGTTCTGATGGGATCCGGTGCATTAGTGCTGGTATGATCGCACCCGCCATGTTCCTTTCGCTTTATTCTTTTAAACTACCCCGTCCTGCGAAGCAGTGTGGCTTTTCTAGACCGAAATTCATTTTAAGCGTCAATTCAAGCATTTTCCTCTTATCCTTTTATTTATTTACTTTATTTTTTTTTTGTTATTGATTTGCACCCTGTTTTTTTCCCTCATCCCGCAACTCTAAATTATCATGAAATCAATACTTCACGCTTGCAGTCAGGGGTGGCAATTCGGGTCCAAATCAGGTTGGCGGGTCGGGTTCGGGTCAACAGACCCGTCAGAAAATCTGTTGACCCGAACCCCGACCCGCCAACCCGTGACGGGTCAGGTATGCTGACCCGAACCCGAAGATTTCAGGTTTACGGGGCGGCGGGTCGACCCGAAATGACCCGAAACTTAATTTTAATTTATTAATTTATCACTGTAATTTCTAATAAAATCAATTTCTCACAAAATTAATTACATAATCAAGTAATAAAAATTTAAATAAATGATTCCAAATCAAATCTAAAATAAATTAAACACCGTAAAAGTGTTTTATCCCAAGCAAAATATAAAATAAATTAAAACAATATAAAAGTGAAAAATAATATAATATATTATTTGTCCAAGTATAATAATTTCAACTTCACACAAATTAAATAAATTTGTTTAGGATTAAGTAATTAATGCCTTTGAAAAAAAGAATAACTTAGTTTAGTTAGATAAAATTATTTTTATGTTTATTAAATTATTTTTAACTCGTAAACGGGTCATATCGGGTCATATCAGGTCACCACGGGTTGACCCGAAATCGACCGGTTTTCTTTTCGGGTTCATCGGGTCCAACCGGATTCTGACCCGAATTCCCGAAACCTCAACCCAAACCCATTAATTTCGTGTTAGGCTCGTATCGTGTTTTCAGGTCGTGTCGAAAATTGCCACCCCTAGTTGCGGTGATACATTTGCGCCGACAAATTTGAGCGACGATCCGGGCTTTGATCGAGCCGTACCGTTCCTGATTTGTCTCGCGCCTTCAGACCCGCCTTCATGCTTCGACAAGAAGCAAAATATAAAGCAATCGTTCCGACGGAGCTAAATTACTACAGGATAAAGAACGAATAGGAAATTTGGATTTCGAAACAAAAAAGAGAGGGGTGCAACACGAGGACTTCCCAGGGGGTCACCCATCCTAGTACCACTCTCGCCCAAGCACGCTTAACTTCGGAGTTCTGATGGGATCCGGTGCATTACTGCTGGTATGATCGCACCCGCCATGTTCCTTTCGCTTTATTCTTTTAAACTACCCCGTGCTGCGAAACAGTGTGGCTTTTCTAGACCGAAATTCATTTTAAGCTTCGATTCAAGCATTTTCCTCTTATCCTTTTATTTATTTACTTTATATTTTTTTTGTTATTGATTTGCACCTTATTTTTTTCCCTCATCCCGCAACTCAAAATTATCATGAAATCAATCCTTCACGCTTGCGGTGATACATTTGCGCCGACAAATTTGAGCGACGATCCGGGCTTTGATCGAGCAATACCGTTCCTGATTTGTCTCGCGCCTTCAGACCCGCCTTCATGCTTCGACAAGAAGCAAAATATAAAGCAATCGTTCCGACGGAGCTAAATTACTACAGGATATAGAACGAATAGGAAATATGGATTTCGAAACAAAAATGAGAGGGGTGCAACACGAGGACTTCCCAGGGGGTCACCCATCCTAGTACTACTCTCGCCCAAGCACGCTTAACTTTGGAGTTCTGATGGGATCCGGTGCAATAGTGCTGGTATGATCGCACCCGCCATGTTCCTTTCGCTTTATTCTTTTAAACCACCCCGTGCTGCGAAACAGTGTGGCTTTTCTAGACCGAAATTCATTTTAAGATTCAATTCAAGCATTTTCCTCTTATCCTTTTATTTATTTACTTTATATTTTTTTTGTTATTGATTTGCACCTTATTTTTTTCCCTCATCCCGCAACTCTAAATTATCATGAAATCAATCCTTCACGCTTGCGGTGATACATTTGCGCCGACAAATTTGAGCGACGATCCGGGCTTTGATCGAGCCGTACCGTTCCTGATTTGTCTCGCGCCTTCAGACCCGCCTTCATGCTTCGACAAGAAGCAAAATATAAAGCAATCGTTCCGACGGAGCTAAATTACTACAGGATAAAGAACGAATAGGAAATTTGGATTTCGAAACAAAAAAGAGAGGGGTGCAACACGAGGACTTCCCAGGGGGTCACCCATCCTAGTACCACTCTCGCCCAAGCACGCTTAACTTCGGAGTTCTGATGGGATCCGGTGCATTAGTGCTGGTATGATCGCACCCGCCATGTTCCTTTCGCTTTATTCTTTTAAACCACCCCGTGCTGCGAAACAGTGTGGCTTTTCTAGACCGAAATTCATTTTAAGCTTCGATTCAAGCATTTTCCTCTTATCCTATTATTTATTTACTTTATATTTTTTTTGTTATTGATTTGCACCTTATTTTTTTCCCTCATCCCGCAACTCAAAATTATCATGAAATCAATCCTTCACGCTTGCGGTGATACATTTGCGCCGACAAATTTGAGCGACGATCCGGGCTTTGATCGAGCAATACCGTTCCTGATTTGTCTCGCGCCTTCAGACCCGCCTTCATGCTTCGACAAGAAGCAAAATATAAAGCAGTCGTTCCGACGGAGCTAAATTACTACAGGATAAAGAACGAATAGGAAATTTGGATTTCGAAACAAAAATGAGAGGGGTGCAACACGAGGACTTCCCAGGGGGTCACCCATCCTAGTACTACTCTCGCCTAAGCACGCTTAACTTCGGAGTTCTGATGGGATCCGGTGCATTAATGCCGGTATGATCGCACGCGCCATTTTTCTTTCGCTTTATTCCTTTAAACTACCCAGTCCTGCGAAGCAGTGTGGCTTTTCTAGACCGAAATTCATTTTAAGCGTCAATTCAAGCATTTTACTCTTATCCTTTTATTTATTTACTTTATTTTTTTTTTGTTATTGATTTGCACCTTATTTTTGTCCCTTATCCCGCAACTCTAAATTATCATGAAATCAATCCTTCACGCTTGCGGTGATACATTTGCGCCGACAAATTTGAGCGACGATCCGGGCTTTGATCGAGCAATACCGTTCCTGATTTGTCTCGCGCCTTCAGACCCGCCTTCATGCTTCGACAAGAAGCAAAATATAAAGCAGTCGTTCCGACGGAGCTAAATTACTACAGGATAAAGAACGAATAGGAAATTTGGATTTCGAAACAAAAATGAGAGGGGTGCAACACGAGGACTTCCCAGGGGGTCACCCATCCTAGTACTACTCTCGCCTAAGCACGCTTAACTTCGGAGTTCTGATGGGATCCGGTGCATTAATGCCGGTATGATCGCACGCGCCATTTTTCTTTCGCTTTATTCCTTTAAACTACCCAGTCCTGCGAAGCAGTGTGGCTTTTCTAGACCGAAATTCATTTTAAGCGTCAATTCAAGCATTTTACTCTTATCCTTTTATTTATTTACTTTATTTTTTTTTTGTTATTGATTTGCACCTTATTTTTGTCCCTCATCCCGCAACTCTAAATTATCATGAAATCAATCCTTCACGCTTGCGGTGATACATTTGCGCCGACAAATTTGAGCGACGATCCGAGCTTTGATCGAGCCGTACCGTTCCTGATTTGTCTCGCGCCTTCAGACCCGCATTCATGCTTCGACAAGAAGCAAAATATAAAGCAATCGTTCCGACGGAGCTAAATTACTACAGGATAAAGAACGAATAGGAAATTTGGATTTCGAAACAAAAAAGAGAGGGGTGCAACACGAGGACTTCCCAGGGGGTCACCCATCCTAGTACTACTCTCGCCCAAGCACGCTTAACTTCGGAGTTCTGATGGGATCCGGTGCAATAGTGCTGGTATGATCACACCCGCCATGTTCCTTTCGCTTTATTCTTTTAAACCACCCCGTGCTGCGAAACAGTGTGGCTTTTCTAGACCGAAATTCATTTTAAGCTTCAATTCAAGCATTTTCCTCTTATCCTTTTATTTATTTACTTTATATTTTTTTGTTATTGATTTGCACCTTATTTTTTTCCCTCATCCCGCAACTCTAAATTATCATGAAATCAAACCTTCACGCTTGCGGTGATACATTTGCGCCGACAAATTTGAGCGACGATCCGGGCTTTGATCGAGCCGTACCGTTCCTGATTTGTCTCGCGCCTTCAGACCCGCCTTCATGCTTCGACAAGAAGCAAAATATAAAACAATCGTTCCGACGGAGCTAAATTACTACAGGATAAAGAACGAATAGGAAATTTGGATTTCGAAACAAAAAAGAGAGGGGTGCAACACGAGGACTTCCCAGGGGGTCACCCATCCTAGTACTATTCTCGCCCAAACACGCTTAACTTCGGAGTTCTGATGGGATCCGGTGCATTAGTGCTGGTATGATCGCACCCGCCATGTTCCTTTCGCTTTATTCTTTTAAACCACCCCGTGCTGCGAAACAGTGTGGCTTTTCTAGACCGAAATTCATTTTAAGCTTCGATTCAAGCATTTTCCTCTTATCCTTTTATTTATTTACTTTATATTTTTTTTGTTATTGATTTGCACCTTATTTTTTTCCCTCATCCCGCAACTCTAAATTATCATGAAATCAATCCTTCACGCTTGCGGTGATACATTTGCGCCGACAAATTTGAGCGAAGATCCGGGCTTTGATCGAGCAATACCGTTCCTGATTTGTCTCGCGCCTTCAGACCCGCCTTCATGCTTCGACAAGAACCAAAATATAAAGCAGTCGTTCCGACGGAGCTAAATTACTACAGGATAAAGAACGAATAGGAAATTTGGATTTCGAAACAAAAATGAGAGGGGTGCAACACGAGGACTTCCCAGGGGGTCACCCATCCTAGTATTACTCTCGCCTAAGCACGCTTAACTTCGGAGTTCTGATTGGATCCGGTGCATTAATGCTGATATGATCGCACCCGCCATTTTCCTTTCGCTTTATTCCTTTAAACTACCCAGTCCTGCGAAGCAGTGTGGCTTTTCTAGACCGAAATTCATTTTAAGCGTCAATTCAAGCATTTTCCTCTTATTCTTTTATTTATTTACTTTATATTTTTTTTGTTGTTGATTTGCACCTTATTTTTTTCCCTCATCCCGCAACTCTAAATTATCATGAAATCAATCCTTCACGCTTGCGGTGATACATTTGCGCCGACAAATTTGAGCGACGATCCGAGCTTTGATCGAGCCGTACCGTTCCTGATTTGTCTCGCGCCTTCAGACCCGCATTCATGCTTCGACAAGAAGCAAAATATAAAGCAATCGTTCTGACGGAGCTAAATTACTACAGGATAAAGAACGAATAGGAAATTTGGATTTCGAAACAAAAAAGAGAGGGGTGCAACACGAGGACATCCCAGGGGGTCACCCATCCTAGTACTACTCTCGCCCAAGCACGCTTAACTTCGGAGTTCTGATGGGATCCGGTGCATTTGTACTGGTATGATCGCACCCGCCATGTTCCTTTCGCTTTATTCTTTTAAACCACCCCGTGCTGCGAAACAGTGTGGCTTTTCTAGACCGAAATTCATTTTAAGCTTCGATTCAAGCATTTTCCTCTTATCCTTTTATTTATTTACTTTATATTTTTTTTGGTATTGATTTGCACCTTATTTTTTTCCCTCATCCCGCAACTCTAAATTATCATGAAATCAATCCTTCACGCTTGCGGTGACACATTTGCGCCGACAAATTTGAGCGACGATCCGGGCTTTGATCGAGCAATACCGTTCCTGATTTGTCTCGCGCCTTCAGACCCGACTTCATGCTTCGACAAGAAGCAAAATATAAAGCAGTCGTTCCGACGGAGCTAAATTACTACAGGATAAAGAACGAATCGGAAATTTGGATTTCGAAACAAAAATGAGAGGGGTGCAACACGAGGACTTCCCAGGGGGTCACCCATCCTAGTACAACTCTCGCCTAAGCACGCTTAACTTCGGAGTTCTGATTGGATCCGGTGCATTAATGCTGGTATGATCGCACCCGCCATTTTCCTTTCGTTTTATTCCTTTAAACTACCCAGTCCTGCGAAGCAGTGTGGCTTTTCTAGACCGAAATTCATTTTAAGCGTCAATTCAAGCATTTTCCTCTTATTCTTTTATTTATTTACTTTATATTTTTTTTGTTATTGATTTGCACCTTATTTTTTTCCCTCATCCCGCAACTCTAAATTATCATGAAATCAATCCTTCACGCTTGCGGTGATACATTTGCGCCGAAAAATTTGAGCGACGATCCGGGCTTTGATCGAGCAATACCGTTCCTGATTTGTCTCGCGCCTTCAGACCCGCCTTCATGCTTCGACAAGAACCAAAATATAAAGCAGTCGTTCCGACGGAGCTAAATTACTACAGGATAAAGAACGAATAGGAAATTTGGATTTCGAAACAAAAATGAGAGTGCAACACGAGGACTTCCCAGGGGGTCACCCATCCTAGTACTACTCTCGCCCAAGCACGCTTAACTTCGGAGTTCTGATGGGATCCGGTGCATTAGTGCTGGTATGATCGCACCCGCCATGTTCCTTTCGCTTTATTCTTTTAAACTACCCCGTCCTGCGAAGCAGTGTGGCTTTTCTAGACCGAAATTCATTTTAAGCGTCAATTCAAGCATTTTCCTCTTATCCTTTTATTTATTTACTTTATTTTTTTTTTGTTATTGATTTGCACCCTGTTTTTTTCCCTCATCCCGCAACTCTAAATTATCATGAAATCAATACTTCACGCTTGCAGTCAGGGGTGGCAATTCGGGTCCAAATCAGGTTGGCGGGTCGGGTTCGGGTCAACAGACCCGTCAGAAAATCTGTTGACCCGAACCCCGACCCGCCAACCCGTGACGGGTCAGGTATGCTGACCCGAACCCGAAGATTTCAGGTTTACGGGGCGGCGGGTCGACCCGAAATGACCCGAAACTTAATTTTAATTTATTAATTTATCACTGTAATTTCTAATAAAATCAATTTCTCACAAAATTAATTACATAATCAAGTAATAAAAATTTAAATAAATGATTCCAAATCAAATCTAAAATAAATTAAACACCGTAAAAGTGTTTTATCCCAAGCAAAATATAAAATAAATTAAAACAATATAAAAGTGAAAAATAATATAATATATTATTTGTCCAAGTATAATAATTTCAACTTCACACAAATTAAATAAATTTGTTTAGGATTAAGTAATTAATGCCTTTGAAAAAAAGAATAACTTAGTTTAGTTAGATAAAATTATTTTTATGTTTATTAAATTATTTTTAACTCGTAAACGGGTCATATCGGGTCATATCAGGTCACCACGGGTTGACCCGAAATCGACCGGTTTTCTTTTCGGGTTCATCGGGTCCAACCGGATTCTGACCCGAATTCCCGAAACCTCAACCCAAACCCATTAATTTCGTGTTAGGCTCGTATCGTGTTTTCAGGTCGTGTCGAAAATTGCCACCCCTAGTTGCGGTGATACATTTGCGCCGACAAATTTGAGCGACGATCCGGGCTTTGATCGAGCCGTACCGTTCCTGATTTGTCTCGCGCCTTCAGACCCGCCTTCATGCTTCGACAAGAAGCAAAATATAAAGCAATCGTTCCGACGGAGCTAAATTACTACAGGATAAAGAACGAATAGGAAATTTGGATTTCGAAACAAAAAAGAGAGGGGTGCAACACGAGGACTTCCCAGGGGGTCACCCATCCTAGTACCACTCTCGCCCAAGCACGCTTAACTTCGGAGTTCTGATGGGATCCGGTGCATTAGTGCTGGTATGATCGCACCCGCCATGTTCCTTTCGCTTTATTCTTTTAAACCACCCCGTGCTGCGAAACAGTGTGGCTTTTCTAGACCGAAATTCATTTTAAGCTTCGATTCAAGCATTTTCCTCTTATCTTATTATTTATTTACTTTATATTTTTTTTGTTATTGATTTGCACCTTATTTTTTTCCCTCATCCCGCAACTCAAAATTATCATGAAATCAATCCTTCACGCTTGCGGTGATACATTTGCGCCGACAAATTTGAGCGACGATCCGGGCTTTGATCGAGCAATACCGTTCCTGATTTGTCTCGCGCCTTCAGACCCGCCTTCATGCTTCGACAAGAACCAAAATATAAAGCAGTCGTTCCGACGGAGCTAAATTACTACAGGATAAAGAACGAATAGGAAATTTGGATTTCGAAACAAAAATGAGAGTGCAACACGAGGACTTCCCAGGGGGTCACCCATCCTAGTACTACTCTCGCCCAAGCACGCTTAACTTCGGAGTTCTGATGGGATCCGGTGCATTAGTGCTGGTATGATCGCACCCGCCATGTTCCTTTCGCTTTATTCTTTTAAACTACCCCGTCCTGCGAAGCAGTGTGGCTTTTCTAGACCGAAATTCATTTTAAGCGTCAATTCAAGCATTTTCCTCTTATCCTTTTATTTATTTACTTTATTTTTTTTTTGTTATTGATTTGCACCCTGTTTTTTTCCCTCATCCCGCAACTCTAAATTATCATGAAATCAATACTTCACGCTTGCAGTCAGGGGTGGCAATTCGGGTCCAAATCAGGTTGGCGGGTCGGGTTCGGGTCAACAGACCCGTCAGAAAATCTGTTGACCCGAACCCCGACCCGCCAACCCGTGACGGGTCAGGTATGCTGACCCGAACCCGAAGATTTCAGGTTTACGGGGCGGCGGGTCGACCCGAAATGACCCGAAACTTAATTTTAATTTATTAATTTATCACTGTAATTTCTAATAAAATCAATTTCTCACAAAATTAATTACATAATCAAGTAATAAAAATTTAAATAAATGATTCCAAATCAAATCTAAAATAAATTAAACACCGTAAAAGTGTTTTATCCCAAGCAAAATATAAAATAAATTAAAACAATATAAAAGTGAAAAATAATATAATATATTATTTGTCCAAGTATAATAATTTCAACTTCACACAAATTAAATAAATTTGTTTAGGATTAAGTAATTAATGCCTTTGAAAAAAAGAATAACTTAGTTTAGTTAGATAAAATTATTTTTATGTTTATTAAATTATTTTTAACTCGTAAACGGGTCATATCGGGTCATATCAGGTCACCACGGGTTGACCCGAAATCGACCGGTTTTCTTTTCGGGTTCATCGGGTCCAACCGGATTCTGACCCGAATTCCCGAAACCTCAACCCAAACCCATTAATTTCGTGTTAGGCTCGTATCGTGTTTTCAGGTCGTGTCGAAAATTGCCACCCCTAGTTGCGGTGATACATTTGCGCCGACAAATTTGAGCGACGATCCGGGCTTTGATCGAGCCGTACCGTTCCTGATTTGTCTCGCGCCTTCAGACCCGCCTTCATGCTTCGACAAGAAGCAAAATATAAAGCAATCGTTCCGACGGAGCTAAATTACTACAGGATAAAGAACGAATAGGAAATTTGGATTTCGAAACAAAAAAGAGAGGGGTGCAACACGAGGACTTCCCAGGGGGTCACCCATCCTAGTACCACTCTCGCCCAAGCACGCTTAACTTCGGAGTTCTGATGGGATCCGGTGCATTAGTGCTGGTATGATCGCACCCGCCATGTTCCTTTCGCTTTATTCTTTTAAACCACCCCGTGCTGCGAAACAGTGTGGCTTTTCTAGACCGAAATTCATTTTAAGCTTCGATTCAAGCATTTTCCTCTTATCCTATTATTTATTTACTTTATATTTTTTTTGTTATTGATTTGCACCTTATTTTTTTCCCTCATCCCGCAACTCAAAATTATCATGAAATCAATCCTTCACGCTTGCGGTGATACATTTGCGCCGACAAATTTGAGCGACGATCCGGGCTTTGATCGAGCAATACCGTTCCTGATTTGTCTCGCGCCTTCAGACCCGCCTTCATGCTTCGACAAGAAGCAAAATATAAAGCAGTCGTTCCGACGGAGCTAAATTACTACAGGATAAAGAACGAATAGGAAATTTGGATTTCGAAACAAAAATGAGAGGGGTGCAACACGAGGACTTCCCAGGGGGTCACCCATCCTAGTACTACTCTCGCCTAAGCACGCTTAACTTCGGAGTTCTGATGGGATCCGGTGCATTAATGCCGGTATGATCGCACGCGCCATTTTTCTTTCGCTTTATTCCTTTAAACTACCCAGTCCTGCGAAGCAGTGTGACTTTTCTAGACCGAAATTCATTTTAAGCGTCAATTCAAGCATTTTACTCTTATCCTTTTATTTATTTACTTTATTTTTTTTTTGTTATTGATTTGCACCTTATTTTTGTCCCTTATCCCGCAACTCTAAATTATCATGAAATCAATCCTTCACGCTTGCGGTGATACATTTGCGCCGACAAATTTGAGCGACGATCCGGGCTTTGATCGAGCAATACCGTTCCTGATTTGTCTCGCGCCTTCAGACCCGCCTTCATGCTTCGACAAGAAGCAAAATATAAAGCAGTCGTTCCGACGGAGCTAAATTACTACAGGATAAAGAACGAATAGGAAATTTGGATTTCGAAACAAAAATGAGAGGGGTGCAACACGAGGACTTCCCAGGGGGTCACCCATCCTAGTACTACTCTCGCCTAAGCACGCTTAACTTCGGAGTTCTGATGGGATCCGGTGCATTAATGCCGGTATGATCGCACGCGCCATTTTTCTTTCGCTTTATTCCTTTAAACTACCCAGTCCTGCGAAGCAGTGTGGCTTTTCTAGACCGAAATTCATTTTAAGCGTCAATTCAAGCATTTTACTCTTATCCTTTTATTTATTTACTTTATTTTTTTTTTGTTATTGATTTGCACCTTATTTTTGTCCCTCATCCCGCAACTCTAAATTATCATGAAATCAATCCTTCACGCTTGCGGTGATACATTTGCGCCGACAAATTTGAGCGACGATCCGAGCTTTGATCGAGCCGTACCGTTCCTGATTTGTCTCGCGCCTTCAGACCCGCATTCATGCTTCGACAAGAAGCAAAATATAAAGCAATCGTTCCGACGGAGCTAAATTACTACAGGATAAAGAACGAATAGGAAATTTGGATTTCGAAACAAAAAAGAGAGGGGTGCAACACGAGGACTTCCCAGGGGGTCACCCATCCTAGTACTACTCTCGCCCAAGCACGCTTAACTTCGGAGTTCTGATGGGATCCGGTGCAATAGTGCTGGTATGATCACACCCGCCATGTTCCTTTCGCTTTATTCTTTTAAACCACCCCGTGCTGCGAAACAGTGTGGCTTTTCTAGACCGAAATTCATTTTAAGCTTCAATTCAAGCATTTTCCTCTTATCCTTTTATTTATTTACTTTATATTTTTTTTGTTATTGATTTGCACCTTATTTTTTTCCCTCATCCCGCAACTCTAAATTATCATGAAATCAAACCTTCACGCTTGCGGTGATACATTTGCGCCGACAAATTTGAGCGACGATCCGGGCTTTGATCGAGCCGTACCGTTCCTGATTTGTCTCGCGCCTTCAGACCCGCCTTCATGCTTCGACAAGAAGCAAAATATAAAACAATCGTTCCGACGGAGCTAAATTACTACAGGATAAAGAACGAATAGGAAATTTGGATTTCGAAACAAAAAAGAGAGGGGTGCAACACGAGGACTTCCCAGGGGGTCACCCATCCTAGTACTATTCTCGCCCAAACACGCTTAACTTCGGAGTTCTGATGGGATCCGGTGCATTAGTGCTGGTATGATCGCACCCGCCATGTTCCTTTCGCTTTATTCTTTTAAACCACCCCGTGCTGCGAAACAGTGTGGCTTTTCTAGACCGAAATTCATTTTAAGCTTCGATTCAAGCATTTTCCTCTTATCCTTTTATTTATTTACTTTATATTTTTTTTGTTATTGATTTGCACCTTATTTTTTTCCCTCATCCCGCAACTCTAAATTATCATGAAATCAATCCTTCACGCTTGCGGTGATACATTTGCGCCGACAAATTTGAGCGAAGATCCGGGCTTTGATCGAGCAATACCGTTCCTGATTTGTCTCGCGCCTTCAGACCCGCCTTCATGCTTCGACAAGAACCAAAATATAAAGCAGTCGTTCCGACGGAGCTAAATTACTACAGGATAAAGAACGAATAGGAAATTTGGATTTCGAAACAAAAATGAGAGGGGTGCAACACGAGGACTTCCCAGGGGGTCACCCATCCTAGTACTACTCTCGCCTAAGCACGCTTAACTTCGGAGTTCTGATTGGATCCGGTGCATTAATGCTGATATGATCGCACCCGCCATTTTCCTTTCGCTTTATTCCTTTAAACTACCCAGTCCTGCGAAGCAGTGTGGCTTTTCTAGACCGAAATTCATTTTAAGCGTCAATTCAAGCATTTTCCTCTTATTCTTTTATTTATTTACTTTATATTTTTTTTGTTGTTGATTTGCACCTTATTTTTTTCCCTCATCCCGCAACTCTAAATTATCATGAAATCAATCCTTCACGCTTGCGGTGATACATTTGCGCCGACAAATTTGAGCGACGATCCGAGCTTTGATCGAGCCGTACCGTTCCTGATTTGTCTCGCGCCTTCAGACCCGCATTCATGCTTCGACAAGAAGCAAAATATAAAGCAATCGTTCTGACGGAGCTAAATTACTACAGGATAAAGAACGAATAGGAAATTTGGATTTCGAAACAAAAAAGAGAGGGGTGCAACACGAGGACATCCCAGGGGGTCACCCATCCTAGTACTACTCTCGCCCAAGCACGCTTAACTTCGGAGTTCTGATGGGATCCGGTGCATTTGTACTGGTATGATCGCACCCGCCATGTTCCTTTCGCTTTATTCTTTTAAACCACCCCGTGCTGCGAAACAGTGTGGCTTTTCTAGACCGAAATTCATTTTAAGCTTCGATTCAAGCATTTTCCTCTTATCCTTTTATTTATTTACTTTATATTTTTTTTGGTATTGATTTGCACCTTATTTTTTTCCCTCATCCCGCAACTCTAAATTATCATGAAATCAATCCTTCACGCTTGCGGTGACACATTTGCGCCGACAAATTTGAGCGACGATCCGGGCTTTGATCGAGCAATACCGTTCCTGATTTGTCTCGCGCCTTCAGACCCGACTTCATGCTTCGACAAGAAGCAAAATATAAAGCAGTCGTTCCGACGGAGCTAAATTACTACAGGATAAAGAACGAATCGGAAATTTGGATTTCGAAACAAAAATGAGAGGGGTGCAACACGAGGACTTCCCAGGGGGTCACCCATCCTAGTACAACTCTCGCCTAAGCACGCTTAACTTCGGAGTTCTGATTGGATCCGGTGCATTAATGCTGGTATGATCGCACCCGCCATTTTCCTTTCGTTTTATTCCTTTAAACTACCCAGTCCTGCGAAGCAGTGTGGCTTTTCTAGACCGAAATTCATTTTAAGCGTCAATTCAAGCATTTTCCTCTTATTCTTTTATTTATTTACTTTATATTTTTTTTGTTATTGATTTGCACCTTATTTTTTTCCCTCATCCCGCAACTCTAAATTATCATGAAATCAATCCTTCACGCTTGCGGTGATACATTTGCGCCGACAAATTTGAGCGACGATCCGAGCTTTGATCGAGCCGTACCGTTCCTGATTTGTCTCGCGCCTTCAGACCCGCATTCATGCTTCGACAAGAAGCAAAATATAAAGCAATCGTTCCGACGGAGCTAAATTACTACAGGATAAAGAACGAATAGGAAATTTGGATTTCGAAACAAAAAAGAGAGGGGTGCAACACGAGGACATCCCAGGGGGTCACCCATCCTAGTACTACTCTCGCCCAAGCACGCTTAACTTCGGAGTTCTGATGGGATCCGGTGCAATAGTGCTGGTATGATCGCACCCGCCATTTTCCTTTCGCTTTATTCCTTTAAACTACCCAGTCCTGCGAAGCAGTGTGGCTTTTCTAGACCGAAATTCATTTTAAGCGTCAATTCAAGCATTTTCCTCTTATCCTTTTATTTATTTACTTTATATTTTTTTTGTTATTGATTTGCACCTTATTTTTTTCCCTCATCCCGCAACTCTAAATTATCATGAAATCAATCCTTCACGCTTGCGGTGATACATTTGCGCCGACAAATTTGAGCGACGATCCGGGCTTTGATCGAGCCGTACCGTTCCTGATTTGTCTCGCGCCTTCAGACCCGCATTCTTGCTTCGACAAGAAGCAAAATATAAAGCAATCGTTCCGACGGAGCTAAATTACTACAGGATAAAGAACGAATAGGAAATTTGGATTTCGAAACAAAAAAGAGAGGGGTGCAACACGAGGACTTCCCAGGGGGTCACCCATCCTAGTACTATTCTCGCCCAAACACGCTTAACTTCGGAGTTCTGATGGGATCCGGTGCATTAGTGCTGGTATGATCGCACCCGCCATGTTCCTTTCGCTTTATTCTTTTAAACCACCCCGTGCTGCAAAACAGTGTGGCTTTTCTAGACCGAAATTCATTTTAAGCTTCGATTCAAGCATTTTCCTCTTATCCTATTATTTATTTACTTTATATTTTTTTTGTTATTGATTTGCACCTTATTTTTTTCCCTCATCCCGCAACTCAAAATTATCATGAAATCAATCCTTCACGCTTGCGGTGATACATTTGCGCCGACAAATTTGAGCGACGATCCGGGCTTTGATCGAGCAATACCGTTCCTGATTTGTCTCGCGCCTTCAGACCCGCCTTCATGCTTCGACAAGAAGCAAAATATAAAGCAATCGTTCTGACGGAGCTAAATTACTACAGGATAAAGAACGAATAGGAAATTTGGATTTCGAAACAAAAAAAAATTGGGGTGCAACACGAGGACTTCCCAGGGGGTCACCCATTCTAGTACTACTCTCGCCTAAGCACGCTTAACTTCGGAGTTCTGATGGGATCCGGTGCATTAATGCTGGTATGATCGCACCCGCCATTTTCCTTTCGCTTTATTCCTTTAAACTACCCAATCCTGCGAAGCAGTGTGGCTTTTCTAGACCGAAATTCATTTTAAGCGTCAATTCAAGCATTTTCCTCTTATCCTTTTATTTATTTACTTTATATTTTTTTTGTTATTGATTTGCACCTTATTTTTTTCCCTCATCCCGCAACTCTAAATTATCATGAAATCAATCCTTCATGCTTGCGGTGATACATTTGCGCCCACAAATTTGAGCGACGATCCGGGCTTTGATCGAACCGTACCGTTCCTGATTTGTCTCGCGCCTTCAGACCCCCCTTCATGCTTCGACAAGAAGCAAAATATAAAGCAATCGTTCCGACGGAGCTAAATTACTACAGGATAAAGAACGAATAGGAAATTTGGATTTCGAAACAAAAATGAGAGTGCAACACGAGGACTTCCCAGGGGGTCACCCATCCTAGTACTACTCTCGCCCAAGCACGCTTAACTTCGGAGTTCTGATGGGATCCGGTGCATTAGTGCTGGTATGATCGCACCCGCCATGTTCCTTTCGCTTTATTCTTTTAAACCACCCCGTGCTGCGAAACAGTGTGGCTTTTCTAGACCGAAATTAATTTTAAGCGTCAATTCAAGCATTTTCCTCTTATCCTTTTATTTATTTACTTTATATTTCTTTTTGTTATTGATTTGCACCCTATTTTTTTCCCTCGTCCCGCAACTCTAAATTATCATGAAATCAATTCTTCACGCTTGCGGTGATTCATTTGCGCCGACAAATTTGAGCGACGATCCGGGCTTTGGTCGAGCAATACCGTTCCGGATTTGTCTCGCGCCTTCAGACCCGCCTTCATGCTTCGACAAGAAGCAAAATATAAAGCAATCGTTCCGACGGAGCTAAATTACTACAGGATAAAGAACGAATAGGAAATTTGGATTTCGAAACAAAAAAGAGAGGGGTGCAACACGAGGACTTCCCAGGGGGTCACCCATCCTAGTACTACTCTCGCCCAAGCACGCTTAACTTCGGAGTTCTGATGGGATCCGGTGCACTAGTGCTGGTATGATCACACCCGCCATGTTCCTTTCGCTTTATTCTTTTAAACCACCCCGTGCTGCGAAACAGTGTGGCTTTTCTAGACCGAAATTCATTTTAAGCTTCAATTCAAGCATTTTCCTCTTATCCTTTTATTTATTTACTTTATATTTTTTTTTGTTATTGATTTGCAACCTATTTTTTTCCCTCATCCCGCAACTCTAAATTATCATGAAATCAATCCTTCACGCTTGCGGTGATACATTTGCGCCGACAAATTTGAGCGACGATCCGGGCTTTGATCGAGCAATACCGTTCCTGATTTGTCTCGCGCCTTCAGACCCCCCTTCATGCTTCGACAAGAAGCAAAATATAAAGCAATCGTTCCGACGGAGCTAAATTACTACAGGATAAAGAACGAATAGGAAATTTGGATTTCGAAACAAAAAAGAGAGGGGTGCAACACGAGGACTTCCCAGGGGGTCACCCATCCTAGTACTATTCTCGCCCAAACACGCTTAACTTCGGAGTTCTGATGGGATCCGGTGCATTAGTGCTGGTATGATCGCACCCGCCATGTTCCTTTCGCTTTATTCTTTTAAACCACCCCGTGCTGCGAAACAGTGTGGCTTTTCTAGACCGAAATTCATTTTAAGCTTCGATTCAAGCATTTTCCTCTTATCCTATTATTTATTTACTTTATATTTTTTTTGTTATTGATTTGCACCTTATTTTTTTCCCTCATCCCGCAACTCAAAATTATCATGAAATCAATCCTTCACGCTTGCGGTGATACATTTGCGCCGACAAATTTGAGCGACGATCCGGGCTTTGATCGAGCAATACCGTTCCTGATTTGTCTCGCGCCTTCAGACCCGCCTTCATGCTTCGACAAGAAGCAAAATATAAAGCAATCGTTCTGACGGAGCTAAATTACTACAGGATAAAGAACGAATAGGAAATTTGGATTTCGAAACAAAAAAAAGAGGGGTGCAACACGAGGACTTCCCAGGGGGTCACCCATTCTAGTACTACTCTCGCCTAAGCACGCTTAACTTCGGAGTTCTGATGGGATCCGGTGCATTAATGCTGGTATGATCGCACCCGCCATTTTCCTTCCGCTTTATTCCTTTAAACTACCCAGTCCTGAAAAGCAGTGTGGCTTTTCTAGACCGAAATTCATTTTAAGCGTCAATACAAGCATTTTCCTCTTATCCTTTTATTTATTTACTTTATATTTTTTTTGTTATTGATTTGCACCTTATTTTTTTCCCTCATCCCGCAACTCTAAATTATCATGAAATCAATCCTTCACGCTTGCGGTGATACATTTGCGCCGACAAATTTGAGCGACGATCCGGGCTTTGATCGAGCAATACCGTTCCTGATTTGTCTCGCGCCTTCAGACCCGCTTCATGCTTCGACAAGAAGCAAAATATAAAGCAATCGTTCCGACGGAGCTAAATTACTACAGGATAAAGAACGAATAGGAAATTTGGATTTCGAAACAAAAATGAGAGTGCAACACGAGGACTTCCCAGGGGGTCACCCATCCTAGTACTACTCTCGCCCAAGCACGCTTAACTTCGGAGTTCTGATGGGATCCGGTGCATTAGTGCTGGTATGATCGCACCCGCCATGTTCCTTTCGCTTTATTCTTTTAAAATACCCCGTCCTGCGAATCAGTGTGGCTTTTCTAGACCGAAATTAATTTTAAGCGTCAATTCAAGCATTTTCCTCTTATTCTTTTATTTATTTACTTTATATTTCTTTTTGTTATTGATTTGCACCTTATTTTTTTCCCTCATCCCGCAATTCTAAATTATCATGAAATCAATCCTTCACGCTTGCGATGATACATTTGCGCCGACAAATATGAGCGACGATCCGGGCTTTGATCGAGCCGTACCGTTCCTGATTTTTCTCGCGCCTTCAGACCCGCTTCATGCTTCGACAAGAAGCAAAATATAAAGCAATCGTTCCGACGGAGCTAAATTACTACAGGATAAAGAATGAATAGGAAATTTGGATTTCGAAACAAAAAAGAGAGGGGTGCAACACGAGGACTTCCCAGGGGGTCACCCATCCTAGTACTACTCTCGCCCAAGCACGCTTAACTTCGGAGTTCTGATGGGATCCGGTGCACTAGTGCTGGTATGATCACACCCGCCATGTTCCTTTCGCTTTATTCTTTTAAACCACCCCGTGCTGCGAAACAGTGTGGCTTTTCTAGACCGAAATTCATTTTAAGCTTCAATTCAAGCATTTTCCTCTTATCCTTTTATTTATTTACTTTATATTTTTTTTTGTTATTGATTTGCAACCTATTTTTTTCCCTCATCCCGCAACTCTAAATTATCATGAAATCAATCCTTCACGCTTGCGGTGATACATTTGCGCCGACAAATTTGAGCGACGATCCGGGCTTTGATCGAGCAATACCGTTCCTGATTTGTCTCGCGCCTTCAGACCCCCCTTCATGCTTCGACAAGAAGCAAAATATAAAGCAATCGTTCCGACGGAGCTAAATTACTACAGGATAAAGAACGAATAGGAAATTTGGATTTCGAAACAAAAATGAGAGTGCAACACGAGGACTTCCCAGGGGGTCACCCATCCTAGTACTACTCTCGCCCAAGCACGCTTAACTTCGGAGTTCTGATGGGATCCGGTGCATTAGTGCTGGTATGATCGCACCCGCCATGTTCCTTTCGCTTTATTCTTTTAAAATACCCCGTCCTGCGAATCAGTGTGGCTTTTCTAGACCGAAATTAATTTTAAGCGTCAATTCAAGCATTTTCCTCTTATTCTTTTATTTATTTACTTTATATTTCTTTTTGTTATTGATTTGCACCTTATTTTTTTCCCTCATCCCGCAATTCTAAATTATCATGAAATCAATCCTTCACGCTTGCGATGATACATTTGCGCCGACAAATATGAGCGACGATCCGGGCTTTGATCGAGCCGTACCGTTCCTGATTTTTCTCGCGCCTTCAGACCCGCTTCATGCTTCGACAAGAAGCAAAATATAAAGCAATCGTTCCGACGGAGCTAAATTACTACAGGATAAAGAATGAATAGGAAATTTGGATTTCGAAACAAAAAAGAGAGGGGTGCAACACGAGGACTTCCCAGGGGGTCACCCATCCTAGTACTACTCTCGCCCAAGCACGCTTAACTTCGGAGTTCTGATGGGATCCGGTGCACTAGTGCTGGTATGATCACACCCGCCATGTTCCTTTCGCTTTATTCTTTTAAACCACCCCGTGCTGCGAAACAGTGTGGCTTTTCTAGACCGAAATTCATTTTAAGCTTCAATTCAAGCATTTTCCTCTTATCCTTTTATTTATTTACTTTATATTTTTTTTTGTTATTGATTTGCAACCTATTTTTTTCCCTCATCCCGCAACTCTAAATTATCATGAAATCAATCCTTCACGCTTGCGGTGATACATTTGCGCCGACAAATTTGAGCGACGATCCGGGCTTTGATCGAGCAATACCGTTCCTGATTTGTCTCGCGCCTTCAGACCCCCCTTCATGCTTCGACAAGAAGCAAAATATAAAGCAATCGTTCCGACGGAGCTAAATTACTACAGGATAAAGAACGAATAGGAAATTTGGATTTCGAAACAAAAAAGAGAGGGGTGCAACACGAGGACTTCCCAGGGGGTCACCCATCCTAGTACTATTCTCGCCCAAACACGCTTAACTTCGGAGTTCTGATGGGATCCGGTGCATTAGTGCTGGTATGATCGCACCCGCCATGTTCCTTTCGCTTTATTCTTTTAAACCACCCCGTGCTGCGAAACAGTGTGGCTTTTCTAGACCGAAATTCATTTTAAGCTTCGATTCAAGCATTTTCCTCTTATCCTATTATTTCTTTACTTTATATTTTTTTTGTTATTGATTTGCGCCTTATTTTTTTCCCTCATCCCGCAACTCAAAATTATCATGAAATCAATCCTTCACGCTTGCGGTGATACATTTGCGCCGACAAATTTGAGCGACGATCCGGGCTTTGATCGAGCAATACCGTTCCTGATTTGTCTCGCGCCTTCAGACCCGCCTTCATGCTTCGACAAGAAGCAAAATATAAAGCAATCGTTCTGACGGAGCTAAATTACTACAGGATAAAGAACGAATAGGAAATTTGGATTTCGAAACAAAAAAAAGAGGGGTGCAACACGAGGACTTCCCAGGGGGTCACCCATTCTAGTACTACTCTCGCCTAAGCACGCTTAACTTCGGAGTTCTGATGGGATCCGGTGCATTAATGCTGGTATGATCGCACCCGCCATTTTCCTTCCGCTTTATTCCTTTAAACTACCCAGTCCTGAAAAGCAGTGTGGCTTTTCTAGACCGAAATTCATTTTAAGCGTCCATACAAGCATTTTCCTCTTATCCTTTTATTTATTTACTTTATATTTTTTTTGTTATTGATTTGCACCTTATTTTTTTCCCTCATCCCGCAACTCTAAATTATCATGAAATCAATCCTTCACGCTTGCGGTGATACATTTGCGCCGACAAATTTGAGCGACGATCCGGGCTTTGATCGAGCAATACCGTTCCTGATTTGTCTCGCGCCTTCAGACCCGCTTCATGCTTCGACAAGAAGCAAAATATAAAGCAATCGTTCCGACGGAGCTAAATTACTACAGGATAAAGAACGAATAGGAAATTTGGATTTCGAAACAAAAATGAGAGTGCAACACGAGGACTTCCCAGGGGGTCACCCATCCTAGTACTACTCTCGCCCAAGCACGCTTAACTTCGGAGTTCTGATGGGATCCGGTGCATTAGTGCTGGTATGATCGCACCCGCCATGTTCCTTTCGCTTTATTCTTTTAAAATACCCCGTCCTGCGAATCAGTGTGGCTTTTCTAGACCGAAATTAATTTTAAGCGTCAATTCAAGCATTTTCCTCTTATTCTTTTATTTATTTACTTTATATTTCTTTTTGTTATTGATTTGCACCTTATTTTTTTCCCTCATCCCGCAATTCTAAATTATCATGAAATCAATCCTTCACGCTTGCGATGATACATTTGCGCCGACAAATATGAGCGACGATCCGGGCTTTGATCGAGCCGTACCGTTCCTGATTTTTCTCGCGCCTTCAGACCCGCTTCATGCTTCGACAAGAAGCAAAATATAAAGCAATCGTTCCGACGGAGCTAAATTACTACAGGATAAAGAATGAATAGGAAATTTGGATTTCGAAACAAAAAAGAGAGGGGTGCAACACGAGGACTTCCCAGGGGGTCACCCATCCTAGTACTACTCTCGCCCAAGCACGCTTAACTTCGGAGTTCTGATGGGATCCGGTGCACTAGTGCTGGTATGATCACACCCGCCATGTTCCTTTCGCTTTATTCTTTTAAACCACCCCGTGCTGCGAAACAGTGTGGCTTTTCTAGACCGAAATTCATTTTAAGCTTCAATTCAAGCATTTTCCTCTTATCCTTTTATTTATTTACTTTATATTTTTTTTTGTTATTGATTTGCAACCTATTTTTTTCCCTCATCCCGCAACTCTAAATTATCATGAAATCAATCCTTCACGCTTGCGGTGATACATTTGCGCCGACAAATTTGAGCGACGATCCGGGCTTTGATCGAGCAATACCGTTCCTGATTTGTCTCGCGCCTTCAGACCCCCCTTCATGCTTCGACAAGAAGCAAAATATAAAGCAATCGTTCCGACGGAGCTAAATTACTACAGGATAAAGAACGAATAGCAAATTTGGATTTCGAAACAAAAATGAGAGTGCAACACGAGAACTTCCCAGGGGGTCACCCATCCTAGTACTACTCTCGCCCAAGCACGCTTAACTTCGGAGTTCTGATGGGATCCGGTGCATTAGTGCTGGTATGATCGCACCCGCCATGTTCCTTTCGCTTTATTCTTTTAAAATACCCCGTCCTGCGAAGCAGTGTGGCTTTTCTAGACCGAAATTAATTTTAAGCGTCAATTCAAGCATTTTCCTCTTATCCTTTTATTTATTTACTTTATATTTCTTTTTGTTATTGATTTGCACCTTATTTTTTTCCCTCATCCCGCAACTCTAAATTATCATGAAATCAATCCTTCACGCTTGCGGTGATACATTTGCGCCGACAAATTTGAGCGACGATCCGGGCTTTGATCGAGCCGTACCGTTCCTGATTTGTCTCGCGCCTTCAGACCCGCTTCATGCTTCGACAAGAAGCAAAATATAAAGCAATCGTTCCGACGGAGCTAAATTACTACAGGATAAAGAACGAATAGGAAATTTGGATTTCGAAACAAAAAAGAGAGGGGTGCAACACGAGGACTTCCCAGGGGGTCACCCATCCTAGTACTACTCTCGCCCAAGCACGCTTAACTTCGGAGTTCTGATGGGATCCGGTGCACTAGTGCTGGTATGATCGCACCCGCCATGTTCCTTTCGCTTTATTCTTTTAAACCACCCCGTGCTGCGAAACAGTATGGCTTTTCTAGACCGAAATTCATTTTAAGATTCAATTCAAGCATTTTCCTCTTATCCTTTTATTTATTTACTTTATATTTTTTTTTGTTATTGATTTGCAACCTATTTTTTTCCCTCATCCCGCAACTCTAAATTATCATGAAATCAATCCTTCACGCTTGCGGTGATACATTTGCGCCGACAAATTTGAGCGACGATCCGGGCTTTGATCGAGCAATACCGTTCCTGATTTGTCTCGCGCCTTCAGACCCCCCTTCATGCTTCGACAAGAAGAAAAATATAAAGCAATCGTTCCGACGGAGCTAAATTACTACAGGATAAAGAACGAATAGGAAATTTGGATTTCGAAACAAAAATGAGAGTGCAACACGAGAACTTCCCAGGGGGTCACCCATCCTAGTACTACTCTCGCCCAAGCACGCTTAACTTCGGAGTTCTGATGGGATCCGGTGCATTAGTGCTGGTATGATCGCACCCGCCATGTTCCTTTCGCTTTATTCTTTTAAAATACCCCGTCCTGCGAAGCAGTGTGGCTTTTCTAGACCGAAATTAATTTTAAGCGTCAATTCAAGCATTTTCCTCTTATCCTTTTATTTATTTACTTTATATTTCTTTTTGTTATTGATTTGCACCTTATTTTTTTCCCTCATCCCGCAACTCTAAATTATCTTGAAATCAATCCTTCACGCTTGCGGTGATACATTTGCGCCGACAAATTTGAGCGACGATCCGGGCTTTGATCGAGCCGTACCGTTCCTGATTTGTCTCGCGCCTTCAGACCCGCTTCATGCTTCGACAAGAAGCAAAATATAAAGCAATCGTTCCGACGGAGCTAAATTACTACAGGATAAAGAACGAATAGGAAATTTGGATTTCGAAACAAAAAAGAGAGGGGTGCAACACGAGAACTTCCCAGGGGGTCACCCATCCTAGTACTACTCTCGCCCAAGCACGCTTAACTTCGGAGTTCTGATGGGATCCGGTGCACTAGTGCTGGTATGATCGCACCCGCCATGTTCCTTTCGCTTTATTCTTTTAAACCACCCCGTGCTGCGAAACAGTATGGCTTTTCTAGACCGAAATTCATTTTAAGATTCAATTCAAGCATTTTCCTCTTATCCTTTTATTTATTTACTTTATATTTTTTTTTGTTATTGATTTGCAACCTATTTTTTTCCCTCATCCCGCAACTCTAAATTATCATGAAATCAATCCTTCACGCTTGCGGTGATACATTTGCGCCGACAAATTTGAGCGACGATCCGGGCTTTGATCGAGCAATACCGTTCCTGATTTGTCTCGCGCCTTCAGACCCGCCTTCATGCTTCGACAAGAAGCAAAATATAAAGCAATCGTTCCGACTGAGCTAAATTACTACAGGATAAAGAACGAATAGGAAATTTGGATTTCGAAACAAAAAAAAGAGGGGTGCAACACGAGGACTTCCCAGGGGGTCGCCCATCCTAGTACTACTCTCGCCTAAGCACGCTTAACTTCGGAGTTCTGATGGGATCCGGTGCATTAATACTGGTATGATCGCACCCGCCATTTTCCTTTCGCTTTATTCCTTTAAACTACCCAGTCCTGAAAAGCAGTGTGGCTTTTCTAGACCGAAATTCATTTTAAACGTCAATACAAGCATTTTCCTCTTATCCTTTTATTTATTTACTTTATATTTTTTTTGTTATTGATTTGCACCTTATTTTTTTCACTCATCCCGCAACTCTAAATTATCATGAAATCAATCCTTCACGCTTGCGGTGATACATTTGCGCCGACAAATTTGAGCGACGATCCGGGCTTTGATCGAGCCGTACCGTTCCTGATTTGTCTCGCGCCTTCAGACCCGCCTTCATGCTTCGACAAGAACCAAAATATAAAGCAATCGTTCCGACGGAGCTAAATTACTACAGGATAAAGAACGAATAGGAAATTTGGATTTCGAAACAAAAATGAGAGTGCAACACGAGGACTTCCCAGGGGGTCACCCATCCTAGTACTACTCTCGCCCAAGCACGCTTAACTTCGGAGTTCTGATGGGATCCGGTGCATTAGTGCTGGTATGATCGCACCCGCCATGTTCCTTTCGCTTTATTCTTTTAAACCACCCCGTGCTGCGAAACAGTGTGGCTTTTCTAGACCGAAATTAATTTTAAGCGTCCATTCAAGCATTTTCCTCTTATCCTTTTATTTATTTACTTTATATTTCTTTTTGTTATTGATTTGCACCCTATTTTTTTCCCTCGTCCCGCAACTCTAAATTATCATGAAATCAATTCTTCACGCTTGCGGTGATTCATTTGCGCCGACAAATTTGAGCGACGATCCGGGCTTTGGTCGAGCAATACCGTTCCTGATTTGTCTCGCGCCTTCAGACCCGCCTTCATGCTTCGACAAGAAGCAAAATATAAAGCAATCGTTCCGACGGAGCTAAATTACTACAGGATAAAGAACGAATAGGAAATTTGGATTTCGAAACAAAAAAAAGAGGGGTGCAACACGAGGACTTCCCAGGGGGTCACCCATCCTAGTACTACTCTCGCCTAAGCACGCTTAACTTCGGAGTTCTGATGGGATCCGGTGCATTAATGCTGGTATGATCGCACCCGCCATTTTCCTTCCGCTTTATTCCTTTAAACTACCCAGTCCTGAAAAGCAGTGTGGCTTTTCTAGACCGAAATTCATTTTAAACGTCAATACAAGCATTTTCCTCTTATCCTTTTATTTATTTACTTTATATTTTTTTTGTTATTGATTTGCACCTTATTTTTTTCCCTCATCCCGCAACTCTAAATTATCATGAAATCAATCCTTCACGCTTGCGGTGATACATTTGCGCCGACAAATTTGAGCGACGATCCGGGCTTTGATCGAGCCGTACCGTTCCAGATTTGTCTCGCGCCTTCAGACCCGCCTTCATGCTTCGTCAAGAAGCAAAATATAAAGCAATCGTTCCGACGGAGCTAAATTACTACAGGATACAGAACGAATAGGAAATTTGGATTTCGAAACAAAAATGAGAGTGCAACACGAGGACTTCCCAGGGGGTCACCCATCCTAGTACTACTCTCGCCCAAGCACGCTGAACTTCGGAGTTCTGATGGGATCCGGTGCATTAGTGCTGGTATGATCGCACCCGCAATGTTCCTTTCGCTTTATTCTTTTAAAATACCCCGTCCTGCGAAGCAGTGTGGCTTTTCTAGACCGAAATTAATTTTAAGCATCAATTCTAGCATTTTCCTCTTATCATTTTATTTATTTACTTTATATTTTTTTTGTTATTGATATGCACCTTATTTTTTTCCCTCATCCCGCAACTCTAAATTATCATGAAATCAATCCTTCACGCTTGCGGTGATACATTTGCGCCCACAAATTTGAGCGACGATCCGGGCTTTGATCGAGCCGTACCGTTCCTGATTTGTCTCGCGCCTTCAGACCCGCCTTCATGCTTCGACAAGAAGCAAAATATAAAGCAATCATTCCGACGGAGCTAAATGACTACAGGATAAAGAACGAATAGGAAATTTGGATTTCGAAACAAAAAAGAGAGGGGTGCAACACGAGGACTTCCCAGGGGGTCACCCATCCTAGTACTATTCTCGCCCAAACACGCTTAACTTCGGAGTTCTGATGGGATCCGGTGCATTAGTGCTGGTATGATCGCACCCGCCATGTTCCTTTCGCTTTATTCTTTTAAACCACCCCGTGCTGCGAAACAGTGTGGCTTTTCTAGACCGAAATTCATTTTAAGCTTCGATTCAAGCATTTTCCTCTTATCCTTTTATTTATTTACTTTATATTTTTTTTGTTATTAATATGCACCTTATTTTTTTCCCTCATCCCGCAACTCTAAATTATCATGAAATCAATCCTTCACGCTTGCGGTGATACATTTGCGCCCACAAATTTGAGCGACGATCCGGGCTTTGATCGAACCGTACCGTTCCTGATTTGTCTCGCGCCTTCAGACCCGCCTTCATGCTTCGACAAGAAGCAAAATATAAAGCAATCGTTCTGACGGAGCTAAATTACTACAGGATAAAGAACGAATAGGAAATTTGGATTTCGAAACAAAAATGAGAGTGCAACACGAGGACTTCCCAGGGGGTCACCCATCCTAGTACTACTCTCGCCTAAGCACGCTTAACTTCGGAGTTCTGATGGGATCCGGTGCATTAATGCTGGTATGATCGCACCCGCCATTTTCCTTTCGCTTTATTCCTTTAAACTACCCAGTCCTGAAAAGCAGTGTGGCTTTTCTAGACCGAAATTCTTTTTAAGCGTCAATACAAGCATTTTTCCTCTTATCCTTTTATTTATTTACTTTATATTTTTTTTGTTATTGATTTGCACCTTATTTTTTTCCCTCATCCCGCAACTCTAAATTATCATGAAATCAATCCTTCACGCTTGCGGTGATACATTTGCGCCGACAAATTTGAGCGACGACCCGGGCTTTGATCGAGCCGTACCGTTCCTGATTTGTCTCGCGCCTTCAGACCCGCTTCATGCTTCGACAAGAAGCAAAATATAAAGCAATCGTTCCGACGGAGCTAAATTACTACAGGATAAAGAACGAATAGGAAATTTGGATTTCGAAACAAAAAAGAGAGGGGTGCAACACGAGGACTTCCCAGGGGGTCACCCATCCTAGTACTATTCTCGCCCAAACACGCTTAACTTCGGAGTTCTGATGGGATCCGGTGCATTAGTGCTGGTATGATCGCACCCGCCATGTTCCTTTCGCTTTATTCTTTTAAACCACCCCGTGCTGCGAAACAGTGTGGCTTTTCCAGACCGAAATTCATTTTAAGCTTCGATTCATGCATTTTCCTCTTATCCTTTTATTTATTTACTTTATATTTTTTTTGTTATTGATATGCACCTTATTTTTTTCCCTCATCCCGCAACTCTAAATTATCACGAAATCAATCCTTCATGCTTGCGGTGATACATTTGCGCCCACAAATTTGAGCGACGATCCGGGCTTTGATCGAACCGTACCGTTCCTGATTTGTCTCGCGCCTTCAGGCCCCCCTTCATGCTTCGACAAGAAGCAAAATATAAAGCAATCATTCCGACGGAGCTAAATTACTACAGGATAAAGAACGAATAGGAAATTTGGATTTCGAAACAAAAATGAGAGTGCAACACGAAGACTTCCCAGGGGGTCACCCATCCTAGTACTACTCTCGCCCAAGCACGCTTAACTTCGGAGTTCTGATGGGATCCGGTGCATTAGTGCTGGTATGATCGCACCCGCCATGTTCCTTTCGCTTTATTCTTTTAAAATACCCCGTCCTGCGAAGCAGTGTGGCTTTTCTAGACCGAAATTAATTTTAAGCGTCAATTCAAGCATTTTCCTCTTATCCTTTTATTTATTTACTTTACATTTTTTTTGTTATTGATATGCACCTTATTTTTTTCCCTCATTCCGCAACTCTAAATTATCATGAAATCAATCCTTCACGCTTGCGGTGATATATTTGCGCCCACAAATTTGAGCGACGATCCGGGCTTTGATCGAACCGTACCGTTCCTGATTTGTCTCGCGCCTTCAGACCCCCCTTCATGCTTCGACAAGAAGCAAAATATAAAGCAATCGTTCCGACGGAGCTAAATTACTACAGGATAAAGAACGAATAAGAAATTTGGATTTCGAAACAAAAATGAGAGTGCAACACGAGGACTTCCCAAGGGGTCACCCATCCTAGTACTACTCTCGCCCAAGCACGCTTAACTTCGGAGTTCTGATGGGATCCGGTGCATTAGTGCTGGTATGATCGCACCCGCCATGTTCCTTTCGCTTTATTCTTTTAAAATACCCCGTCCTGCGAAGCAGTGTGGCTTTTCTAGACCGAAATTAATTTTAAGCGTCAATTCAAGCATTTTCCTCTTATCCTTTTATTTATTTACTTTATATTTCTTTTTGTTATTGATTTGCACCTTATTTTTTTCCCTCATCCCGCAATTCTAAATTATCATGAAATCAATCCTTCACGCTTGCGGTGATACATTTGCGCCGACAAATTTGAGCGACGATCCGGGCTTTGATCGAGCCGTACCGTTCCTGATTTGTTTCGCGCCTTCAGACCCGCTTCATGCTTCGACAAGAAGCAAAATATAAAGCAATCGTTCCGACGGAGCTAAATTACTACAGGATAAAGAACGAATAGGAAATTTGGATTTCGAAACAAAAAAGAGAGGGGTGCAACACGAGGACTTCCCAGGGGGTCACCCATACTAGTACTACTCTCGCCCAAGCACGCTTAACTTCGGAGTTCTGATGGGTTCCGGTGCACTAGTGCTAGTATGATCGCACCCGCCATGTTCCTTTCGCTTTATTCTTTTAAACCACCCCGTGCTGCGAAACAGTGTGGCTTTTCTAGACCGAAATTCATTTTAAGCTTCAATTCAAGCATTTTCCTCTTATCCTTTTATTTATTTACTTTATATTTTTTTTTGTTATTGATTTGCAACCTATTTTTTTCCCTAATCCCGCAACTCTAAATTATCATGAAATCAATCCTTCACGCTTGCGGTGATACATTTGCGCCGACAAATTTGAGCGACGATCCGGGCTTTGATCGAGCAATACCGTTCCTGATTTGTCCCGCGCCTTCAGACCCGCCTTCATGCTTCGACAAGAAGCAAAATATAAAGCAATCATTCCGACGGAGCTAAATTACTACAGGATAAAGAACGAATAGGAAATTTGGATTTCGAAACAAAAAAAAGAGGGGTGCAACACGAGGACTTCCCAGGAGGTCACCCATCCTAGTACTACTCTCGCCTAAGCACGCTTAACTTCGGAGTTCTGATGGGATCCGGTGCATTAATGCTGGTATGATCGCACTCGCCATTTTCCTTTTGCTTTATTCCTTTAAACTACCCAGTCCTGAAAAGCAGTGTGGCTTTTCTAGACCGAAATTCATTTTAAGCGTCAATACAAGCATTTTCCTCTTATCCTTTTATTTATTTACTTTATATTTTTTTTGTTATTGATTTGCACCTTATTTTTTTCCCTCATCCCGCAACTCTAAATTATCATGAAATCAATCTTTCACGCTTGCGGTGATACATTTGCGCCGACAAATTTGAGCGACGATCCGGGCTTTGATCGAGCCGTACCATTCCTGATTTGTCTCGCGCCTTCAGACCCGCCTTCATGCTTCGACAAGAAGCAAAATATAAAGCAATCGTTCCGACGGAGCTAAATTACTACAGGATAAAGAACGAATAGGAAATTTGGATTTCGAAACAAAAAAGAGAGGGGTGCAACACGAGGACTTCCCAGGGGGTCACCCATCCTAGTACTATTCTCGCCCAAACACGCTTAACTTCGGAGTTCTGATGGGATCCGGTGCATTAGTGCTGGTATGATCGCACCAGCCATGTTCCTTTCGCTTTATTTTTTTAAACCACCCCGTGCTGCGAAACAGTGTGGCTTTTCTAGACCGAAATTCATTTTAAGCTTCGATTCAAGCATTTTCCTCTTATCCTTTTATTTATTTACTTTACATTTTTTTTGTTATTGATATGCACCTTATTTTTTTCCCTCATTCCGCAACTCTAAATTATCATGAAATCAATCCTTCACGCTTGCGGTGATACATTTGCGCCGACAAATTTGAGCGACGATCCGGGCTTTGATCGAGCCGTACCGTTCTTGATTTGTCTCGCGCCTTCAGACCCGCTTCATGCTTCGACAAGAAGCAAAATATAAAGCAATCGTTCCGACGGAGCTAAATTACTACAGGATAAAGAACGAATAGGAAATTTGGATTTCGAAACAAAAAAGAGAGGGGTGCAAGACGAGGACTTCCCAGGGGGTCACCCATCCTAGTACTACTCTCGCCCAAGCATGCTTAACTTCGGAGTTCTGATGGGATCCGGTGCACTAGTGCTGGTATGATCGCACCCGCCATGTTCCTTTCGCTTTATTCTTTTAAACCACCCCGTGCTGCGAAACAGTGTGGCTTTTCTAGACCGAAATTCATTTTAAGCTTCAATTCAAGCATTTTCCTCTTATCCTTTTATTTATTTACTTTATATTTTTTTTTGTTATTGATTTGCACACTATTTTTTTCCCTCATCCCGCAACTCTAAATTATCATGAAATCAATCCTTCACGCTTGCGGTGATACATTTGCGCCGACAAATTTGAGCGACGATCCGGGCTTTGATCGAGCAATACCGTTCCTGATTTGTCTCGCGCCTTCAGACCCGCCTTCATGCTTCGACAAGAAGCAAAATATAAAGCAATCGTTCTGACGGAGCTAAATTACTACAGGATAAAGAACGAATAGGAAATTTGGATTTCGAAACAAAAAAAAATTGGGGTGCAACACGAGGACTTCCCAGGGGGTCACCCATTCTAGTACTACTCTCGCCTAAGCACGCTTAACTTCGGAGTTCTGATGGGATCCGGTGCATTAATGCTGGTATGATCGCACCCGCCATTTTCCTTTCGCTTTATTCCTTTAAACTACCCAGTCCTGCGAAGCAGTGTGGCTTTTCTAGACCGAAATTCATTTTAAGCGTCAATTCAAGCATTTTCCTCTTATCCTTTTATTTATTTACTTTATATTTTTTTTGTTATTGATTTGCACCTTATTTTTTTCCCTCATCCCGCAACTCTAAATTATCATGAAATCAATCCTTCATGCTTGCGGTGATACATTTGCGCCCACAAATTTGAGCGACGATCCGGGCTTTGATCGAACCGTACCGTTCCTGATTTGTCTCGCGCCTTCAGACCCCCCTTCATGCTTCGACAAGAAGCAAAATATAAAGCAATCGTTCCGACGGAGCTAAATTACTACAGGATAAAGAACGAATAGGAAATTTGGATTTCGAAACAAAAATGAGAGTGCAACACGAGGACTTCCCAGGGGGTCACCCATCCTAGTACTACTCTCGCCCAAGCACGCTTAACTTCGGAGTTCTGATGGGATCCGGTGCATTAGTGCTGGTATGATCGCACCCGCCATGTTCCTTTCGCTTTATTCTTTTAAAATACCCCGTCCTGCGAAGCAGTGTGGCTTTTCTAGACCGAAATTAATTTTAAGCGTCAATTCAAGCATTTTCCTCTTATCCTTTTATTTATTTACTTTATATTTCTTTTTGTTATTGATTTGCACCTTATTTTTTTCCCTCATCCCGCAATTCTAAATTATCATGAAATCAATCCATCACGCTTGCGGTGATACATTTGCGCCGACAAATTTGAGCGACGATCCGGGCTTTGATCGAGCAATACCGTTCCTGATTTGTCTCGCGCCTTCAGACCCGCCTTCATGCTTCGACAAGAAGCAAAATATAAAGCAATCGTTCCGACTGAGCTAAATTACTACAGGATAAAGAACGAATAGGAAATTTGGATTTCGAAACAAAAAAAAGAGGGGTGCAACACGAGGACTTCCCAGGGGGTCGCCCATCCTAGTACTACTCTCGCCTAAGCACGCTTAACTTCGGAGTTCTGATGGGATCCGGTGCATTAATACTGGTATGATCGCACCCGCCATTTTCCTTTCGCTTTATTCCTTTAAACTACCCAGTCCTGAAAAGCAGTGTGGCTTTTCTAGACCGAAATTCATTTTAAACGTCAATACAAGCATTTTCCTCTTATCCTTTTATTTATTTACTTTATATTTTTTTTGTTATTGATTTGCACCTTATTTTTTTCACTCATCCCGCAACTCTAAATTATCATGAAATCAATCCTTCACGCTTGCGGTGATACATTTGCGCCGACAAATTTGAGCGACGATCCGGGCTTTGATCGAGCCGTACCGTTCCTGATTTGTCTCGCGCCTTCAGACCCGCCTTCATGCTTCGACAAGAACCAAAATATAAAGCAATCGTTCCGACGGAGCTAAATTACTACAGGATAAAGAACGAATAGGAAATTTGGATTTCGAAACAAAAATGAGAGTGCAACACGAGGACTTCCCAGGGGGTCACCCATCCTAGTACTACTCTCGCCCAAGCACGCTTAACTTCGGAGTTCTGATGGGATCCGGTGCATTAGTGCTGGTATGATCGCACCCGCCATGTTCCTTTCGCTTTATTCTTTTAAACCACCCCGTGCTGCGAAACAGTGTGGCTTTTCTAGATCGAAATTAATTTTAAGCGTCAATTCAAGCATTTTCCTCTTATCCTTTTATTTATTTACTTTATATTTCTTTTTGTTATTGATTTGCACCCTATTTTTTTCCCTCGTCCCGCAACTCTAAATTATCATGAAATCAATTCTTCACGCTTGCGGTGATTCATTTGCGCCGACAAATTTGAGCGACGATCCGGGCTTTGGTCGAGCAATACCGTTCCTGATTTGTCTCGCGCCTTCAGACCCGCCTTCATGCTTCGACAAGAAGCAAAATATAAAGCAATCGTTCCGACGGAGCTAAATTACTACAGGATAAAGAACGAATAGGAAATTTGGATTTCGAAACAAAAAAAAGAGGGGTGCAACACGAGGACTTCCCAGGGGGTCACCCATCCTAGTACTACTCTCGCCTAAGCACGCTTAACTTCGGAGTTCTGATGGGATCCGGTGCATTAATGCTGGTATGATCGCACCCGCCATTTTCCTTCCGCTTTATTCCTTTAAACTACCCAGTCCTGAAAAGCAGTGTGGCTTTTCTAGACCGAAATTCATTTTAAACGTCAATACAAGCATTTTCCTCTTATCCTTTTATTTATTTACTTTATATTTTTTTTGTTATTGATTTGCACCTTATTTTTTTCCCTCATCCCGCAACTCTAAATTATCATGAAATCAATCCTTCACGCTTGCGGTGATACATTTGCGCCGACAAATTTGAGCGACGATCCGGGCTTTGATCGAGCCGTACCGTTCCTGATTTGTCTCGCGCCTTCAGACCCGCCTTCATGCTTCGTCAAGAAGCAAAATATAAAGCAATCGTTCCGACGGAGCTAAATTACTACAGGATACAGAACGAATAGGAAATTTGGATTTCGAAACAAAAATGAGAGTGCAACACGAGGACTTCCCAGGGGGTCACCCATCCTAGTACTACTCTCGCCCAAGCACGCTGAACTTCGGAGTTCTGATGGGATCCGGTGCATTAGTGCTGGTATGATCGCACCCGCAATGTTCCTTTCGCTTTATTCTTTTAAAATACCCCGTCCTGCGAAGCAGTGTGGCTTTTCTAGACCGAAATTAATTTTAAGCATCAATTCTAGCATTTTCCTCTTATCATTTTATTTATTTACTTTATATTTTTTTTGTTATTGATATGCACCTTATTTTTTTCCCTCATCCCGCAACTCTAAATTATCATGAAATCAATCCTTCACGCTTGCGGTGATACATTTGCGCCCACAAATTTGAGCGACGATCCGGGCTTTGATCGAGCCGTACCGTTCCTGATTTGTCTCGCGCCTTCAGACCCGCCTTCATGCTTCGACAAGAAGCAAAATATAAAGCAATCATTCCGACGGAGCTAAATGACTACAGGATAAAGAACGAATAGGAAATTTGGATTTCGAAACAAAAAAGAGAGGGGTGCAACACGAGGACTTCCCAGGGGGTCACCCATCCTAGTACTATTCTCGCCCAAACACGCTTAACTTCGGAGTTCTGATGGGATCCGGTGCATTAGTGCTGGTATGATCGCACCCGCCATGTTCCTTTCGCTTTATTCTTTTAAACCACCCCGTGCTGCGAAACAGTGTGGCTTTTCTAGACCGAAATTCATTTTAAGCTTCGATTCAAGCATTTTCCTCTTATCCTTTTATTTATTTACTTTATATTTTTTTTGTTATTAATATGCACCTTATTTTTTTCCCTCATCCCGCAACTCTAAATTATCATGAAATCAATCCTTCACGCTTGCGGTGATACATTTGCGCCCACAAATTTGAGCGACGATCCGGGCTTTGATCGAACCGTACCGTTCCTGATTTGTCTCGCGCCTTCAGACCCGCCTTCATGCTTCGACAAGAAGCAAAATATAAAGCAATCGTTCCGACGGAGCTAAATTACTACAGGATAAAGAACGAATAGGAAATTTGGATTTCGAAACAAAAATGAGAGTGCAACACGAGGACTTCCCAGGGGGTCACCCATCCTAGTACTACTCTCGCCTAAGCACGCTTAACTTCGGAGTTCTGATGGGATCCGGTGCATTAATGCTGGTATGATCGCACCCGCCATTTTCCTTTCGCTTTATTCCTTTAAACTACCCAGTCCTGAAAAGCAGTGTGGCTTTTCTAGACCGAAATTCTTTTTAAGCGTCAATACAAGCATTTTTCCTCTTATCCTTTTATTTATTTACTTTATATTTTTTTTGTTATTGATTTGCACCTTATTTTTTTCCCTCATCCCGCAACTCTAAATTATCATGAAATCAATCCTTCACGCTTGCGGTGATACATTTGCGCCGACAAATTTGAGCGACGACCCGGGCTTTGATCGAGCCGTACCGTTCCTGATTTGTCTCGCGCCTTCAGACCCGCTTCATGCTTCGACAAGAAGCAAAATATAAAGCAATCGTTCCGACGGAGCTAAATTACTACAGGATAAAGAACGAATAGGAAATTTGGATTTCGAAACAAAAAAGAGAGGGGTGCAACACGAGGACTTCCCAGGGGGTCACCCATCCTAGTACTATTCTCGCCCAAACACGCTTAACTTCGGAGTTCTGATGGGATCCGGTGCATTAGTGCTGGTATGATCGCACCCGCCATGTTCCTTTCGCTTTATTCTTTTAAACCACCTCGTGCTGCGAAACAGTGTGGCTTTTCCAGACCGAAATTCATTTTAAGCTTCGATTCATGCATTTTCCTCTTATCCTTTTATTTATTTACTTTATATTTTTTTTGTTATTGATATGCACCTTATTTTTTTCCCTCATCCCGCAACTCTAAATTATCACGAAATCAATCCTTCATGCTTGCGGTGATACATTTGCGCCCACAAATTTGAGCGACGATCCGGGCTTTGATCGAACCGTACCGTTCCTGATTTGTCTCGCGCCTTCAGGCCCCCCTTCATGCTTCGACAAGAAGCAAAATATAAAGCAATCATTCCGACGGAGCTAAATTACTACAGGATAAAGAACGAATAGGAAATTTGGATTTCGAAACAAAAATGAGAGTGCAACACGAAGACTTCCCAGGGGGTCACCCATCCTAGTACTACTCTCGCCCAAGCACGCTTAACTTCGGAGTTCTGATGGGATCCGGTGCATTAGTGCTGGTATGATCGCACCCGCCATGTTCCTTTCGCTTTATTCTTTTAAAATACCCCGTCCTGCGAAGCAGTGTGGCTTTTCTAGACCGAAATTAATTTTAAGCGTCAATTCAAGCATTTTCCTCTTATCCTTTTATTTATTTACTTTACATTTTTTTTGTTATTGATATGCACCTTATTTTTTTCCCTCATTCCGCAACTCTAAATTATCATGAAATCAATCCTTCACGCTTGCGGTGATATATTTGCGCCCACAAATTTGAGCGACGATCCGGGCTTTGATCGAGCAATACCGTTCCTGATTTGTCTCGCGCCTTCAGACCCCCCTTCATGCTTCGACAAGAAGCAAAATATAAAGCAATCGTTCCGACGGAGCTAAATTACTACAGGATAAAGAACGAATAGGAAATTTGGATTTCGAAACAAAAATGAGAGTGCAACACGAGGACTTCCCAAGGGGTCACCCATCCTAGTACTACTCTCGCCCAAGCACGCTTAACTTCGGAGTTCTGATGGGATCCGGTGCATTAGTGCTGGTATGATCGCACCCGCCATGTTCCTTTCGCTTTATTCTTTTAAAATACCCCGTCCTGCGAAGCAGTGTGGCTTTTCTAGACCGAAATTAATTTTAAGCGTCAATTCAAGCATTTTCCTCTTATCCTTTTATTTATTTACTTTATATTTCTTTTTGTTATTGATTTCCACCTTATTTTTTTCCCTCATCCCGCAATTCTAAATTATCATGAAATCAATCCTTCACGCTTGCGGTGATACATTTGCGCCGACAAATTTGAGCGACGATCCGGGCTTTGATCGAGCCGTACCGTTCCTGATTTGTCTCGCGCCTTCAGACCCGCTTCATGCTTCGACAAGAAGCAAAATATAAAGCAATCGTTCCGACGGAGCTAAATTACTACAGGATAAAGAACGAATAGGAAATTTGGATTTCGAAACAAAAAAGAGAGGGGTGCAACACGAGGACTTCCCAGGGGGTCACCCATACTAGTACTACTCTCGCCCAAGCACGCTTAACTTCGGAGTTCTGATGGGTTCCGGTGCACTAGTGCTAGTATGATCGCACCCGCCATGTTCCTTTCGCTTTATTCTTTTAAACCACCCCGTGCTGCGAAACAGTGTGGCTTTTCTAGACCGAAATTCATTTTAAGCTTCAATTCAAGCATTTTCCTCTTATCCTTTTATTTATTTACTTTATATTTTTTTTTGTTATTGATTTGCAACCTATTTTTTTCCCTAATCCCGCAACTCTAAATTATCATGAAATCAATCCTTCACGCTTGCGGTGATACATTTGCGCCGACAAATTTGAGCGACGATCCGGGCTTTGATCGAGCAATACCGTTCCTGATTTGTCCCGCGCCTTCAGACCCGCCTTCATGCTTCGACAAGAAGCAAAATATAAAGCAATCATTCCGACGGAGCTAAATTACTACAGGATAAAGAACGAATAGGAAATTTGGATTTCGAAACAAAAAAAAGAGGGGTGCAACACGAGGACTTCCCAGGAGGTCACCCATCCTAGTACTACTCTCGCCTAAGCACGCTTAACTTCGGAGTTCTGATGGGATCCGGTGCATTAATGCTGGTATGATCGCACCCGCCATTTTCCTTTTGCTTTATTCCTTTAAACTACCCAGTCCTGAAAAGCAGTGTGGCTTTTCTAGACCGAAATTCATTTTAAGCGTCAATACAAGCATTTTCCTCTTATCCTTTTATTTATTTACTTTATATTTTTTTTGTTATTGATTTGCACCTTATTTTTTTCCCTCATCCCGCAACTCTAAATTATCATGAAATCAATCTTTCACGCTTGCGGTGATACATTTGCGCCGACAAATTTGAGCGACGATCCGGGCTTTGATCGAGCCGTACCATTCCTGATTTGTCTCGCGCCTTCAGACCCGCCTTCATGCTTCGACAAGAAGCAAAATATAAAGCAATCGTTCCGACGGAGCTAAATTACTACAGGATAAAGAACGAATAGGAAATTTGGATTTCGAAACAAAAAAGAGAGGGGTGCAACACGAGGACTTCCCAGGGGGTCACCCATCCTAGTACTATTCTCGCCCAAACACGCTTAACTTCGGAGTTCTGATGGGATCCGGTGCATTAGTGCTGGTATGATCGCACCAGCCATGTTCCTTTCGCTTTATTTTTTTAAACCACCCCGTGCTGCGAAACAGTGTGGCTTTTCTAGACCGAAATTCATTTTAAGCTTCGATTCAAGCATTTTCCTCTTATCCTTTTATTTATTTACTTTACATTTTTTTTGTTATTGATATGCACCTTATTTTTTTCCCTCATTCCGCAACTCTAAATTATCATGAAATCAATCCTTCACGCTTGCGGTGATACATTTGCGCCGACAAATTTGAGCGACGATCCGGGCTTTGATCGAGCCGTACCGTTCTTGATTTGTCTCGCGCCTTCAGACCCGCTTCATGCTTCGACAAGAAGCAAAATATAAAGCAATCGTTCCGACGGAGCTAAATTACTACAGGATAAAGAACGAATAGGAAATTTGGATTTCGAAACAAAAAAGAGAGGGGTGCAAGACGAGGACTTCCCAGGGGGTCACCCATCCTAGTACTACTCTCGCCCAAGCATGCTTAACTTCGGAGTTCTGATGGGATCCGGTGCACTAGTGCTGGTATGATCGCACCCGCCATGTTCCTTTCGCTTTATTCTTTTAAACCACCCCGTGCTGCGAAACAGTGTGGCTTTTCTAGACCGAAATTCATTTTAAGCTTCAATTCAAGCATTTTCCTCTTATCCTTTTATTTATTTACTTTATATTTTTTTTTGTTATTGATTTGCACACTATTTTTTTCCCTCATCCCGCAACTCTAAATTATCATGAAATCAATCCTTCACGCTTGCGGTGATACATTTGCGCCGACAAATTTGAGCGACGATCCGGGCTTTGATCGAGCAATACCGTTCCTGATTTGTCTCGCGCCTTCAGACCCGCCTTCATGCTTCGACAAGAAGCAAAATATAAAGCAATCGTTCTGACGGAGCTAAATTACTACAGGATAAAGAACGAATAGGAAATTTGGATTTCGAAACAAAAAAAAATTGGGGTGCAACACGAGGACTTCCCAGGGGGTCACCCATTCTAGTACTACTCTCGCCTAAGCACGCTTAACTTCGGAGTTCTGATGGGATCCGGTGCATTAATGCTGGTATGATCGCACCCGCCATTTTCCTTTCGCTTTATTCCTTTAAACTACCCAGTCCTGCGAAGCAGTGTGGCTTTTCTAGACCGAAATTCATTTTAAGCGTCAATTCAAGCATTTTCCTCTTATCCTTTTATTTATTTACTTTATATTTTTTTTGTTATTGATTTGCACCTTATTTTTTTCCCTCATCCCGCAACTCTAAATTATCATGAAATCAATCCTTCATGCTTGCGGTGATACATTTGCGCCCACAAATTTGAGCGACGATCCGGGCTTTGATCGAACCGTACCGTTCCTGATTTGTCTCGCGCCTTCAGACCCCCCTTCATGCTTCGACAAGAAGCAAAATATAAAGCAATCGTTCCGACGGAGCTAAATTACTACAGGATAAAGAACGAATAGGAAATTTGGATTTCGAAACAAAAATGAGAGTGCAACACGAGGACTTCCCAGGGGGTCACCCATCCTAGTACTACTCTCGCCCAAGCACGCTTAACTTCGGAGTTCTGATGGGATCCGGTGCATTAGTGCTGGTATGATCGCACCCGCCATGTTCCTTTCGCTTTATTCTTTTAAAATACCCCGTCCTGCGAAGCAGTGTGGCTTTTCTAGACCGAAATTAATTTTAAGCGTCAATTCAAGCATTTTCCTCTTATCCTTTTATTTATTTACTTTATATTTCTTTTTGTTATTGATTTGCACCTTATTTTTTTCCCTCATCCCGCAATTCTAAATTATCATGAAATCAATCCTTCACGCTTGCGGTGATACATTTGCGCCGACAAATTTGAGCGACGATCCGGGCTTTGATCGAGCCGTACCGTTCCTGATTTGTCTCGCGCCTTCAGACCCGCTTCATGCTTCGACAAGAATCAAAATATAAAGCAATCGTTCCGACGGAGCTAAATTACTACAGGATAAAGAACGAATAGGAAATTTGGATTTCGAAACAAAAAAGAGAGGGGTGCAACACGAGGACTTCCCAGGGGGTCACCCATCCTAGTACTACTCTCGCCCAAGCACGCTTAACTTCGGAGTTCTGATGGGATCCGGTGCACTAGTGCTAGTATGATCGCACCCGCCATGTTCCTTTCGCTTTATTCTTTTAAACCACCCCGTGCTGCGAAACAGTGTGGCTTTTCTAGACCGAAATTCATTTTAAGCTTCAATTCAAGCATTTTCCTCTTATCCTTTTATTTATTTACTTTATATTTTTTTTTGTTATTGATTTGCAACCTATTTTTTTCCCAAATCCCGCAACTCTAAATTATCATGAAATCAATCCTTCACGCTTGCGGTGATACATTTGCGCCGACAAATTTGAGCGACGATCCGGGCTTTGATCGAGCAATACCGTTCCTGATTTGTCCCGCGCCTTCAGACCCGCCTTCATGCTTCGACAAGAAGCAAAATATAAATCAATCATTCCGACGGAGCTAAATTACTACAGGATAAAGAACGAATAGGAAATTTGGATTTCGAAACAAAAAAAAGAGGGGTGCAACACGAAGACTTCCCAGGAGGTCACCCATCCTAGTACTACTCTCGCCTAAGCACGCTTAACTTCGGAGTTCTGATGGGATCCGGTGCATTAATGCTGGTATGATCGCACCCGCCATTTTCCTTTTGCTTTATTCCTTTAAACTACCCAGTCCTGAAAAGCAGTGTGGCTTTTCTAGACCGAAATTCATTTTAAGCGTCAATACAAGCATTTTCCTCTTATCCTTTTATTTATTTACTTTATATTTTTTTTGTTATTGATTTGCACCTTATTTTTTTCCCTCATCCCGCAACTCTAAATTATCATGAAATCAATCTTTCACGCTTGCGGTGATACATTTGCGCCGACAAATTTGAGCGACGATCCGGGCTTTGATCGAGCCGTACCATTCCTGATTTGTCTCGCGCCTTCAGACCCGCCTTCATGCTTCGACAAGAAGCAAAATATAAAGCAATCGTTCCGACGGAGCTAAATTACTACAGGATAAAGAACGAATAGGAAATTTGGATTTCGAAACAAAAAAGAGAGGGGTGCAACACGAGGACTTCCCAGGGGGTCACCCATCCTAGTACTATTCTCGCCCAAACACGCTTAACTTCGGAGTTCTGATGGGATCCGGTGCATTAGTGCTGGTATGATCGCACCCGCCATGTTCCTTTCGCTTTATTTTTTTAAACCACCCCGTGCTGCGAAACAGTGTGGCTTTTCTAGACCGAAATTCATTTTAAGCTTCGATTCAAGCATTTTCCTCTTATCCTTTTATTTATTTACTTTACATTTTTTTTGTTATTGATATGCACCTTATTTTTTTCCCTCATTCCGCAACTCTAAATTATCATGAAATCAATCCTTCACGCTTGCGGTGATACATTTGCGCCGACAAATTTGAGCGACGATCCGGGCTTTGATCGAGCCGTACCGTTCTTGATTTGTCTCGCGCCTTCAGACCCGCTTCATGCTTCGACAAGAAGCAAAATATAAATCAATCGTTCCGACGGAGCTAAATTACTACAGGATAAAGAACGAATAGGAAATTTGGATTTCGAAACAAAAAAGAGAGGGGTGCAAGACGAGGACTTCCCAGGGGGTCACCCATCCTAGTACTACTCTCGCCCAAGCACGCTTAACTTCGGAGTTCTGATGGGATCCGGTGCACTAGTGCTGGTATGATCGCACCCGCCATGTTCCTTTCGCTTTATTCTTTTAAACCACCCCGTGCTGCGAAACAGTGTGGCTTTTCTAGACCGAAATTAATTTTAAGCTTCAATTCAAGCATTTTCCTCTTATCCTTTTATTTATTTACTTTATATTTTTTTTTGTTATTGGTTTGCACACTATTTTTTTCCCTCATCCCGCAACTCTAAATTATCATGAAATCAATCCTTCACGCTTGCGGTGATACATTTGCGCCGACAAATTTGAGCGACGATCCGGGCTTTGATCGAGCAATACCGTTCCTGATTTGTCTCGCGCCTTCAGACCCGCCTTCATGCTTCGACAAGAAGCAAAATATAAAGCAATCGTTCTGACGGAGCTAAATTACAACAGGATAAAGAACGAATAGGAAATTTGGATTTCGAAACAAAAAAAAATTGGGGTGCAACACGAGGACTTCCCAGGGGGTCACCCATTCTAGTACTACTCTCGCCTAAGCACGCTTAACTTCGGAGTTCTGATGGGATCCGGTGCATTAATGCTGGTATGATCGAACCCGCCACTTTCCTTTCGCTTTATTCCTTTAAACTACCCAGTCCTGCGAAGCAGTGTGGCTTTTCTAGACCGAAATTCATTTTAAGCGTCAATTCAAGCATTTTCCTCTTATCCTTTTATTTATTTACTTTATATTTTTTTTGTTATTGATTTGCACCTTATTTTTTTCCCTCATCCCGCAACTCTAAATTATCATGAAATCAATCCTTCATGCTTGCGGTGATACATTTGCGCCCACAAATTTGAGCGACGATCCGGGCTTTGATCGAACCGTACCGTTCCTGATTTGTCTCGCGCCTTCAGACCCCCCTTCATGCTTCGACAAGAAGCAAAATATAAAGCAATCGTTCCGACGGAGCTAAATTACTACAGGATAAAGAACGAATAGGAAATTTGGATTTCGAAACAAAAATGAGAGTGCAACACGAGAACTTCCCAGGGGGTCACCCATCCTAGTACTACTCTCGCCCAAGCACGCTTAACTTCGGAGTTCTGATGGGATCCGGTGCATTAGTGCTGGTATGATCGCACCCGCCATGTTCCTTTCGCTTTATTCTTTTAAAATACCCCGTCCTGCGAAGCAGTGTGGCTTTTCTAGACCGAAATTAATTTTAAGCGTCAATTCAAGCATTTTCCTCTTATCCTTTTATTTATTTACTTTATATTTCTTTTTGTTATTGATTTGCACCTTATTTTTTTCCCTCATCCCGCAATTCTAAATTATCATGAAATCAATCCTTCACGCTTGCGGTGATACATTTGCGCCGACAAATTTGAGCGACGATCCGGGCTTTGATCGAGCCGTACCGTTCCTGATTTGTCTCGCGCCTTCAGACCCGCTTCATGCTTCGACAAGAATCAAAATATAAAGCAATCGTTCCGACGGAGCTAAATTACTACAGGATAAAGAACGAATAGGAAATTTGGATTTCGAAACAAAAAAGAGAGGGGTGCAACACGAGGACTTCCCAGGGGGTCACCCATCCTAGTACTACTCTCGCCCAAGCACGCTTAACTTCGGAGTTCTGATGGGATCCGGTGCACTAGTGCTAGTATGATCGCACCCGCCATGTTCCTTTCGCTTTATTCTTTTAAACCACCCCGTGCTGCGAAACAGTGTGGCTTTTCTAGACCGAAATTCATTTTAAGCTTCAATTCAAGCATTTTCCTCTTATCCTTTTATTTATTTACTTTATATTTTTTTTTTGTTATTGATTTGCAACCTATTTTTTTCCCTCATCCCGCAACTCCAAATTATCATGAAATCAATCCTTCACGCTTGCGGTGATACATTTGCGCCGACAAATTTGAGCGACGATCCGGGCTTTGATCGAGCAATACCGTTCCTGATTTGTCCCGCGCCTTCAGACCCGCCTTCATGCTTCGACAAGAAGCAAAATATAAAGCAATCGTTCCGACGGAGCTAAATTACTACAGGATAAAGAACGAATAGGAAATTTGGATTTCGAAACAAAAAAAAGAGGGGTGCAACACGAGGACTTCCCAGGGGGTCACCCATCCTAGTACTACTCTCGCCTAAGCACGCTTAACTTCGGAGTTATGATGGGATCCGGTGCATTAATGCTGGTATGATCGCACCCGCCATTTTCCTTTCGTTTTATTCCTTTAAACTACCCAGTCCTGAAAAGCAGTGTGGCTTTTCTAGACCGAAATTCATTTTAAGCGTCAATACAAGCATTTTCCTCTTATCCTTTTATTTATTTACTTTATATTTTTTTTGTTATTGATTTGCACCTTATTTTTTTCCCTCATCCCGCAACTCTAAATTATCATGAAATCAATCTTTCACGCTTGCGGTGATACATTTGCGCCGACAAATTTGAGCGACGATCCGGGCTTTGATCGAGCCGTACCGTTCCTGATTTGTCTCGCGCCTTCAGACCCGCCTTCATGCTTCGACAAGAAGCAAAATATAAAGCAATCGTTCCGACGGAGCTAAATTACTACAGGATAAAGAACGAATAGGAAATTTGGATTTCGAAACAAAAAAGAGAGGGGTGCAACACGAGGACTTCCCAGGGGGTCACCCATCCTAGTACTATTCTCGCCCAAACACGCTTAACTTCGGAGTTCTGATGGGATCCGGTGCATTAGTGCTGGTATGATCGCACCCGCCATGTTCCTTTCGCTTTATTTTTTTAAACCACCCCGTGCTGCGAAACAGTGTGGCTTTTCTAGACCGAAATTCATTTTAAGCTTCGATTCAAGCATTTTCCTCTTATCCTTTTATTTATTTACTTTATATTTTTTTTGTTATTGATATGCACCTTATTTTTTTCCCTCATCCCGCAACTCTAAATTATCATGAAATCAATCCTTCACGCTTGCGGTGATACATTTGCGCCCACAAATTTGAGCGACGATCCGGGCTTTGATCGAGCCGTACCGTTCCTGATTTGTCTCGCGCCTTCAGACCCGCCTTCATGCTTCGACAAGAAGCAAAATATAAAGCAATCATTCCGACGGAGCTAAATTACTACAGGATAAAGAACGAATAGGAAATTTGGATTTCGAAACAAAAAAAAATTGGGGTGCAACACGAGGACTTCACAGGGGGTCACCCATCCTAGTACTACTCTCGCCTAAGCACGCTTAACTTCGGAGTTCTGATGGGATCCGGTGCATTAATGCTGGTATGATCGCACCCGCCATTTTCCTTTTGCTTTATTCCTTTAAACTACCCAGTCCTGAAAAGCAGTGTGGCTTTTCTAGACCGAAATTCATTTTAAGCGTCAATACAAGCATTTTCCTCTTATCCTTTTATTTATTTACTTTATATTTTTTTTGTTATTGATTTGCACCTTATTTTTTTCCCTCATCCCGCAACTCTAAATTATCATGAAATCAATCTTTCACGCTTGCGGTGATACATTTGCGCCGACAAATTTGAGCGACGATCCGGGCTTTGATCGAGCCGTACCATTCCTGATTTGTCTCGCGCCTTCAGACCCGCCTTCATGCTTCGACAAGAAGCAAAATATAAAGCAATCGTTCCGACGGAGCTAAATTACTACAGGATAAAGAACGAATAGGAAATTTGGATTTCGAAACAAAAAAGAGAGGGGTGCAACACGAGGACTTCCCAGGGGGTCACCCATCCTAGTACTTTTCTCGCCCAAACACGCTTAACTTCGGAGTTCTGATGGGATCCGGTGCATTAGTGCTGGTATGATCGCACCCGCCATGTTCCTTTCGCTTTATTTTTTTAAACCACCCCGTGCTGCGAAACAGTGTGGCTTTTCTAGACCGAAATTCATTTTAAGCTTCGATTCAAGCATTTTCCTCTTATCCTTTTATTTATTTACTTTACATTTTTTTTGTTATTGATATGCACCTTATTTTTTTCCCTCATTCCGCAACTCTAAATTATCATGAAATCAATCCTTCACGCTTGCGGTGATACATTTGCGCCGACAAATTTGAGCGACGATCCGGGCTTTGATCGAGCCGTACCGTTCTTGATTTGTCTCGCGCCTTCAGACCCGCTTCATGCTTCGACAAGAAGCAAAATATAAAGCAATCGTTCCGACGGAGCTAAATTACTACAGGATAAAGAACGAATAGGAAATTTGGATTTCGAAACAAAAAAGAGAGGGGTGCAAGACGAGGACTTCCCAGGGGGTCACCCATCCTAGTACTACTCTCGCCCAAGCACGCTTAACTTCGGAGTTCTGATGGGATCCGGTGCACTAGTGCTGGTATGATCGCACCCGCCATGTTCCTTTCGCTTTATTCTTTTAAACCACCCCGTGCTGCGAAACAGTGTGGCTTTTCTAGACCGAAATTCATTTTAAGCTTCAATTCAAGCATTTTCCTCTTATCCTTTTATTTATTTACTTTATATTTTTTTTTGTTATTGGTTTGCACACTATTTTTTTCCCTCATCCCGCAACTCTAAATTATCATGAAATCAATCCTTCACGCTTGCGGTGATACATTTGCGCCGACAAATTTGAGCGACGATCCGGGCTTTGATCGAGCAATACCGTTCCTGATTTGTCTCGCGCCTTCAGACCCGCCTTCATGCTTCGACAAGAAGCAAAATATAAAGCAATCGTTCTGACGGAGCTAAATTACTACAGGATAAAGAACGAATAGGAAATTTGGATTTCGAAACAAAAAAAAATTGGGGTGCAACACGAGGACTTCCCAGGGGGTCACCCATTCTAGTACTACTCTCGCCTAAGCACGCTTAACTTCGGAGTTCTGATGGGATCCGGTGCATTAATGCTGGTATGATCGCACCCGCCATTTTCCTTTCGCTTTATTCCTTTAAACTACCCAGTCCTGCGAAGCAGTGTGGCTTTTCTAGACCGAAATTCATTTTAAGCGTCAATTCAAGCATTTTCCTCTTATCCTTTTATTTATTTACTTTATATTTTTTTTGTTATTGATTTGCACCTTATTTTTTTCCCTCATCCCGCAACTCTAAATTATCATGAAATCAATCCTTCATGCTTGCGGTGATACATTTGCGCCCACAAATTTGAGCGACGATCCGGGCTTTGATCGAACCGTACCGTTCCTGATTTGTCTCGCGCCTTCAGACCCCCCTTCATGCTTCGACAAGAAGCAAAATATAAAGCAATCGTTCCGACGGAGCTAAATTACTACAGGATAAAGAACGAATAGGAAATTTGGATTTCGAAACAAAAATGAGAGTGCAACACGAGAACTTCCCAGGGGGTCACCCATCCTAGTACTACTCTCGCCCAAGCACGCTTAACTTCGGAGTTCTGATGGGATCCGGTGCATTAGTGCTGGTATGATCGCACCCGCCATGTTCCTTTCGCTTTATTCTTTTAAAATACCCCGTCCTGCGAAGCAGTGTGGCTTTTCTAGACCGAAATTAATTTTAAGCGTCAATTCAAGCATTTTCCTCTTATCCTTTTATTTATTTACTTTATATTTCTTTTTGTTATTGATTTGCACCTTATTTTTTTCCCTCATCCCGCAATTCTAAATTATCATGAAATCAATCCTTCACGCTTGCGGTGATACATTTGCGCCGACAAATTTGAGCGACGATCCGGGCTTTGATCGAGCCGTACCGTTCCTGATTTGTCTCGCGCCTTCAGACCCGCTTCATGCTTCGACAAGAATCAAAATATAAAGCAATCGTTCCGACGGAGCTAAATTACTACAGGATAAAGAACGAATAGGAAATTTGGATTTCGAAACAAAAAAGAGAGGGGTGCAACACGAGGACTTCCCAGGGGGTCACCCATCCTAGTACTACTCTCGCCCAAGCACGCTTAACTTCGGAGTTCTGATGGGATCCGGTGCACTAGTGCTAGTATGATCGCACCCGCCATGTTCCTTTCGCTTTATTCTTTTAAACCACCCCGTGCTGCGAAACAGTGTGGCTTTTCTAGACCGAAATTCATTTTAAGCTTCAATTCAAGCATTTTCCTCTTATTCTTTTATTTATTTACTTTATATTTTTTTTTTGTTATTGATTTGCAACCTATTTTTTTCCCTCATCCCGCAACTCCAAATTATCATGAAATCAATCCTTCACGCTTGCGGTGATACATTTGCGCCGACAAATTTGAGCGACGATCCGGGCTTTGATCGAGCAATACCGTTCCTGATTTGTCCCGCGCCTTCAGACCCGCCTTCATGCTTCGACAAGAAGCAAAATATAAAGCAATCGTTCCGACGGAGCTAAATTACTACAGGATAAAGAACGAATAGGAAATTTGGATTTCGAAACAAAAAAAAGAGGGGTGCAACACGAGGACTTCCCAGGGGGTCACCCATCCTAGTACTACTCTCGCCTAAGCACGCTTAACTTCGGAGTTATGATGGGATCCGGTGCATTAATGCTGGTATGATCGCACCCGCCATTTTCCTTTCGTTTTATTCCTTTAAACTACCCAGTCCTGAAAAGCAGTGTGGCTTTTCTAGACCGAAATTCATTTTAAGCGTCAATACAAGCATTTTCCTCTTATTCTTTTATTTATTTACTTTATATTTTTTTTGTTATTGATTTGCACCTTATTTTTTTCCCTCATCCCGCAACTCTAAATTATCATGAAATCAATCTTTCACGCTTGCGGTGATACATTTGCGCCGACAAATTTGAGCGACGATCCGGGCTTTGATCGAGCCGTACCGTTCCTGATTTGTCTCGCGCCTTCAGACCCGCCTTCATGCTTCGACAAGAAGCAAAATATAAAGCAATCGTTCCGACGGAGCTAAATTACTACAGGATAAAGAACGAATAGGAAATTTGGATTTCGAAACAAAAAAGAGAGGGGTGCAACACGAGGACTTCCCAGGGGGTCACCCATCCTAGTACTATTCTCGCCCAAACACGCTTAACTTCGGAGTTCTGATGGGATCCGGTGCATTAGTGCTGGTATGATCGCACCCGCCATGTTCCTTTCGCTTTATTTTTTTAAACCACCCCGTGCTGCGAAACAGTGTGGCTTTTCTAGACCGAAATTCATTTTAAGCTTCGATTCAAGCATTTTCCTCTTATCCTTTTATTTATTTACTTTATATTTTTTTTGTTATTGATATGCACCTTATTTTTTTCCCTCATCCCGCAACTCTAAATTATCATGAAATCAATCCTTCACGCTTGCGGTGATACATTTGCGCCCACAAATTTGAGCGACGATCCGGGCTTTGATCGAGCCGTACCGTTCCTGATTTGTCTCGCGCCTTCAGACCCGCCTTCATGCTTCGACAAGAAGCAAAATATAAAGCAATCATTCCGACGGAGCTAAATTACTACAGGATAAAGAACGAATAGGAAATTTGGATTTCGAAACAAAAAAAAATTGGGGTGCAACACGAGGACTTCACAGGGGGTCACCCATCCTAGTACTACTCTCGCCTAAGCACGCTTAACTTCGGAGTTCTGATGGGATCCGGTGCATTAATGCTGGTATGATCGCACCCGCCATTTTCCTTTTGCTTTATTCCTTTAAACTACCCAGTCCTGAAAAGCAGTGTGGCTTTTCTAGACCGAAATTCATTTTAAGCGTCAATACAAGCATTTTCCTCTTATCCTTTTATTTATTTACTTTATATTTTTTTTGTTATTGATTTGCACCTTATTTTTTTCCCTCATCCCGCAACTCTAAATTATCATGAAATCAATCTTTCACGCTTGCGGTGATACATTTGCGCCGACAAATTTGAGCGACGATCCGGGCTTTGATCGAGCCGTACCATTCCTGATTTGTCTCGCGCCTTCAGACCCGCCTTCATGCTTCGACAAGAAGCAAAATATAAAGCAATCGTTCCGACGGAGCTAAATTACTACAGGATAAAGAACGAATAGGAAATTTGGATTTCGAAACAAAAAAGAGAGGGGTGCAACACGAGGACTTCCCAGGGGGTCACCCATCCTAGTACTATTCTCGCCCAAACACGCTTAACTTCGGAGTTCTGATGGGATCCGGTGCATTAGTGCTGGTATGATCGCACCCGCCATGTTCCTTTCGCTTTATTTTTTTAAACCACCCCGTGCTGCGAAACAGTGTGGCTTTTCTAGACCGAAATTCATTTTAAGCTTCGATTCAAGCATTTTCCTCTTATCCTTTTATTTATTTACTTTACATTTTTTTTGTTATTGATATGCACCTTATTTTTTTCCCTCATTCCGCAACTCTAAATTATCATGAAATCAATCCTTCACGCTTGCGGTGATACATTTGCGCCGACAAATTTGAGCGACGATCCGGGCTTTGATCGAGCCGTACCGTTCTTGATTTGTCTCGCGCCTTCAGACCCGCTTCATGCTTCGACAAGAAGCAAAATATAAAGCAATCGTTCCGACGGAGCTAAATTACTACAGGATAAAGAACGAATAGGAAATTTGGATTTCGAAACAAAAAAGAGAGGGGTGCAAGACGAGGACTTCCCAGGGGGTCACCCATCCTAGTACTACTCTCGCCCAAGCACGCTTAACTTCGGAGTTCTGATGGGATCCGGTGCACTAGTGCTGGTATGATCGCACCCGCCATGTTCCTTTCGCTTTATTCTTTTAAACCACCCCGTGCTGCGAAACAGTGTGGCTTTTCTAGACCGAAATTCATTTTAAGCTTCAATTCAAGCATTTTCCTCTTATCCTTTTATTTATTTACTTTATATTTTTTTTTGTTATTGGTTTGCACACTATTTTTTTCCCTCATCCCGCAACTCTAAATTATCATGAAATCAATCCTTCACGCTTGCGGTGATACATTTGCGCCGACAAATTTGAGCGACGATCCGGGCTTTGATCGAGCAATACCGTTCCTGATTTGTCTCGCGCCTTCAGACCCGCCTTCATGCTTCGACAAGAAGCAAAATATAAAGCAATCGTTCTGACGGAGCTAAATTACTACAGGATAAAGAACGAATAGGAAATTTGGATTTCGAAACAAAAAAAAATTGGGGTGCAACACGAGGACTTCCCAGGGGGTCACCCATTCTAGTACTACTCTCGCCTAAGCACGCTTAACTTCGGAGTTCTGATGGGATCCGGTGCATTAATGCTGGTATGATCGCACCCGCCATTTTCCTTTCGCTTTATTCCTTTAAACTACCCAGTCCTGCGAAGCAGTGTGGCTTTTCTAGACCGAAATTCATTTTAAGCGTCAATTCAAGCATTTTCCTCTTATCCTTTTATTTATTTACTTTATATTTTTTTTGTTATTGATTTGCACCTTATTTTTTTCCCTCATCCCGCAACTCTAAATTATCATGAAATCAATCCTTCATGCTTGCGGTGATACATTTGCGCCCACAAATTTGAGCGACGATCCGGGCTTTGATCGAACCGTACCGTTCCTGATTTGTCTCGCGCCTTCAGACCCCCCTTCATGCTTCGACAAGAAGCAAAATATAAAGCAATCGTTCCGACGGAGCTAAATTACTACAGGATAAAGAACGAATAGGAAATTTGGATTTCGAAACAAAAATGAGAGTGCAACACGAGAACTTCCCAGGGGGTCACCCATCCTAGTACTACTCTCGCCCAAGCACGCTTAACTTCGGAGTTCTGATGGGATCCGGTGCATTAGTGCTGGTATGATCGCACCCGCCATGTTCCTTTCGCTTTATTCTTTTAAAATACCCCGTCCTGCGAAGCAGTGTGGCTTTTCTAGACCGAAATTAATTTTAAGCGTCAATTCAAGCATTTTCCTCTTATCCTTTTATTTATTTACTTTATATTTCTTTTTGTTATTGATTTGCACCTTATTTTTTTCCCTCATCCCGCAATTCTAAATTATCATGAAATCAATCCTTCACGCTTGCGGTGATACATTTGCGCCGACAAATTTGAGCGACGATCCGGGCTTTGATCGAGCCGTACCGTTCCTGATTTGTCTCGCGCCTTCAGACCCGCTTCATGCTTCGACAAGAATCAAAATATAAAGCAATCGTTCCGACGGAGCTAAATTACTACAGGATAAAGAACGAATAGGAAATTTGGATTTCGAAACAAAAAAGAGAGGGGTGCAACACGAGGACTTCCCAGGGGGTCACCCATCCTAGTACTACTCTCGCCCAAGCACGCTTAACTTCGGAGTTCTGATGGGATCCGGTGCACTAGTGCTAGTATGATCGCACCCGCCATGTTCCTTTCGCTTTATTCTTTTAAACCACCCCGTGCTGCGAAACAGTGTGGCTTTTCTAGACCGAAATTCATTTTAAGCTTCAATTCAAGCATTTTCCTCTTATCCTTTTATTTATTTACTTTATATTTTTTTTTTGTTATTGATTTGCAACCTATTTTTTTCCCTCATCCCGCAACTCCAAATTATCATGAAATCAATCCTTCACGCTTGCGGTGATACATTTGCGCCGACAAATTTGAGCGACGATCCGGGCTTTGATCGAGCAATACCGTTCCTGATTTGTCCCGCGCCTTCAGACCCGCCTTCATGCTTCGACAAGAAGCAAAATATAAAGCAATCGTTCCGACGGAGCTAAATTACTACAGGATAAAGAACGAATAGGAAATTTGGATTTCGAAACAAAAAAAAGAGGGGTGCAACACGAGGACTTCCCAGGGGGTCACCCATCCTAGTACTACTCTCGCCTAAGCACGCTTAACTTCGGAGTTATGATGGGATCCGGTGCATTAATGCTGGTATGATCGCACCCGCCATTTTCCTTTCGTTTTATTCCTTTAAACTACCCAGTCCTGAAAAGCAGTGTGGCTTTTCTAGACCGAAATTCATTTTAAGCGTCAATACAAGCATTTTCCTCTTATTCTTTTATTTATTTACTTTATATTTTTTTTGTTATTGATTTGCACCTTATTTTTTTCCCTCATCCCGCAACTCTAAATTATCATGAAATCAATCTTTCACGCTTGCGGTGATACATTTGCGCCGACAAATTTGAGCGACGATCCGGGCTTTGATCGAGCCGTACCGTTCCTGATTTGTCTCGCGCCTTCAGACCCGCCTTCATGCTTCGACAAGAAGCAAAATATAAAGCAATCGTTCCGACGGAGCTAAATTACTACAGGATAAAGAACGAATAGGAAATTTGGATTTCGAAACAAAAAAGAGAGGGGTGCAACACGAGGACTTCCCAGGGGGTCACCCATCCTAGTACTATTCTCGCCCAAACACGCTTAACTTCGGAGTTCTGATGGGATCCGGTGCATTAGTGCTGGTATGATCGCACCCGCCATGTTCCTTTCGCTTTATTTTTTTAAACCACCCCGTGCTGCGAAACAGTGTGGCTTTTCTAGACCGAAATTCATTTTAAGCTTCGATTCAAGCATTTTCCTCTTATCCTTTTATTTATTTACTTTATATTTTTTTTGTTATTGATATGCACCTTATTTTTTTCCCTCATCCCGCAACTCTAAATTATCATGAAATCAATCCTTCACGCTTGCGGTGATACATTTGCGCCCACAAATTTGAGCGACGATCCGGGCTTTGATCGAGCCGTACCGTTCCTGATTTGTCTCGCGCCTTCAGACCCGCCTTCATGCTTCGACAAGAAGCAAAATATAAAGCAATCATTCCGACGGAGCTAAATTACTACAGGATAAAGAACGAATAGGAAATTTGGATTTCGAAACAAAAAAAAATTGGGGTGCAACACGAGGACTTCACAGGGGGTCACCCATTCTAGTACTACTCTCGCCTAAGCACGCTTAACTTCGGAGTTCTGATGGGATCCGGTGCATTAATGCTGGTATGATCGCACCCGCCATTTTCCTTTCGCTTTATTCCTTTAAACTACCCAGTCCTGCGAAGCAGTGTGGCTTTTCTAGACCGAAATTCATTTTAAGCGTCAATTCAAGCATTTTCCTCTTATCCTTTTATTTATTTACTTTATATTTCTTTTTGTTATTGATTTGCACCTTATTTTTTTCCCTCATCCCGCAATTCTAAATTATCATGAAATCAATCCTTCACGCTTGCGGTGATACATTTGCGCCGACAAATTTGAGCGACGATCCGGGCTTTGATCGAGCCGTACCGTTCCTGATTTGTCTCGCGCCTTCAGACCCGCTTCATGCTTCGACAAGAATCAAAATATAAAGCAATCGTTCCGACGGAGCTAAATTACTACAGGATAAAGAACGAATAGGAAATTTGGATTTCGAAACAAAAAAGAGAGGGGTGCAACACGAGGACTTCCCAGGGGGTCACCCATCCTAGTACTACTCTCGCCCAAGCACGCTTAACTTCGGAGTTCTGATGGGATCCGGTGCACTAGTGCTAGTATGATCGCACCCGCCATGTTCCTTTCGCTTTATTCTTTTAAACCACCCCGTGCTGCGAAACAGTGTGGCTTTTCTAGACCGAAATTTATTTTAAGCTTCAATTCAAGCATTTTCCTCTTATCCTTTTATTTATTTACTTTATATTTTTTTTTTGTTATTGATTTGCAACCTATTTTTTTCCCTCATCCCGCAACTCCAAATTATCATGAAATCAATCCTTCACGCTTGCGGTGATACATTTGCGCCGACAAATTTGAGCGACGATCCGGGCTTTGATCGAGCAATACCGTTCCTGATTTGTCCCGCGCCTTCAGACCCGCCTTCATGCTTCGACAAGAAGCAAAATATAAAGCAATCGTTCCGACGGAGCTAAATTACTACAGGATAAAGAACGAATAGGAAATTTGGATTTCGAAACAAAAAAAAGAGGGGTGCAACACGAGGACTTCCCAGGGGGTCACCCATCCTAGTACTACTCTCGCCTAAGCACGCTTAACTTCGGAGTTATGATGGGATCCGGTGCATTAATGCTGGTATGATCGCACCCGCCATTTTCCTTTCGTTTTATTCCTTTAAACTACCCAGTCCTGAAAAGCAGTGTGGCTTTTCTAGACCGAAATTCATTTTAAGCGTCAATACAAGCATTTTCCTCTTATCCTTTTATTTATTTACTTTATATTTTTTTTGTTATTGATTTGCACCTTATTTTTTTCCCTCATCCCGCAACTCTAAATTATCATGAAATCAATCCTTCATGCTTGCGGTGATACATTTGCGCCCACAAATTTGAGCGACGATCCGGGCTTTGATCGAACCGTACCGTTCCTGATTTGTCTCGCGCCTTCAGACCCCCCTTCATGCTTCGACAAGAAGCAAAATATAAAGCAATCGTTCCGACGGAGCTAAATTACTACAGGATAAAGAACGAATAGGAAATTTGGATTTCGAAACAAAAATGAGAGTGCAACACGAGAACTTCCCAGGGGGTCACCCATCCTAGTACTACTCTCGCCCAAGCACGCTTAACTTCGGAGTTCTGATGGGATCCGGTGCATTAGTGCTGGTATGATCGCACCCGCCATGTTCCTTTCGCTTTATTCTTTTAAAATACCCCGTCCCGCGAAGCAGTGTGGCTTTTCTAGACCGAAATTAATTTTAAGCGTCAATTCAAGCATTTTCCTCTTATCCTTTTATTTATTTACTTTATATTTCTTTTTGTTATTGATTTGCACCTTATTTTTTTCCCTCATCCCGCAATTCTAAATTATCATGAAATCAATCCTTCACGCTTGCGGTGATACATTTGCGCCGACAAATTTGAGCGACGATCCGGGCTTTGATCGAGCCGTACCGTTCCTGATTTGTCTCGCGCCTTCAGACCCGCTTCATGCTTCGACAAGAATCAAAATATAAAGCAATCGTTCCGACGGAGCTAAATTACTACAGGATAAAGAACGAATAGGAAATTTGGATTTCGAAACAAAAAAGAGAGGGGTGCAACACGAGGACTTCCCAGGGGGTCACCCATCCTAGTACTACTCTCGCCCAAGCACGCTTAACTTCGGAGTTCTGATGGGATCCGGTGCACTAGTGCTAGTATGATCGCACCCGCCATGTTCCTTTCGCTTTATTCTTTTAAACCACCCCGTGCTGCGAAACAGTGTGGCTTTTCTAGACCGAAATTCATTTTAAGCTTCAATTCAAGCATTTTCCTCTTATCCTTTTATTTATTTACTTTATATTTTTTTTTTGTTATTGATTTGCAACCTATTTTTTTCCCTCATCCCGCAACTCCAAATTATCATGAAATCAATCCTTCACGCTTGCGGTGATACATTTGCGCCGACAAATTTGAGCGACGATCCGGGCTTTGATCGAGCAATACCGTTCCTGATTTGTCCCGCGCCTTCAGACCCGCCTTCATGCTTCGACAAGAAGCAAAATATAAAGCAATCGTTCCGACGGAGCTAAATTACTACAGGATAAAGAACGAATAGGAAATTTGGATTTCGAAACAAAAAAAAGAGGGGTGCAACACGAGGACTTCCCAGGGGGTCACCCATCCTAGTACTACTCTCGCCTAAGCACGCTTAACTTCGGAGTTATGATGGGATCCGGTGCATTAATGCTGGTATGATCGCACCCGCCATTTTCCTTTCGTTTTATTCCTTTAAACTACCCAGTCCTGAAAAGCAGTGTGGCTTTTCTAGACCGAAATTCATTTTAAGCGTCAATACAAGCATTTTCCTCTTATCCTTTTATTTATTTACTTTATATTTTTTTTGTTATTGATTTGCACCTTATTTTTTTCCCTCATCCCGCAACTCTAAATTATCATGAAATCAATCTTTCACGCTTGCGGTGATACATTTGCGCCGACAAATTTGAGCGACGATCCGGGCTTTGATCGAGCCGTACCGTTCCTGATTTGTCTCGCGCCTTCAGACCCGCCTTCATGCTTCGACAAGAAGCAAAATATAAAGCAATCGTTCCGACGGAGCTAAATTACTACAGGATAAAGAACGAATAGGAAATTTGGATTTCGAAACAAAAAAGAGAGGGGTGCAACACGAGGACTTCCCAGGGGGTCACCCATCCTAGTACTATTCTCGCCCAAACACGCTTAACTTCGGAGTTCTGATGGGATCCGGTGCATTAGTGCTGGTACGATCGCACCCACCATGTTCCTTTCGCTTTATTTTTTTAAACCACCCCGTGCTGCGAAACAGTGTGGCTTTTCTAGACCGAAATTCATTTTAAGCTTCGATTCAAGCATTTTCCTCTTATCCTTTTATTTATTTACTTTATATTTTTTTTGTTATTGATATGCACCTTATTTTTTTCCCTCATCCCGCAACTCTAAATTATCATGAAATCAATCCTTCACGCTTGCGGTGATACATTTGCGCCCACAAATTTGAGCGACGATCCGGGCTTTGATCGAGCCGTACCGTTCCTGATTTGTCTCGCGCCTTCAGACCCGCCTTCATGCTTCGACAAGAAGCAAAATATAAAGCAATCATTCCGACGGAGCTAAATTACTACAGGATAAAGAACGAATAGGAAATTTGGATTTCGAAACAAAAAAAAATTGGGGTGCAACACGAGGACTTCACAGGGGGTCACCCATTCTAGTACTACTCTCGCCTAAGCACGCTTAACTTCGGAGTTCTGATGGGATCCGGTGCATTAATGCTGGTATGATCGCACCCGCCATTTTCCTTTCGCTTTATTCCTTTAAACTACCCAGTCCTGCGAAGCAGTGTGGCTTTTCTAGACCGAAATTCATTTTAAGCGTCAATTCAAGCATTTTCCTCTTATCCTTTTATTTATTTACTTTATATTTCTTTTTGTTATTGATTTGCACCTTATTTTTTTCCCTCATCCCGCAATTCTAAATTATCATGAAATCAATCCTTCACGCTTGCGGTGATACATTTGCGCCGACAAATTTGAGCGACGATCCGGGCTTTGATCGAGCCGTACCGTTCCTGATTTGTCTCGCGCCTTCAGACCCGCTTCATGCTTCGACAAGAATCAAAATATAAAGCAATCGTTCCGACGGAGCTAAATTACTACAGGATAAAGAACGAATAGGAAATTTGGATTTCGAAACAAAAAAGAGAGGGGTGCAACACGAGGACTTCCCAGGGGGTCACCCATCCTAGTACTACTCTCGCCCAAGCACGCTTAACTTCGGAGTTCTGATGGGATCCGGTGCACTAGTGCTAGTATGATCGCACCCGCCATGTTCCTTTCGCTTTATTCTTTTAAACCACCCCGTGCTGCGAAACAGTGTGGCTTTTCTAGACCGAAATTCATTTTAAGCTTCAATTCAAGCATTTTCCTCTTATCCTTTTATTTATTTACTTTATATTTTTTTTTTGTTATTGATTTGCAACCTATTTTTTTCCCTCATCCCGCAACTCCAAATTATCATGAAATCAATCCTTCACGCTTGCGGTGATACATTTGCGCCGACAAATTTGAGCGACGATCCGGGCTTTGATCGAGCAATACCGTTCCTGATTTGTCCCGCGCCTTCAGACCCGCCTTCATGCTTCGACAAGAAGCAAAATATAAAGCAATCGTTCCGACGGAGCTAAATTACTACAGGATAAAGAACGAATAGGAAATTTGGATTTCGAAACAAAAAAAAGAGGGGTGCAACACGAGGACTTCCCAGGGGGTCACCCATCCTAGTACTACTCTCGCCTAAGCACGCTTAACTTCGGAGTTATGATGGGATCCGGTGCATTAATGCTGGTATGATCGCACCCGCCATTTTCCTTTCGTTTTATTCCTTTAAACTACCCAGTCCTGAAAAGCAGTGTGGCTTTTCTAGACCGAAATTCATTTTAAGCGTCAATACAAGCATTTTCCTCTTATCCTTTTATTTATTTACTTTATATTTTTTTTGTTATTGATTTGCACCTTATTTTTTTCCCTCATCCCGCAACTCTAAATTATCATGAAATCAATCTTTCACGCTTGCGGTGATACATTTGCGCCGACAAATTTGAGCGACGATCCGGGCTTTGATCGAGCCGTACCGTTCCTGATTTGTCTCGCGCCTTCAGACCCGCCTTCATGCTTCGACAAGAAGCAAAATATAAAGCAATCGTTCCGACGGAGCTAAATTACTACAGGATAAAGAACGAATAGGAAATTTGGATTTCGAAACAAAAAAAAGAGGGGTGCAACACGAGGACTTCCCAGGGGGTCACCCATCCTAGTACTACTCTCGCCTAAGCACGCTTAACTTCGGAGTTATGATGGGATCCGGTGCATTAATGCTGGTATGATCGCACCCGCCATTTTCCTTTCGTTTTATTCCTTTAAACTACCCAGTCCTGAAAAGCAGTGTGGCTTTTCTAGACCGAAATTCATTTTAAGCGTCAATACAAGCATTTTCCTCTTATCCTTTTATTTATTTACTTTATATTTTTTTTGTTATTGATTTGCACCTTATTTTTTTCCCTCATCCCGCAACTCTAAATTATCATGAAATCAATCCTTCACGCTTGCGGTGATACATTTGCGCCCACAAATTTGAGCGACGATCCGGGCTTTGATCGAACCGTACCGTTCCTGATTTGTCTCGCGCCTTCAGACCCGCCTTCATGCTTCGACAAGAAGCAAAATATAAAGCAATCGTTCCGACGGAGCTAAATTACTACAGGATAAAGAACGAATAGGAAATTTGGATTTCGAAACAAAAATGAGAGTGCAACACGAGGACTTCCCAGGGGGTCACCCATCCTAGTACTACTCTCGCCCAAGCACGCTTAACTTCGGAGTTCTGATGGGATCCGGTGCATTAGTGCTGGTATGATCGCACCCGCCATGTTCCTTTCGCTTTATTCTTTTAAAATACCCCGTCCTGCGAAGCAGTGTGGCTTTTCTAGACCGAAATTAATTTTAAGCGTCAATTCAAGCATTTTCCTCTTATCCTTTTATTTATTTACTTTATATTTCTTTTTGTTATTGATTTGCACCTTATTTTTTTCCCTCATCCCGCAATTCTAAATTATCATGAAATCAATCCTTCACGCTTGCGGTGATACATTTGCGCCGACAAATTTGAGCGACGATCCGGGCTTTGATCGAGCCGTACCGTTCCTGATTTGTCTCGCGCCTTCAGACCCGCCTTCATGCTTCGACAAGAAGCAAAATATAAAGCAATCGTTCCGACGGAGCTAAATTACTACAGGATAAAGAACGAATAGGAAATTTGGATTTCGAAACAAAAAAAATTGGGGTGCAACACGAGGACTTCCCAGGGGGTCACCCATTCTAGTACTACTCTCGCCTAAGCACGCTTAACTTCGGAGTTCTGATGGGATCCGGTGCATTAATGCTGGTATGATCGCACCCGCCATTTTCCTTTCGTTTTATTCCTTTAAACTACCCAGTCCTGAAAAGCAGTGTGGCTTTTCTAGACCGAAATTCATTTTAAGCGTCAATACAAGCATTTTCCTCTTATCCTTTTATTTATTTACTTTATATTTTTTTTGTTATTGATTTGCACCTTATTTTTTTCCCTCATCCCGCAACTCTAAATTATCATGAAATCAATCTTTCACGCTTGCGGTGATACATTTGCGCCGACAAATTTGAGCGACGATCCGGGCTTTGATCGAGCCGTACCGTTCCTGATTTGTCTCGCGCCTTCAGACCCGCCTTCATGCTTCGACAAGAAGCAAAATATAAAGCAATCGTTCCGACGGAGCTAAATTACTACAGGATAAAGAACGAATAGGAAATTTGGATTTCGAAACAAAAAAGAGAGGGGTGCAACACGAGGACTTCCCAGGGGGTCACCCATCCTAGTACTATTCTCGCCCAAACACGCTTAACTTCGGAGTTCTGATGGGATCCGGTGCATTAGTGCTGGTATGATCGCACCCGCCATGTTCCTTTCGCTTTATTTTTTTAAACCACCCCGTGCTGCGAAACAGTGTGGCTTTTCTAGACCGAAATTCATTTTAAGCTTCGATTCAAGCATTTTCCTCTTATCCTTTTATTTATTTACTTTATATTTTTTTTGTTATTGATATGCACCTTATTTTTTTCCCTCATCCCGCAACTCTAAATTATCATGAAATCAATCCTTCACGCTTGCGGTGATACATTTGCGCCGACAAATTTGAGCGACGATCCGGGCTTTGATCGAGCCGTACCGTTCCTGATTTGTCTCGCGCCTTCAGACCCGCCTTCATGCTTCGACAAGAAGCAAAATATAAAGCAATCATTCCGACGGAGCTAAATTACTACAGGATAAAGAACGAATAGGAAATTTGGATTTCGAAACAAAAAAAAATTGGGGTGCAACACGAGGACTTCCCAGGGGGTCACCCATTCTAGTACTACTCTCGCCTAAGCACGCTTAACTTCGGAGTTCTGATGGGATCCGGTGCATTAATGCTGGTATGATCGCACCCGCCATTTTCCTTTCGCTTTATTCCTTTAAACTACCCAGTCCTGCGAAGCAGTGTGGCTTTTCTAGACCGAAATTCATTTTAAGCGTCAATTCAAGCATTTTCCTCTTATCCTTTTATTTATTTACTTTATATTTTTTTTGTTATTGATTTGCACCTTATTTTTTTCCCTCATCCCGCAACTCTAAATTATCATGAAATCAATCCTTCATGCTTGCGGTGATACATTTGCGCCCACAAATTTGAGCGACGATCCGGGCTTTGATCGAACAGTACCGTTCCTGATTTGTCTCGCGCCTTCAGACCCCCCTTCATGCTTCGACAAGAAGCAAAATATAAAGCAATCGTTCCGACGGAGCTAAATTACTACAGGATAAAGAACGAATAGGAAATTTGGATTTCGAAACAAAAAAGAGAGGGGTGCAACACGAGGACTTCCCAGGGGGTCACCCATCCAAGTACTATTCTCGCCCAAACACGCTTAACTTCGGAGTTCTGATGGGATCCGGTGCATTAGTGCTGGTATGATCGCACCCGCAATGTTCCTTTCGCTTTATTCTTTTAAAATACCCCGTCCTGCGAAGCAGTGTGGCTTTTCTAGACCGAAATGAATTTTAAGCATCAATTCTAGCATTTTCCTCTTATCATTTTATTTATTTACTTTATATTTTTTTTGTTATTGATATGCACCTTATTTTTTTCCCTCATCCCGCAACTCTAAATTATCATGAAATCAATCATTCACGCTTGCGGTGATACATTTGCGCCCACAAATTTGAGCGACGATCCGGGCTTTGATCGAGCCGTACCGTTCCTGATTTGTCTCGCGCCTTCAGACCCGCCTTCATGCTTCGACAAGAAGCAAAATATAAAGCAATCATTCCGACGGAGCTAAATTACTACAGGATAAAGAACGAATAGGAAATTTGGATTTCGAAACAAAAAAGAGAGGGGTGCAACACGAGGACTTCCCAGGGGGTCACCCATCCTAGTACTATTCTCGCCCAAACACGCTTAACTTCGGAGTTCTGATGGGATCCGGTGCATTAGTGCTGGTATGATCGCACCCGCCATGTTCCTTTCGCTTTATTCTTTTAAACCACCCCGTGCTGCGAAACAGTGTGGCTTTTCTAGACCGAAATTCATTTTAAGCTTCGATTCAAGCATTTTCCTCTTATCCTTTTATTTATTTACTTTATATTTTTTTTGTTATTAATATGCACCTTATTTTTTTCCCTCATCCCGCAACTCAAAATTATCATGAAATCAATCCATCACGCTTGCGGTGATACATTTGCGCCCACAAATTTGAGCGACGATCCGGGCTTTGATCGAACCGTACCGTTCCTGATTTGTCTCGCGCCTTCAGACCCGCCTTCATGCTTCGACAAGAAGCAAAATATAAAGCAATCGTTCCGACGGAGCTAAATTACTACAGGATAAAGAACGAATAGGAAATTTGGATTTCGAAACAAAAATGAGAGTGCAACACGAGGACTTCCCAGGGGGTCACCCATCCTAGTACTACTCTCGCCCAAGCACGCTTAACTTCGGAGTTCTGATGGGATCCGGTGCATTAGTGCTGGTATGATCGCACCCGCCATGTTCCTTTCGCTTTATTCTTTTAAAATACCCCGTCCTGCGAAGCAGTGTGGCTTTTCTAGACCGAAATTAATTTTAAGCGTCAATTCAAGCATTTTCCTCTTATCCTTTTATTTATTTACTTTATATTTCTTTTTGTTATTGATTTGCACCTTATTTTTTTCCCTCATCCCGCAATTCTAAATTATCATGAAATCAATCCTTCACGCTTGCGGTGATACATTTGCGCCGACAAATTTGAGCGACGATCCGGGCTTTGATCGAGCCGTACCGTTCCTGATTTGTCTCGCGCCTTCAGACCCGCCTTCATGCTTCGACAAGAAGCAAAATATAAAGCAATCGTTCCGACGGAGCTAAATTACTACAGGATAAAGAACGAATAGGAAATTTGGATTTCGAAACAAAAAAAATTGGGGTGCAACACGAGGACTTCCCAGGGGGTCACCCATTCTAGTACTACTCTCGCCTAAGCACGCTTAACTTCGGAGTTCTGATGGGATCCGGTGCATTAATGCTGGTATGATCGCACCCGCCATTTTCCTTTCGTTTTATTCCTTTAAACTACCCAGTCCTGAAAAGCAGTGTGGCTTTTCTAGACCGAAATTCATTTTAAGCGTCAATACAAGCATTTTCCTCTTATCCTTTTATTTATTTACTTTATATTTTTTTTGTTATTGATTTGCACCTTATTTTTTTCCCTCATCCCGCAACTCTAAATTATCATGAAATCAATCTTTCACGCTTGCGGTGATACATTTGCGCCGACAAATTTGAGCGACGATCCGGGCTTTGATCGAGCCGTACCGTTCCTGATTTGTCTCGCGCCTTCAGACCCGCCTTCATGCTTCGACAAGAAGCAAAATATAAAGCAATCGTTCCGACGGAGCTAAATTACTACAGGATAAAGAACGAATAGGAAATTTGGATTTCGAAACAAAAAAGAGAGGGGTGCAACACGAGGACTTCCCAGGGGGTCACCCATCCTAGTACTATTCTCGCCCAAACACGCTTAACTTCGGAGTTCTGATGGGATCCGGTGCATTAATGCTGGTATGATCGCACCCGCCATTTTCCTTTCGCTTTATTCCTTTAAACTACCCAGTCCTGCGAAGCAGTGTGGCTTTTCTAGACCGAAATTCATTTTAAGCGTCAATTCAAGCATTTTCCTCTTATCCTTTTATTTATTTACTTTATATTTTTTTTGTTATTGATATGCACCTTATTTTTTTCCCTCATCCCGCAACTCTAAATTATCATGAAATCAATCCTTCACGCTTGCGGTGATACATTTGCGCCCACAGATTTGAGCGACGATCCGGGCTTTGATCGAGCCGTACCGTTCCTGATTTGTCTCGCGCCTTCAGACCCGCCTTCATGCTTCGACAAGAAGCAAAATATAAAGCAATCATTCCGACGGAGCTAAATTACTACAGGATAAAGAACGAATAGGAAATTTGGATTTCGAAACAAAAAAAAATTGGGGTGCAACACGAGGACTTCACAGGGGGTCACCCATTCTAGTACTCTCGCCTAAGCACGCTTAACTTCGGAGTTCTGATGGGATCCGGTGCATTAATGCTGGTATGATCGCACCCGCCATTTTCCTTTCGCTTTATTCCTTTAAACTACCCAGTCCTGCGAAGCAGTGTGGCTTTTCTAGACCGAAATTCATTTTAAGCGTCAATTCAAGCATTTTCCTCTTATCCTTTTATTTATTTACTTTATATTTTTTTTGTTATTGATTTGCACCTTATTTTTTTCCCTCATCCCGCAACTCTAAATTATCATGAAATCAATCCTTCATTCTTGCGGTGATACATTTGCGCCCACAAATTTGAGCGACGATCCGGGCTTTGATCGAACCGTACCGTTCCTGATTTGTCTCGCGCCTTCAGACCCCCCTTCATGCTTCGACAAGAAGCAAAATATAAAGCAATCGTTCCGACGGAGCTAAATTACTACAGGATAAAGAACGAATAGGAAATTTGGATTTCGAAACAAAAAAGAGAGGGGTGCAACACGAGGACTTCCCAGGGGGTCACCCATCCTAGTACTATTCTCGCCCAAACACGCTTAACTTCGGAGTTCTGATGGGATCCGGTGCATTAGTGCTGGTATGATCGCACCCGCAATGTTCCTTTCGCTTTATTCTTTTAAAATACCCCGTCCTGCGAAGCAGTGTGGCTTTTCCAGACCGAAATGAATTTTAAGCATCAATTCTAGCATTTTCCTCTTATCATTTTATTTATTTACTTTATATTTTTTTTGTTATTGATATGCACCTTATTTTTTTCCCTCATCCCGCAACTCTAAATTATCATGAAATCAATCATTCACGCTTGCGGTGATACATTTGCGCCCACAAATTTGAGCGACGATCCGGGCTTTGATCGAGCCGTACTGTTCCTGATTTGTCTCGCGCCTTCAGACCCGCCTTCATGCTTCGACAAGAAGCAAAATATAAAGCAATCATTCCGACGGAGCTAAATTACTACAGGATAAAGAACGAATAGGAAATTTGGATTTCGAAACAAAAAAGAGAGGGGTGCAACACGAGGACTTCCCAGGGGGTCACCCATCCTAGTACTATTCTCGCCCAAACACGCTTAACTTCGGAGTTCTGATGGGATCCGGTGCATTAGTGCTGGTATGATCGCACCCGCCATGTTCCTTTCGCTTTATTCTTTTAAACCACCCCGTGCTGCGAAACAGTGTGGCTTTTCTAGACCGAAATTCATTTTAAGCTTCGATTCAAGCATTTTCCTCTTATCCTTTTATTTATTTACTTTATATTTTTTTTGTTATTAATATGCACCTTATTTTTTTCCCTCATCCCGCAACTCTAAATTATCATGAAATCAATCCTTCACGCTTGCGGTGATACATTTGCGCCCACAAATTTGAGCGACGATCCGGGCTTTGATCGAACCGTACCGTTCCTGATTTGTCTCGCGCCTTCAGACCCGCCTTCATGCTTCGACAAGAAGCAAAATATAAAGCAATCGTTCCGACGGAGCTAAATTACTACAGGATAAAGAACGAATAGGAAATTTGGATTTCGAAACAAAAATGAGAGTGCAACACGAGGACTTCCCAGGGGGTCACCCATCCTAGTACTACTCTCGCCCAAGCACGCTTAACTTCGGAGTTCTGATGGGATCCGGTGCACTAGTGCTGGTATGATCGCACCCGCCATGTTCCTTTCGCTTTATTCTTTTAAACCACCCCGTGCTGCGAAACAGTGTGGCTTTTCTAGACCGAAATTCATTTTAAGCTTCAATTCAAGCATTTTCCTCTTATCCTTTTATTTATTTACTTTATATTTTTTTTTGTTATTGATTTGCACACTATTTTTTTCCCTCATCCCGCAACTCTAAATTATCATGAAATCAATCCTTCACGCTTGCGGTGATACATTTGCGCCGACAAATTTGAGCGACGATCCGGGCTTTGATCGAGCACTACCGTTCCTGATTTGTCTCGCGCCTTCAGACCCGCCTTCATGCTTCGACAAGAAGCAAAATATAAAGCAATCGTTCCGACGGAGCTAAATTACTACAGGATAAAGAACGAATAGGAAATTTGGATTTCGAAACAAAAAAAAATTGGGGTGCAACACGAGGACTTCCCAGGGGGTCACCCATTCTAGTACTACTCTCGCCTAAGCACGCTTAACTTCGGAGTTCTGATGGGATCCGGTGCATTAATGCTGGTATGATCGCACCCGCCATTTTCCTTTCGCTTTATTCCTTTAAACTACCCAGTCCTGCGAAGCAGTGTGGCTTTTCTAGACCGAAATTCATTTTAAGCGTCAATTCAAGCATTTTCCTCTTATCCTTTTATTTATTTACTTTATATTTTTTTTGTTATTGATTTGCACCTTATTTTTTTCCCTCATCCCGCAACTCTAAATTATCATGAAATCAATCCTTCATGCTTGCGGTGATACATTTGCGCCCACAAATTTGAGCGACGATCCGGGCTTTGATCGAACCGTACCGTTCCTGATTTGTCTCGCGCCTTCAGACCCCCCTTCATGCTTCGACAAGAAGCAAAATATAAAGCAATCGTTCCGACGGAGCTAAATTACTACAGGATAAAGAACGAATAGGAAATTTGGATTTCGAAACAAAAATGAGAGTGCAACACGAGGACTTCCCAGGGGGTCACCCATCCTAGTACTACTCTCGCCCAAGCACGCTTAACTTCGGAGTTCTGATGGGATCCGGTGCATTAGTGCTGGTATGATCGCACCCGCCATGTTCCTTTCGCTTTATTCTTTTAAAATACCCCGTCCTGCGAAGCAGTGTGGCTTTTCTAGACCGAAATTAATTTTAAGCGTCAATTCAAGCATTTTCCTCTTATCCTTTTATTTATTTACTTTATATTTCTTTTTGTTATTGATTTGCACCTTATTTTTTTCCCTCATCCCGCAATTCTAAATTATCATGAAATCAATCCTTCACGCTTGCGGTGATACATTTGCGCCGACAAATTTGAGCGACGATCCGGGCTTTGATCGAGCCGTACCGTTCCTGATTTGTCTCGCGCCTTCAGACCCGCTTCATGCTTCGACAAGAATCAAAATATAAAGCAATCGTTCCGACGGAGCTAAATTACTACAGGATAAAGAACGAATAGGAAATTTGAATTTCGAAACAAAAAAGAGAGGGGTGCAACACGAGGACTTCCCAGGGGGTCACCCATCCTAGTACTACTCTCGCCCAAGCACGCTTAACTTCGGAGTTCTGATGGGATCCGGTGCACTAGTGCTAGTATGATCGCACCCGCCATGTTCCTTTCGCTTTATTCTTTTAAACCACCCCGTGCTGCGAAACAGTGTGGCTTTTCTAGACCGAAATTCATTTTAAGCTTCAATTCAAGCATTTTCCTCTTATCCTTTTATTTATTTACTTTATATTTTTTTTTGTTATTGATTTGCAACCTATTTTTTTCCCTCATCCCGCAACTCCAAATTATCATGAAATCAATCCTTCACGCTTGCGGTGATACATTTGCGCCGACAAATTTGAGCGACGATCCGGGCTTTGATCGAGCAATACCGTTCCTGATTTGTCCCGCGCCTTCAGACCCGCCTTCATGCTTCGACAAGAAGCAAAATATAAAGCAATCGTTCCGACGGAGCTAAATTACTACAGGATAAAGAACGAATAGGAAATTTGGATTTCGAAACAAAAAAAAGAGGGGTGCAACACGAGGACTTCCCAGGGGGTCACCCATCCTAGTACTACTCTCGCCTAAGCACGCTTAACTTCGGAGTTATGATGGGATCCGGTGCATTAATGCTGGTATGATCGCACCCGCCATTTTCCTTTCGTTTTATTCCTTTAAACTACCCAGTCCTGAAAAGCAGTGTGGCTTTTCTAGACCGAAATTCATTTTAAGCGTCAATACAAGCATTTTCCTCTTATCCTTTTATTTATTTACTTTATATTTTTTTTGTTATTGATTTGCACCTTATTTTTTTCCCTCATCCCGCAACTCTAAATTATCATGAAATCAATCTTTCACGCTTGCGGTGATACATTTGCGCCGACAAATTTGAGCGACGATCCGGGCTTTGATCGAGCCGTACCGTTCCTGATTTGTCTCGCGCCTTCAGACCCGCCTTCATGCTTCGACAAGAAGCAAAATATAAAGCAATCGTTCCGACGGAGCTAAATTACTACAGGATAAAGAACGAATAGGAAATTTGGATTTCGAAACAAAAAAGAGAGGGGTGCAACACGAGGACTTCCCAGGGGGTCACCCATCCTAGTACTATTCTCGCCCAAACACGCTTAACTTCGGAGTTCTGATGGGATCCGGTGCATTAGTGCTGGTATGATCGCACCCGCCATGTTCCTTTCGCTTTATTTTTTTAAACCACCCCGTGCTGCGAAACAGTGTGGCTTTTCTAGACCGAAATTCATTTTAAGCTTCGATTCAAGCATTTTCCTCTTATCCTTTTATTTATTTACTTTATATTTTTTTTGTTATTGATATGCACCTTATTTTTTTCCCTCATCCCGCAACTCTAAATTATCATGAAATCAATCCTTCACGCTTGCGGTGATACATTTGCGCCCACAAATTTGAGCGACGATCCGGGCTTTGATCGAGCCGTACCGTTCCTGATTTGTCTCGCGCCTTCAGACCCGCCTTCATGCTTCGACAAGAAGCAAAATATAAAGCAATCATTCCGACGGAGCTAAATTACTACAGGATAAAGAACGAATAGGAAATTTGGATTTCGAAACAAAAAAAAATTGGGGTGCAACACGAGGACTTCCCAGGGGGTCACCCATTCTAGTACTACTCTCGCCTAAGCACGCTTAACTTCGGAGTTCTGATGGGATCCGGTGCATTAATGCTGGTATGATCGCACCCGCCATTTTCCTTTCGCTTTATTCCTTTAAACTACCCAGTCCTGCGAAGCAGTGTGGCTTTTCTAGACCGAAATTCATTTTAAGCGTCAATTCAAGCATTTTCCTCTTATCCTTTTATTTATTTACTTTATATTTTTTTTGTTATTGATTTGCACCTTATTTTTTTCCCTCATCCCGCAACTCTAAATTATCATGAAATCAATCCTTCATGCTTGCGGTGATACATTTGCGCCCACAAATTTGAGCGACGATCCGGGCTTTGATCGAACAGTACCGTTCCTGATTTGTCTCGCGCCTTCAGACCCCCCTTCATGCTTCGACAAGAAGCAAAATATAAAGCAATCGTTCCGACGGAGCTAAATTACTACAGGATAAAGAACGAATAGGAAATTTGGATTTCGAAACAAAAAAGAGAGGGGTGCAACACGAGGACTTCCCAGGGGGTCACCCATCCAAGTACTATTCTCGCCCAAACACGCTTAACTTCGGAGTTCTGATGGGATCCGGTGCATTAGTGCTGGTATGATCGCACCCGCAATGTTCCTTTCGCTTTATTCTTTTAAAATACCCCGTCCTGCGAAGCAGTGTGGCTTTTCTAGACCGAAATGAATTTTAAGCATCAATTCTAGCATTTTCCTCTTATCATTTTATTTATTTACTTTATATTTTTTTTGTTATTGATATGCACCTTATTTTTTTCCCTCATCCCGCAACTCTAAATTATCATGAAATCAATCATTCACGCTTGCGGTGATACATTTGCGCCCACAAATTTGAGCGACGATCCGGGCTTTGATCGAGCCGTACCGTTCCTGATTTGTCTCGCGCCTTCAGACCCGCCTTCATGCTTCGACAAGAAGCAAAATATAAAGCAATCATTCCGACGGAGCTAAATTACTACAGGATAAAGAACGAATAGGAAATTTGGATTTCGAAACAAAAAAGAGAGGGGTGCAACACGAGGACTTCCCAGGGGGTCACCCATCCTAGTACTATTCTCGCCCAAACACGCTTAACTTCGGAGTTCTGATGGGATCCGGTGCATTAGTGCTGGTATGATCGCACCCGCCATGTTCCTTTCGCTTTATTCTTTTAAACCACCCCGTGCTGCGAAACAGTGTGGCTTTTCTAGACCGAAATTCATTTTAAGCTTCGATTCAAGCATTTTCCTCTTATCCTTTTATTTATTTACTTTATATTTTTTTTGTTATTAATATGCACCTTATTTTTTTCCCTCATCCCGCAACTCTAAATTATCATAAAATCAATCCTTCACGCTTGCGGTGATACATTTGCGCCCACAAATTTGAGCGACGATCCGGGCTTTGATCGAACCGTACCGTTCCTGATTTGTCTCGCGCCTTCAGACCCGCCTTCATGCTTCGACAAGAAGCAAAATATAAAGCAATCGTTCCGACGGAGCTAAATTACTACAGGATAAAGAACGAATAGGAAATTTGGATTTCGAAACAAAAATGAGAGTGCAACACGAGGACTTCCCAGGGGGTCACCCATCCTAGTACTACTCTCGCCCAAGCACGCTTAACTTCGGAGTTCTGATGGGATCCGGTGCATTAGTGCTGGTATGATCGCACCCGCCATGTTCCTTTCGCTTTATTCTTTTAAAATACCCCGTCCTGCGAAGCAGTGTGGCTTTTCTAGACCGAAATTAATTTTAAGCGTCAATTCAAGCATTTTCCTCTTATCCTTTTATTTATTTACTTTATATTTCTTTTTGTTATTGATTTGCACCTTATTTTTTTCCCTCATCCCGCAATTCTAAATTATCATGAAATCAATCCTTCACGCTTGCGGTGATACATTTGCGCCGACAAATTTGAGCGACGATCCGGGCTTTGATCGAGCCGTACCGTTCCTGATTTGTCTCGCGCCTTCAGACCCGCCTTCATGCTTCGACAAGAAGCAAAATATAAAGCAATCGTTCCGACGGAGCTAAATTACTACAGGATAAAGAACGAATAGGAAATTTGGATTTCGAAACAAAAAAAATTGGGGTGCAACACGAGGACTTCCCAGGGGGTCACCCATTCTAGTACTACTCTCGCCTAAGCACGCTTAACTTCGGAGTTCTGATGGGATCCGGTGCATTAATGCTGGTATGATCGCACCCGCCATTTTCCTTTCGTTTTATTCCTTTAAACTACCCAGTCCTGAAAAGCAGTGTGGCTTTTCTAGACCGAAATTCATTTTAAGCGTCAATACAAGCATTTTCCTCTTATCCTTTTATTTATTTACTTTATATTTTTTTTGTTATTGATTTGCACCTTATTTTTTTCCCTCATCCCGCAACTCTAAATTATCATGAAATCAATCTTTCACGCTTGCGGTGATACATTTGCGCCGACAAATTTGAGCGACGATCCGGGCTTTGATCGAGCCGTACCGTTCCTGATTTGTCTCGCGCCTTCAGACCCGCCTTCATGCTTCGACAAGAAGCAAAATATAAAGCAATCGTTCCGACGGAGCTAAATTACTACAGGATAAAGAACGAATAGGAAATTTGGATTTCGAAACAAAAAAGAGAGGGGTGCAACACGAGGACTTCCCAGGGGGTCACCCATCCTAGTACTATTCTCGCCCAAACACGCTTAACTTCGGAGTTCTGATGGGATCCGGTGCATTAGTGCTGGTATGATCGCACCCGCCATGTTCCTTTCGCTTTATTTTTTTAAACCACCCCGTGCTGCGAAACAGTGTGGCTTTTCTAGACCGAAATTCATTTTAAGCTTCGATTCAAGCATTTTCCTCTTATCCTTTTATTTATTTACTTTATATTTTTTTTGTTATTGATATGCACCTTATTTTTTTCCCTCATCCCGCAACTCTAAATTATCATGAAATCAATCCTTCACGCTTGCGGTGATACATTTGCGCCCACAAATTTGAGCGACGATCCGGGCTTTGATCGAGCCGTACCGTTCCTGATTTGTCTCGCGCCTTCAGACCCGCCTTCATGCTTCGACAAGAAGCAAAATATAAAGCAATCATTCCGACGGAGCTAAATTACTACAGGATAAAGAACGAATAGGAAATTTGGATTTCGAAACAAAAAAAAATTGGGGTGCAACACGAGGACTTCCCAGGGGGTCACCCATCCTAGTACTACTCTCGCCCAAGCACGCTTAACTTCGGAGTTCTGATGGGATCCGGTGCACTAGTGCTAGTATGATCGCACCCGCCATGTTCCTTTCGCTTTATTCTTTTAAACCACCCCGTGCTGCGAAACAGTGTGGCTTTTCTAGACCGAAATTCATTTTAAGCTTCAATTCAAGCATTTTCCTCTTATCCTTTTATTTATTTACTTTATATTTTTTTTTTGTTATTGATTTGCAACCTATTTTTTTCCCTCATCCCGCAACTCCAAATTATCATGAAATCAATCCTTCACGCTTGCGGTGATACATTTGCGCCGACAAATTTGAGCGACGATCCGGGCTTTGATCGAGCAATACCGTTCCTGATTTGTCCCGCGCCTTCAGACCCGCCTTCATGCTTCGACAAGAAGCAAAATATAAAGCAATCGTTCCGACGGAGCTAAATTACTACAGGATAAAGAACGAATAGGAAATTTGGATTTCGAAACAAAAAAAAGAGGGGTGCAACACGAGGACTTCCCAGGGGGTCACCCATCCTAGTACTACTCTCGCCTAAGCACGCTTAACTTCGGAGTTATGATGGGATCCGGTGCATTAATGCTGGTATGATCGCACCCGCCATTTTCCTTTCGTTTTATTCCTTTAAACTACCCAGTCCTGAAAAGCAGTGTGGCTTTTCTAGACCGAAATTCATTTTAAGCGTCAATACAAGCATTTTCCTCTTATCCTTTTATTTATTTACTTTATATTTTTTTTGTTATTGATTTGCACCTTATTTTTTTCCCTCATCCCGCAACTCTAAATTATCATGAAATCAATCTTTCACGCTTGCGGTGATACATTTGCGCCGACAAATTTGAGCGACGATCCGGGCTTTGATCGAGCCGTACCGTTCCTGATTTGTCTCGCGCCTTCAGACCCGCCTTCATGCTTCGACAAGAAGCAAAATATAAAGCAATCGTTCCGACGGAGCTAAATTACTACAGGATAAAGAACGAATAGGAAATTTGGATTTCGAAACAAAAAAAAGAGGGGTGCAACACGAGGACTTCCCAGGGGGTCACCCATCCTAGTACTACTCTCGCCTAAGCACGCTTAACTTCGGAGTTATGATGGGATCCGGTGCATTAATGCTGGTATGATCGCACCCGCCATTTTCCTTTCGTTTTATTCCTTTAAACTACCCAGTCCTGAAAAGCAGTGTGGCTTTTCTAGACCGAAATTCATTTTAAGCGTCAATACAAGCATTTTCCTCTTATCCTTTTATTTATTTACTTTATATTTTTTTTGTTATTGATTTGCACCTTATTTTTTTCCCTCATCCCGCAACTCTAAATTATCATGAAATCAATCCTTCACGCTTGCGGTGATACATTTGCGCCCACAAATTTGAGCGACGATCCGGGCTTTGATCGAACCGTACCGTTCCTGATTTGTCTCGCGCCTTCAGACCCGCCTTCATGCTTCGACAAGAAGCAAAATATAAAGCAATCGTTCCGACGGAGCTAAATTACTACAGGATAAAGAACGAATAGGAAATTTGGATTTCGAAACAAAAATGAGAGTGCAACACGAGGACTTCCCAGGGGGTCACCCATCCTAGTACTACTCTCGCCCAAGCACGCTTAACTTCGGAGTTCTGATGGGATCCGGTGCATTAGTGCTGGTATGATCGCACCCGCCATGTTCCTTTCGCTTTATTCTTTTAAAATACCCCGTCCTGCGAAGCAGTGTGGCTTTTCTAGACCGAAATTAATTTTAAGCGTCAATTCAAGCATTTTCCTCTTATCCTTTTATTTATTTACTTTATATTTCTTTTTGTTATTGATTTGCACCTTATTTTTTTCCCTCATCCCGCAATTCTAAATTATCATGAAATCAATCCTTCACGCTTGCGGTGATACATTTGCGCCGACAAATTTGAGCGACGATCCGGGCTTTGATCGAGCCGTACCGTTCCTGATTTGTCTCGCGCCTTCAGACCCGCCTTCATGCTTCGACAAGAAGCAAAATATAAAGCAATCGTTCCGACGGAGCTAAATTACTACAGGATAAAGAACGAATAGGAAATTTGGATTTCGAAACAAAAAAAATTGGGGTGCAACACGAGGACTTCCCAGGGGGTCACCCATTCTAGTACTACTCTCGCCTAAGCACGCTTAACTTCGGAGTTCTGATGGGATCCGGTGCATTAATGCTGGTATGATCGCACCCGCCATTTTCCTTTCGTTTTATTCCTTTAAACTACCCAGTCCTGAAAAGCAGTGTGGCTTTTCTAGACCGAAATTCATTTTAAGCGTCAATACAAGCATTTTCCTCTTATCCTTTTATTTATTTACTTTATATTTTTTTTGTTATTGATTTGCACCTTATTTTTTTCCCTCATCCCGCAACTCTAAATTATCATGAAATCAATCTTTCACGCTTGCGGTGATACATTTGCGCCGACAAATTTGAGCGACGATCCGGGCTTTGATCGAGCCGTACCGTTCCTGATTTGTCTCGCGCCTTCAGACCCGCCTTCATGCTTCGACAAGAAGCAAAATATAAAGCAATCGTTCCGACGGAGCTAAATTACTACAGGATAAAGAACGAATAGGAAATTTGGATTTCGAAACAAAAAAGAGAGGGGTGCAACACGAGGACTTCCCAGGGGGTCACCCATCCTAGTACTATTCTCGCCCAAACACGCTTAACTTCGGAGTTCTGATGGGATCCGGTGCATTAGTGCTGGTATGATCGCACCCGCCATGTTCCTTTCGCTTTATTTTTTTAAACCACCCCGTGCTGCGAAACAGTGTGGCTTTTCTAGACCGAAATTCATTTTAAGCTTCGATTCAAGCATTTTCCTCTTATCCTTTTATTTATTTACTTTATATTTTTTTTGTTATTGATATGCACCTTATTTTTTTCCCTCATCCCGCAACTCTAAATTATCATGAAATCAATCCTTCACGCTTGCGGTGATACATTTGCGCCCACAAATTTGAGCGACGATCCGGGCTTTGATCGAGCCGTACCGTTCCTGATTTGTCTCGCGCCTTCAGACCCGCCTTCATGCTTCGACAAGAAGCAAAATATAAAGCAATCATTCCGACGGAGCTAAATTACTACAGGATAAAGAACGAATAGGAAATTTGGATTTCGAAACAAAAAAAAATTGGGGTGCAACACGAGGACTTCCCAGGGGGTCACCCATTCTAGTACTACTCTCGCCTAAGCACGCTTAACTTCGGAGTTCTGATGGGATCCGGTGCATTAATGCTGGTATGATCGCACCCGCCATTTTCCTTTCGCTTTATTCCTTTAAACTACCCAGTCCTGCGAAGCAGTGTGGCTTTTCTAGACCGAAATTCATTTTAAGCGTCAATTCAAGCATTTTCCTCTTATCCTTTTATTTATTTACTTTATATTTTTTTTGTTATTGATTTGCACCTTATTTTTTTCCCTCATCCCGCAACTCTAAATTATCATGAAATCAATCCTTCATGCTTGCGGTGATACATTTGCGCCCACAAATTTGAGCGACGATCCGGGCTTTGATCGAACAGTACCGTTCCTGATTTGTCTCGCGCCTTCAGACCCCCCTTCATGCTTCGACAAGAAGCAAAATATAAAGCAATCGTTCCGACGGAGCTAAATTACTACAGGATAAAGAACGAATAGGAAATTTGGATTTCGAAACAAAAAAGAGAGGGGTGCAACACGAGGACTTCCCAGGGGGTCACCCATCCTAGTACTATTCTCGCCCAAACACGCTTAACTTCGGAGTTCTGATGGGATCCGGTGCATTAGTGCTGGTATGATCGCACCCGCAATGTTCCTTTCGCTTTATTCTTTTAAAATACCCCGTCCTGCGAAGCAGTGTGGCTTTTCTAGACCGAAATGAATTTTAAGCATCAATTCTAGCATTTTCCTCTTATCATTTTATTTATTTACTTTATATTTTTTTTGTTATTGATATGCACCTTATTTTTTTCCCTCATCCCGCAACTCTAAATTATCATGAAATCAATCATTCACGCTTGCGGTGATACATTTGCGCCCACAAATTTGAGCGACGATCCGGGCTTTGATCGAGCCGTACCGTTCCTGATTTGTCTCGCGCCTTCAGACCCGCCTTCATGCTTCGACAAGAAGCAAAATATAAAGCAATCATTCCGACGGAGCTAAATTACTACAGGATAAAGAACGAATAGGAAATTTGGATTTCGAAACAAAAAAGAGAGGGGTGCAACACGAGGACTTCCCAGGGGGTCACCCATCCTAGTACTATTCTCGCCCAAACACGCTTAACTTCGGAGTTCTGATGGGATCCGGTGCATTAGTGCTGGTATGATCGCACCCGCCATGTTCCTTTCGCTTTATTCTTTTAAACCACCCCGTGCTGCGAAACAGTGTGGCTTTTCTAGACCGAAATTCATTTTAAGCTTCGATTCAAGCATTTTCCTCTTATCCTTTTATTTATTTACTTTATATTTTTTTTGTTATTAATATGCACCTTATTTTTTTCCCTCATCCCGCAACTCTAAATTATCATGAAATCAATCCTTCACGCTTGCGGTGATACATTTGCGCCCACAAATTTGAGCGACGATCCGGGCTTTGATCGAACCGTACCGTTCCTGATTTGTCTCGCGCCTTCAGACCCGCCTTCATGCTTCGACAAGAAGCAAAATATAAAGCAATCGTTCCGACGGAGCTAAATTACTACAGGATAAAGAACGAATAGGAAATTTGGATTTCGAAACAAAAATGAGAGTGCAACACGAGGACTTCCCAGGGGGTCACCCATCCTAGTACTACTCTCGCCCAAGCACGCTTAACTTCGGAGTTCTGATGGGATCCGGTGCATTAGTGCTGGTATGATCGCACCCGCCATGTTCCTTTCGCTTTATTCTTTTAAAATACCCCGTCCTGCGAAGCAGTGTGGCTTTTCTAGACCGAAATTAATTTTAAGCGTCAATTCAAGCATTTTCCTCTTATCCTTTTATTTATTTACTTTATATTTCTTTTTGTTATTGATTTGCACCTTATTTTTTTCCCTCATCCCGCAATTCTAAATTATCATGAAATCAATCCTTCACGCTTGCGGTGATACATTTGCGCCGACAAATTTGAGCGACGATCCGGGCTTTGATCGAGCCGTACCGTTCCTGATTTGTCTCGCGCCTTCAGACCCGCTTCATGCTTCGACAAGAAGCAAAATATAAAGCAATCGTTCCGACGGAGCTAAATTACTACAGGATAAAGAACGAATATGAAATTTGGATTTCGAAACAAAAAAGAGAGGGGTGCAACACGAGGACTTCCCAGGGGGTCACCCATCCTAGTACTACTCTCGCCCAAGCACGCTTAACTTCGGAGTTCTGATGGGATCCGGTGCACTAGTGCTGGTATGATCGCACCCGCCATGTTTCTTTCGTTTTATTCTTTTAAACCACCCCGTGCTGCGAAACAGTGTGGCTTTTCTAGACCGAAATTCATTTTAAGCTTCAATTCAAGCATTTTCCTCTTATCCTTTTATTTATTTACTTTATATTTTTTTTTGTTATTGATTTGCACACTATTTTTTTCCCTCATCCCGCAACTCTAAATTATCATGAAATCAATCCTTCACGCTTGCGGTGATACATTTGCGCCGACAAATTTGAGCGACGATCCGGGCTTTGATCGAGCAATACCGTTCCTGATTTGTCTCGCGCCTTCAGACCCGCCTTCATGCTTCGACAAGAAGCAAAATATAAAGCAATCGTTCTGACGGAGCTAAATTACTACAGGATAAAGAACGAATAGGAAATTTGGATTTCGAAACAAAAAAAAATTGGGGTGCAACACGAGGACTTCCCAGGGGGTCACCCATTCTAGTACTACTCTCGCCTAAGCACGCTTAACTTCGGAGTTCTGATGGGATCCGGTGCATTAATGCTGGTATGATCGCACCCGCCATTTTCCTTTCGCTTTATTCCTTTAAACTACCCAGTCCTGCGAAGCAGTGTGGCTTTTCTAGACCGAAATTCATTTTAAGCGTCAATTCAAGCATTTTCCTCTTATCCTTTTATTTATTTACTTTATATTTTTTTTGTTATTGATTTGCACCTTATTTTTTTCCCTCATCCCGCAACTCTAAATTATCATGAAATCAATCCTTCATGCTTGCGGTGATACATTTGCGCCCACAAATTTGAGCGACGATCCGGGCTTTGATCGAACCGTACCGTTCCTGATTTGTCTCGCGCCTTCAGACCCCCCTTCATGCTTCGACAAGAAGCAAAATATAAAGCAATCGTTCCGACGGAGCTAAATTACTACAGGATAAAGAACGAATAGGAAATTTGGATTTCGAAACAAAAATGAGAGTGCAACACGAGGACTTCCCAGGGGGTCACCCATCCTAGTACTACTCTCGCCCAAGCACGCTTAACTTCGGAGTTCTGATGGGATCCGGTGCATTAGTGCTGGTATGATCGCACCCGCCATGTTCCTTTCGCTTTATTCTTTTAAAATACCCCGTCCTGCGAAGCAGTGTGGCTTTTCTAGACCGAAATTAATTTTAAGCGTCAATTCAAGCATTTTCCTCTTATCCTTTTATTTATTTACTTTATATTTCTTTTTGTTATTGATTTGCACCTTATTTTTTTCCCTCATCCCGCAATTCTAAATTATCATGAAATCAATCCTTCACGCTTGCGGTGATACATTTGCGCCGACAAATTTGAGCGACGATCCGGGCTTTGATCGAGCCGTACCGTTCCTGATTTGTCTCGCGCCTTCAGACCCGCTTCATGCTTCGACAAGAATCAAAATATAAAGCAATCGTTCCGACGGAGCTAAATTACTACAGGATAAAGAACGAATAGGAAATTTGGATTTCGAAACAAAAAAGAGAGGGGTGCAACACGAGGACTTCCCAGGGGGTCACCCATCCTAGTACTACTCTCGCCCAAGCACGCTTAACTTCGGAGTTCTGATGGGATCCGGTGCACTAGTGCTAGTATGATCGCACCCGCCATGTTCCTTTCGCTTTATTCTTTTAAACCACCCCGTGCTGCGAAACAGTGTGGCTTTTCTAGACCGAAATTCATTTTAAGCTTCAATTCAAGCATTTTCCTCTTATCCTTTTATTTATTTACTTTATATATTTTTTTTGTTATTGATTTGCAACCTATTTTTTTCCCTCATCCCGCAACTCCAAATTATCATGAAATCAATCCTTCACGCTTGCGGTGATACATTTGCGCCGACAAATTTGAGCGGCGATCCGGGCTTTGATCGAGCAATACCGTTCCTGATTTGTCCCGCGCCTTCAGACCCGCCTTCATGCTTCGACAAGAAGCAAAATATAAAGCAATCGTTCCGACGGAGCTAAATTACTACAGGATAAAGAACGAATAGGAAATTTGGATTTCGAAACAAAAAAAAGAGGGGTGCAACACGAGGACTTCCCAGGGGGTCACCCATCCTAGTACTACTCTCGCCTAAGCACGCTTAACTTCGGAGTTATGATGGGATCCGGTGCAATAATGCTGGTATGATCGCACCCGCCATTTTCCTTTCGTTTTATTCCTTTAAACTACCCAGTCCTGAAAAGCAGTGTGGCTTTTCTAGACCGAAATTCATTTTAAGCGTCAATACAAGCATTTTCCTCTTATCCTTTTATTTATTTACTTTATATTTTTTTTGTTATTGATTTGCACCTTATTTTTTTCCCTCATCCCGCAACTCTAAATTATCATGAAATCAATCTTTCACGCTTGCGGTGATACATTTGCGCCGACAAATTTGAGCGACGATCCGGGCTTTGATCGAGCCGTACCGTTCCTGATTTGTCTCGCGCCTTCAGACCCGCCTTCATGCTTCGACAAGAAGCAAAATATAAAGCAATCGTTCCGACGGAGCTAAATTATTACAGGATAAAGAACGAATAGGAAATTTGGATTTCGAAACAAAAAAGAGAGGGGTGCAACACGAGGACTTCCCAGGGGGTCACCCATCCTAGTACTATTCTCGCCCAAACACGCTTAACTTCGGAGTTCTGATGGGATCCGGTGCATTAGTGCTGGTATGATCGCACCCGCCATGTTCCTTTCGCTTTATTTTTTTAAACCACCCCGTGCTGCGAAACAGTGTGGCTTTTCTAGACCGAAATTCATTTTAAGCTTCGATTCAAGCATTTTCCTCTTATCCTTTTATTTATTTACTTTATATTTTTTTTGTTATTGATATGCACCTTATTTTTTTCCCTCATCCCGCAATTCTAAATTATCATGAAATCAATCCTTCACGCTTGCGGTGATACATTTGCGCCCACAAATTTGAGCGACGATCCGGGCTTTGATCGAACCGTACCGTTCCTGATTTGTCTCGCGCCTTCAGACCCGCCTTCATGCTTCGACAAGAAGCAAAATATAAAGCAATCGTTCCGACGGAGCTAAATTACTACAGGATAAAGAACGAATAGGAAATTTGGATTTCGAAACAAAAATGAGAGTGCAACACGAGGACTTCCCAGGGGGTCACCCATCCTAGTACTACTCTCGCCCAAGCACGCTTAACTTCGGAGTTCTGATGGGATCCGGTGCATTAGTGCTGGTATGATCGCACCCGCCATGTTCCTTTCGCTTTATTCTTTTAAAATACCCCGTCCTGCGAAGCAGTGTGGCTTTTCTAGACCGAAATTAATTTTAAGCGTCAATTCAAGCATTTTCCTCTTATCCTTTTATTTATTTACTTTATATTTCTTTTTGTTATTGATTTGCACCTTATTTTTTTCCCTCATCCCGCAATTCTAAATTATCATGAAATCAATCCTTCACGCTTGCGGTGATACATTTGCGCCGACAAATTTGAGCGACGATCCGGGCTTTGATCGAGCCGTACCGTTCCTGATTTGTCTCGCGCCTTCAGACCCGCTTCATGCTTCGACAAGAAGCAAAATATAAAGCAATCGTTCCGACGGAGCTAAATTACTACAGGATAAAGAACGAATATGAAATTTGGATTTCGAAACAAAAAAGAGAGGGGTGCAACACGAGGACTTCCCAGGGGGTCACCCATCCTAGTACTACTCTCGCCCAAGCACGCTTAACTTCGGAGTTCTGATGGGATCCGGTGCACTAGTGTTGGTATGATCGCACCCGCCATGTTTCTTTCGTTTTATTCTTTTAAACCACCCCGTGCTGCGAAACAGTGTGGCTTTTCTAGACCGAAATTCATTTTAAGCTTCAATTCAAGCATTTTCCTCTTATCCTTTTATTTATTTACTTTATATTTTTTTTTGTTATTGATTTGCACACTATTTTTTTCCCTCATCCCGCAACTCTAAATTATCATGAAATCAATCCTTCACGCTTGCGGTGATACATTTGCGCCGACAAATTTGAGCGACGATCCGGGCTTTGATCGAGCAATACCGTTCCTGATTTGTCTCGCGCCTTCAGACCCGCCTTCATGCTTCGACAAGAAGCAAAATATAAAGCAATCGTTCTGACGGAGCTAAATTACTACAGGATAAAGAACGAATAGGAAATTTGGATTTCGAAACAAAAAAAAATTGGGGTGCAACACGAGGACTTCCCAGGGGGTCACCCATTCTAGTACTACTCTCGCCTAAGCACGCTTAACTTCGGAGTTCTGATGGGATCCGGTGCATTAATGCTGGTATGATCGCACCCGCCATTTTCCTTTCGCTTTATTCCTTTAAACTACCCAGTCCTGCGAAGCAGTGTGGCTTTTCTAGACCGAAATTCATTTTAAGCGTCAATTCAAGCATTTTCCTCTTATCCTTTTATTTATTTACTTTATATTTTTTTTGTTATTGATTTGCACCTTATTTTTTTCCCTCATCCCGCAACTCTAAATTATCATGAAATCAATCCTTCATGCTTGCGGTGATACATTTGCGCCCACAAATTTGAGCGACGATCCGGGCTTTGATCGAACCGTACCGTTCCTGATTTGTCTCGCGCCTTCAGACCCCCCTTCATGCTTCGACAAGAAGCAAAATATAAAGCAATCGTTCCGACGGAGCTAAATTACTACAGGATAAAGAACGAATAGGAAATTTGGATTTCGAAACAAAAATGAGAGTGCAACACGAGGACTTCCCAGGGGGTCACCCATCCTAGTACTACTCTCGCCCAAGCACGCTTAACTTCGGAGTTCTGATGGGATCCGGTGCATTAGTGCTGGTATGATCGCACCCGCCATGTTCCTTTCGCTTTATTCTTTTAAAATACCCCGTCCTGCGAAGCAGTGTGGCTTTTCTAGACCGAAATTAATTTTAAGCGTCAATTCAAGCATTTTCCTCTTATCCTTTTATTTATTTACTTTATATTTCTTTTTGTTATTGATTTGCACCTTATTTTTTTCCCTCATCCCGCAATTCTAAATTATCATGAAATCAATCCTTCACGCTTGCGGTGATACATTTGCGCCGACAAATTTGAGCGACGATCCGGGCTTTGATCGAGCCGTACCGTTCCTGATTTGTCTCGCGCCTTCAGACCCGCTTCATGCTTCGACAAGAATCAAAATATAAAGCAATCGTTCCGACGGAGCTAAATTACTACAGGATAAAGAACGAATAGGAAATTTGGATTTCGAAACAAAAAAGAGAGGGGTGCAACACGAGGACTTCCCAGGGGGTCACCCATCCTAGTACTACTCTCGCCCAAGCACGCTTAACTTCGGAGTTCTGATGGGATCCGGTGCACTAGTGCTAGTATGATCGCACCCGCCATGTTCCTTTCGCTTTATTCTTTTAAACCACCCCGTGCTGCGAAACAGTGTGGCTTTTCTAGACCGAAATTCATTTTAAGCTTCAATTCAAGCATTTTCCTCCTATCCTTTTATTTATTTACTTTATATATTTTTTTTGTTATTGATTTGCAACCTATTTTTTTCCCTCATCCCGCAACTCCAAATTATCATGAAATCAATCCTTCACGCTTGCGGTGATACATTTGCGCCGACAAATTTGAGCGGCGATCCGGGCTTTGATCGAGCAATACCGTTCCTGATTTGTCCCGCGCCTTCTGACCCGCCTTCATGCTTCGACAAGAAGCAAAATATAAAGCAATCGTTCCGACGGAGCTAAATTACTACAGGATAAAGAACGAATAGGAAATTTGGATTTCGAAACAAAAAAAAGAGGGGTGCAACACGAGGACTTCCCAGGGGGTCACCCATCCTAGTACTACTCTCGCCTAAGCACGCTTAACTTCGGAGTTATGATGGGATCCGGTGCAATAATGCTGGTATGATCGCACCCGCCATTTTCCTTTCGTTTTATTCCTTTAAACTACCCAGTCCTGAAAAGCAGTGTGGCTTTTCTAGACCGAAATTCATTTTAAGCGTCAATACAAGCATTTTCCTCTTATCCTTTTATTTATTTACTTTATATTTTTTTTGTTATTGATTTGCACCTTATTTTTTTCCCTCATCCCGCAACTCTAAATTATCATGAAATCAATCTTTCACGCTTGCGGTGATACATTTGCGCCGACAAATTTGAGCGACGATCCGGGCTTTGATCGAGCCGTACCGTTCCTGATTTGTCTCGCGCCTTCAGACCCGCCTTCATGCTTCGACAAGAAGCAAAATATAAAGCAATCGTTCCGACGGAGCTAAATTATTACAGGATAAAGAACGAATAGGAAATTTGGATTTCGAAACAAAAAAGAGAGGGGTGCAACACGAGGACTTCCCAGGGGGTCACCCATCCTAGTACTATTCTCGCCCAAACACGCTTAACTTCGGAGTTCTGATGGGATCCGGTGCATTAGTGCTGGTATGATCGCACCCGCCATGTTCCTTTCGCTTTATTTTTTTAAACCACCCCGTGCTGCGAAACAGTGTGGCTTTTCTAGACCGAAATTCATTTTAAGCTTCGATTCAAGCATTTTCCTCTTATCCTTTTATTTATTTACTTTATATTTTTTTTGTTATTGATATGCACCTTATTTTTTTCCCTCATCCCGCAACTCTAAATTATCATGAAATCAATCCTTCACGCTTGCGGTGATACATTTGCGCCCACAAATTTGAGCGACGATCCGGGCTTTGATCGAGCCGTACCGTTCCTGATTTGTCTCGCGCCTTCAGACCCGCCTTCATGCTTCGACAAGAAGCAAAATATAAAGCAATCATTCCGACGGAGCTAAATTACTACAGGATAAAGAACGAATAGGAAATTTGGATTTCGAAACAAAAAAAAATTGGGGTGCAACACGAGGACTTCCCAAGGGGTCACCCATTCTAGTACTACTCTCGCCTAAGCACGCTTAACTTCGGAGTTCTGATGGGATCCGGTGCATTAATGCTGGTATGATCGCACCCGCCATTTTCCTTTCGCTTTATTCCTTTAAACTACCCAGTCCTGCGAAGCAGTGTGGCTTTTCTAGACCGAAATTCATTTTAAGCGTCAATTCAAGCATTTTCCTCTTATCCTTTTATTTATTTACTTTATATTTTTTTTGTTATTGATTTGCACCTTATTTTTTTCCCTCATCCCGCAACTCTAAATTATCATGAAATCAATCCTTCATGCTTGCGGTGATACATTTGCGCCCACAAATTTGAGCGACGATCCGGGCTTTGATCGAACCGTACCGTTCCTGATTTGTCTCGCGCCTTCAGACCCCCCTTCATGCTTCGACAAGAAGCAAAATATAAAGCAATCGTTCCGACGGAGCTAAATTACTACAGGATAAAGAACGAATAGGAAATTTGGATTTCGAAACAAAAAAGAGAGGGGTGCAACACGAGGACTTCCCAGGGGGTCACCCATCCTAGTACTATTCTCGCCCAAACACGCTTAACTTCGGAGTTCTGATGGGATCCGGTGCATTAGTGCTGGTATGATCGCACCCGCAATGTTCCTTTCGCTTTATTCTTTTAAAATACCCCGTCCTGCGAAGCAGTGTGGCTTTTCTAAACCGAAATTAATTTTAAGCATCAATTCTAGCATTTTCCTCTTATCATTTTATTTATTTACTTTATATTTTTTTTGTTATTGATATGCACCTTATTTTTTTCCCTCATCCCGCAACTCTAAATTATCATGAAATCAATCCTTCACGCTTGCGGTGTTACATTTGCGCCCACAAATTTGAGCGACGATCCGGGCTTTGATCGAGCCGTACCGTTCCTGATTTGTCTCGCGCCTTCAGACCCGCCTTCATGCTTCGACAAGAAGCAAAATATAAAGCAATCATTCCGACGGAGCTAAATTACTACAGGATAAAGAACGAATAGGAAATTTGGATTTCGAAACAAAAAAGAGAGGGGTGCAACACGAGGACTTCCCAGGGGGTCACCCATCCTAGTACTATTCTCGCCCAAACACGCTTAACTTCGGAGTTCTGATGGGATCCGGTGCATTAGTGCTGGTATGATCGCACCCGCCATGTTCCTTTCGCTTTATTCTTTTAAACCACCCCGTGCTGCGAAACAGTGTGGCTTTTCTAGACCGAAATTCATTTTAAGCTTCGATTCAAGCATTTTCCTCTTATCCTTTTATTTATTTACTTTATATTTTTTTTGTTATTAATATGCACCTTATTTTTTTCCCTCATCCCGCAACTCTAAATTATCATGAAATCAATCCTTCACGCTTGCGGTGATACATTTGCGCCCACAAATTTGAGCGACGATCCGGGCTTTGATCGAACCGTACCGTTCCTGATTTGTCTCGCGCCTTCAGACCCGCCTTCATGCTTCGACAAGAAGCAAAATATAAAGCAATCGTTCCGACGGAGCTAAATTACTACAGGATAAAGAACGAATAGGAAATTTGGATTTCGAAACAAAAATGAGAGTGCAACACGAGGACTTCCCAGGGGGTCACCCATCCTAGTACTACTCTCGCCTAAGCACGCTTAACTTCGGAGTTCTGATGGGATCCGGTGCATTAATGCTGGTATGATCGCACCCGCCATTTTCCTTTCGCTTTATTCCTTTAAACTACCCAGTCCTGAAAAGCAGTGTGGCTTTTCTAGACCGAAATTCTTTTTAAGCGTCAATACAAGCATTTTCCTCTTATCCTTTTATTTATTTACTTTATATTTTTTTTGTTATTGATTTGCACCTTATTTTTTTCCCTCATCCCGCAACTCTAAATTATCATATAATCAATCCTTCACGCTTGCGGTGATACATTTGCGCCGACAAATTTGAGCGACGATCCGGGCTTTGATCGAGCCGTACCGTTCCTGATTTGTCTCGCGCCTTCAGACCCGCTTCATGCTTCGACAAGAAGCAAAATATAAAGCAATCGTTCCGACGGAGCTAAATTACTACAGGATAAAGAACGAATAGGAAATTTGGATTTCGAAACAAAAAAGAGAGGGGTGCAACACGAGGACTTCCCAGGGGGTCACCCATCCTAGTACTATTCTCGCCCAAACACGCTTAACTTCGGAGTTCTGATGGGATCCGGTGCATTAGTGCTGGTATGATCGCACCCGCCATGTTCCTTTCGCTTTCTTCTTTTAAACCACCCCGTGCTGCGAAACAGTGTGGTTTTTCCAGACCGAAATTCATTTTAAGCTTCGATTCATGCATTTTCCTCTTATCCTTTTATTTATTTACTTTATATTTTTTTTGTTATTGATATGCACCTTATTTTTTTCCCTCATCCCGCAACTCTAAATTATCACGAAATCAATCCTTCATGCTTGCGGTGATACATTTGCGCCCACAAATTTGAGCGACGATCCGGGCTTTGATCGAACCGTACCGTTCCTGATTTGTCTCGCGCCTTCAGACCCCCCTTCATGCTTCGACAAGAAGCAAAATATAAAGCAATCGTTCCGACGGAGCTAAATTACTACAGGATAAAGAACGAATAGGAAATTTGGATTTCGAAACAAAAAAGAGAGGGGTGCAACACGAGGACTTCCCAGGGGGTCACCCATCCTAGTACTATTCTCGCCCAAACACGCTTAACTTCGGAGTTCTGATGGGATCCGGTGCATTAGTGCTGGTATGATCGCACCCGCCATGTTCCTTTCGCTTTATTTTTTTAAACCACCCCGTGCTGCGAAACAGTGTGGCTTTTCTAGACCGAAATTCATTTTAAGCTTCGATTCAAGCATTTTCCTCTTATCCTTTTATTTATTTACTTTACATTTTTTTTGTTATTGATATGCACCTTATTTTTTTCCCTCATTCCGCAACTCTAAATTATCATGAAATCAATCCTTCACGCTTGCGGTGATATATTTGCGCCCACAAATTTGAGCGACGATCCGGGCTTTGATCGAACCGTACCGTTCCTGATTTGTCTCGCGCCTTCAGACCCCCCTTCATGCTTCGACAAGAAGCAAAATATAAAGCAATCGTTCCGACGGAGCTAAATTACTACAGGATAAAGAACGAATAGGAAATTTGGATTTCGAAACAAAAATGAGAGTGCAACACGAGGACTTCCCAAGGGGTCACCCATCCTAGTACTACTCTCGCCCAAGCACGCTTAACTTCGGAGTTCTGATGGGATCCGGTGCATTAGTGCTGGTATGATCGCACCCGCCATGTTCCTTTCGCTTTATTCTTTTAAAATACCCCGTCCTGCGAAGCAGTGTGGCTTTTCTAGACCGAAATTAATTTTAAGCGTCAATTCAAGCATTTTCCTCTTATCCTTTTATTTATTTACTTTATATTTCTTTTTGTTATTGATTTGCACCTTATTTTTTTCCCTCATCCCGCAATTCTAAATTATCATGAAATCAATCCTTCACGCTTGCGGTGATACATTTGCGCCGACAAATTTGAGCGACGATCCGGGCTTTGATCGAGCCGTACCGTTCCTGATTTGTCTCGCGCCTTCAGACCCGCTTCATGCTTCGACAAGAAGCAAAATATAAAGCAATCGTTCCGACGGAGCTAAATTACTACAGGATAAAGAACGAATAGGAAATTTGGATTTCGAAACAAAAAAGAGAGGGGTGCAACACGAGGACTTCCCAGGGGGTCACCCATACTAGTACTACTCTCGCCCAAGCACGCTTAACTTCGGAGTTCTGATGGGATCCGGTGCACTAATGCTAGTATGATCGCACCCGCCATGTTCCTTTCGCTTTATTCTTTTAAACCACCCCGTGCTGCGAAACAGTGTGGCTTTTCTAGACCGAAATTCATTTTAAGCTTCAATTCAAGCATTTTCCTCTTATCCTTTTATTTATTTACTTTATATTTTTTTTTGTTATTGATTTGCAACCTATTTTTTTCCCTCATCCCGCAACTCTAAATTATCATGAAATCAATCCTTCACGCTTGCGGTGATACATTTGCGCCGACAAATTTGAGCGACGATCCGGGCTTTGATCGAGCAATACTGTTCCTGATTTGTCCCGCGCCTTCAGACCCGCCTTCATGCTTCGACAAGAAGCAAAATATAAAGCAATCATTCCGACGGAGCTAAATTACTACAGGATAAAGAACGAATAGGAAATTTGGATTTCGAAACAAAAAAAAGAGGGGTGCAACACGAGGACTTCCCAGGAGGTCACCCATCCTAGTACTACACTCGCCTAAGCACGCTTAACTTCGGAGTTCTGATGGGATCCGGTGCATTAATGCTGGTATGATCGCACCCGCCATTTTCCTTTTGCTTTATTCCTTTAAACTACCCAGTCCTGAAAAGCAGTGTGGCTTTTCTAGACCGAAATTCATTTTAAGCGTCAATACAAGCATTTTCCTCTTATCCTTTTATTTATTTACTTTATATTTTTTTTGTTATTGATTTGCACCTTATTTTTTTCCCTCATCCCGCAACTCTAAATTATCATGAAATCAATCTTTCACGCTTGCGGTGATACATTTGCGCCGACAAATTTGAGCGACGATCCAGGCTTTGATCGAGCCGTACCATTCCTGATTTGTCTCGCGCCTTCAGACCCGCCTTCATGCTTCGACAAGAAGCAAAATATAAAGCAATCGTTCCGACGGAGCTAAATTACTACAGGATAAAGAACGAATAGGAAATTTGGATTTCGAAACAAAAAAGAGAGGGGTGCAACACGAGGACTTCCCAGGGGGTCACCCATCCTAGTACTATTCTCGCCCAAACACGCTTAACTTCGGAGTTCTGATGGGATCCGGTGCATTAGTGCTGGTATGATCGCACCCGCCATGTTCCTTTCGCTTTATTTTTTTAAACCACCCCGTGCTGCGAAACAGTGTGGCTTTTCTAGACCGAAATTCATTTTAAGCTTCGATTCAAGCATTTTCCTCTTATCCTTTTATTTATTTACTTTACATTTTTTTTGTTATTGATATGCACCTTATTTTTTTCCCTCATTCCGCAACTCTAAATTATCATGAAATCAATCCTTCACGCTTGCGGTGATACATTTGCGCCGACAAATTTGAGCGACGATCCGGGCTTTGATCGAGCCGTACCGTTCTTGATTTGTCTCGCGCCTTCAGACCCGCTTCATGCTTCGACAAGAAGCAAAATATAAAGCAATCGTTCCGACGGAGCTAAATTACTACAGGATAAAGAACGAATAGGAAATTTGGATTTCGAAACAAAAAAGAGAGGGGTGCAAGACGAGGACTTCCCAGGGGGTCACCCATCCTAGTTCTACTCTCGCCCAAGCACGCTTAACTTCGGAGTTCTGATGGGATCCGGTGCACTAGTGCTGGTATGATCGCACCCGCCATGTTCCTTTCGCTTTATTCTTTTAAACCACCCCGTGCTGCGAAACAGTGTGGCTTTTCTAGACCGAAATTCATTTTAAGCTTCAATTCAAGCATTTTCCTCTTATCCTTTTATTTATTTACTTTATATTTTTTTTTGTTATTGATTTGCACACTATTTTTTTCCCTCATCCCGCAACTCTAAATTATCATGAAATCAATCCTTCACGCTTGCGGTGATACATTTGCGCCGACAAATTTGAGCGACGATCCGGGCTTTGATCGAGCAATACCGTTCCTGATTTGTCTCGCGCCTTCAGACCCGCCTTCATGCTTCGACAAGAAGCAAAATATAAAGCAATCGTTCTGACGGAGCTAAATTACTACAGGATAAAGAACGAATAGGAAATTTGGATTTCGAAACAAAAAAAAATTGGGGTGCAACACGAGGACTTCCCAGGGGGTCACCCATTCTAGTACTACTCTCGCCTAAGCACGCTTAACTTCGGAGTTCTGATGGGATCCGGTGCATTAATGCTGGTATGATCGCACCCGCCATTTTCCTTTCGCTTTATTCCTTTAAACTACCCAGTCCTGCGAAGCAGTGTGGCTTTTCTAGACCGAAATTCATTTTAAGCGTCAATTCAAGCATTTTCCTCTTATCCTTTTATTTATTTACTTTATATTTTTTTTGTTATTGATTTGCACCTTATTTTTTTCCCTCATCCCGCAACTCTAAATTATCATGAAATCAATCCTTCATGCTTGCGGTGATACATTTGCGCCCACAAATTTGAGCGACGATCCGGGCTTTGATCGAACCGTACCGTTCCTGATTTGTCTCGCGCCTTCAGACCCCCCTTCATGCTTCGACAAGAAGCAAAATATAAAGCAATCGTTCCGACGGAGCTAAATTACTACAGGATAAAGAACGAATAGGAAATTTGGATTTCGAAACAAAAATGAGAGTGCAACACGAGGACTTCCCAGGGGGTCACCCATCCTAGTACTACTCTCGCCCAAGCACGCTTAACTTCGGAGTTCTGATGGGATCCGGTGCATTAGTGCTGGTATGATCGCACCCGCCATGTTCCTTTCGCTTTATTCTTTTAAAATACCCCGTCCTGCGAAGCAGTGTGGCTTTTCTAGACCGAAATTAATTTTAAGCGTCAATTCAAGCATTTTCCTCTTATCCTTTTATTTATTTACTTTATATTTCTTTTTGTTATTGATTTGCACCTTATTTTTTTCCCTCATCCCGCAATTCTAAATTATCATGAAATCAATCCTTCACGCTTGCGGTGATACATTTGCGCCGACAAATTTGAGCGACGATCCGGGCTTTGATCGAGCCGTACCGTTCCTGATTTGTCTCGCGCCTTCAGACCCGCTTCATGCTTCGACAAGAATCAAAATATAAAGCAATCGTTCCGACGGAGCTAAATTACTACAGGATAAAGAACGAATAGGAAATTTGGATTTCGAAACAAAAAAGAGAGGGGTGCAACACGAGGACTTCCCAGGGGGTCACCCATCCTAGTACTACTCTCGCCCAAGCACGCTTAACTTCGGAGTTCTGATGGGATCCGGTGCACTAGTGCTAGTATGATCGCACCCGCCATGTTCCTTTCGCTTTATTCTTTTAAACCACCCCGTGCTGCGAAACAGTGTGGCTTTTCTAGACCGAAATTCATTTTAAGCTTCAATTCAAGCATTTTCCTCTTATCCTTTTATTTATTTACTTTATATTTTTTTTTTGTTATTGATTTGCAACCTATTTTTTTCCCTCATCCCGCAACTCCAAATTATCATGAAATCAATCCTTCACGCTTGCGGTGATACATTTGCGCCGACAAATTTGAGCGACGATCCGGGCTTTGATCGAGCAATACCGTTCCTGATTTGTCCCGCGCCTTCAGACCCGCCTTCATGCTTCGACAAGAAGCAAAATATAAAGCAATCGTTCCGACGGAGCTAAATTACTACAGGATAAAGAACGAATAGGAAATTTGGATTTCGAAACAAAAAAAAGAGGGGTGCAACACGAGGACTTCCCAGGGGGTCACCCATCCTAGTACTACTCTCGCCTAAGCACGCTTAACTTCGGAGTTATGATGGGATCCGGTGCATTAATGCTGGTATGATCGCACCCGCCATTTTCCTTTCGTTTTATTCCTTTAAACTACCCAGTCCTGAAAAGCAGTGTGGCTTTTCTAGACCGAAATTCATTTTAAGCGTCAATACAAGCATTTTCCTCTTATCCTTTTATTTATTTACTTTATATTTTTTTTGTTATTGATTTGCACCTTATTTTTTTCCCTCATCCCGCAACTCTAAATTATCATGAAATCAATCTTTCACGCTTGCGGTGATACATTTGCGCCGACAAATTTGAGCGACGATCCGGGCTTTGATCGAGCCGTACCGTTCCTGATTTGTCTCGCGCCTTCAGACCCGCCTTCATGCTTCGACAAGAAGCAAAATATAAAGCAATCGTTCCGACGGAGCTAAATTACTACAGGATAAAGAACGAATAGGAAATTTGGATTTCGAAACAAAAAAGAGAGGGGTGCAACACGAGGACTTCCCAGGGGGTCACCCATCCTAGTACTATTCTCGCCCAAACACGCTTAACTTCGGAGTTCTGATGGGATCCGGTGCATTAGTGCTGGTATGATCGCACCCGCAATGTTCCTTTCGCTTTATTCTTTTAAAATACCCCGTCCTGCGAAGCAGTGTGGCTTTTCTAGACCGAAATGAATTTTAAGCTTCGATTCAAGCATTTTCCTCTTATCCTTTTATTTATTTACTTTATATTTTTTTTGTTATTGATATGCACCTTATTTTTTTCCCTCATCCCGCAACTCTAAATTATCATGAAATCAATCCTTCACGCTTGCGGTGATACATTTGCGCCCACAAATTTGAGCGACGATCCGGGCTTTGATCGAGCCGTACCGTTCCTGATTTGTCTCGCGCCTTCAGACCCGCCTTCATGCTTCGACAAGAAGCAAAATATAAAGCAATCATTCCGACGGAGCTAAATTACTACAGGATAAAGAACGAATAGGAAATTTGGATTTCGAAACAAAAAAAAATTGGGGTGCAACACGAGGACTTCCCAGGGGGTCACCCATTCTAGTACTACTCTCGCCTAAGCACGCTTAACTTCGGAGTTCTGATGGGATCCGGTGCATTAATGCTGGTATGATCGCACCCGCCATTTTCCTTTCGCTTTATTCCTTTAAACTACCCAGTCCTGCGAAGCAGTGTGGCTTTTCTAGACCGAAATTCATTTTAAGCGTCAATTCAAGCATTTTCCTCTTATCCTTTTATTTATTTACTTTATATTTTTTTTGTTATTGATTTGCACCTTATTTTTTTCCCTCATCCCGCAACTCTAAATTATCATGAAATCAATCCTTCATGCTTGCGGTGATACATTTGCGCCCACAAATTTGAGCGACGATCCGGGCTTTGATCGAACCGTACCGTTCCTGATTTGTCTCGCGCCTTCAGACCCCCCTTCATGCTTCGACAAGAAGCAAAATATAAAGCAATCGTTCCGACGGAGCTAAATTACTACAGGATAAAGAACGAATAGGAAATTTGGATTTCGAAACAAAAAAGAGAGGGGTGCAACACGAGGACTTCCCAGGGGGTCACCCATCCTAGTACTATTCTCGCCCAAACACGCTTAACTTCGGAGTTCTGATGGGATCCGGTGCATTAGTGCTGGTATGATCGCACCCGCAATGTTCCTTTCGCTTTATTCTTTTAAAATACCCCGTCCTGCGAAGCAGTGTGGCTTTTCTAGACCGAAATTAATTTTAAGCATCAATTCTAGCATTTTCCTCTTATCATTTTATTTATTTACTTTATATTTTTTTTGTTATTGATATGCACCTTATTTTTTTCCCTCATCCCGCAACTCTAAATTATCATGAAATCAATCCTTCACGCTTGCGGTGATACATTTGCGCCCACAAATTTGAGCGACGATCCGGGCTTTGATCGAGCCGTACCGTTCCTGATTTGTCTCGCGCCTTCAGACCCGCCTTCATGCTTCGACAAGAAGCAAAATATAAAGCAATCATTCCGACGGAGCTAAATTACTACAGGATAAAGAACGAATAGGAAATTTGGATTTCGAAACAAAAAAGAGAGAGGTGCAACACGAGGACTTCCCAGGGGGTCACCCATCCTAGTACTATTCTCGCCCAAACACGCTTAACTTCGGAGTTCTGATGGGATCCGGTGCATTAGTGCTGGTATGATCGCACCCGCCATGTTCCTTTCGCTTTATTCTTTTAAACCACCCCGTGCTGCGAAACAGTGTGGCTTTTCTAGACCGAAATTCATTTTAAGCTTCGATTCAAGCATTTTCCTCTTATCCTTTTATTTATTTACTTTATATTTTTTTTGTTATTAATATGCACCTTATTTTTTTCCCTCATCCCGCAACTCTAAATTATCATGAAATCAATCCTTCACGCTTGCGGTGATACATTTGCGCCCACAAATTTGAGCGACGATCCGGGCTTTGATCGAACCGTACCGTTCCTGATTTGTCTCGCGCCTTCAGACCCGCCTTCATGCTTCGACAAGAAGCAAAATATAAAGCAATCGTTCCGACGGAGCTAAATTACTACAGGATAAAGAACGAATAGGAAATTTGGATTTCGAAACAAAAATGAGAGTGCAACACGAGGACTTCCCAGGGGGTCACCCATCCTAGTACTACTCTCGCCTAAGCACGCTTAACTTCGGAGTTCTGATGGGATCCGGTGCATTAATGCTGGTATGATCGCACCCGCCATTTTCCTTTCGCTTTATTCCTTTAAACTACCCAGTCCTGAAAAGCAGTGTGGCTTTTCTAGACCGAAATTCTTTTTAAGCGTCAATACAAGCATTTTCCTCTTATCCTTTTATTTATTTACTTTATATTTTTTTTGTTATTGATTTGCACCTTATTTTTTTCCCTCATCCCGCAACTCTAAATTATCATGAAATCAATCCTTCACGCTTGCGGTGATACATTTGCGCCGACAAATTTGAGCGACGATCCGGGCTTTGATCGAGCCGTACCGTTCCTGATTTGTCTCGCGCCTTCAGACCCGCTTCATGCTTCGACAAGAAGCAAAATATAAAGCAATCGTTCCGACGGAGCTAAATTACTACAGGATAAAGAACGAATAGGAAATTTGGATTTCGAAACAAAAAAGAGAGGGGTGCAACACGAGGACTTCCCAGGGGGTCACCCATCCTATTACTATTCTCGCCCAAACACGCTTAACTTCGGAGTTCTGATGGGATCCGGTGCATTAGTGCTGGTATGATCGCACCCGCCATGTTCCTTTCGCTTTCTTCTTTTAAACCACCCCGTGCTGCGAAACAGTGTGGCTTTTCCAGACCGAAATTCATTTTAAGCTTCGATTCATGCATTTTCCTCTTATCCTTTTATTTATTTACTTTATATTTTTTTTGTTATTGATATGCACCTTATTTTTTTCCCTCATCCCGCAACTCTAAATTATCACGAAATCAATCCTTCATGCTTGCGGTGATACATTTGCGCCCACAAATTTGAGCGACGATCCGGGCTTTGATCGAACCGTACCGTTCCTGATTTGTCTCGCGCCTTCAGACCCCCCTTCATGCTTCGACAAGAAGCAAAATATAAAGCAATCGTTCCGACGGAGCTAAATTACTACAGGATAAAGAACGAATAGGAAATTTGGATTTCGAAACAAAAATGAGAGTGCAACACGAGGACTTCCCAGGGGGTCACCCATCCTAGTACTACTCTCGCCCAAGCACGCTTAACTTCGGAGTTCTGATGGGATCCGGTGCATTAGTGCTGGTATGATCGCACCCGCCATGTTCCTTTCGCTTTATTCTTTTAAAATACCCCGTCCTGCGAAGCAGTGTGGCTTTTCTAGACCGAAATTAATTTTAAGCGTCAATTCAAGCATTTTCCTCTTATCCTTTTATTTATTTACTTTACATTTTTTTTGTTATTGATATGCACCTTATTTTTTTCCCTCATTCCGCAACTCTAAATTATCATGAAATCAATCCTTCACGCTTGCGGTGATATATTTGCGCCCACAAATTTGAGCGACGATCCGGGCTTTGATCGAACCGTACCGTTCCTGATTTGTCTCGCGCCTTCAGACCCCCCTTCATGCTTCGACAAGAAGCAAAATATAAAGCAATCGTTCCGACGGAGCTAAATTACTACAGGATAAAGAACGAATAGGAAATTTGGATTTCGAAACAAAAATGAGAGTGCAACACGAGGACTTCCCAAGGGGTCACCCATCCTAGTACTACTCTCGCCCAAGCACGCTTAACTTCGGAGTTCTGATGGGATCCGGTGCATTAGTGCTGGTATGATCGCACCCGCCATGTTCCTTTCGCTTTATTCTTTTAAAATACCCCGTCCTGCGAAGCAGTGTGGCTTTTCTAGACCGAAATTAATTTTAAGCGTCAATTCAAGCATTTTCCTCTTATCCTTTTATTTATTTACTTTATATTTCTTTTTGTTATTGATTTGCACCTTATTTTTTTCCCTCATCCCGCAATTCTAAATTATCATGAAATCAATCCTTCACGTTTGCGGTGATACATTTGCGCCGACAAATTTGAGCGACGATCCGGGCTTTGATCGAGCCGTACCGTTCCTGATTTGTCTCGCGCCTTCAGACCCGCTTCATGCTTCGACAAGAAGCAAAATATAAAGCAATCGTTCCGACGGAGCTAAATTACTACAGGATAAAGAACGAATAGGAAATTTGGATTTCGAAACAAAAAAGAGAGGGGTGCAACACGAGGACTTCCCAGGGGGTCACCCATACTAGTACTACTCTCGCCCAAGCACGCTTAACTTCGGAGTTCTGATGGGATCCGGTGCACTAGTGCTAGTATGATCGCACCAGCCATGTTCCTTTCGCTTTATTCTTTTAAACCACCCCGTGCTGCGAAACAGTGTGGCTTTTCTAGACCGAAATTCATTTTAAGCTTCAATTCAAGCATTTTCCTCTTATCCTTTTATTTATTTACTTTATATTTTTTTTTGTTATTGATTTGCAACCTATTTTTTTCCCTCATCCCGCAACTCTAAATTATCATGAAATCAATCCTTCACGCTTGCGGTGATACATTTGCGCCGACAAATTTGAGCGACGATCCGGGCTTTGATCGAGCAATACTGTTCCTGATTTGTCCCGCGCCTTCAGACCCGCCTTCATGCTTCGACAAGAAGCAAAATATAAAGCAATCATTCCGACGGAGCTAAATTACTACAGGATAAAGAACGAATAGGAAATTTGGATTTCGAAACAAAAAAAAGAGGGGTGCAACACGAGGACTTCCCAGGAGGTCACCCATCCTAGTACTACACTCGCCTAAGCACGCTTAACTTCGGAGTTCTGATGGGATCCGGTGCATTAATGCTGGTATGATCGCACCCGCCATTTTCCTTTTGCTTTATTCCTTTAAACTACCCAGTCCTGAAAAGCAGTGTGGCTTTTCTAGACCGAAATTCATTTTAAGCGTCAATACAAGCATTTTCCTCTTATCCTTTTATTTATTTACTTTATATTTTTTTTGTTATTGATTTGCACCTTATTTTTTTCCCTCATCCCGCAACTCTAAATTATCATGAAATCAATCTTTCACGCTTGCGGTGATACATTTGCGCCGACAAATTTGAGCGACGATCCGGGCTTTGATCGAGCCGTACCATTCCTGATTTGTCTCGCGCCTTCAGACCCGCCTTCATGCTTCGACAAGAAGCAAAATATAAAGCAATCGTTCCGACGGAGCTAAATTACTACAGGATAAAGAACGAATAGGAAATTTGGATTTCGAAACAAAAAAGAGAGGGGTGCAACACGAGGACTTCCCAGGGGGTCACCCATCCTAGTACTATTCTCGCCCAAACACGCTTAACTTCGGAGTTCTGATGGGATCCGGTGCATTAGTGCTGGTATGATCGCACCCGCCATGTTCCTTTCGCTTTATTTTTTTAAACCACCCCGTGCTGCGAAACAGTGTGGCTTTTCTAGACCGAAATTCATTTTAAGCTTCGATTCAAGCATTTTCCTCTTATCCTTTTATTTATTTACTTTACATTTTTTTTGTTATTGATATGCACCTTATTTTTTTCCCTCATTCCGCAACTCTAAATTATCATGAAATCAATCCTTCACGCTTGCGGTGATACATTTGCGCCGACAAATTTGAGCGACGATCCGGGCTTTGATCGAGCCGTACCGTTCTTGATTTGTCTCGCGCCTTCAGACCCGCTTCATGCTTCGACAAGAAGCAAAATATAAAGCAATCGTTCCGACGGAGCTAAATTACTACAGGATAAAGAACGAATAGGAAATTTGGATTTCGAAACAAAAAAGAGAGGGGTGCAAGACGAGGACTTCCCAGGGGGTCACCCATCCTAGTTCTACTCTCGCCCAAGCACGCTTAACTTCGGAGTTCTGATGGGATCCGGTGCACTAGTGCTGGTATGATCGCACCCGCCATGTTCCTTTCGCTTTATTCTTTTAAACCACCCCGTGCTGCGAAACAGTGTGGCTTTTCTAGACCGAAATTCATTTTAAGCTTCAATTCAAGCATTTTCCTCTTATCCTTTTATTTATTTACTTTATATTTTTTTTTGTTATTGATTTGCACACTATTTTTTTCCCTCATCCCGCAACTCTAAATTATCATGAAATCAATCCTTCACGCTTGCGGTGATACATTTGCGCCGACAAATTTGAGCGACGATCCGGGCTTTGATCGAGCAATACCGTTCCTGATTTGTCTCGCGCCTTCAGACCCGCCTTCATGCTTCGACAAGAAGCAAAATATAAAGCAATCGTTCTGACGGAGCTAAATTACTACAGGATAAAGAACGAATAGGAAATTTGGATTTCGAAACAAAAAAAAATTGGGGTGCAACACGAGGACTTCCCAGGGGGTCACCCATCCTAGTACTACTCTCGCCCAAGCACGCTTAACTTCGGAGTTCTGATGGGATCCGGTGCATTAGTGCTGGTATGATCGCACCCGCCATGTTCCTTTCGCTTTATTCTTTTAAACCACCCCGTGCTGCGAAACAGTGTGGCTTTTCTAGACCGAAATTCATTTTAAGCTTCGATTCAAGCATTTTCCTCTTATCCTTTTATTTATTTACTTTATATTTTTTTTGTTATTAATATGCACCTTATTTTTTTCCCTCATCCCGCAACTCTAAATTATCATGAAATCAATCCTTCACGCTTGCGGTGATACATTTGCGCCCACAAATTTGAGCGACGATCCGGGCTTTGATCGAACCGTACCGTTCCTGATTTGTCTCGCGCCTTCAGACCCGCCTTCATGCTTCGACAAGAAGCAAAATATAAAGCAATCGTTCCGACGGAGCTAAATTACTACAGGATAAAGAACGAATAGGAAATTTGGATTTCGAAACAAAAATGAGAGTGCAACACGAGGACTTCCCAGGGGGTCACCCATCCTAGTACTACTCTCGCCTAAGCACGCTTAACTTCGGAGTTCTGATGGGATCCGGTGCATTAATGCTGGTATGATCGCACCCGCCATTTTCCTTTCGCTTTATTCCTTTAAACTACCCAGTCCTGAAAAGCAGTGTGGCTTTTCTAGACCGAAATTCTTTTTAAGCGTCAATACAAGCATTTTCCTCTTATCCTTTTATTTATTTACTTTATATTTTTTTTGTTATTGATTTGCACCTTATTTTTTTCCCTCATCCCGCAACTCTAAATTATCATGAAATCAATCCTTCACGCTTGCGGTGATACATTTGCGCCGACAAATTTGAGCGACGATCCGGGCTTTGATCGAGCCGTACCGTTCCTGATTTGTCTCGCGCCTTCAGACCCGCTTCATGCTTCGACAAGAAGCAAAATATAAAGCAATCGTTCCGACGGAGCTAAATTACTACAGGATAAAGAACGAATAGGAAATTTGGATTTCGAAACAAAAAAGAGAGGGGTGCAACACGAGGACTTCCCAGGGGGTCACCCATCCTATTACTATTCTCGCCCAAACACGCTTAACTTCGGAGTTCTGATGGGATCCGGTGCATTAGTGCTGGTATGATCGCACCCGCCATGTTCCTTTCGCTTTCTTCTTTTAAACCACCCCGTGCTGCGAAACAGTGTGGCTTTTCCAGACCGAAATTCATTTTAAGCTTCGATTCATGCATTTTCCTCTTATCCTTTTATTTATTTACTTTATATTTTTTTTGTTATTGATATGCACCTTATTTTTTTCCCTCATCCCGCAACTCTAAATTATCACGAAATCAATCCTTCATGCTTGCGGTGATACATTTGCGCCCACAAATTTGAGCGACGATCCGGGCTTTGATCGAACCGTACCGTTCCTGATTTGTCTCGCGCCTTCAGACCCCCCTTCATGCTTCGACAAGAAGCAAAATATAAAGCAATCGTTCCGACGGAGCTAAATTACTACAGGATAAAGAACGAATAGGAAATTTGGATTTCGAAACAAAAATGAGAGTGCAACACGAGGACTTCCCAGGGGGTCACCCATCCTAGTACTACTCTCGCCCAAGCACGCTTAACTTCGGAGTTCTGATGGGATCCGGTGCATTAGTGCTGGTATGATCGCACCCGCCATGTTCCTTTCGCTTTATTCTTTTAAAATACCCCGTCCTGCGAAGCAGTGTGGCTTTTCTAGACCGAAATTAATTTTAAGCGTCAATTCAAGCATTTTCCTCTTATCCTTTTATTTATTTACTTTACATTTTTTTTGTTATTGATATGCACCTTATTTTTTTCCCTCATTCCGCAACTCTAAATTATCATGAAATCAATCCTTCACGCTTGCGGTGATATATTTGCGCCCACAAATTTGAGCGACGATCCGGGCTTTGATCGAACCGTACCGTTCCTGATTTGTCTCGCGCCTTCAGACCCCCCTTCATGCTTCGACAAGAAGCAAAATATAAAGCAATCGTTCCGACGGAGCTAAATTACTACAGGATAAAGAACGAATAGGAAATTTGGATTTCGAAACAAAAATGAGAGTGCAACACGAGGACTTCCCAAGGGGTCACCCATCCTAGTACTACTCTCGCCCAAGCACGCTTAACTTCGGAGTTCTGATGGGATCCGGTGCATTAGTGCTGGTATGATCGCACCCGCCATGTTCCTTTCGCTTTATTCTTTTAAAATACCCCGTCCTGCGAAGCAGTGTGGCTTTTCTAGACCGAAATTAATTTTAAGCGTCAATTCAAGCATTTTCCTCTTATCCTTTTATTTATTTACTTTATATTTCTTTTTGTTATTGATTTGCACCTTATTTTTTTCCCTCATCCCGCAATTCTAAATTATCATGAAATCAATCCTTCACGTTTGCGGTGATACATTTGCGCCGACAAATTTGAGCGACGATCCGGGCTTTGATCGAGCCGTACCGTTCCTGATTTGTCTCGCGCCTTCAGACCCGCTTCATGCTTCGACAAGAAGCAAAATATAAAGCAATCGTTCCGACGGAGCTAAATTACTATAGGATAAAGAACGAATAGGAAATTTGGATTTCGAAACAAAAAAGAGAGGGGTGCAACACGAGGACTTCCCAGGGGGTCACCCATACTAGTACTACTCTCGCCCAAGCACGCTTAACTTCGGAGTTCTGATGGGATCCGGTGCACTAGTGCTAGTATGATCGCACCAGCCATGTTCCTTTCGCTTTATTCTTTTAAACCACCCCGTGCTGCGAAACAGTGTGGCTTTTCTAGACCGAAATTCATTTTAAGCTTCAATTCAAGCATTTTCCTCTTATCCTTTTATTTATTTACTTTATATTTTTTTTTGTTATTGATTTGCAACCTATTTTTTTCCCTCATCCCGCAACTCTAAATTATCATGAAATCAATCCTTCACGCTTGCGGTGATACATTTGCGCCGACAAATTTGAGCGACGATCCGGGCTTTGATCGAGCAATACTGTTCCTGATTTGTCCCGCGCCTTCAGACCCGCCTTCATGCTTCGACAAGAAGCAAAATATAAAGCAATCATTCCGACGGAGCTAAATTACTACAGGATAAAGAACGAATAGGAAATTTGGATTTCGAAACAAAAAAAAGAGGGGTGCAACACGAGGACTTCCCAGGAGGTCACCCATCCTAGTACTACACTCGCCTAAGCACGCTTAACTTCGGAGTTCTGATGGGATCCGGTGCATTAATGCTGGTATGATCGCACCCGCCATTTTCCTTTTGCTTTATTCCTTTAAACTACCCAGTCCTGAAAAGCAGTGTGGCTTTTCTAGACCGAAATTCATTTTAAGCGTCAATACAAGCATTTTCCTCTTATCCTTTTATTTATTTACTTTATATTTTTTTTGTTATTGATTTGCACCTTATTTTTTTCCCTCATCCCGCAACTCTAAATTATCATGAAATCAATCTTTCACGCTTGCGGTGATACATTTGCGCCGACAAATTTGAGCGACGATCCGGGCTTTGATCGAGCCGTACCATTCCTGATTTGTCTCGCGCCTTCAGACCCGCCTTCATGCTTCGACAAGAAGCAAAATATAAAGCAATCGTTCCGACGGAGCTAAATTACTACAGGATAAAGAACGAATAGGAAATTTGGATTTCGAAACAAAAAAGAGAGGGGTGCAACACGAGGACTTCCCAGGGGGTCACCCATCCTAGTACTATTCTCGCCCAAACACGCTTAACTTCGGAGTTCTGATGGGATCCGGTGCATTAGTGCTGGTATGATCGCACCCGCCATGTTCCTTTCGCTTTATTTTTTTAAACCACCCCGTGCTGCGAAACAGTGTGGCTTTTCTAGACCGAAATTCATTTTAAGCTTCGATTCAAGCATTTTCCTCTTATCCTTTTATTTATTTACTTTACATTTTTTTTGTTATTGATATGCACCTTATTTTTTTCCCTCATTCCGCAACTCTAAATTATCATGAAATCAATCCTTCACGCTTGCGGTGATACATTTGCGCCGACAAATTTGAGCGACGATCCGGGCTTTGATCGAGCCGTACCGTTCTTGATTTGTCTCGCGCCTTCAGACCCGCTTCATGCTTCGACAAGAAGCAAAATATAAAGCAATCGTTCCGACGGAGCTAAATTACTACAGGATAAAGAACGAATAGGAAATTTGGATTTCGAAACAAAAAAGAGAGGGGTGCAAGACGAGGACTTCCCAGGGGGTCACCCATCCTAGTTCTACTCTCGCCCAAGCACGCTTAACTTCGGAGTTCTGATGGGATCCGGTGCACTAGTGCTGGTATGATCGCACCCGCCATGTTCCTTTCGCTTTATTCTTTTAAACCACCCCGTGCTGCGAAACAGTGTGGCTTTTCTAGACCGAAATTCATTTTAAGCTTCAATTCAAGCATTTTCCTCTTATCCTTTTATTTATTTACTTTATATTTTTTTTTGTTATTGATTTGCACACTATTTTTTTCCCTCATCCCGCAACTCTAAATTATCATGAAATCAATCCTTCACGCTTGCGGTGATACATTTGCGCCGACAAATTTGAGCGACGATCCGGGCTTTGATCGAGCAATACCGTTCCTGATTTGTCTCGCGCCTTCAGACCCGCCTTCATGCTTCGACAAGAAGCAAAATATAAAGCAATCGTTCTGACGGAGCTAAATTACTACAGGATAAAGAACGAATAGGAAATTTGGATTTCGAAACAAAAAAAAATTGGGGTGCAACACGAGGACTTCCCAGGGGGTCACCCATTCTAGTACTACTCTCGCCTAAGCACGCTTAACTTCGGAGTTCTGATGGGATCCGGTGCATTAATGCTGGTATGATCGCACCCGCCATTTTCCTTTCGCTTTATTCCTTTAAACTACCCAGTCCTGCGAAGCAGTGTGGCTTTTCTAGACCGAAATTCATTTTAAGCGTCAATTCAAGCATTTTCCTCTTATCCTTTTATATATTTACTTTATATTTTTTTTGTTATTGATTTGCACCTTATTTTTTTCCCTCATCCCGCAACTCTAAATTATCATGAAATCAATCCTTCATTCTTGCGGTGATACATTTGCGCCCACAAATTTGAGCGACGATCCGGGCTTTGATCGAACCGTACCGTTCCTGATTTGTCTCGCGCCTTCAGACCCCCCTTCATGCTTCGACAAGAAGCAAAATATAAAGCAATCGTTCCGACGGAGCTAAATTACTACAGGATAAAGAACGAATAGGAAATTTGGATTTCGAAACAAAAATGAGAGTGCAACACGAGGACTTCCCAGGGGGTCACCCATCCTAGTACTACTCTCGCCCAAGCACGCTTAACTTCGGAGTTCTGATGGGATCCGGTGCATTAGTGCTGGTATGATCGCACCCGCCATGTTCCTTTCGCTTTATTCTTTTAAAATACCCCGTCCTGCGAAGCAGTGTGGCTTTTCTAGACCGAAATTAATTTTAAGCGTCAATTCAAGCATTTTCCTCTTATCCTTTTATTTATTTACTTTATATTTCTTTTTGTTATTGATTTGCACCTTATTTTTTTCCCTCATCCCGCAATTCTAAATTATCATGAAATCAATCCTTCACGCTTGCGGTGATACATTTGCGCCGACAAATTTGAGCGACGATCCGGGCTTTGATCGAGCCGTACCGTTCCTGATTTGTCTCGCGCCTTCAGACCCGCTTCATGCTTCGACAAGAAGCAAAATATAAAGCAATCGTTCCGACGGAGCTAAATTACTACAGGATAAAGAACGAATAGGAAATTTGGATTTCGAAACAAAAAAGAGAGGGGTGCAACACGAGGACTTCCCAGGGGGTCACCCATCCTAGTACTACTCTCGCCCAAGCACGCTTAACTTCGGAGTTCTGATGGGATCCGGTGCACTAGTGCTGGTATGATCGCACCCGCCATGTTCCTTTCGCTTTATTCTTTTAAACCACCCCGTGCTGCGAAACAGTGTGGCTTTTCTAGACCGAAATTCATTTTAAGCTTCAATTCAAGCATTTTCCTCTTATCCTTTTATTTATTTACTTTATATTTTTTTTTGTTATTGATTTGCAACCTATTTTTTTCCCTCATCCCGCAACTCCAAATTATCATGAAATCAATCCTTCACGCTTGCGGTGATACATTTGCGCCGACAAATTTGAGCGACGATCCGGGCTTTGATCGAGCAATACCGTTCCTGATTTGTCCCGCGCCTTCAGACCCGCCTTCATGCTTCGACAAGAAGCAAAATATAAAGCAATCGTTCCGACGGAGCTAAATTACTACAGGATAAAGAACGAATAGGAAATTTGGATTTCGAAACAAAAAAAAGAGGGGTGCAACACGAGGACTTCCCAGGGGGTCACCCATCCTAGTACTACTCTCGCCTAAGCACGCTTAACTTCGGAGTTATGATGGGATCCGGTGCATTAATGCTGGTATGATCGCACCCGCCATTTTCCTTTCGTTTTATTCCTTTAAACTACCCAGTCCTGAAAAGCAGTGTGGCTTTTCTAGACCGAAATTCATTTTAAGCGTCAATACAAGCATTTTCCTCTTATCCTTTTATTTATTTACTTTATATTTGTTTTGTTATTGATTTGCACCTTATTTTTTTCCCTCATCCCGCAACTCTAAATTATCATGAAATCAATCTTTCACGCTTGCGGTGATACATTTGCGCCGACAAATTTGAGCGACGATCCGGGCTTTGATCGAGCCGTACCGTTCCTGATTTGTCTCGCGCCTTCAGACCCGCCTTCATGCTTCGACAAGAAGCAAAATATAAAGCAATCGTTCCGACGGAGCTAAATTACTACAGGATAAAGAACGAATAGGAAATTTGGATTTCGAAACAAAAAAGAGAGGGGTGCAACACGAGGACTTCCCAGGGGGTCACCCATCCTAGTACTATTCTCGCCCAAACACGCTTAACTTCGGAGTTCTGATGGGATCCGGTGCATTAGTGCTGGTATGATCGCACCCGCCATGTTCCTTTCGCTTTATTTTTTTAAACCACCCCGTGCTGCGAAACAGTGTGGCTTTTCTAGACCGAAATTCATTTTAAGCTTCGATTCAAGCATTTTCCTCTTATCCTTTTATTTATTTACTTTACATTTTTTTTGTTATTGATATGCACCTTATTTTTTTCCCTCATTCCGCAACTCTAAATTATCATGAAATCAATCCTTCACGCTTGCGTTGATACATTTGCGCCGACAAATTTGAGCGACGATCCGGGCTTTGATCGAGCCGTACCGTTCCTGATTTGTCTCGCGCCTTCAGACCCGCCTTCATGCTTCGACAAGAAGCAAAATATAAATTAATCGTTCCGACGGAGCTAAATTACTACAGGATAAAGAACGAATAGGAAATTTGGATTTCGAAACAAAAATGAGAGTGCAACACGAGGACTTCCCAGGGGGTCACCCATCCTAGTACTACTCTCGCCCAAGCACGCTTAACTTCGGAGTTCTGATGGGATCCGGTGCATTAGAGCTGGTATGATCGCACCCGCCATGTTTCTTTCGCTTTATTCTTTTAAACCACCCCGTGCTGCGAAACAGTGTGGCTTTTCTAGACCGAAATTAATTTTAAGCGTCAATTCAAGCATTTTCCTCTTATCCTTTTATTTATTTACTTTATATTTCTTTTTGTTATTGATTTGCACCCTATTTTTTTCCCTCGTCCCGCAATTCTAAATTATCATGAAATCAATTCTTCACGCTTGCGGTGATTCACTTGCGCCGACAAATTTGAGCGACGATCCGGGCTTTGGTCGAGCAATACCGTTCCTGATTTGTCTCGCGCCTTCAGACCCGCCTTCATGCTTCGACGAGAAGCAAAATATAAAGCAATCGTTCCGACGGAGCTAAATTACTACAGGATAAAAAACGAATAGGAAATTTGGATTTCGAAACAAAAAAGAGAGGGGTGCAACACGAGGACTTCCCAGGGGGTCACACATCCTAGTACTACTCTCGCCCAAGCACGCTTAACTTCGGAGTTCTGATGGGATCCGGTGCATTAGTGCTGGTATGATCGCACCCGCCATGTTCCTTTCGCTTTATTCTTTTAAAATACCCCGTGCTGCGAAACAGTGTGGCTTTTCTAGACCGAAATTAATTTTAAGCGTCAATTCAAGCATTTTCCTCTTATCCTTTTATTTATTTACTTTATATTTCTTTTTGTTATTGATTTGCACCTTATTTTTTTCCCTCATCCCGCAATTCTAAATTATCATGAAATCAATCCTTCACGCTTGCGGTGATACATTTGCGCCGACAAATTTGAGCGACGATCCGGGCTTTGATCGAGCCGTACCGTTCCTGATTTGTCTCGCGCCTTCAGACCCGCTTCATGCTTCGACAAGAAGCAAAATATAAAGCAATCGTTCCGACGGAGCTAAATTACTACAGGATAAAGAACGAATAAGAAATTTGGATTTCGAAACAAAAAAGAGAGGGGTGCAACACGAGGACTTCCCAGGGGGTCACCCATCCTAGTACTACTCTCGCCCAAGCACGCTTAACTTCGGAGTTCTGATGGGATCCGGTGCACTAGTGCTGGTATGATCGCACCCGCCATGTTCCTTTCGCTTTATTCTTTTAAACCACCCCGTGCTGCGAAACAGTGTGGCTTTTCTACCGAAATTCATTTTAAGCTTCAATTCAAGCATTTTCCTCTTATCCTTTTATTTATTTACTTTATATTTTTTTTTGTTATTGATTTGCACACTATTTTTTTCCCTCATCCCGCAACTCTAAATTATCATGAAATCAATCCTTCACGCTTGCGGTGATACATTTGCGCCGACAAATTTGAGCGACGATCCGGGCTTTGATCGAGCAATACCGTTCCTGATTTGTCTCGCGCCTTCAGACCCGCCTTCATGCTTCGACAAGAAGCAAAATATAAAGCAATCGTTCTGACGGGGCTAAATTACTACAGGATAAAGAACGAATAGGAAATTTGGATTTCGAAACAAAAAAAAGAGGGGTGCAACACGAGGACTTCCCAGGGGGTCACCCATTCTAGTACTACTCTCGCCTAAGCACGCTTAACTTCGGAGTTCTGATGGGATCCGGTGCATTAATGCTGGTATGATCGCACCCGCCATTTTCCTTTCGCCTTATTCCTTTAAACTACCCAGTCCTGCGAAGCAGTGTGGCTTTTCTAGACCGAAATTCATTTTAAGCGTCAATACAAGCATTTTCCTCTTATCCTTTTATTTATTTACTTTATATTTTTTTTTGTTATTGATTTGCACACTATTTTTTTCCCTCATCCCGCAACTCTAAATTATCATGAAATCAATCCTTCACGCTTGCGGTGATACATTTGCGCCGACAAATTTGAGCGACGATCCGGGCTTTGATCGAGCAATACCGTTCCTGATTTGTCTCGCGCCTTCAGACCCGCCTTCATGCTTCGACAAGAAGCAAAATATAAAGCAATCGTTCCGACGGAGCTAAATTACTACAGGATAAAGAACGAATAGGAAATTTGGATTTCGAAACAAAAAAGAGAGGGGTGCAACACGAGGACTTCCCAGGGGGTCACCCATCCTAGTACTATTCTCGCCCAAACACGCTTAACTTCGGAGTTCTGATGGGATCCGGTGCATTAGTGCTGGTATGATCGCACCCGCCATGTTCCTTTCGCTTTATTTTTTTAAACCACCCCGTGCTGCGAAACAGTGTGGCTTTTCTAGACCGAAATTCATTTTAAGCTTCGATTCAAGCATTTTCCTCTTATCCTTTTATTTATTTACTTTACATTTTTTTTGTTATTGATATGCACCTTATTTTTTTCCCTCATTCCGCAACTCTAAATTATCATGAAATCAATCCTTCACGCTTGCGGTGATACATTTGCGCCGACAAATTTGAGCGACGATCCGGGCTTTGATCGAGCCGTACCGTTCCTGATTTGTCTCGCGCCTTCAGACCCGCCTTCATGCTTCGACAAGAAGCAAAATATAAATTAATCGTTCCGACGGAGCTAAATTACTACAGGATAAAGAACGAATAGGAAATTTGGATTTCGAAACAAAAATGAAAGTGCAACACGAGGACTTCCCAGGGGGTCACCCATCCTAGTACTACTCTCGCCCAAGCACGCTTAACTTCGGAGTTCTGATGGGATCCGGTGCATTAGAGCTGGTATGATCGCACCCGCCATGTTTCTTTCGCTTTATTCTTTTAAACCACCCCGTGCTGCGAAACAGTGTGGCTTTTCTAGACCGAAATTAATTTTAAGCGTCAATTCAAGCATTTTCCTCTTATCCTTTTATTTATTTACTTTATATTTCTTTTTGTTATTGATTTGCACCCTATTTTTTTCCCTCGTCCCGCAATTCTAAATTATCATGAAATCAATTCTTCACGCTTGCGGTGATTCACTTGCGCCGACAAATTTGAGCGACGATCCGGGCTTTGGTCGAGCAATACCGTTCCTGATTTGTCTCGCGCCTTCAGACCCGCCTTCATGCTTCGACAAGAAGCAAAATATAAAGCAATCGTTCCGACGGAGCTAAATTACTACAGGATAAAAAACGAATAGGAAATTTGGATTTCGAAACAAAAAAGAGAGGGGTGCAACACGAGGACTTCCCAGGGGGTCACCCATCCTAGTACTACTCTCGCCCAAGCACGCTTAACTTCGGAGTTCTGATGGGATCCGGTGCATTAGTGCTGGTATGATCGCACCCGCCATGTTCCTTTCGCTTTATTCTTTTAAAATACCCCGTGCTGCGAAACAGTGTGGCTTTTCTAGACCGAAATTAATTTTAAGCGTCAATTCAAGCATTTTCCTCTTATCCTTTTATTTATTTACTTTATATTTCTTTTTGTTATTGATTTGCACCTTATTTTTTTCCCTCATCCCGCAATTCTAAATTATCATGAAATCAATCCTTCACGCTTGCGGTGATACATTTGCGCCGACAAATTTGAGCGACGATCCGGGCTTTGATCGAGCCGTACCGTTCCTGATTTGTCTCGCGCCTTCAGACCCGCTTCATGCTTCGACAAGAAGCAAAATATAAAGCAATCGTTCCGACGGAGCTAAATTACTACAGGATAAAGAACGAATAGGAAATTTGGATTTCGAAACAAAAAAGAGAGGGGTGCAACACGAGGACTTCCCAGGGGGTCACCCATCCTAGTACTACTCTCGCCCAAGCACGCTTAACTTCGGAGTTCTGATGGGATCCGGTGCACTAGTGCTGGTATGATCGCACCCGCCATGTTCCTTTCGCTTTATTCTTTTAAACCACCCCGTGCTGCGAAACAGTGTGGCTTTTCTAGACCGAAATTCATTTTAAGCTTCAATTCAAGCATTTTCCTCTTATCCTTTTATTTATTTACTTTATATTTTTTTTTGTTATTGATTTGCACACTATTTTTTTCCCTCATCCCGCAACTCTAAATTATCATGAAATCAATCCTTCACGCTTGCGGTGATACATTTGCGCCGACAAATTTGAGCGACGATCCGGGCTTTGATCGAGCAATACCGTTCCTGATTTGTCTCGCGCCTTCAGACCCGCCTTCATGCTTCGACAAGAAGCAAAATATAAAGCAATCGTTCTGACGGGGCTAAATTACTACAGGATAAAGAACGAATAGGAAATTTGGATTTCGAAACAAAAAAAAGAGGGGTGCAACACGAGGACTTCCCAGGGGGTCACCCATTCTAGTACTACTCTCGCCTAAGCACGCTTAACTTCGGAGTTCTGATGGGATCCGGTGCATTAATGCTGGTATGATCGCACCCGCCATTTTCCTTTCGCCTTATTCCTTTAAACTACCCAGTCCTGCGAAGCAGTGTGGCTTTTCTAGACCGAAATTCATTTTAAGCGTCAATACAAGCATTTTCCTCTTATCCTTTTATTTATTTACTTTATATTTTTTTGTTATTGATTTGCACCTTATTTTTTTCCCTCATCCCGCAACTCTAAATTATCATGAAATCAATCCTTCACGCTTGCGGTGATACATTTGCGCTGACAAATTTGAGCGACGATCCGGGCTTTGATCGAGCCGTACCGTTCCTGATTTGTCTCGCGCCTTCAGACCCGCCTTCATGCTTCGACAAGAAGCAAAATATAAAGCAATCGTTCCGACGGAGCTAAATTACTACAGGATAAAGAACGAATAGGAAATTTGGATTTCGAAACAAAAAAGAGAGGGGTGCAACACGAGGACTTCCCAGGGGGTCACCCATCCTAGTACTATTCTCGCCCAAACACGCTTAACTTCGGAGTTCTGATGGGATCCGGTGCATTAGTGCTGGTATGATCGCACCCGCCATGTTCCTTTCGCTTTATTCTTTTAAACCACCCCGTGCTGCGAAACAGTGTGGCTTTTCTAGACCGAAATTCATTTTAAGCTTCGATTCAAGCATTTTCCTCTTATCCTTTTATTTATTTACTTTACATTTTTTTTGTTATTGATATGCACCTTATTTTTTTCCCTCATTCCGCAACTCTAAATTATCATGAAATCAATCCTTCACGCTTGCGGTGATACATTTGCGCCGACAAATTTGAGCGACGATCCGGGCTTTGATCGAGCCGTACCGTTCCTGATTTGTCTCGCGCCTTCAGACCCGCTTCATGCTTCGACAAGAAGCAAAATATAAAGCAATCGTTCCGACGGAGCTAAATTACTACAGGATAAAGAACGAATAGGAAATTTGGATTTCGAAACAAAAAAGAGAGGGGTGCAACACGAGGACTTCCCAGGGGGTCACCCATCCTAGTACTACTCTCGCCCAAGCACGCTTAACTTCGGAGTTCTGATGGGATCCGGTGCACTAGTGCTGGTATGATCGCACCCGCCATGTTCCTTTCGCTGTATTCTTTTAAACCACCCCGTGCTGCGAAACAGTGTGGCTTTTCTAGACCGAAATTCATTTTAAGCTTCAATTCAAGCATTTTCCTCTTATCCTTTTATTTATTTACTTTATATTTTTTTTTTGTTATTGATTTGCACACTATTTTTTTCCCTCATCCCGCAACTCTAAATTATCATGAAATCAATCCTTCACGCTTGCGGTGATACATTTGCGCCGACAAATTTGAGCGACGATCCGGGCTTTGATCGAGCCGTACCGTTCCTGATTTGTCTCGCGCCTTCAGACCCGCCTTCATGCTTCGACAAGAAGCAAAATATAAAGCAATCGTTCTGACGGAGCTAAATTACTACAGGATAAAGAACGAATAGGAAATTTGGATTTCGAAACAAAAAAAAGAGGGGTGCAACACGAGGACTTCCCAGGGGGTCACCCATTCTAGTACTACTCTCGCCTAAGCACGCTTAACTTCGGAGTTCTGATGGGATCCGGTGCATTAATGCTGGTATGATCGCACCCGCCATTTTCCTTTCGCTTTATTCCTTTAAACTACCCAGTCCTGCGAAGCAGTGTGGCTTTTCTAGACCGAAATTCATTTTAAGCGTCAATTCAAGCATTTTCCTCTTATCCTTTTATATATTTACTTTATATTTTTTTTGTTATTGATTTGCACCTTATTTTTTTCCCTCATCCCGCAACTCTAAATTATCATGAAATCAATCCTTCATTCTTGCGGTGATACATTTGCGCCCACAAATTTGAGCGACGATCCGGGCTTTGATCGAACCGTACCGTTCCTGATTTGTCTCGCGCCTTCAGACCCCCCTTCATGCTTCGACAAGAAGCAAAATATAAAGCAATCGTTCCGACGGAGCTAAATTACTACAGGATAAAGAACGAATAGGAAATTTGGATTTCGAAACAAAAATGAGAGTGCAACACGAGGACTTCCCAGGGGGTCACCCATCCTAGTACTACTCTCGCCCAAGCACGCTTAACTTCGGAGTTCTGATGGGATCCGGTGCATTAGTGCTGGTATGATCGCACCCGCCATGTTCCTTTCGCTTTATTCTTTTAAAATACCCCGTCCTGCGAAGCAGTGTGGCTTTTCTAGACCGAAATTAATTTTAAGCGTCAATTCAAGCATTTTCCTCTTATCCTTTTATTTATTTACTTTATATTTCTTTTTGTTATTGATTTGCACCTTATTTTTTTCCCTCATCCCGCAATTCTAAATTATCATGAAATCAATCCTTCACGCTTGCGGTGATACATTTGCGCCGACAAATTTGAGCGACGATCCGGGCTTTGATCGAGCCGTACCGTTCCTGATTTGTCTCGCGCCTTCAGACCCGCTTCATGCTTCGACAAGAAGCAAAATATAAAGCAATCGTTCCGACGGAGCTAAATTACTACAGGATAAAGAACGAATAGGAAATTTGGATTTCGAAACAAAAAAGAGAGGGGTGCAACACGAGGACTTCCCAGGGGGTCACCCATCCTAGTACTACTCTCGCCCAAGCACGCTTAACTTCGGAGTTCTGATGGGATCCGGTGCACTAGTGCTGGTATGATCGCACCCGCCATGTTCCTTTCGCTTTATTCTTTTAAACCACCCCGTGCTGCGAAACAGTGTGGCTTTTCTAGACCGAAATTCATTTTAAGCTTCAATTCAAGCATTTTCCTCTTATCCTTTTATTTATTTACTTTATATTTTTTTTTGTTATTGATTTGCAACCTATTTTTTTCCCTCATCCCGCAACTCCAAATTATCATGAAATCAATCCTTCACGCTTGCGGTGATACATTTGCGCCGACAAATTTGAGCGACGATCCGGGCTTTGATCGAGCAATACCGTTCCTGATTTGTCCCGCGCCTTCAGACCCGCCTTCATGCTTCGACAAGAAGCAAAATATAAAGCAATCGTTCCGACGGAGCTAAATTACTACAGGATAAAGAACGAATAGGAAATTTGGATTTCGAAACAAAAAAAAGAGGGGTGCAACACGAGGACTTCCCAGGGGGTCACCCATCCTAGTACTACTCTCGCCTAAGCACGCTTAACTTCGGAGTTATGATGGGATCCGGTGCATTAATGCTGGTATGATCGCACCCGCCATTTTCCTTTCGTTTTATTCCTTTAAACTACCCAGTCCTGAAAAGCAGTGTGGCTTTTCTAGACCGAAATTCATTTTAAGCGTCAATACAAGCATTTTCCTCTTATCCTTTTATTTATTTACTTTATATTTGTTTTGTTATTGATTTGCACCTTATTTTTTTCCCTCATCCCGCAACTCTAAATTATCATGAAATCAATCTTTCACGCTTGCGGTGATACATTTGCGCCGACAAATTTGAGCGACGATCCGGGCTTTGATCGAGCCGTACCGTTCCTGATTTGTCTCGCGCCTTCAGACCCGCCTTCATGCTTCGACAAGAAGCAAAATATAAAGCAATCGTTCCGACGGAGCTAAATTACTACAGGATAAAGAACGAATAGGAAATTTGGATTTCGAAACAAAAAAGAGAGGGGTGCAACACGAGGACTTCCCAGGGGGTCACCCATCCTAGTACTATTCTCGCCCAAACACGCTTAACTTCGGAGTTCTGATGGGATCCGGTGCATTAGTGCTGGTATGATCGCACCCGCCATGTTCCTTTCGCTTTATTTTTTTAAACCACCCCGTGCTGCGAAACAGTGTGGCTTTTCTAGACCGAAATTCATTTTAAGCTTCGATTCAAGCATTTTCCTCTTATCCTTTTATTTATTTACTTTACATTTTTTTTGTTATTGATATGCACCTTATTTTTTTCCCTCATTCCGCAACTCTAAATTATCATGAAATCAATCCTTCACGCTTGCGGTGATACATTTGCGCCGACAAATTTGAGCGACGATCCGGGCTTTGATCGAGCCGTACCGTTCCTGATTTGTCTCGCGCCTTCAGACCCGCCTTCATGCTTCGACAAGAAGCAAAATATAAATTAATCGTTCCGACGGAGCTAAATTACTACAGGATAAAGAACGAATAGGAAATTTGGATTTCGAAACAAAAATGAGAGTGCAACACGAGGACTTCCCAGGGGGTCACCCATCCTAGTACTACTCTCGCCCAAGCACGCTTAACTTCGGAGTTCTGATGGGATCCGGTGCATTAGAGCTGGTATGATCGCACCCGCCATGTTTCTTTCGCTTTATTCTTTTAAACCACCCCGTGCTGCGAAACAGTGTGGCTTTTCTAGACCGAAATTAATTTTAAGCGTCAATTCAAGCATTTTCCTCTTATCCTTTTATTTATTTACTTTATATTTCTTTTTGTTATTGATTTGCACCCTATTTTTTTCCCTCGTCCCGCAATTCTAAATTATCATGAAATCAATTCTTCACGCTTGCGGTGATTCACTTGCGCCGACAAATTTGAGCGACGATCCGGGCTTTGGTCGAGCAATACCGTTCCTGATTTGTCTCGCGCCTTCAGACCCGCCTTCATGCTTCGACAAGAAGCAAAATATAAAGCAATCGTTCCGACGGAGCTAAATTACTACAGGATAAAGAACGAATAGGAAATTTGGATTTCGAAACAAAAAAGAGAGGGGTGCAACACGAGGACTTCCCAGGGGGTCACCCATCCTAGTACTACTCTCGCCCAAGCACGCTTAACTTCGGAGTTCTGATGGGATCCGGTGCACTAGTGCTGGTATGATCGCACCCGCCATGTTCCTTTCGCTTTATTCTTTTAAACCACCCCGTGCTGCGAAACAGTGTGGCTTTTCTAGACCGAAATTCATTTTAAGCTTCAATTCAAGCATTTTCCTCTTATCCTTTTATTTATTTACTTTATATTTTTTTTTGTTATTGATTTGCACACTATTTTTTTCCCTCATCCCGCAACTCTAAATTATCATGAAATCAATCCTTCACGCTTGCGGTGATACATTTGCGCCGACAAATTTGAGCGACGATCCGGGCTTTGGTCGAGCAATACCGTTCCTGATTTGTCTCGCGCCTTCAGACCCGCCTTCATGCTTCGACAAGAAGCAAAATATAAAGCAATCGTTCCGACGGAGCTAAATTACTACAGGATAAAGAACGAATAGGAAATTTGGATTTCGAAACAAAAAAGAGAGGGGTGCAACACGAGGACTTCCCAGGGGGTCACCCATCCTAGTACTACTCTCGCCCAAGCACGCTTAACTTCGGAGTTCTGATGGGATCCGGTGCATTAGTGCTGGTATGATCGCACCCGCCATGTTCCTTTCGTTTTATTCTTTTAAAATACCCCGTGCTGCGAAACAGTGTGGCTTTTCTAGACCGAAATTAATTTTAAGCGTCAATTCAAGCATTTTCCTCTTATCCTTTTATTTATTTACTTTATATTTCTTTTTGTTATTGATTTGCACCTTATTTTTTTCCCTCATCCCGCAATTCTAAATTATCATGAAATCAATCCTTCACGCTTGCGGTGATACATTTGCGCCGACAAATTTGAGCGACGATCCGGGCTTTGATCGAGCCGTACCGTTCCTGATTTGTCTCGCGCCTTCAGACCCGCTTCATGCTTCGACAAGAAGCAAAATATAAAGCAATCGTTCCGACGGAGCTAAATTACTACAGGATAAAGAACGAATAGGAAATTTGGATTTCGAAACAAAAAAGAGAGGGGTGCAACACGAGGACTTCCCAGGGGGTCACCCATCCTAGTACTACTCTCGCCCAAGCACGCTTAACTTCGGAGTTCTGATGGGATCCGGTGCACTAGTGCTGGTATGATCGCACCCGCCATGTTCCTTTCGCTTTATTCTTTTAAACCACCCCGTGCTGCGAAACAGTGTGGCTTTTCTAGACCGAAATTCATTTTAAGCTTCAATTCAAGCATTTTCCTCTTATCCTTTTATTTATTTACTTTATATTTTTTTTTGTTATTGATTTGCACACTATTTTTTTCCCTCATCCCGCAACTCTAAATTATCATGAAATCAATCCTTCACGCTTGCGGTGATACATTTGCGCCGACAAATTTGAGCGACGATCCGGGCTTTGATCGAGCAATACCGTTCCTGATTTGTCTCGCGCCTTCAGACCCGCCTTCATGCTTCGACAAGAAGCAAAATATAAAGCAATCGTTCTGACGGGGCTAAATTACTACAGGATAAAGAACGAATAGGAAATTTGGATTTCGAAACAAAAAAAAGAGAGGTGCAACACGAGGACTTCCCAGGGGGTCACCCATTCTAGTACTACTCTCGCCTAAGCACGCTTAACTTCGGAGTTCTGATGGGATCCGGTGCATTAATGCTGGTATGATCGCACCCGCCATTTTCCTTTCGCCTTATTCCTTTAAACTACCCAGTCCTGCGAAGCAGTGTGGCTTTTCTAGACCGAAATTCATTTTAAGCGTCAATACAAGCATTTTCCTCTTATCCTTTTATTTATTTACTTTATATTTTTTTGTTATTGATTTGCACCTTATTTTTTTCCCTCATCCCGCAACTCTAAATTATCATGAAATCAATCCTTCACGCTTGCGGTGATACATTTGCGCTGACAAATTTGAGCGACGATCCGGGCTTTGATCGAGCCGTACCGTTCCTGATTTGTCTCGCGCCTTCAGACCCGCCTTCATGCTTCGACAAGAAGCAAAATATAAAGCAATCGTTCCGACGGAGCTAAATTACTACAGGATAAAGAACGAATAGGAAATTTGGATTTCGAAACAAAAAAGAGAGGGGTGCAACACGAGGACTTCCCAGGGGGTCACCCATCCTAGTACTATTCTCGCCCAAACACGCTTAACTTCGGAGTTCTGATGGGATCCGGTGCATTAGTGCTGGTATGATCGCACCCGCCATGTTCCTTTCGCTTTATTCTTTTAAACCACCCCGTGCTGCGAAACAGTGTGGCTTTTCTAGACCGAAATTCATTTTAAGCTTCGATTCAAGCATTTTCCTCTTATCCTTTTATTTATTTACTTTACATTTTTTTTGTTATTGATATGCACCTTATTTTTTTCCCTCATTCCGCAACTCTAAATTATCATGAAATCAATCCTTCACGCTTGCGGTGATACATTTGCGCCGACAAATTTGAGCGACGATCCGGGCTTTGATCGAGCCGTACCGTTCCTGATTTGTCTCGCGCCTTCAGACCCGCTTCATGCTTCGACAAGAAGCAAAATATAAAGCAATCGTTCCGACGGAGCTAAATTACTACAGGATAAAGAACGAATAGGAAATTTGGATTTCGAAACAAAAAAGAGAGGGGTGCAACACGAGGACTTCCCAGGGGGTCACCCATCCTAGTACTACTCTCGCCCAAGCACGCTTAACTTCGGAGTTCTGATGGGATCCGGTGCACTAGTGCTGGTATGATCGCACCCGCCATGTTCCTTTCGCTGTATTCTTTTAAACCACCCCGTGCTGCGAAACAGTGTGGCTTTTCTAGACCGAAATTCATTTTAAGCTTCAATTCAAGCATTTTCCTCTTATCCTTTTATTTATTTACTTTATATTTTTTTTTTGTTATTGATTTGCACACTATTTTTTTCCCTCATCCCGCAACTCTAAATTATCATGAAATCAATCCTTCACGCTTGCGGTGATACATTTGCGCCGACAAATTTGAGCGACGATCCGGGCTTTGATCGAGCCGTACCGTTCCTGATTTGTCTCGCGCCTTCAGACCCGCCTTCATGCTTCGACAAGAAGCAAAATATAAAGCAATCGTTCTGACGGAGCTAAATTACTACAGGATAAAGAACGAATAGGAAATTTGGATTTCGAAACAAAAAAAAGAGGGGTGCAACACGAGGACTTCCCAGGGGGTCACCCATTCTAGTACTACTCTCGCCTAAGCACGCTTAACTTCGGAGTTCTGATGGGATCCGGTGCATTAATGCTGGTATGATCGCACCCGCCATTTTCCTTTCGCTTTATTCCTTTAAACTACCCAGTCCTGCGAAGCAGTGTGGCTTTTCTAGACCGAAATTCATTTTAAGCGTCAATTCAAGCATTTTCCTCTTATCCTTTTATATATTTACTTTATATTTTTTTTGTTATTGATTTGCACCTTATTTTTTTCCCTCATCCCGCAACTCTAAATTATCATGAAATCAATCCTTCATTCTTGCGGTGATACATTTGCGCCCACAAATTTGAGCGACGATCCGGGCTTTGATCGAACCGTACCGTTCCTGATTTGTCTCGCGCCTTCAGACCCCCCTTCATGCTTCGACAAGAAGCAAAATATAAAGCAATCGTTCCGACGGAGCTAAATTACTACAGGATAAAGAACGAATAGGAAATTTGGATTTCGAAACAAAAATGAGAGTGCAACACGAGGACTTCCCAGGGGGTCACCCATCCTAGTACTACTCTCGCCCAAGCACGCTTAACTTCGGAGTTCTGATGGGATCCGGTGCATTAGTGCTGGTATGATCGCACCCGCCATGTTCCTTTCGCTTTATTCTTTTAAAATACCCCGTCCTGCGAAGCAGTGTGGCTTTTCTAGACCGAAATTAATTTTAAGCGTCAATTCAAGCATTTTCCTCTTATCCTTTTATTTATTTACTTTATATTTCTTTTTGTTATTGATTTGCACCTTATTTTTTTCCCTCATCCCGCAATTCTAAATTATCATGAAATCAATCCTTCACGCTTGCGGTGATACATTTGCGCCGACAAATTTGAGCGACGATCCGGGCTTTGATCGAGCCGTACCGTTCCTGATTTGTCTCGCGCCTTCAGACCCGCTTCATGCTTCGACAAGAAGCAAAATATAAAGCAATCGTTCCGACGGAGCTAAATTACTACAGGATAAAGAACGAATAGGAAATTTGGATTTCGAAACAAAAAAGAGAGGGGTGCAACACGAGGACTTCCCAGGGGGTCACCCATCCTAGTACTACTCTCGCCCAAGCACGCTTAACTTCGGAGTTCTGATGGGATCCGGTGCACTAGTGCTGGTATGATCGCACCCGCCATGTTCCTTTCGCTTTATTCTTTTAAACCACCCCGTGCTGCGAAACAGTGTGGCTTTTCTAGACCGAAATTCATTTTAAGCTTCAATTCAAGCATTTTCCTCTTATCCTTTTATTTATTTACTTTATATTTTTTTTTGTTATTGATTTGCACACTATTTTTTTCCCTCATCCCGCAACTCTAAATTATCATGAAATCAATCCTTCACGCTTGCGGTGATACATTTGCGCCGACAAATTTGAGCGACGATCCGGGCTTTGATCGAGCAATACCGTTCCTGATTTGTCTCGCGCCTTCAGACCCGCCTTCATGCTTCGACAAGAAGCAAAATATAAAGCAATCGTTCTGACGGGGCTAAATTACTACAGGATAAAGAACGAATAGGAAATTTGGATTTCGAAACAAAAAAAAGAGAGGTGCAACACGAGGACTTCCCAGGGGGTCACCCATTCTAGTACTACTCTCGCCTAAGCACGCTTAACTTCGGAGTTCTGATGGGATCCGGTGCATTAATGCTGGTATGATCGCACCCGCCATTTTCCTTTCGCCTTATTCCTTTAAACTACCCAGTCCTGCGAAGCAGTGTGGCTTTTCTAGACCGAAATTCATTTTAAGCGTCAATACAAGCATTTTCCTCTTATCCTTTTATTTATTTACTTTATATTTTTTTGTTATTGATTTGCACCTTATTTTTTTCCCTCATCCCGCAACTCTAAATTATCATGAAATCAATCCTTCACGCTTGCGGTGATACATTTGCGCTGACAAATTTGAGCGACGATCCGGGCTTTGATCGAGCCGTACCGTTCCTGATTTGTCTCGCGCCTTCAGACCCGCCTTCATGCTTCGACAAGAAGCAAAATATAAAGCAATCGTTCCGACGGAGCTAAATTACTACAGGATAAAGAACGAATAGGAAATTTGGATTTCGAAACAAAAAAGAGAGGGGTGCAACACGAGGACTTCCCAGGGGGTCACCCATCCTAGTACTATTCTCGCCCAAACACGCTTAACTTCGGAGTTCTGATGGGATCCGGTGCATTAGTGCTGGTATGATCGCACCCGCCATGTTCCTTTCGCTTTATTCTTTTAAACCACCCCGTGCTGCGAAACAGTGTGGCTTTTCTAGACCGAAATTCATTTTAAGCTTCGATTCAAGCATTTTCCTCTTATCCTTTTATTTATTTACTTTACATTTTTTTTGTTATTGATATGCACCTTATTTTTTTCCCTCATTCCGCAACTCTAAATTATCATGAAATCAATCCTTCACGCTTGCGGTGATACATTTGCGCCGACAAATTTGAGCGACGATCCGGGCTTTGATCGAGCCGTACCGTTCCTGATTTGTCTCGCGCCTTCAGACCCGCTTCATGCTTCGACAAGAAGCAAAATATAAAGCAATCGTTCCGACGGAGCTAAATTACTACAGGATAAAGAACGAATAGGAAATTTGGATTTCGAAACAAAAAAGAGAGGGGTGCAACACGAGGACTTCCCAGGGGGTCACCCATCCTAGTACTACTCTCGCCCAAGCACGCTTAACTTCGGAGTTCTGATGGGATCCGGTGCACTAGTGCTGGTATGATCGCACCCGCCATGTTCCTTTCGCTGTATTCTTTTAAACCACCCCGTGCTGCGAAACCGTGTGGCTTTTCTAGACCGAAATTCATTTTAAGCTTCAATTCAAGCATTTTCCTCTTATCCTTTTATTTATTTACTTTATATTTTTTTTTTGTTATTGATTTGCACACTATTTTTTTCCCTCATCCCGCAACTCTAAATTATCATGAAATCAATCCTTCACGCTTGCGGTGATACATTTGCGCCGACAAATTTGAGCGACGATCCGGGCTTTGATCGAGCCGTACCGTTCCTGATTTGTCTCGCGCCTTCAGACCCGCCTTCATGCTTCGACAAGAAGCAAAATATAAAGCAATCGTTCTGACGGAGCTAAATTACTACAGGATAAAGAACGAATAGGAAATTTGGATTTCGAAACAAAAAAAAGAGGGGTGCAACACGAGGACTTCCCAGGGGGTCACCCATTCTAGTACTACTCTCGCCTAAGCACGCTTAACTTCGGAGTTCTGATGGGATCCGGTGCATTAATGCTGGTATGATCGCACCCGCCATTTTCCTTTCGCTTTATTCCTTTAAACTACCCAGTCCTGCGAAGCAGTGTGGCTTTTCTAGACCGAAATTCATTTTAAGCGTCAATTCAAGCATTTTCCTCTTATCCTTTTATTTATTTACTTTATATTTTTTTTGTTATTGATTTGCACCTTATTTTTTTCCCTCATCCCGCAACTCTAAATTATCATGAAATCAATCCTTCATGCTTGCGGTGATACATTTGCGCCCACAAATTTGAGCGACGATCCGGGCTTTGATCGAACCGTACCGTTCCTGATTTGTCTCGCGCCTTCAGACCCCCCTTCATGCTTCGACAAGAAGCAAAATATAAAGCAATCGTTCCGACGGAGCTAAATTACTACAGGATAAAGAACGAATAGGAAATTTGGATTTCGAAACAAAAATGAGAGTGCAACACGAGGACTTCCCAGGGGGTCACCCATCCTAGTACTACTCTCGCCCAAGCACGCTTAACTTCGGAGTTCTGATGGGATCCGGTGCATTAGTGCTGGTATGATCGCACCCGCCATGTTCCTTTCGCTTTATTCTTTTAAAATACCCCGTCCTGCGAATCAGTGTGGCTTTTCTAGACCGAAATTAATTTTAAGCGTCAATTCAAGCATTTTCCTCTTATCCTTTTATTTATTTACTTTATATTTCTTTTTGTTATTGATTTGCACCTTATTTTTTTCCCTCATCCCGCAATTCTAAATTATCATGAAATCAATCCTTCACGCTTGCGATGATACATTTGCGCCGACAAATTTGAGCGACGATCCGGGCTTTGATCGAGCCGTACCGTTCCTGATTTGTCTCGCGCCTTCAGACCCGCTTCATGTTTCGACAAGAAGCAAAACATAAAGCAATCGTTCCGACGGAGCTAAATTACTACAGGATAAAGAACGAATAGGAAATTTGGATTTCGAAACAAAAAAGAGAGGGGTGCAACACGAGGACTTCCCAGGGGGTCACCCATCCTAGTACTACTCTCACCCAAGCACGCTTAACTTCGGAGTTATGATGGGATCCGGTGCACTAGTGCTGGTATGATCGCACCCGCCATGTTCCTTTCGCTTTATTCTTTTAAACCACCCCGTGCTGCGAAACAGTGTGGCTTTTCTAGACCGAAATTCATTTTAAGCGTCAATACAAGCATTTTCCTCTTATCCTTTTATTTATTTACTTTATATTTTTTTTGTTATTGATTTGCACCTTATTTTTTTCCCTCATCCCGCAACTCTAAATTATCATGAAATCAATCTTTCACGCTTGCGGTGATACATTTGCGCCGACAAATTTGAGCGACGATCCGGGCTTTGATCGAGCCGTACCGTTCCTGATTTGTCTCGCGCCTTCAGACCCGCCTTCATGCTTCGACAAGAAGCAAAATATAAAGCAATCGTTCCGACGGAGCTAAATTACTACAGGATAAAGAACGAATAGGAAATTTGGATTTCGAAACAAAAAAGAGAGGGGTGCAACACGAGGACTTCCCAGGGGGTCACCCATCCTAGTACTATTCTCGCCCAAACACGCTTAACTTCGGAGTTCTGATGGGATCCGGTGCATTAGTGCTGGTATGATCGCACCCGCCATGTTCCTTTCGCTTTATTTTTTTAAACCACCCCGTGCTGCGAAACAGTGTGGCTTTTCTAGACCGAAATTCATTTTAAGCTTCGATTCAAGCATTTTCCTCTTATCCTTTTATTTATTTACTTTACATTTTTTTTGTTATTGATATGCACCTTATTTTTTTCCCTCATTCCGCAACTCTAAATTATCATGAAATCAATCCTTCACGCTTGCGGTGATACATTTGCGCCGACAAATTTGAGCGACGATCCGGGCTTTGATCGAGCCGTACCGTTCCTGATTTGTCTCGCGCCTTCAGACCCGCCTTCATGCTTCGACAAGAAGCAAAATATAAATTAATCGTTCCGACGGAGCTAAATTACTACAGGATAAAGAACGAATAGGAAATTTGGATTTCGAAACAAAAATGAGAGTGCAACACGAGGACTTCCCAGGGGGTCACCCATCCTAGTACTACTCTCGCCCAAGCACGCTTAACTTCGGAGTTCTGATGGGATCCGGTGCATTAGAGCTGGTATGATCGCACCCGCCATGTTTCTTTCGCTTTATTCTTTTAAACCACCCCGTGCTGCGAAACAGTGTGGCTTTTCTAGACCGAAATTAATTTTAAGCGTCAATTCAAGCATTTTCCTCTTATCCTTTTATTTATTTACTTTATATTTCTTTTTGTTATTGATTTGCACCCTATTTTTTTCCCTCGTCCCGCAACTCTAAATTATCATGAAATCGATTCTTCACGCTTGCGGTGATTCACTTGCGCCGACAAATTTGAGCGACGATCCGGGCTTTGGTCGAGCAATACCGTTCCTGATTTGTCTCGCGCCTTCAGACCCGCCTTCATGCTTCGACAAGAAGCAAAATATAAAGCAATCGTTCCGACGGAGCTAAATTACTACAGGATAAAGAACGAATAGGAAATTTGGATTACGAAACAAAAAAGAGAGGGGTGCAACACGAGGACTTCCCAGGGGGTCACCCATCCTAGTACTACTCTCGCCCAAGCACGCTTAACTTCGGAGTTCTGATGGGATCCGGTGCATTAGTGCTGGTATGATCGCACCCGCCATGTTCCTTTCGCTTTATTCTTTTAAAATACCCCGTGCTGCGAAACAGTGTGGCTTTTCTAGACCGAAATTAATTTTAAGCGTCAATTCAAGCATTTTCCTCTTATCCTTTTATTTATTTACTTTATATTTCTTTTTGTTATTGATTTGCACCTTATTTTTTTCCCTCATCCCGCAATTCTAAATTATCATGAAATCAATCCTTCACGCTTGCGGTGATACATTTGCGCCGACAAATTTGAGCGACGATCCGGGCTTTGATCGAGCCGTACCGTTCCTGATTTGTCTCGCGCCTTCAGACCCGCTTCATGCTTCGACAAGAAGCAAAATATAAAGCAATCGTTCCGACGGAGCTAAATTACTACAGGATAAAGAACGAATAGGAAATTTGGATTTCGAAACAAAAAAGAGAGGGGTGCAACACGAGGACTTCCCAGGGGGTCACCCATCCTAGTACTACTCTCGCCCAAGCACGCTTAACTTCGGAGTTCTGATGGGATCCGGTGCACTAGTGCTGGTATGATCGCACCCGCCATGTTCCTTTCGCTTTATTCTTTTAAACCACCCCGTGCTGCGAAACAGTGTGGCTTTTCTAGACCGAAATTCATTTTAAGCTTCAATTCAAGCATTTTCCTCTTATCCTTTTATTTATTTACTTTATATTTTTTTTTGTTATTGATTTGCACACTATTTTTTTCCCTCATCCCGCAACTCTAAATTATCATGAAATCAATCCTTCACGCTTGCGGTGATACATTTGCGCCGACAAATTTGAGCGACAATCCGGGCTTTGATCGAGCAATACCGTTCCTGATTTGTCTCGCGCCTTCAGACCGCCTTCATGCTTCGACAAGAAGCAAAATATAAAGCAATCGTTCTGACGGGGCTAAATTACTACAGGATAAAGAACGAATAGGAAATTTGGATTTCGAAACAAAAAAAAGAGGGGTGCAACACGAGGACTTCCCAGGGGGTCACCCATTCTAGTACTACTCTCGCCTAAGCACGCTTAATTTCGGAGTTCTGATGGGATCCGGTGCATTAATGCTGGTATGATCGCACCCGCCATTTTCCTTTCGCTTTATTCCTTTAAACTACCCAGTCCTGCGAAGCAGTGTGGCTTTTCTAGACCGAAATTCATTTTAAGCGTCAATTCAAGCATTTTCCTCTTATCCTTTCATTTATTTACTTTATATTTTTTTTGTTATTGATTTGCACCTTATTTTTTTCCCTCATCCCGCAACTCTAAATTATCATGAAATCAATCCTTCATGCTTGCGGTGATACATTTGCGCCCACAAATTTGAGCGACGATCCGGGCTTTGATCGAACCGTACCGTTCCTGATTTGTCTCGCGCCTTCAGACCCCCCTTCATGCTTCGACAAGAAGCAAAATATAAAGCAATCGTTCCGACGGAGCTAAATTACTACAGGATAAAGAACGAATAGGAAATTTGGATTTCGAAACAAAAATGAGAGTGCAACACGAGGACTTCCCAGGGGGTCACCCATCCTAGTACTACTCTCGCCCAAGCACGCTTAATTTCGGAGTTCTGATGGGATCCGGTGCATTAGTGCTGGTATGATCGCACCCGCCATGTTCCTTTCGCTTTATTCTTTTAAACCACCCCGTGCTGCGAAACAGTGTGGCTTTTCTAGACCGAAATTCATTTTAAGCTTCAATTCAAGCATTTTCCTCTTATCCTTTTATTTATTTACTTTATATTTTTTTTTGTTATTGATTTGCAACCTATTTTTTTCCCTCATCCCGCAACTCTAAATTATCATGAAATCAATCCTTCACGCTTGCGGTGATACATTTGCGCCGACAAATTTGAGCGACGATCCGGGCTTTGATCGAGCCGTACCGTTCCTGATTTGTCTCGCGCCTTCAGACCCGCCTTCATGCTTCGACAAGAAGCAAAATATAAAGCAATCGTTCCGACGGAGCTAAATTACTACAGGATAAAGAACGAATAGGAAATTTGGATTTCGAAACAAAAAAGAGAGGGGTGCAACACGAGGACTTCCCAGGGGGTCACCCATCCTAGTACTACTCTCGCCCAAGCACGCTTAACTTCGGAGTTCTGATGGGATCCGGTGCACTAGTGCTGGTATGATCGCACCCGCCATGTTCCTTTCGCTGTATTCTTTTAAACCACCCCGTGCTGCGAAACCGTGTGGCTTTTCTAGACCGAAATTCATTTTAAGCTTCAATTCAAGCATTTTCCTCTTATCCTTTTATTTATTTACTTTATATTTTTTTTGTTATTGATTTGCACCTTATTTTTTTCCCTCATCCCGCAACTCTAAATTATCATGAAATCAATCCTTCACGCTTGCGGTGATACATTTGCGCCGACAAATTTGAGCGACGATCCGGGCTTTGATCGATCCGTACCGTTCCTGATTTGTCTCGCGCCTTCAGACCCGCTTCATGCTTCGACAAGAAGCAAAATATAAAGCAATCGTTCCGACGGAGCTAAATTACTACAGGATAAAGAACGAATAGGAAATTTGGATTTCGAAACAAAAAAGAGAGGGGTGCAACACGAGGACTTCCCAGGGGGTCACCCATCCTAGTACTACTCTCGCCCAAGCACGCTTAACTTCGGAGTTCTGATGGGATCCGGTGCACTAGTGCTGGTATGATCGCACCCGCCATGTTCCTTTCGCTTTATTCTTTTAAACCACCCCGTGCTGCGAAACAGTGTGGCTTTTCTAGACCGAAATTCATTTTAAGCTTCAATTCAAGCATTTTCCTCTTATCCTTTTATTTATTTACTTTATATTTTTTTTTGTTATTGATTTGCACACTATTTTTTTCCCTCATCCCGCAACTCTAAATTATCATGAAATCAATCCTTCACGCTTGCGGTGATACATTTGCGCCGACAAATTTGAGCGACGATCCGGGCTTTGATCGAGCAATACCGTTCCTGATTTGTCTCGCGCCTTCAGACCCGCCTTCATGCTTCGACAAGAAGCAAAATATAAAGCAATCGTTCTGACGGGGCTAAATTACTACAGGATAAAGAACGAATAGGAAATTTGGATTTCGAAACAAAAAAAAGAGGGGTGCAACACGAGGACTTCCCAGGGGGTCACCCATTCTAGTACTACTCTCGCCTAAGCACGCTTAACTTCGGAGTTCTGATGGGATCCGGTGCATTAATGCTGGTATGATCGCACCCGCCATTTTCCTTTCACTTTATTCCTTTAAACTACCCAGTCCTGCGAAGCAGTGTGGCTTTTCTAGACCGAAATTCATTTTAAGCGTCAATTCAAGCATTTTCCTCTTATCCTTTCATTTATTTACTTTATATTTTTTTTGTTATTGATTTGCACCTTATTTTTTTCCCTCATCCCGCAACTCTAAATTATCATGAAATCAATCCTTCATGCTTGCGGTGATACATTTGCGCCCATAAATTTGAGCGACGATCCGGGCTTTGATCGAACCGTACCGTTCCTGGTTTGTCTCGCGCCTTCAGACCCCCCTTCATGCTTCGACAAGAAGCAAAATATAAAGCAATCGTTCCGACGGAGCTAAATTACTACAGGATAAAGAACGAATAGGAAATTTGGATTTCGAAACAAAAATGAGAGTGCAACACGAGGACTTCCCAGGGGGTCACCCATCCTAGTACTACTCTCGCCCAAGCACGCTTAACTTCGGAGTTCTGATGGGATCCGGTGCATTAGTGCTGGTATGATCGCACCCGCCATGTTCCTTTCGCTTTATTCTTTTAAAATACCCCGTCCTGCGAATCAGTGTGGCTTTTCTAGACCGAAATTAATTTTAAGCGTCAATTCAAGCATTTTCCTCTTATCCTTTTATTTATTTACTTTATATTTCTTTTTGTTATTGATTTGCACCTTATTTTTTTCCCTCATCCCGCAATTCTAAATTATCATGAAATCAATCCTTCACGCTTGCGATAATACATTTGCGCCGACAAATTTCAGCGACGATCCGGGCTTTGATCGAGCCGTACCGTTCCTGATTTGTCTCGCGCCTTCAGACCCGCTTCATGCTTCGACAAGAAGCAAAATATAAAGCAATCGTTCCGACGGAGCTAAATTACTACAGGATAAAGTACGAATAGGAAATTTGGATTTCGAAACAAAAAAGAGAGGGGTGCAACACGAGGACTTCCCAAGGGGTCACCCATCCTAGTACTACTCTCGCCCAAGCACGCTTAACTTCGGAGTTCTGATGGGATCCGGTGCACTAGTGCTGGTATGATCGCACCCGCCATGTTCCTTTCGCTTTATTCTTTTAAACCACCCCGTGCTGCGAAACAGTGTGGCTTTTCTAGACCGAAATTCATTTTAAGCTTCAATTCAAGCATTTTCCTCTTATCCTTTTATTTATTTACTTTATATTTTTTTTGTTATTGATTTGCAACCTATTTTTTTCCCTCATTCCGCAACTCTAAATTATCATGAAATCAATCCTTCACGCTTGCGGTGATACATTTGCGCCGACAAATTTGAGCGACGATCCGGGCTTTGATCGAGCAATACCGTTCCTGATTTGTCTCGCGCCTTCAGACCCGCCTTCAGACCCGCCTTCATGCTTCGACAAGAAGCAAAATATAAAGCAATCGTTCCGACGGAGCTAAATTACTACAGGATAAAGAACGAATAGGAAATTTGGATTTCGAAACAAAAAAAAGAGGGATGCAACACGAGTACTTCCCAGGGGGTCACCCATCCTAGTACTACTCTCGCCTAAGCACGCTTAACTTCGGAGTTCTGATGGGATCCGGTGCATTAATGCTGGTATGATCGCACCCGCCATTTTCCATTCGCTTTATTCCTTTAAACTACCCAGTCCTGAAAAGCAGTGTGGCTTTTCTAGACCGAAATTCATTTTAAGCGTCAATACAAGCATTTTCCTCTTATCCTTTTATTTATTTACTTTATATTTTTTTTGTTATTGATTTGCACCTTATTTTTTTCCCTCATCCCGCAACTCTAAATTATCATGAAATCAATCCTTCACGCTTGCGGTGATACATTTGCGCTGACAAATTTGAGCGACGATCCGGGCTTTGATCGAGCCGTACCGTTCCTGATTTGTCTCGCGCCTTCAGACCCGCCTTCATGCTTCGACAAGAAGCAAAATATAAAGCAATCGTTCCGACGGAGCTAAATTACTACAGGATAAAGAACGAATAGGAAATTTGGATTTCGAAACAAAAAAAAGAGGGGTGCAACACGAGGACTTCCCAGGGGGTCACCCATCCTAGTACTACTCTCGCCTAAGCACGCTTAACTTCGGAGTTCTGATGGGATCCGGTGCATTAATGCTGGTATGATCGCACCCGCCATTTTCCTTTCGTTTTATTCCTTTAAACTACCCAGTCCTGAAAAGCAGTGTGGCTTTTCTAGACCGAAATTCATTTTAAGCGTCAATACAAGCATTTTCCTCTTATCCTTTTATTTATTTACTTTATATTTTTTTTGTTATTGATTTGCACCTTATTTTTTTCCCTCATCCCGCAACTCTAAATTATCATGAAATCAATTCTTCACGCTTGCGGTGATACATTTGCGCCGACAAATTTGAGCGACGATCCGGGCTTTGATCGAGCAGTACCGTTCCTGATTTGTCTCGCGCTTTCAGACCCGCCTTTATGCTTCGACAAGAAGCAAAATATAAAGCAATCGTTCCGACGGAGCTAAATTACTACAGGATAAAGAACGAATAGGAAATTTGGATTTCGAAACAAAAAAGAGAGGGGTGCAACACGAGGACTTCCCAGGGGGTCACCCATCCTAGTACTATTCTCGCCCAAACACGCTTAACTTCGAAGTTCTGATGGGATCCGGTGCATTAGTGCTGGTATGATCGCACCCGCCATGTTCCTTTCGCTTTATTCTTTTAAACCACCCCGTGCTGCGAAACAGTGTGGCTTTTCTAGACCGAAATTCATTTTAAGCTTCGATTCAAGCATTTTCCTCTTATCCTTTTATTTATTTACTTTACATTTTTTTTGTTATTGATATGCACCTTATTTTTTTCCCTCATTCCGCAACTCTAAATTATCATGAAATCAATCCTTCACGCTTGCGGTGATACATTTGCGCCGACAAATTTGAGCGACGATCCGGGCTTTGATCGAGCCGTACCGTTCCTGATTTGTCTCGCGCCTTCAGACCCGCCTTCATGCTTCGACAAGAAGCAAAATATAAATTAATCGTTCCGACGGAGCTAAATTACTACAGGATAAAGAACGAATAGGAAATTTGGATTTCGAAACAAAAATGAGAGTGCAACACGAGGACTTCCCAGGGGGTCACCCATCCTAGTACTACTCTCGCCCAAGCACGCTTAACTTCGGAGTTCTGATGGGATCCGGTGCATTAGAGCTGGTATGATCGCACCCGCCATGTTTCTTTCGCTTTATTCTTTTAAACCACCCCGTGCTGCGAAACTGTGTGGTTTTTCTAGACCGAAATTAATTTTAAGCGTCAATTCAAGCATTTTCCTCTTATCCTTTTATTTATTTACTTTATATTTCTTTTGTTATTGATTTGCACCCTATTTTTTTCCCTCGTCCCGCAACTCTAAATTATCATGAAATCAATTCTTCACGCTTGCGGTGATTCACTTGCGCCGACAAATTTGAGCGACGATCCGGGCTTTGGTCGAGCAATACCGTTCCTGATTTGTCTCGCGCCTTCAGACCCGCCTTCATGCTTCGACAAGAAGCAAAATATAAAGCAATCGTTCCGACGGAGCTAAATTACTACAGGATAAAGAACGAATAGGAAATTTGGATTTCGAAACAAAAAAGAGAGGGGTGCAACACGAGGACTTCCCAGGGGGTCACCCATCCTAGTACTATTCTCGCCCAAACACGCTTAACTTCGGAGTTCTGATGGGATCCGGTGCATTAATGCTGGTATGATCGCACCCGCCATTTTCCTTCCGCTTTATTCCTTTAAACTACCCAGTCCTGAAAAGCAGTGTTGCTTTTCTAGACCGAAATTCATTTTAAGCGTCAATACAAGCATTTTCCTCTTATCCTTTTATTTATTTACTTTATATTTTTTTTGTTATTGATTTGCACCTTATTTTTTTCCCTCATCCCGCAACTCTAAATTATCATGAAATCAATTCTTCACGCTTGCGGTGATACATTTGCGCCGACAAATTTGAGCGACGATCCGGGCTTTGATCGAGCCGTACCGTTCCTGATTTGTCTCGCGCCTTCAGACCCGCTTCATGCTTCGACAAGAAACAAAATATAAAGCAATCGTTCCGACGGAGCTAAATTACTACAGGATAAAGAACGAATAGGAAATTTGGATTTCGAAACAAAAAAGAGAGGGGTGCAACACGAGGACTTCCCAGGGGGTCACCCATCCTAGTACTACTCTCGCCCAAGCACGCTTAACTTCGGAGTTCTGATGGGATCCGGTGCACTAGTGCTGGTATGATCGCACCCGCCATGTTCCTTTCGCTTTATTCTTTTAAACCACCCCGTGCTGCGAAACAGTGTGGCTTTTCTAGACCGAAATTCATTTTAAGCTTCAATTCAAGCATTTTCCTCTTATCCTTTTATTTATTTACTTTATATTTTTTTTGTTATTGATTTGCAACCTATTTTTTTCCCTCATTCCGCAACTCTAAATTATCATGAAATCAATCCTTCACGCTTGCGGTGATACATTTGCGCCGACAAATTTGAGCGACGATCCGGGCTTTGATCGAGCAATACCGTTCCTGATTTGTCTCGCGCCTTCAGACCCGCCTTCAGACCCGCCTTCATGCTTCGACAAGAAGCAAAATATAAAGCAATCGTTCCGACGGAGCTAAATTACTACAGGATAAAGAACGAATAGGAAATTTGGATTTCGAAACAAAAAAAAGAGGGATGCAACACGAGTACTTCCCAGGGGGTCACCCATCCTAGTACTACTCTCGCCTAAGCACGCTTAACTTCGGAGTTCTGATGGGATCCGGTGCATTAATGCTGGTATGATCGCACCCGCCATTTTCCATTCGCTTTATTCCTTTAAACTACCCAGTCCTGAAAAGCAGTGTGGCTTTTCTAGACCGAAATTCATTTTAAGCGTCAATACAAGCATTTTCCTCTTATCCTTTTATTTATTTACTTTATATTTTTTTTGTTATTGATTTGCACCTTATTTTTTTCCCTCATCCCGCAACTCTAAATTATCATGAAATCAATCCTTCACGCTTGCGGTGATACATTTGCGCTGACAAATTTGAGCGACGATCCGGGCTTTGATCGAGCCGTACCGTTCCTGATTTGTCTCGCGCCTTCAGACCCGCCTTCATGCTTCGACAAGAAGCAAAATATAAAGCAATCGTTCCGACGGAGCTAAATTACTACAGGATAAAGAACGAATAGGAAATTTGGATTTCGAAACAAAAAAAAGAGGGGTGCAACACGAGGACTTCCCAGGGGGTCACCCATCCTAGTACTACTCTCGCCTAAGCACGCTTAACTTCGGAGTTCTGATGGGATCCGGTGCATTAATGCTGGTATGATCGCACCCGCCATTTTCCTTTCGTTTTATTCCTTTAAACTACCCAGTCCTGAAAAGCAGTGTGGCTTTTCTAGACCGAAATTCATTTTAAGCGTCAATACAAGCATTTTCCTCTTATCCTTTTATTTATTTACTTTATATTTTTTTTGTTATTGATTTGCACCTTATTTTTTTCCCTCATCCCGCAACTCTAAATTATCATGAAATCAATTCTTCACGCTTGCGGTGATACATTTGCGCCGACAAATTTGAGCGACGATCCGGGCTTTGATCGAGCAGTACCGTTCCTGATTTGTCTCGCGCTTTCAGACCCGCCTTTATGCTTCGACAAGAAGCAAAATATAAAGCAATCGTTCCGACGGAGCTAAATTACTACAGGATAAAGAACGAATAGGAAATTTGGATTTCGAAACAAAAAAGAGAGGGGTGCAACACGAGGACTTCCCAGGGGGTCACCCATCCTAGTACTATTCTCGCCCAAACACGCTTAACTTCGAAGTTCTGATGGGATCCGGTGCATTAGTGCTGGTATGATCGCACCCGCCATGTTCCTTTCGCTTTATTCTTTTAAACCACCCCGTGCTGCGAAACAGTGTGGCTTTTCTAGACCGAAATTCATTTTAAGCTTCGATTCAAGCATTTTCCTCTTATCCTTTTATTTATTTACTTTACATTTTTTTTGTTATTGATATGCACCTTATTTTTTTCCCTCATTCCGCAACTCTAAATTATCATGAAATCAATCCTTCACGCTTGCGGTGATACATTTGCGCCGACAAATTTGAGCGACGATCCGGGCTTTGATCGAGCCGTACCGTTCCTGATTTGTCTCGCGCCTTCAGACCCGCCTTCATGCTTCGACAAGAAGCAAAATATAAATTAATCGTTCCGACGGAGCTAAATTACTACAGGATAAAGAACGAATAGGAAATTTGGATTTCGAAACAAAAATGAGAGTGCAACACGAGGACTTCCCAGGGGGTCACCCATCCTAGTACTACTCTCGCCCAAGCACGCTTAACTTCGGAGTTCTGATGGGATCCGGTGCATTAGAGCTGGTATGATCGCACCCGCCATGTTTCTTTCGCTTTATTCTTTTAAACCACCCCGTGCTGCGAAACTGTGTGGTTTTTCTAGACCGAAATTAATTTTAAGCGTCAATTCAAGCATTTTCCTCTTATCCTTTTATTTATTTACTTTATATTTCTTTTGTTATTGATTTGCACCCTATTTTTTTCCCTCGTCCCGCAACTCTAAATTATCATGAAATCAATTCTTCACGCTTGCGGTGATTCACTTGCGCCGACAAATTTGAGCGACGATCCGGGCTTTGGTCGAGCAATACCGTTCCTGATTTGTCTCGCGCCTTCAGACCCGCCTTCATGCTTCGACAAGAAGCAAAATATAAAGCAATCGTTCCGACGGAGCTAAATTACTACAGGATAAAGAACGAATAGGAAATTTGGATTTCGAAACAAAAAAGAGAGGGGTGCAACACGAGGACTTCCCAGGGGGTCACCCATCCTAGTACTATTCTCGCCCAAACACGCTTAACTTCGGAGTTCTGATGGGATCCGGTGCATTAATGCTGGTATGATCGCACCCGCCATTTTCCTTCCGCTTTATTCCTTTAAACTACCCAGTCCTGAAAAGCAGTGTTGCTTTTCTAGACCGAAATTCATTTTAAGCGTCAATACAAGCATTTTCCTCTTATCCTTTTATTTATTTACTTTATATTTTTTTTGTTATTGATTTGCACCTTATTTTTTTCCCTCATCCCGCAACTCTAAATTATCATGAAATCAATTCTTCACGCTTGCGGTGATACATTTGCGCCGACAAATTTGAGCGACGATCCGGGCTTTGATCGAGCCGTACCGTTCCTGATTTGTCTCGCGCCTTCAGACCCGCTTCATGCTTCGACAAGAAACAAAATATAAAGCAATCGTTCCGACGGAGCTAAATTACTACAGGATAAAGAACGAATAGGAAATTTGGATTTCGAAACAAAAAAGAGAGGGGTGCAACACGAGGACTTCCCAGGGGGTCACCCATCCTAGTACTACTCTCGCCCAAGCACGCTTAACTTCGGAGTTCTGATGGGATCCGGTGCACTAGTGCTGGTATGATCGCACCCGCCATGTTCCTTTCGCTTTATTCTTTTAAACCACCCCGTGCTGCGAAACAGTGTGGCTTTTCTAGACCGAAATTCATTTTAAGCTTCAATTCAAGCATTTTCCTCTTATCCTTTTATTTATTTACTTTATATTTTTTTTTGTTATTGATTTGCACACTATTTTTTTCCCTCATCCCGCAACTCTAAATTATCATGAAATCTATCCTTCACGCTTGCGGTGATACATTTGCGCCGACAAATTTGAGCGACGATCCGGGCTTTGATCGAGCAATACCGTTCCTGATTTGTCTCGCGCCTTCAGACCCGCCTTCATGTTTCGACAAGAAGCAAAATATAAAGCAATCGTTCTGACGGGGCTAAATTACTACAGGATAAAGAACGAATAGGAAATTTGGATTTCGAAACAAAAAAAAGAGGGGTGCAACACGAGGACTTCCCAGGGGGTCACCCATTCTAGTACTACTCTCGCCTAAGCACGCTTAACTTCGGAGTTCTGATGGGATCCGGTGCATTAATGCTGGTATGATCGCACCCGCCATTTTCCTTTCGCTTTATTCCTTTAAACTACCCAGTCCTGCGAAGCAGTGTGGCTTTTCTAGACCGAAATTCATTTTAAGCGTCAATTCAAGCATTTTCCTCTTATCCTTTCATTTATTTACTTTATATTTTTTTTGTTATTGATTTGCACCTTATTTTTTTCCCTCATCCCGCAATTCTAAATTATCATGAAATCAATCCTTCATGCTTGCGGTGATACATTTGCGCCCACAAATTTGAGCGACGATCCGGGCTTTGATCGAACCGTACCGTTCCTGATTTGTCTCGCGCCTTCAGACCCCCCTTCATGCTTCGACAAGAAGCAAAATATAAAGCAATCGTTCCGACGGAGCTAAATTACTACAGGATAAAGAACGAATAGGAAATTTGGATTTCGAAACAAAAATGAGAGTGCAACACGAGGACTTCCCAGGGGGTCACCCATCCTAGTACTACTCTCGCCCAAGCACGCTTAACTTCGGAGTTCTGATGGGATCCGGTGCATTAGTGCTGGTATGATCGCAGCCGCCATGTTCCTTTCGCTTTATTCTTTTAAAATACCCCGTCCTGCGAATCAGTGTGGCTTTTCTAGACCGAAATTAATTTTAAGCGTCAATTCAAGCATTTTCCTCTTATCCTTTTATTTATTTACTTTATATTTCTTTTTGTTATTGATTTGCACCTTATTTTTTTCCCTCATCCCGCAATTCTAAATTATCATGAAATCAATCCTTCACGCTTGCGATGATACATTTGCGCCGACAAATTTGAGCGACGATCCGGGCTTTGATCGAGCCGTACCGTTCCTGATTTGTCTCGCGCCTTCAGACCCGCTTCATGCTTCGACAAGAAGCAAAATATAAAGCAATCGTTCCGACGGAGCTAAATTACTACAGGATAAAGAACGAATAGGAAATTTGGATTTCGAAACAAAAAAGAGAGGGGTGCAACACGAGGACTTCCCAGGGGGTCACCCATCCTAGTACTACTCTCGCCCAAGCACGCTTAACTTCGGAGTTCTGATGGGATCCGGTGCACTAGTGCTGGTATGATCGCACCCGCCATGTTCCTTTCGCTTTATTCTTTTAAACCACCCCGTGCTGCGAAACAGTGTGGCTTTTCTAGACCGAAATTCATTTTAAGCTTCAATTCAAGCATTTTCCTCTTATCCTTTTATTTATTTACTTTATATTTTTTTTTGTTATTGATTTGCACACTATTTTTTTCCCTCATCCCGCAACTCTAAATTATCATGAAATCTATCCTTCACGCTTGCGGTGATACATTTGCGCCGACAAATTTGAGCGACGATCCGGGCTTTGATCGAGCAATACCGTTCCTGATTTGTCTCGCGCCTTCAGACCCGCCTTCATGTTTCGACAAGAAGCAAAATATAAAGCAATCGTTCTGACGGGGCTAAATTACTACAGGATAAAGAACGAATAGGAAATTTGGATTTCGAAACAAAAAAAAGAGGGGTGCAACACGAGGACTTCCCAGGGGGTCACCCATTCTAGTACTACTCTCGCCTAAGCACGCTTAACTTCGGAGTTCTGATGGGATCCGGTGCATTAATGCTGGTATGATCGCACCCGCCATTTTCCTTTCGCTTTATTCCTTTAAACTACCCAGTCCTGCGAAGCAGTGTGGCTTTTCTAGACCGAAATTCATTTTAAGCGTCAATTCAAGCATTTTCCTCTTATCCTTTCATTTATTTACTTTATATTTTTTTTGTTATTGATTTGCACCTTATTTTTTTCCCTCATCCCGCAATTCTAAATTATCATGAAATCAATCCTTCATGCTTGCGGTGATACATTTGCGCCCACAAATTTGAGCGACGATCCGGGCTTTGATCGAACCGTACCGTTCCTGATTTGTCTCGCGCCTTCAGACCCCCCTTCATGCTTCGACAAGAAGCAAAATATAAAGCAATCGTTCCGACGGAGCTAAATTACTACAGGATAAAGAACGAATAGGAAATTTGGATTTCGAAACAAAAATGAGAGTGCAACACGAGGACTTCCCAGGGGGTCACCCATCCTAGTACTACTCTCGCCCAAGCACGCTTAACTTCGGAGTTCTGATGGGATCCGGTGCATTAGTGCTGGTATGATCGCAGCCGCCATGTTCCTTTCGCTTTATTCTTTTAAAATACCCCGTCCTGCGAATCAGTGTGGCTTTTCTAGACCGAAATTAATTTTAAGCGTCAATTCAAGCATTTTCCTCTTATCCTTTTATTTATTTACTTTATATTTCTTTTTGTTATTGATTTGCACCTTATTTTTTTCCCTCATCCCGCAATTCTAAATTATCATGAAATCAATCCTTCACGCTTGCGATGATACATTTGCGCCGACAAATTTGAGCGACGATCCGGGCTTTGATCGAGCCGTACCGTTCCTGATTTGTCTCGCGCCTTCAGACCCGCTTCATGCTTCGACAAGAAGCAAAATATAAAGCAATCGTTCCGACGGAGCTAAATTACTACAGGATAAAGAACGAATAGGAAATTTGGATTTCGAAACAAAAAAGAGAGGGGTGCAACACGAGGACTTCCCAAGGGGTCACCCATCCTAGTACTACTCTCGCCCAAGCACGCTTAACTTCGGAGTTCTGATGGGATCCGGTGCACTAGTGCTGGTATGATCGCACCCGCCATGTTCCTTTCGCTTTATTCTTTTAAACCACCCCGTGCTGCGAAACAGTGTGGCTTTTCTAGACCGAAATTCATTTTAAGCTTCAATTCAAGCATTTTCCTCTTATCCTTTTATTTATTTACTTTATATTTTTTTTTGTTATTGATTTGCAACCTATTTTTTTCCCTCATCCCGCAACTCTAAATTATCATGAAATCAATCCTTCACGCTTGCGGTGATACATTTGCGCCGACAAATTTGAGCGACGATCCGGGCTTTGATCGAGCAATACCGTTCCTGATTTGTCTCGCGCCTTCAGACCCGCCTTCAGACCCGCCTTCATGCTTCGACAAGAAGCAAAATATAAAGCAATCGTTCCGACGGAGCTAAATTACTACAGGATAAAGAAAGAATAGGAAATTTGGATTTCGAAACAAAAAAAAGAGGGATGCAACACGAGTACTTCCCAGGGGGTCACCCATCCTAGTACTACTCTCGCCTAAGCACGCTTAACTTCGGAGTTCTGATGGGATCCGGTGCATTAATGCTGGTATGATCGCACCCGCCATTTTCCATTCGCTTTATTCCTTTAAACTACCCAGTCCTGAAAAGCAGTGTGGCTTTTCTAGACCGAAATTCATTTTAAGCGTCAATACAAGCATTTTCCTCTTATCCTTTTATTTATTTACTTTATATTTTTTTTGTTATTGATTTGCACCTTATTTTTTTCCCTCATCCCGCAACTCTAAATTATCATGAAATCAATCCTTCACGCTTGCGGTGATACATTTGCGCTGACAAATTTGAGCGACGATCCGGGTTTTGATCGAGCCGTACCGTTCCTGATTTGTCTCGCGCCTTCAGACCCGCCTTCATGCTTCGACAAGAAGCAAAATATAAAGCAATCGTTCCGACGGAGCTAAATTACTACAGGATAAAGAACGAATAGGAAATTTGGATTTCGAAACAAAAAAGAGAGGGGTGCAACACGAGGACTTCCCAGGGGGTCACCCATCCTAGTACTATTCTCGCCCAAACACGCTTAACTTCGGAGTTCTGATGGGATCCGGTGCATTAGTGCTGGTATGATCGCACCCGCCATGTTCCTTTCGCTTTATTCTTTTAAACCACCCCGTGCTGCGAAACAGGGTGGCTTTTCTAGACCGAAATTCATTTTAAGCTTCGATTCAAGCATTTTCCTCTTATCCTTTTATTTATTTACTTTACATTTTTTTTGTTATTGATATGCACCTTATTTTTTTCCCTCATTCCGCAACTCTAAATTATCATGAAATCAATCCATCACGCTTGCGGTGATACATTTGCGCCGACAAATTTGAGCGACGATCCGGGCTTTGATCGAGCCGTACCGTTCCTGATTTGTCTCGCGCCTTCAGACCCGCCTTCATGCTTCGACAAGAAGCAAAATATAAATTAATCGTTCCGACGGAGCTAAATTACTACAGGATAAAGAACGAATAGGAAATTTGGATTTCGAAACAAAAATGAGAGTGCAACACGAGGACTTCCCAGGGGGTCACCCATCCTAGTACTACTCTCGCCCAAGCACGCTTAACTTCGGAGTTCTGATGGGATCCGGTGCATTAGAGCTGGTATGATCGCACCCGCCATGTTTCTTTCGCTTTATTCTTTTAAACCACCCCGTGCTGCGAAACTGTGTGGTTTTTCTAGACCGAAATTAATTTTAAGCGTCAATTCAAGCATTTTCCTCTTATCCTTTTATTTATTTACTTTATATTTCTTTTGTTATTGATTTGCACCCTATTTTTTTCCCTCGTCCCGCAACTCTAAATTATCATGAAATCAATTCTTCACGCTTGCGGTGATTCACTTGCGCCGACAAATTTGAGCGACGATCCGGGCTTTGGTCGAGCAATACCGTTCCTGATTTGTCTCGCGCCTTCAGACCCGCCTTCATGCTTCGACAAGAAGCAAAATATAAAGCAATCGTTCCGACGGAGCTAAATTACTACAGGATAAAGAACGAATAGGAAATTTGGATTTCGAAACAAAAAAGAGAGGGGTGCAACACGAGGACTTCCCAGGGGGTCACCCATCCTAGTACTATTCTCGCCCAAACACGCTTAACTTCGGAGTTCTGATGGGATCCGGTGCATTAATGCTGGTATGATCGCACCCGCCATTTTCCTTCCGCTTTATTCCTTTAAACTACCCAGTCCTGAAAAGCAGTGTTGCTTTTCTAGACCGAAATTCATTTTAAGCGTCAATACAAGCATTTTCCTCTTATCCTTTTATTTATTTACTTTATATTTTTTTTGTTATTGATTTGCACCTTATTTTTTTCCCTCATCCCGCAACTCTAAATTATCATGAAATCAATTCTTCACGCTTGCGGTGATACATTTGCGCCGACAAATTTGAGCGACGATCCGGGCTTTGATCGAGCCGTACCGTTCCTGATTTGTCTCGCGCCTTCAGACCCGCTTCATGCTTCGACAAGAAGCAAAATATAAAGCAATCGTTCCGACGGAGCTAAATTACTACAGGATAAAGAACGAATAGAAAATTTGGATTTCGAAACAAAAAAGAGAGGGGTGCAACACGAGGACTTCCCAGGGGGTCACCCATCCTAGTACTACTCTCGCCCAAGCACGCTTAACTTCGAAGTTCTGATGGGATCCGGTGCACTAGTGCTGGTATGATCGCACCCGCCATGTTCCTTTCGCTTTATTCTTTTAAACCACCCCGTGCTGCGAAACAGTGTGGCTTTTCTAGACCGAAATTCATTTTAAGCTTCAATTCAAGCATTTTCCTCTTATCCTTTTATTTATTTACTTTATATTTTTTTTTGTTATTGATTTGCACACTATTTTTTTCCCTCATCCCGCAACTCTAAATTATCATGAAATCTATCCTTCACGCTTGCGGTGATACATTTGCGCCGACAAATTTGAGCGACGATCCGGGCTTTGATCGAGCAATACCGTTCCTGATTTGTCTCGCGCCTTCAGACCCGCCTTCATGTTTCGACAAGAAGCAAAATATAAAGCAATCGTTCTGACGGGGCTAAATTACTACAGGATAAAGAACGAATAGGAAATTTGGATTTCGAAACAAAAAAAAGAGGGGTGCAACACGAGGACTTCCCAGGGGGTCACCCATTCTAGTACTACTCTCGCCTAAGCACGCTTAACTTCGGAGTTCTGATGGGATCCGGTGCATTAATGCTGGTATGATCGCACCCGCCATTTTCCTTTCGCTTTATTCCTTTAAACTACCCAGTCCTGCGAAGCAGTGTGGCTTTTCTAGACCGAAATTCATTTTAAGCGTCAATTCAAGCATTTTCCTCTTATCCTTTCATTTATTTACTTTATATTTTTTTTGTTATTGATTTGCACCTTATTTTTTTCCCTCATCCCGCAACTCTAAATTATCATGAAATCAATCCTTCCTACTTGCGGTGATACATTTGCGCCCACAAATTTGAGTGACGATCCGGGCTTTGATCGAACCGTACCGTTCCTGATTTGTCTCGCGCCTTCAGACCCCCCTTCATGCTTCGACAAGAAGCAAAATATAAAGCAATCGTTCCGACGGAGCTAAATTACTACAGGATAAAGAACGAATAGGAAATTTGGATTTCGAAACAAAAATGAGAGTGCAACACGAGGACTTCCCAGGGGGTCACCCATCCTAGTACTACTCTCGCCCAAGCACGCTTAACTTCGGAGTTCTGATGGGATCCGGTGCATTAGTGCTGGTATGATCGCAGCCGCCATGTTCCTTTCGCTTTATTCTTTTAAAATACCCCGTCCTGCGAATCAGTGTGGCTTTTCTAGACCGAAATTAATTTTAAGCGTCAATTCAAGCATTTTCCTCTTATCCTTTTATTTATTTACTTTATATTTCTTTTTGTTATTGATTTGCACCTTATTTTTTTCCCTCATCCCGCAATTCTAAATTATCATGAAATCAATCCTTCACGCTTGCGATGATACATTTGCGCCGACAAATTTGAGCGACGATCCGGGCTTTGATCGAGCCGTACCGTTCCTGATTTGTCTCGCGCCTTCAGACCCGCTTCATGCTTCGACAAGAAGCAAAATATAAAGCAATCGTTCCGACGGAGCTAAATTACTACAGGATAAAGAACGAATAGGAAATTTGGATTTCGAAACAAAAAAGAGAGGGGTGCAACACGAGGACTTCCCAAGGGGTCACCCATCCTAGTACTACTCTCGCCCAAGCACGCTTAACTTCGGAGTTCTGATGGGATCCGGTGCACTAGTGCTGGTATGATCGCACCCGCCATGTTCCTTTCGCTTTATTCTTTTAAACCACCCCGTGCTGCGAAACAGTGTGGCTTTTCTAGACCGAAATTCATTTTAAGCTTCAATTCAAGCATTTTCCTCTTATCCTTTTATTTATTTACTTTATATTTTTTTTTGTTATTGATTTGCAACCTATTTTTTTCCCTCATCCCGCAACTCTAAATTATCATGAAATCAATCCTTCACGCTTGCGGTGATACATTTGCGCCGACAAATTTGAGCGACGATCCGGGCTTTGATCGAGCAATACCGTTCCTGATTTGTCTCGCGCCTTCAGACCCGCCTTCAGACCCGCCTTCATGCTTCGACAAGAAGCAAAATATAAAGCAATCGTTCCGACGGAGCTAAATTACTACAGGATAAAGAACGAATAGGAAATTTGGATTTCGAAACAAAAAAAAGAGGGATGCAACACGAGTACTTCCCAGGGGGTCACCCATCCTAGTACTACTCTCGCCTAAGCACGCTTAACTTCGGAGTTCTGATGGGATCCGGTGCATTAATGCTGGTATGATCGCACCCGCCATTTTCCATTCGCTTTATTCCTTTAAACTACCCAGTCCTGAAAAGCAGTGTGGCTTTTCTAGACCGAAATTCATTTTAAGCGTCAATACAAGCATTTTCCTCTTATCCTTTTATTTTTTTACTTTATATTTTTTTTGTTATTGATTTGCACCTTATTTTTTTCCCTCATCCCGCAACTCTAAATTATCATGAAATCAATCCTTCACGCTTGCGGTGATACATTTGCGCTGACAAATTTGAGCGACGATCCGGGCTTTGATCGAGCCGTACCGTTCCTGATTTGTCTCGCGCCTTCAGACCCGCCTTCATGCTTCGACAAGAAGCAAAATATAAAGCAATCGTTCCGACGGAGCTAAATTACTACAGGATAAAGAACGAATAGGAAATTTGGATTTCGAAACAAAAAAGAGAGGGGTGCAACACGAGGACTTCCCAGGGGGTCACCCATCCTAGTACTATTCTCGCCCAAACACGCTTAACTTCGGAGTTCTGATGGGATCCGGTGCATTAGTGCTGGTATGATCGCACCCGCCATGTTCCTTTCGCTTTATTCTTTTAAACCACCCCGTGCTGCGAAACAGTGTGGCTTTTCTAGACCGAAATTCATTTTAAGCTTCGATTCAAGCATTTTCCTCTTATCCTTTTATTTATTTACTTTACATTTTTTTTGTTATTGATATGCACCTTATTTTTTTCCCTCATTCCGCAACTCTAAATTATCATGAAATCAATCCTTCACGCTTGCGGTGATACATTTGCGCCGACAAATTTGAGCGACGATCCGGGCTTTGATCGAGCCGTACCGTTCCTGATTTGTCTCGCGCCTTCAGACCCGCCTTCATGCTTCGACAAGAAGCAAAATATAAAGCAATCGTTCCGACGGAGCTAAATTACTACAGGATAAAGAACGAATAGGAAATTTGGATTTCGAAACAAAAAAGAGAGGGGTGCAACACGAGGACTTCCCAGGGGGTCACCCATCCCAGTACTATTCTCGCCCAAACACGCTTAACTTCGGAGTTCTGATGGGATCCGGTGCATTAGTGCTGGTATGATCGCACCCGCCATGTTCCTTTCGCTTTATTCTTTTAAACCACCCCGTGCTGCGAAACAGTGTGGCTTTTCTAGACCGAAATTCATTTTAAGCTTCGATTCAAGCATTTTCCTCTTATCCTTTTATTTATTTACTTTACATTTTTTTTGTTATTGATATGCACCTTATTTTTTTCCCTCATTCCGCAACTCTAAATTATCATGAAATCAATCCTTCACGCTTGCGGTGATACATTTGCGCCGACAAATTTGAGCGACGATCCGGGCTTTGATCGAGCCGTACCGTTCCTGATTTGTCTCGCGCCTTCAGACCCGCTTCATGCTTCGACAAGAAGCAAAATATAAAGCAATCGTTCCGACGGAGCTAAATTACTACAGGATAAAGAACGAATAGGAAATTTGGATTTCGAAACAAAAAAGAGAGGGGTGCAACACGAGGACTTCCCAGGGGGTCACCCATCCTAGTACTACTCTCGCCCAAGCACGCTTAACTTCGGAGTTCTGATGGGATCCGGTGCACTAGTGCTGGTATGATCGCACCCGCCATGTTCCTTTCGCTTTATTCTTTTAAACCACCCCGTGCTGCGAAACAGTGTGGCTTTTCTAGACCGAAATTCATTTTAAGCTTCAATTCAAGCATTTTCCTCTTATCCTTTTATTTATTTACTTTATATTTTTTTTTGTTATTGATTTGCACACTATTTTTTTCCCTCATCCCGCAACTCTAAATTATCATGAAATCAATCCTTCACGCTTGCGGTGATACATTTGCGCCGACAAATTTGAGCGACGATCCGGGCTTTGATCGAGCAATACCGTTCCTGATTTGTCTCGCGCCTTCAGACCCGCCTTCATGCTTCGACAAGAAGCAAAATATAAAGCAATCGTTCTGACGGAGCTAAATTACTACAGGATAAAGAACGAATAGGAAATTTGGATTTCGAAACAAAAAAAAGAGGGGTGCAACACGAGGACTTCCCAGGGGGTCACCCATTCTAGTACTACTCTCGCCTAGGCACGCTTAACTTCGGAGTTCTGTTGGGATCCGGTGCATTAATGCTGGTATGATCGCACCCGCCATTTTCCTTTCGCTTTATTCCTTTAAACTACCCAGTCCTGCGAAGCAGTGTGGCTTTTCTAGACCGAAATTCATTTTAAGCGTCAATTCAAGCATTTTCCTCTTATCCTTTTATTTATTTACTTTATATTTTTTTTGTTATTGATTTGCACCTTATTTTTTTCCCTCATCCCGCAACTCTAAATTATCATGAAATCAATCCTTCATGCTTGCGGTGATACATTTGCGCCCACAAATTTGAGCGACGATCCGGGCTTTGATCGAACCGTACCGTTCCTGATTTGTCTCGCGCCTTCAGACCCCCCTTCATGCTTCGACAAGAAGCAAAATATAAAGCAATCGTTCCGACGGAGCTAAATTACTACAGGATAAAGAACGAATAGGAAATTTGGATTTCGAAACAAAAATGAGAGTGCAACACGAGGACTTCCCAGGGGGTCACCCATCCTAGTACTACTCTCGCCCAAGCACGCTTAACTTCGGAGTTCTGATGGGATCCGGTGCATTAGTGCTGGTATGATCGCACCCGCCATGTTCCTTTCGCTTTATTCTTTTAAAATACCCCGTCCTGCGAATCAGTGTGGCTTTTCTAGACCGAAATTAATTTTAAGCGTCAATTCAAGCATTTTCCTCTTATCCTTTTATTTATTTACTTTATATTTCTTTTTGTTATTGATTTGCACCTTATTTTTTTCCCTCATCCCGCAATTCTAAATTATCATGAAATCAATCCTTCACGCTTGCGATGATACATTTGCGCCGACAAATTTGAGCGACGATCCGGGCTTTGATCGAGCCGTACCGTTCCTGATTTGTCTCGCGCCTTCAGACCCGCTTCATGCTTCGACAAGAAGCAAAATATAAAGCAATCGTTCCGACGGAGCTAAATTACTACAGGATAAAGAACGAATAGGAAATTTGGATTTCGAAACAAAAAAGAGAGGGGTGCAACACGAGGACTTCCCAGGGGGTCACCCATCCTAGTACTACTCTCGCCCAAGCACGCTTAACTTCGGAGTTATGATGGGATCCGGTGCACTAGTGCTGGTATGATCGCACCCGCCATGTTCCTTTCGCTTTATTCTTTTAAACCACCCCGTGCTGCGAAACAGTGTGGCTTTTCTAGACCGAAATTCATTTTAAGCTTCAATTCAAGCATTTTCCTCTTATTCTTTTATTTATTTACTTTATATTTTTTTTTGTTATTGATTTGCAACCTATTTTTTTCCCTCATCCCGCAACTCTAAATTATCATGAAATCAATCCTTCACGCTTGCGGTGATACATTTGCGCCGACAAATTTGAGCGACGATCCGGGCTTTGATCGAGCAATACCGTTCCTGATTTGTCTCGCGCCTTCAGACCCGCCTTCATGCTTCGACAAGAAGCAAAATATAAAGCAATCGTTCTGACGGAGCTAAATTACTACAGGATAAAGAACGAATAGGAAATTTGGATTTCGAAACAAAAAAAAGAGGGGTGCAACACGAGGACTTCCCAGGGGGTCACCCATTCTAGTACTACTCTCGCCTAAGCACGCTTAACTTCGGAGTTCTGATGGGATCCGGTGCATTAATGCTGGTATGATCGCACCCGCCATTTTCCTTTCGCTTTATTCCTTTAAACTACCCAGTCCTGCGAAGCAGTGTGGCTTTTCTAGACCGAAATTCATTTTAAGCGTCAATTCAAGCATTTTCCTCTTATCCTTTTATTTATTTACTTTATATTTTTTTTGTTATTGATTTGCACCTTATTTTTTTCCCTCATCCCGCAACTCTAAATTATCATGAAATCAATCCTTCATGCTTGCGGTGATACATTTGCGCCCACAAATTTGAGCGACGATCCGGGCTTTGATCGAACCGTACCGTTCCTGATTTGTCTCGCGCCTTCAGACCCCCCTTCATGCTTCGACAAGAAGCAAAATATAAAGCAATCGTTCCGACGGAGCTAAATTACTACAGGATAAAGAACGAATAGGAAATTTGGATTTCGAAACAAAAATGAGAGTGCAACACGAGGACTTCCCAGGGGGTCACCCATCCTAGTACTACTCTCGCCCAAGCACGCTTAACTTCGGAGTTCTGAAGGGATCCGGTGCATTAGTGCTGGTATGATCGCACCCGCCATGTTCCTTTCGCTTTATTCTTTTAAAATACCCCGTCCTGCGAATCAGTGTGGCTTTTCTAGACCGAAATTAATTTTAAGCGTCAATTCAAGTATTTTCCTCTTATCCTTTTATTTATTTACTTTATATTTCTTTTTGTTATTGATTTGCACCTTATTTTTTTCCCTCATCCCGCAATTCTAAATTATCATGAAATCAATCCTTCACGCTTGCGATGATACATTTGCGCCGACAAATTTGAGCGACGATCCGGGCTTTGATCGAGCCGTACCGTTCCTGATTTGTCTCGCGCCTTCAGACCCGCTTCATGCTTCGACAAGAAGCAAAATATAAAGCAATCGTTCCGACGGAGCTAAATTACTACAGGATAAAGAACGAATAGGAAATTTGGATTTCGAAACAAAAAAGAGAGGGGTGCAACACGAGGACTTCCCAGGGGGTCACCCATCCTAGTACTACTCTCGCCCAAGCACGCTTAACTTCGGAGTTATGATGGGATCCGGTGCACTAGTGCTGGTATGATCGCACCCGCCATGTTCCTTTCGCTTTATTCTTTTAAACCACCCCGTGCTGCGAAACAGTGTGGCTTTTCTAGACCGAAATTCATTTTAAGCTTCAATTCAAGCATTTTCCTCTTATCCTTTTATTTATTTACTTTATATTTTTTTTTGTTATTGATTTGCAACCTATTTTTTTCCCTCATCCCGCAACTCTAAATTATCATGAAATCAATCCTTCACGCTTGCGGTGATACATTTGCGCCGACAAATTTGAGCGACGATCCGGGCTTTGATCGAGCAATACCGTTCCTGATTTGTCTCGCGCCTTCAGACCCGCCTTCATGCTTCGACAAGAAGCAAAATATAAAGCAATCGTTCTGACGGAGCTAAATTACTACAGGATAAAGAACGAATAGGAAATTTGGATTTCGAAACAAAAAAAAGAGGGGTGCAACACGAGGACTTCCCAGGGGGTCACCCATTCTAGTACTACTCTCGCCTAAGCACGCTTAACTTCGGAGTTCTGATGGGATCCGGTGCATTAATGCTGGTATGATCGCACCCGCCATTTTCCTTTCGCTTTATTCCTTTAAACTACCCAGTCCTGCGAAGCAGTGTGGCTTTTCTAGACCGAAATTCATTTTAAGCGTCAATTCAAGCATTTTCCTCTTATCCTTTTATTTATTTACTTTATATTTTTTTTGTTATTGATTTGCACCTTATTTTTTTCCCTCATCCCGCAACTCTAAATTATCATGAAATCAATCCTTCATGCTTGCGGTGATACATTTGCGCCCACAAATTTGAGCGACGATCCGGGCTTTGATCGAACCGTACCGTTGCTGATTTGTCTCGCGCCTTCAGACCCCCCTTCATGCTTCGACAAGAAGCAAAATATAAAGCAATCGTTCCGACGGAGCTAAATTACTACAGGATAAAGAACGAATAGGAAATTTGGATTTCGAAACAAAAATGAGAGTGCAACACGAGGACTTCCCAGGGGGTCACCCATCCTAGTACTACTCTCGCCCAAGCACGCTTAACTTCGGAGTTCTGATGGAATCCGGTGCATTAGTGCTGGTATGATCGCACCCGCCATGTTCCTTTCGCTTTATTCTTTTAAAATACCCCGTCCTGCGAATCAGTGTGGCTTTTCTAGACCGAAATTAATTTTAAGCGTCAATTCAAGCATTTTCCTCTTATCCTTTTATTTATTTACTTTATATTTCTTTTTGTTATTGATTTGCACCTTATTTTTTTCCCTCATCCCGCAATTCTAAATTATCATGAAATCAATCCTTCACGCTTGCGATGATACATTTGCGCCGACAAATTTGAGCGACGATCCGGGCTTTGATCGAGCCGTACCGTTCCTGATTTGTCTCGCGCCTTCAGACCCGCTTCATGCTTCGACAAGAAGCAAAATATAAAGCAATCGTTCCGACGGAGCTAAATTACTACAGGATAAAGAACGAATAGGAAATTTGGATTTCGAAACAAAAAAGAGAGGGGTGCAACACGAGGACTTCCCAGGGGGTCACCCATCCTAGTACTACTCTCGCCCAAGCACGCTTAACTTCGGAGTTATGATGGGATCCGGTGCACTAGTGCTGGTATGATTGCACCCGCCATGTTCCTTTCGCTTTATTCTTTTAAACCACCCCGTGCTGCGAAACAGTGTGGCTTTTCTAGACCGAAATTCATTTTAAGCTTCAATTCAAGCATTTTCCTCTTATCCTTTTATTTATTTACTTTATATTTTTTTTTGTTATTGATTTGCAACCTATTTTTTTCCCTCATCCCGCAACTCTAAATTATCATGAAATCAATCCTTCACGCTTGCGGTGATACATTTGCGCCGACAAATTTGAGCGACGATCCGGGCTTTGATCGAGCAATACCGTTCCTGATTTGTCTCGCGCCTTCAGACCCGCCTTCATGCTTCGACAAGAAGCAAAATATAAAGCAATCGTTCCGACGGAGCTAAATTACTACAGGATAAAGAACGAATAGGAAATTTGGATTTCGAAACAAAAAAAAGAGGGGTGCAACACGAGAACTTCCCAGGGGGTCACCCATCCTAGTACTACTCTCGCCTAAGCACGCTTAACTTCGGAGTTCTGATGGGATCCGGTGCATTAATGCTGGTATGATCGCACCCGCCATTTTCCATTCGCTTTATTCCTTTAAACTACCCAGTCCTGAAAAGCAGTGTGGCTTTTCTAGACCGAAATTCATTTTAAGCGTCAATACAAGCATTTTCCTCTTATCCTTTTATTTATTTACTTTATATTTTTTTTGTTATTGATTTGCACCTTATTTTTTTCCCTCATCCCGCAACTCTAAATTATCATGAAATCAATCCTTCACGTTTGCGGTGATACATTTGCGCCGACAAATTTGAGCGACGATCCGGGCTTTGATCGAGCCGTACCGTTCCTGATTTGTCTCGCGCCTTTAGACCCGCCTTCATGCTTCGACAAGAAGCAAAATATAAAGCAATCGTTCCGACGGAGCTAAATTACTACAGGATAAAGAACGAATAGGAAATTTGGATTTCGAAACAAAAAAGAGAGGGGTGCAACACGAGGACTTCCCAGGGGGTCACCCATCCTAGTACTATTCTCGCCCAAACACGCTTAACTTCGGAGTTCTGATGGGATCCGGTGCATTAGTGCTGGTATGATCGCACCCGCCATGTTCCTTTCGCTTTATTCTTTTAAACCACCCCGTGCTGCGAAACAGTGTGGCTTTTCTAGACCGAAATTCATTTTAAGCTTCGATTCAAGCATTTTCCTCTTATCCTTTTATTTATTTACTTTACATTTTTTTTGTTATTGATATGCACCTTATTTTTTTCCCTCATTCCGCAACTCTAAATTATCATGAAATCAATCCTTCACGCTTGCGGTGATACAGTTGCGCCGACAAATTTGAGCGACGATCCGGGCTTTGATCGGGCCGTACCGTTCCTGATTTGTCTCGCGCCTTCAGACCCGCTTCATGCTTCGACAAGAAGCAAAATATAAAGCAATCGTTCCGACGGAGCTAAATTACTACAGGATAAAGAACGAATAGGAAATTTGGATTTCGAAACAAAAAAGAGAGGGGTGCAACACGAGGACTTCCCAGGGGGTCACCCATCCTAGTACTACTCTCGCCCAAGCACGCTTAACTTCGGAGTTCTGATGGGATCCGGTGCACTAGTGCTGGTATGATCGCACCCGCCATGTTCCTTTCGCTTTATTCTTTTAAACCACCCCGTGCTGCGAAACAGTGTGGCTTTTCTAGACCGAAATTCATTTTAAGCTTCAATTCAAGCATTTTCCTCTTATCCTTTTATTTATTTACTTTATATTTTTTTTTTGTTATTGATTTGCACACTATTTTTTTCCCTCATCCCGCAACTCTAAATTATCATGAAATCAATCCTTCACGCTTGCGGTGATACATTTGCGCCGACAAATTTGAGCGACGATCCGGGCTTTGATCGAGCAATGCCGTTCCTGATTTGTCTCGCGCCTTCAGACCCGCCTTCATGCTTCGACAAGAAGCAAAATATAAAGCAATCGTTCTGACGGAGCTAAATTACTACAGGATAAAGAACGAATAGGAAATTTGGATTTCGAAACAAAAAAAAGAGGGGTGCAAGACGAGGACTTCCCAGGGGGTCACCCATTCTAGTACTACTCTCGCCTAAGCACGCTTAACTTCGGAGTTCTGATGGGATCCGGTGCATTAATGCTGGTATGATCGCACCCGCCATTTTCCTTTCGCTTTATTCCTTTAAACTACCCAGTCCTGCGAAGCAGTGTGGCTTTTCTAGACCGAAATTCATTTTAAGTGTCAATTCAAGCATTTTCCTCTTATCCTTTTATTTATTTACTTTATATTTTTTTTGTTATTGATTTGCACCTTATTTTTTTCCCTCATCCCGCAACTCTAAATTATCATGAAATCAATCCTTCATGCTTGCGGTGATACATTTGCGCCCACAAATTTGAGCGACGATCCGGGCTTTGATCGAACCGTACCGTTGCTGATTTGTCTCGCGCCTTCAGACCCGCCTTCATGCTTCGACAAGAAGCAAAATATAAAGCAATCGTTCCGACGGAGCTAAATTACTACAGGATAAAGAACGAATAGGAAATTTGGATTTCGAAACAAAAATGAGAGTGCAACACGAGGACTTCCCAGGGGGTCACCCATCCTAGTACTACTCTCGCCCAAGCACGCTTAACTTCGGAGTTCTGATGGGATCCGGTGCATTAGTGCTGGTATGATCGCACCCGCCATGTTCCTTTCGCTTTATTCTTTTAAAATACCCCGTCCTGCGAATCAGTGTGGCTTTTCTAGACCGAAATTAATTTTAAGCGTCAATTCAAGCATTTTCCTCTTATCCTTTTATTTATTTACTTTATATTTCTTTTTGTTATTGATTTGCACCTTATTTTTTTCCCTCATCCCGCAATTCTAAATTATCATGAAATCAATCCTTCACGCTTGCGATGATACATTTGCGCCGACAAATTTGAGCGACGATCCGGGCTTTGATCGAGCCGTACCGTTCCTGATTTGTCTCGCGCCTTCAGACCCGCTTCATGCTTCGACAAGAAGCAAAATATAAAGCAATCGTTCCGACGGAGCTAAATTACTACAGGATAAAGAACGAATAGGAAATTTGGATTTCGAAACAAAAAAGAGAGGGGTGCAACACGAGGACTTCCCAGGGGGTCACCCATCCTAGTACTACTCTCGCCCAAGCACGCTTAACTTCGGAGTTCTGATGGGATCCGGTGCACTAGTGCTGGTATGATCGCACCCGCCATGTTCCTTTCGCTTTATTCTTTTAAACCACCCCGTGCTGCGAAACAGTGTGGCTTTTCTAGACCGAAATTCATTTTAAGCTTCAATTCAAGCATTTTCCTCTTATCCTTTTATTTATTTACTTTATATTTTTTTTTGTTATTGATTTGCAACCTATTTTTTTCCCTCATCCCGCAACTCTAAATTATCATGAAATCAATCCTTCACGCTTGCGGTGATACATTTGCGCCGACAAATTTGAGCGACGATCCGGGCTTTGATCGAGCAATACCGTTCCTGATTTGTCTCGCGCCTTCAGACCCGCCTTCATGCTTCGACAAGATGCAAAATATAAAGCAATCGTTCCGACGGAGCTAAATTACTACAGGATAAAGAACGAATAGGAAATTTGGATTTCGAAACAAAAAAAAGAGGGGTGCAACACGAGGACTTCCCAGGGGGTCACCCATCCTAGTACTACTCTCGCCTAAGCACGCTTAACTTCGGAGTTCTGATGGGATCCGGTGCATTAATGCTGGTATGATCGCACCCGCCATTTTCCATTCGCTTTATTCCTTTAAACTACCCAGTCCTGAAAAGCAGTGTGGCTTTTCTAGACCGAAATTCATTTTAAGCGTCAATACAAGCATTTTCCTCTTATCCTTTTATTTATTTACTTTATATTTTTTTTGTTATTGATTTGCACCTTATTTTTTTCCCTCATCCCGCAACTCTAAATTATCATGAAATCAATCCTTCACGCTTGCGGTGATACATTTGCGCCGACAAATTTGAGCGACGATCCGGGCTTTGATCGAGCCGTACCGTTCCTGATTTGTCTCGCGCCTTCAGACCCGCCTTCATGCTTCGACAAGAAGCAAAATATAAAGCAATCGTTCCGACGGAGCTAAATTACTACAGGATAAAGAACGAATAGGAAATTTGGATTTCGAAACAAAAAAGAGAGGGGTGCAACACGAGGACTTCCCAGGGGGTCACCCATCCTAGTACTATTCTCGCCCAAACACGCTTAACTTCGGAGTTCTGATGGGATCCGATGCATTAGTGCTGGTATGATCGCACCCGCCATGTTCCTTTCGCTTTATTCTTTTAAACCACCCCGTGCTGCGAAACAGTGTGGCTTTTCTAGACCGAAATTCATTTTAAGCTTCGATTCAAGCATTTTCCTCTTATCCTTTTATTTATTTACTTTACATTTTTATTGTTATTGATATGCACCTTATTTTTTTCCCTCATTCCGCAACTCTAAATTATCATGAAATCAATCCTTCACGCTTGCGGTGATACATTTGCGCCGACAAATTTGAGCGACGATCCGGGCTTTGATCGAGCCGTACCGTTCCTGATTTGTCTCGCGCCTTCAGACCCGCCTTCATGCTTCGACGAGAAGCAAAATATAAAGCAATCGTTCCGACGGAGCTAAATTACTACAGGATAAAGAACGAATAGGAAATTTGGATTTCGAAACAAAAAAGAGAGGGGTGCAACACGAGGACTTCCCAGGGGGTCACCCATCCTAGTACTATTCTCGCCCAAACACGCTTAACTTCGGAGTTCTGATGGGATCCGGTGCATTAGTGCTGGTATGATCGCACCCGCCATGTTCCTTTCGCTTTATTCTTTTAAACCACCCCGTGCTGCGAAACAGTGTGGCTTTTCTAGACCGAAATTCATTTTAAGCTTCGATTCAAGCATTTTCCTCTTATCCTTTTATTTATTTACTTTACATTTTTTTTGTTATTGATATGCACCTTATTTTTTTCCCTCATTCCGCAACTCTAAATTATCATGAAATCAATCCTTCACGCTTGCGGTGATACATTTGCGCCGACAAATTTGAGCGACGATCCGGGCTTTGATCGAGCCGTACCGTTCCTGATTTGTCTCGCGCCTTCAGACCCGCCTTCATGCTTCGACAAGAAGCAAAATATAAAGCAATCGTTCCGACGGAGCTAAATTACTACAGGATAAAGAACGAATAGGAAATTTGGATTTCGAAACAAAAATGAGAGTGCAACACGAGGACTTCCCAGGGGGTCACCCATCCTAGTACTACTCTCGCCCAAGCACGCTTAACTTCGGAGTTCTGATGGGATCCGGTGCATTAGTGCTGGTATGATCGCACCCGCCATGTTCCTTTCGCTTTATTCTTTTAAACCACCCCGTGCTGCGAAACAGTGTGGCTTTTCTAGACCGAAATTAATTTTAAGCGTCAATTCAAGCATTTTCCTCTTATCCTTTTATTTATTTACTTTATATTTCTTTTTGTTATTGATTTGCACCCTATTTTTTTCCCTCGTCCCGCAACTCTAAATTATCATGAAATCAATTCTTCACGCTTGCGGTGATTCACTTGCGCCGACAAATTTGAGCGACGATCCGGGCTTTGGTCGAGCAATACCGTTCCTGATTTGTCTCGCGCCTTCAGACCCGTCTTCATGCTTCGACAAGAAGCAAAATATAATGCAATCGTTCCGACGGAGCTAAATTACTACAGGATAAAGAACGAATAGGAAAATTTGTATTTCGAAACAAAAAAAAGAGGGGTGCAACACGAGGACTTCTCAGGGGGTCACCCATCCTAGTACTACTCTCGCCTAAGCACGCTTAACTTCGGAGTTCTGATGGGATCCGGTGCATTAATGCTGGTATGATCGCACCCGCAATTTTCCTTTCGCTTTATTCCTTTAAACTACCCAGTCCTGAAAAGCAGTGTGGCTTTTCTAGACCGAAATTCATTTTAAGCGTCAATACAAGCATTTTCCTCTTATCCTTTTATTTATTTACTTTATATTTTTTTGTTATTGATTTGCACCTTATTTTTTTCCCTCATCCCGCAACTCTAAATTATCATGAAATCAATCCTTCACGCTTGCGGTGATACATTTGTGCCGACAAATTTGAGCGACGATCCGGGCTTTGATCGAGTCGTACCGTTCCTGATTTGTCTTGCGCCTTCAGACCCGCTTCATGCTTCGACAAGAAGCAAAATATAAAGCAATCGTTCCGACGGAGCTAAATTACTACAGGATAAAGAACGAATAGGAAATTTGGATTTCGAAACAAAAAAGAGAGGGGTGCAACACGAGGACTTCCCAGGGGGTCACCCATCCTAGTACTACTCTCGCCTAAGCACGCTTAACTTCGGAGTTCTGATGGGATCCGGTGCACTAGTGCTGGTATGATCGCACCCGTCATGTTCCTTTCGCTTTATTCTTTTAAACCACCCCGTGCAGCGAAACAGTGTGGCTTTTCTAGACCGAAATTCATTTTAAGCTTCAATTCAAGCATTTTCCTCTTATCCTTTTATTTATTTACTTTATATTTTTTTTTGTTATTGATTTGCACACTATTTTTTTCCCTCATCCCGCAACTCTAAATTATCATGAAATCAATCCTTCACGCTTGCGGTGATACATTTGCGCCGACAAATTCGAGCGACGATCCGGGCTTTGATCGAGCAATACCGTTCCTGATTTGTCTCGCGCCTTCAGACCCGCCTTCATGCTTCGACAAGAAGCAAAATATAAAGCAATCGTTCCGACGGAGCTAAATTACTACAGGATAAAGAACGAATAGGAAATTTGGATTTCGAAACAAAAAAAAGAGGGGTGCAACACGAGGACTTCCCAGGGGGTCACCCATTCTAGTACTACTCTCGCCTAAGCACGCTTAACTTCGGAGTTCTGATGGGATCCGGTGCATTAATGCTGGTATGATCGCACCCGCCATTTTTCTTTCGCTTTATTCCTTTAAACTACCCAGTCCTGCGAAGCAGTGTGGCTTTTCTAGACCGAAATTCATTTTAAGCGTCAATTCAAGCATTTTCCTCTTATCCTTTTATTTATTTACTTTATATTTTTTTTGTTATTGATTTGCACCTTATTTTTTTCCATCATCCCGCAACTCTAAATTATCATGAAATCAATCCTTCACGCTTGCGGTGATACATTTGCGCCGACAAATTTGAGCGACGATCCGGGCTTTGATCGAGCCGTACCGTTCCTGATTTGTCTCGCGCCTTCAGACCCGCCTTCATGCTTCGACAAGAAGCAAAATATAAAGCAATCGTTCCGACGGAGCTAAATTACTACAGGATAAAGAACGAATAGGAAATTTGGATTTCGAAACAAAAAAGAGAGGGGTGCAACACGAGGACTTCCCAGGGGGTCACCCATCCTAGTACTATTCTCGCCCAAACACGCTTAACTTCGGAGTTCTGATGGGATCCGGTGCATTAGTGCTGGTATGATCGCACCCGCCATGTTCCTTTCGCTTTATTCTTTTAAACCACCCCGTGCTGCGAAACAGTGTGGCTTTTCTAGACCGAAATTCATTTTAAGCTTCGATTCAAGCTTTTTCCTCTTATCCTTTTATTTATTTACTTTATATTTTTTTTGTTATTGATATGCACCTTATTTTTTTCCCTCATACCGCAACTCTAAATTATCATGAAATCAATCCTTCATGCTTGCGGTGATACATTTGCGCCCACAAATTTGAGCGACGATCCGGGCTTTGATCGAACCGTACCGTTCCTGATTTGTGTCGCGCCTTCAGACCCCCCTTCATGCTTCGACAAGAAGCAAAATATAAAGCAATCGTTCCGACGGAGCTAAATTACTACAGGATAAAGAACGAATAGAAAATTTGGATTTCGAAACAAAAATGAGAGTGCAACACGAGGACTTCCCAGGGGGTCACCCATCCTAGTACTACTCTCGCCCAAGCACGCTTAACTTCGGAGTTCTGATGGGATCCGGTGCACTAGTGCTGGTATGATCGCACCCGTCATGTTCCTTTCGCTTTATTCTTTTAAACCACCCCGTGCAGCGAAACAGTGTGGCTTTTCTAGACCGAAATTCATTTTAAGCTTCAATTCAAGCATTTTCCTCTTATCCTTTTATTTATTTACTTTATATTTTTTTTTGTTATTGATTTGCACACTATTTTTTTCCCTCATCCCGCAACTCTAAATTATCATGAAATCAATCCTTCACGCTTGCGGTGATACATTTGCGCCGACAAATTCGAGCGACGATCCGGGCTTTGATCGAGCAATACCGTTCCTGATTTGTCTCGCGCCTTCAGACCCGCCTTCATGCTTCGACAAGAAGCAAAATATAAAGCAATCGTTCCGACGGAGCTAAATTACTACAGGATAAAGAACGAATAGGAAATTTGGATTTCGAAACAAAAAAAAGAGGGGTGCAACACGAGGACTTCCCAGGGGGTCACCCATTCTAGTACTACTCTCGCCTAAGCACGCTTAACTTCGGAGTTCTGATGGGATCCGGTGCATTAATGCTGGTATGATCGCACCCGCCATTTTTCTTTCGCTTTATTCCTTTAAACTACCCAGTCCTGCGAAGCAGTGTGGCTTTTCTAGACCGAAATTCATTTTAAGCGTCAATTCAAGCATTTTCCTCTTATCCTTTTATTTATTTACTTTATATTTTTTTTGTTATTGATTTGCACCTTATTTTTTTCCATCATCCCGCAACTCTAAATTATCATGAAATCAATCCTTCACGCTTGCGGTGATACATTTGCGCCGACAAATTTGAGCGACGATCCGGGCTTTGATCGAGCCGTACCGTTCCTGATTTGTCTCGCGCCTTCAGACCCGCCTTCATGCTTCGACAAGAAGCAAAATATAAAGCAATCGTTCCGACGGAGCTAAATTACTACAGGATAAAGAACGAATAGGAAATTTGGATTTCGAAACAAAAAAGAGAGGGGTGCAACACGAGGACTTCCCAGGGGGTCACCCATCCTAGTACTATTCTCGCCCAAACACGCTTAACTTCGGAGTTCTGATGGGATCCGGTGCATTAGTGCTGGTATGATCGCACCCGCCATGTTCCTTTCGCTTTATTCTTTTAAACCACCCCGTGCTGCGAAACAGTGTGGCTTTTCTAGACCGAAATTCATTTTAAGCTTCGATTCAAGCTTTTTCCTCTTATCCTTTTATTTATTTACTTTATATTTTTTTTGTTATTGATATGCACCTTATTTTTTTCCCTCATACCGCAACTCTAAATTATCATGAAATCAATCCTTCATGCTTGCGGTGATACATTTGCGCCCACAAATTTGAGCGACGATCCGGGCTTTGATCGAACCGTACCGTTCCTGATTTGTGTCGCGCCTTCAGACCCCCCTTCATGCTTCGACAAGAAGCAAAATATAAAGCAATCGTTCCGACGGAGCTAAATTACTACAGGATAAAGAACGAATAGAAAATTTGGATTTCGAAACAAAAATGAGAGTGCAACACGAGGACTTCCCAGGGGGTCACCCATCCTAGTACTACTCTCGCCCAAGCACGCTTAACTTCGGAGTTCTGATGGGATCCGGTGCACTAGTGCTGGTATGATCGCACCCGCCATGTTCCTTTCGCTTTATTCTTTTAAACCACCCCGTGCTGCGAAACAGTGTGGCTTTTCTAGACCGAAATTCATTTTAAGCTTCAATTCAAGCATTTTCCTCTTATCCTTTTATTTATTTACTTTATATTTTTTTTTGTTATTGATTTGCAACCTATTTTTTTCCCTCATCCCGCAACTCTAAATTATCATGAAATCAATCCTTCACGCTTGCGGTGATACATTTGCGCCGACAAATTTGAGCGACGATCCGGGCTTTGATCGAGCAATACCGTTCCTGATTTGTCTCGCGCCTTCAGACCCGCCTTCATGCTTCGACAAGATGCAAAATATAAAGCAATCGTTCCGACGGAGCTAAATTACTACAGGATAAAGAACGAATAGGAAATTTGGATTTCGAAACAAAAAAAAGAGGGGTGCAACACGAGGACTTCCCAGGGGGTCACCCATCCTAGTACTACTCTCGCCTAAGCACGCTTAACTTCGGAGTTCTGATGGGATCCGGTGCATTAATGCTGGTATGATCGCACCCGCCATTTTCCATTCGCTTTATTCCTTTAAACTACCCAGTCCTGAAAAGCAGTGTGGCTTTTCTAGACCGAAATTCATTTTAAGCGTCAATACAAGCATTTTCCTCTTATCCTTTTATTTATTTACTTTATAATTTTTTGTTATTGATTTGCACCTTATTTTTTTCCCTCATCCCGCAACTCTAAATTATCATGAAATCAATCCTTCACGCTTGCGGTGATACATTTGTGCCGACAAATTTGAGCGACGATCCGGGCTTTGATCGAGTCGTACCGTTCCTGATTTGTCTTGCGCCTTCAGACCCGCTTCATGCTTCGACAAGAAGCAAAATATAAAGCAATCGTTCCGACGGAGCTAAATTACTACAGGATAAAGAACGAATAGGAAATTTGGATTTCGAAACAAAAAAGAGAGGGGTGCAACACGAGGACTTCCCAGGGGGTCACCCATCCTAGTACTACTCTCGCCTAAGCACGCTTAACTTCGGAGTTCTGATGGGATCCGGTGCACTAGTGCTGGTATGATCGCACCCGTCATGTTCCTTTCGCTTTATTCTTTTAAACCACCCCGTGCAGCGAAACAGTGTGGCTTTTCTAGACCGAAATTCATTTTAAGCTTCAATTCAAGCATTTTCCTCTTATCCATTTATTTATTTACTTTATATTTTTTTTTGTTATTGATTTGCACACTATTTTTTTCCCTCATCCCGCAACTCTAAATTATCATGAAATCAATCCTTCACGCTTGCGGTGATACATTTGCGCCGACAAATTCGAGCGACGATCCGGGCTTTGATCGAGCAATACCGTTCCTGATTTGTCTCGCGCCTTCAGACCCGCCTTCATGCTTCGACAAGAAGCAAAATATAAAGCAATCGTTCCGACGGAGCTAAATTACTACAGGATAAAGAACGAATAGGAAATTTGGATTTCGAAACAAAAAAAAGAGGGGTGCAACACGAGGACTTCCCAGGGGGTCACCCATTCTAGTACTACTCTCGCCTAAGCACGCTTAACTTCGGAGTTCTGATGGGATCCGGTGCATTAATGCTGGTATGATCGCACCCGCCATTTTTCTTTCGCTTTATTCCTTTAAACTACCCAATCCTGCGAAGCAGTGTGGCTTTTCTAGACCGAAATTCATTTTAAGCGTCAATTCAAGCATTTTCCTCTTATCCTTTTATTTATTTACTTTATATTTTTTTTGTTATTGATTTGCACCTTATTTTTTTCCATCATCCCGCAACTCTAAATTATCATGAAATCAATCCTTCACGCTTGCGGTGATACATTTGCGCCGACAGATTTGAGCGACGATCCGGGCTTTGATCGAGCCGTACCGTTCCTGATTTGTCTCGCGCCTTCAGACCCGCCTTCATGCTTCGACAAGAAGCAAAATATAAAGCAATCGTTCCGACGGAGCTAAATTACTACAGGATAAAGAACGAATAGGAAATTTGGATTTCGAAACAAAAAAGAGAGGGGTGCAACACGAGGACTTCCCAGGGGGTCACCCATCCTAGTACTATTCTCGCCCAAACACGCTTAACTTCGGAGTTCTGATGGGATCCGGTGCATTAGTGCTGGTATGATCGCACCCGCCATGTTCCTTTCGCTTTATTCTTTTAAACCACCCCGTGCTGCGAAACAGTGTGGCTTTTCTAGACCGAAATTCATTTTAAGCTTCGATTCAAGCTTTTTCCTCTTATCCTTTTATTTATTTACTTTATATTTTTTTTGTTATTGATATGCACCTTATTTTTTTCCCTCATACCGCAACTCTAAATTATCATGAAATCAATCCTTCATGCTTGCGGTGATACATTTGCGCCCACAAATTTGAGCGACGATCCGGGCTTTGATCGAACCGTACCGTTCCTGATTTGTGTCGCGCCTTCAGACCCCCCTTCATGCTTCGACAAGAAGCAAAATATAAAGCAATCGTTCCGACGGAGCTAAATTACTACAGGATAAAGAACGAATAGGAAATTTGGATTTCGAAACAAAAATGAGAGTGCAACACGAGGACTTCCCAGGGGGTCACCCATCCTAGTACTACTCTCGCCCAAGCACGCTTAACTTCGGAGTTCTGATGGGATCCGGTGCATTAGTGCTGGTATGATCGCACCCGCCATGTTCCTTTCGCTTTATTCTTTTAAACCACCCCGTGCTGCGAAACAGTGTGGCTTTTCTAGACCGAAATTAATTTTAAGCGTCAATTCAAGCATTTTCCTCTTATTCTTTTATTTATTTACTTTTTATTTCTTTTTGTTATTGATTTGCACCCTATTTTTTTCCCTCGTCCCGCAACTCTAAATTATCATGAAATCAATTCTTCACGCTTGCGGTGATTCACTTGCGCCGACAAATTTGAGCGACGATCCGGGCTTTGGTCGAGCAATACCGTTCCTGATTTGTCTCGCGCCTTCAGACCCGTCTTCATGCTTCGACAAGAAGCAAAATATAATGCAATCGTTCCGACGGAGCTAAATTACTACAGGATAAAGAACGAATAGGAAATTTGTATTTCGAAACAAAAAAAAGAGGGGTGCAACACGAGGACTTCCCAGGGGGTCACCCATCCTAGTACTACTCTCGCCTAAGCACGCTTAACTTCGGAGTTCTGATGGGATCCGGTGCATTAATGCTGGTATGATCGCACCCGCAATTTTCCTTTCGCTTTATTCCTTTAAACTACCCAGTCCTGAAAAGCAGTGTGGCTTTTCTAGACCGAAATTCATTTTAAGCGTCAATACAAGCATTTTCCTCTTATCCTTTTATTTATTTACTTTATATTTTTTTGTTATTGATTTGCACCTTATTTTTTTCCCTCATCCCGCAACTCTAAATTATCATGAAATCAATCCTTCACGCTTGCGGTGATACATTTGTGCCGACAAATTTGAGCGACGATCCGGGCTTTGATCGAGTCGTACCGTTCCTGATTTGTCTTGCGCCTTCAGACCCGCTTCATGCTTCGACAAGAAGCAAAATATAAAGCAATCGTTCCGACGGAGCTAAATTACTACAGGATAAAGAACGAATAGGAAATTTGGATTTCGAAACAAAAAAGAGAGGGGTGCAACACGAGGACTTCCCAGGGGGTCACCCATCCTAGTACTACTCTCGCCTAAGCACGCTTAACTTCGGAGTTCTGATGGGATCCGGTGCACTAGTGCTGGTATGATCGCACCCGCCATGTTCCTTTCGCTTTATTCTTTTAAACCACCCCGTGCAGCGAAACAGTGTGGCTTTTCTAGACCGAAATTCATTTTAAGCTTCAATTCAAGCATTTTCCTCTTATCCTTTTATTTATTTACTTTATATTTTTTTTTGTTATTGATTTGCACACTATTTTTTTCCCTCATCCCGCAACTCTAAATTATCATGAAATCAATCCTTCACGCTTGCGGTGATACATTTGCGCCGACAAATTCGAGCGACGATCCGGGCTTTGATCGAGCAATACCGTTCCTGATTTGTCTCGCGCCTTCAGACCCGCCTTCATGCTTCGACAAGAAGCAAAATATAAAGCAATCGTTCCGACGGAGCTAAATTACTACAGGATAAAGAACGAATAGGAAATTTGGATTTCGAAACAAAAAAAAGAGGGGTGCAACACGAGGACTTCCCAGGGGGTCACCCATTCTAGTACTACTCTCGCCTAAGCATGCTTAACTTCGGAGTTCTGATGGGATCCGGTGCATTAATGCTGGTATGATCGCACCCGCCATTTTTCTTTCGCTTTATTCCTTTAAACTACCCAGTCCTGCGAAGCAGTGTGGCTTTTCTAGACCGAAATTCATTTTAAGCGTCAATTCAAGCATTTTCCTCTTATCCTTTTATTTATTTACTTTATATTTTTTTTGTTATTGATTTGCACCTTATTTTTTTCCATCATCCCGCAACTCTAAATTATCATGAAATCAATCCTTCACGCTTGCGGTGATACATTTGCGCCGACAGATTTGAGCGACGATCCGGGCTTTGATCGAGCCGTACCGTTCCTGATTTGTCTCGCGCCTTCAGACCCGCCTTCATGCTTCGACAAGAAGCAAAATATAAAGCAATCGTTCCGACGGAGCTAAATTACTACAGGATAAAGAACGAATAGGAAATTTGGATTTCGAAACAAAAAAGAGAGGGGTGCAACACGAGGACTTCCCAGGGGGTCACCCATCCTAGTACTATTCTCGCCCAAACACGCTTAACTTCGGAGTTCTGATGGGATCCGGTGCATTAGTGCTGGTATGATCGCACCCGCCATGTTCCTTTCGCTTTATTCTTTTAAACCACCCCGTGCTGCGAAACAGTGTGGCTTTTCTAGACCGAAATTCATTTTAAGCTTCGATTCAAGCTTTTTCCTCTTATCCTTTTATTTATTTACTTTATATTTTTTTTGTTATTGATATGCACCTTATTTTTTTCCCTCATACCGCAACTCTAAATTATCATGAAATCAATCCTTCATGCTTGCGGTGATACATTTGCGCCCACAAATTTGAGCGACGATCCGGGCTTTGATCGAACCGTACCGTTCCTGATTTGTGTCGCGCCTTCAGACCCCCCTTCATGCTTCGACAAGAAGCAAAATATAAAGCAATCGTTCCGACGGAGCTAAATTACTACAGGATAAAGAACGAATAGGAAATTTGGATTTCGAAACAAAAATGAGAGTGCAACACGAGGACTTCCCAGGGGGTCACCCATCCTAGTACTACTCTCGCCCAAGCACGCTTAACTTCGGAGTTCTGATGGGATCCGGTGCATTAGTGCTGGTATGATCGCACCCGCCATGTTCCTTTCGCTTTATTCTTTTAAACCACCCCGTGCTGCGAAACAGTGTGGCTTTTCTAGACCGAAATTAATTTTAAGCGTCAATTCAAGCATTTTCCTCTTATTCTTTTATTTATTTACTTTATATTTCTTTTTGTTATTGATTTGCACCCTATTTTTTTCCCTCGTCCCGCAACTCTAAATTATCATGAAATCAATTCTTCACGCTTGCGGTGATTCACTTGCGCCGACAAATTTGAGCGACGATCCGGGCTTTGGTCGAGCAATACCGTTCCTGATTTGTCTCGCGCCTTCAGACCCGCCTTCATGCTTCGACAAGAAGCAAAATATAAAGCAATCGTTCCGACGGAGCTAAATTACTACAGGATAAAGAACGAATAGGAAATTTGGATTTCGAAACAAAAAAAAGAGGGGTGCAACACGAGGACTTCCCAGGGGGTCACCCATCCTAGTACTACTCTCGCCTAAGCACGCTTAACTTCGGAGTTCTGATGGGATCCGGTGCATTAATGCTGGTATGATCGCACCCGCCATTTTCCTTTCGCTTTATTCCTTTAAACTACCCAGTCCTGAAAAGCAGTGTGGCTTTTCTAGACCGAAATTCATTTTAAGCGTCAATACAAGCATTTTCCTCTTATCCTTTTATTTATTTACTTTATATTTTTTTGTTATTGATTTGCACCTTATTTTTTTCCCTCATCCCGCAACTCTAAATTATCATGAAATCAATCCTTCACGCTTGCGGTGATACATTTGTGCCGACAAATTTGAGCGACGATCCGGGCTTTGATCGAGTCGTACCGTTCCTGATTTGTCTTGCGCCTTCAGACCCGCTTCATGCTTCGACAAGAAGCAAAATATAAAGCAATCGTTCCGACGGAGCTAAATTACTACAGGATAAAGAACGAATAGGAAATTTGGATTTCGAAACAAAAAAGAGAGGGGTGCAACACGAGGACTTCCCAGGGGGTCACCCATCCTAGTACTACTCTCGCCTAAGCACGCTTAACTTCGGAGTTCTGATGGGATCCGGTGCACTAGTGCTGGTATGATCGCACCCGCCATGTTCCTTTCGCTTTATTCTTTTAAACCACCCCGTGCAGCGAAACAGTGTGGCTTTTCTAGACCGAAATTCATTTTAAGCTTCAATTCAAGCATTTTCCTCTTATCCTTTTATTTATTTACTTTATATTTTTTTTTGTTATTGATTTGCACACTATTTTTTTCCCTCATCCCGCAACTCTAAATTATCATGAAATCAATCCTTCACGCTTGCGGTGATACATTTGCGCCGACAAATTCGAGCGACGATCCGGGCTTTGATCGAGCAATACCGTTCCTGATTTGTCTCGCGCCTTCAGACCCGCCTTCATGCTTCGACAAGAAGCAAAATATAAAGCAATCGTTCCGACGGAGCTAAATTACTACAGGATAAAGAACGAATAGGAAATTTGGATTTCGAAACAAAAAAAAGAGGGGTGCAACACGAGGACTTCCCAGGGGGTCACCCATTCTAGTACTACTCTCGCCTAAGCACGCTTAACTTCGGAGTTCTGATGGGATCCGGTGCATTAATGCTGGTATGATCGCACCCGCCATTTTTCTTTCGCTTTATTCCTTTAAACTACCCAGTCCTGCGAAGCAGTGTGGCTTTTCTAGACCGAAATTCATTTTAAGCGTCAATTCAAGCATTTTCCTCTTATCCTTTTATTTATTTACTTTATATTTTTTTTGTTATTGATTTGCACCTTATTTTTTTCCATCATCCCGCAACTCTAAATTATCATGAAATCAATCCTTCACGCTTGCGGTGATACATTTGCGCCGACAAATTTGAGCGACGATCCGGGCTTTGATCGAGCCGTACCGTTCCTGATTTGTCTCGCGCCTTCAGACCCGCCTTCATGCTTCGACAAGAAGCAAAATATAAAGCAATCGTTCCGACGGAGCTAAATTACTACAGGATAAAGAACGAATAGGAAATTTGGATTTCGAAACAAAAAAGAGAGGGGTGCAACACGAGGACTTCCCAGGGGGTCACCCATCCTAGTACTATTCTCGCCCAAACACGCTTAACTTCGGAGTTCTGATGGGATCCGGTGCATTAGTGCTGGTATGATCGCACCCGCCATGTTCCTTTCGCTTTATTCTTTTAAACCACCCCGTGCTGCGAAACAGTGTGGCTTTTCTAGACCGAAATTCATTTTAAGCTTCGATTCAAGCTTTTTCCTCTTATCCTTTTATTTATTTACTTTATATTTTTTTTGTTATTGATATGCACCTTATTTTTTTCCCTCATACCGCAACCCTAAATTATCATGAAATCAATCCTTCATGCTTGCGGTGATACATTTGCGCCCACAAATTTGAGCGACGATCCGGGCTTTGATCGAACCGTACCGTTCCTGATTTGTGTCGCGCCTTCAGACCCCCCTTCATGCTTCGACAAGAAGCAAAATATAAAGCAATCGTTCCGACGGAGCTAAATTACTACAGGATAAAGAACGAATAGGAAATTTGGATTTCGAAACAAAAATGAGAGTGCAACACGAGGACTTCCCAGGGGGTCACCCATCCTAGTACTACTCTCGCCCAAGCACGCTTAACTTCGGAGTTCTGATGGGATCCGGTGCATTAGTGCTGGTATGATCGCACCCGCCATGTTCCTTTCGCTTTATTCTTTTAAACCACCCCGTGCTGCGAAACAGTGTGGCTTTTCTAGACCGAAATTAATTTTAAGCGTCAATTCAAGCATTTTCCTCTTATCGTTTTATTTATTTACTTTATATTTCTTTTTGTTATTGATTTGCACCCTATTTTTTTCCCTCGTCCCGCAACTCTAAATTATCATGAAATCAATTCTTCACGCTTGCGGTGATTCACTTGCGCCGACAAATTTGAGCGACGATCCGGGCTTTGGTCGAGCAATACCGTTCCTGATTTGTCTCGCGCCTTCAGACCCGCCTTCATGCTTCGACAAGAAGCAAAATATAAAGCAATCGTTCCGACGGAGCTAAATTACTACAGGATAAAGAACGAATAGGAAATTTGGATTTCGAAACAAAAAAAAGAGGGGTGCAACACGAGGACTTCCCAGGGGGTCACCCATCCTAGTACTACTCTCGCCTAAGCACGCTTAACTTCGGAGTTCTGATGGGATCCGGTGCATTAATGCTGGTATGATCGCACCCGCCATTTTCCTTTCGCTTTATTCCTTTAAACTACCCAGTCCTGAAAAGCAGTGTGGCTTTTCTAGACCGAAATTTATTTTAAGCGTCAATACAAGCATTTTCCTCTTATCCTTTTATTTATTTACTTTATATTTTTTTTGTTATTGATTTGCACCTTATTTTTTTCCCTCATCCCGCAACTCTAAATTATCATGAAATCAATCATTCACGCTTGCGGTGATACATTTGCGCCGACAAATTTGAGCGACGATCCGGGCTTTGATCGAGCCGTACCGTTCCTGATTTGTCTCGCGCGTTCAGACCCGCTTCATGCTTCGACAAGAAGCAAAATATAAAGAAATCGTTCCGACGGAGCTAAATTACTACAGGATAAAGAACGAATAAGAAATTTGGATTTCGAAACAAAAAAGAGAGGGGTGCAACACGAGGACTTCCCAGGGGGTCACCCATCCTAGTACTACTCTCGCCCAAGCACGCTTAACTTCGGAGTTCTGATGGGATCCGGTGCACTAGTGCTGGTATGATCGCACCCGCCATGTTCCTTTCGCTTTATTCTTTTAAACCACCCCGTGCTGCGAAACAGTGTGGCTTTTCTAGACCGAAATTCATTTTAAGCTTCGATTCAAGCATTTTCCTCTTATCCTTTTATTTATTTACTTTACATTTTTTTTGTTATTGATATGCACCTTATTTTTTTCCCTCATACCGCAACCCTAAATTATCATGAAATCAATCCTTCATGCTTGCGGTGATACATTTGCGCCCACAAATTTGAGCGACGATCCGGGCTTTGATCGAACCGTACCGTTCCTGATTTGTGTCGCGCCTTCAGACCCCCCTTCATGCTTCGACAAGAAGCAAAATATAAAGCAATCGTTCCGACGGAGCTAAATTACTACAGGATAAAGAACGAATAGGAAATTTGGATTTCGAAACAAAAATGAGAGTGCAACACGAGGACTTCCCAGGGGGTCACCCATCCTAGTACTACTCTCGCCCAAGCACGCTTAACTTCGGAGTTCTGATGGGATCCGGTGCATTAGTGCTGGTATGATCGCACCCGCCATGTTCCTTTCGCTTTATTCTTTTAAACCACCCCGTGCTGCGAAACAGTGTGGCTTTTCTAGACCGAAATTAATTTTAAGCGTCAATTCAAGCATTTTCCTCTTATCGTTTTATTTATTTACTTTATATTTCTTTTTGTTATTGATTTGCACCCTATTTTTTTCCCTCGTCCCGCAACTCTAAATTATCATGAAATCAATTCTTCACGCTTGCGGTGATTCACTTGCGCCGACAAATTTGAGCGACGATCCGGGCTTTGGTCGAGCAATACCGTTCCTGATTTGTCTCGCGCCTTCAGACCCGCCTTCATGCTTCGACAAGAAGCAAAATATAAAGCAATCGTTCCGACGGAGCTAAATTACTACAGGATAAAGAACGAATAGGAAATTTGGATTTCGAAACAAAAAAAAGAGGGGTGCAACACGAGGACTTCCCAGGGGGTCACCCATCCTAGTACTACTCTCGCCTAAGCACGCTTAACTTCGGAGTTCTGATGGGATCCGGTGCATTAATGCTGGTATGATCGCACCCGCCATTTTCCTTTCGCTTTATTCCTTTAAACTACCCAGTCCTGAAAAGCAGTGTGGCTTTTCTAGACCGAAATTTATTTTAAGCGTCAATACAAGCATTTTCCTCTTATCCTTTTATTTATTTACTTTATATTTTTTTTGTTATTGATTTGCACCTTATTTTTTTCCCTCATCCCGCAACTCTAAATTATCATGAAATCAATCATTCACGCTTGCGGTGATACATTTGCGCCGACAAATTTGAGCGACGATCCGGGCTTTGATCGAGCCGTACCGTTCCTGATTTGTCTCGCGCGTTCAGACCCGCTTCATGCTTCGACAAGAAGCAAAATATAAAGAAATCGTTCCGACGGAGCTAAATTACTACAGGATAAAGAACGAATAAGAAATTTGGATTTCGAAACAAAAAAGAGAGGGGTGCAACACGAGGACTTCCCAGGGGGTCACCCATCCTAGTACTACTCTCGCCCAAGCACGCTTAACTTCGGAGTTCTGATGGGATCCGGTGCACTAGTGCTGGTATGATCGCACCCGCCATGTTCCTTTCGCTTTATTCTTTTAAACCACCCCGTGCTGCGAAACAGTGTGGCTTTTCTAGACCGAAATTCATTTTAAGCTTCGATTCAAGCATTTTCCTCTTATCCTTTTATTTATTTACTTTACATTTTTTTTGTTATTGATATGCACCTTATTTTTTTCCCTCATTCCGCAACTCTAAATTATCATGAAATCAATCCTTCACGCTTGCGGTGATACATTTGCGCCGACAAATTTGAGCGACGATCCGGGCTTTGATCGAGCCGTACCGTTCCTGATTTGTCTCTCGCCTTCAGACCCGCTTCATGCTTCGACAAGAAGCAAAATATAAAGAAATCGTTCCGACGGAGCTAAATTACTACAGGATAAAGAACGAATAAGAAATTTGGATTTCGAAACAAAAAAGAGAGGGGTGCAACACGAGGACTTCCCAGGGGGTCACCCATCCTAGTACTACTCTCGCCCAAGCACGCTTAACTTCGGAGTTCTGATGGGATCCGGTGCACTAGTGCTGGTATGATCGCACCCGCCATGTTCCTTTCGCTTTATTCTTTTAAACCACCCCGTGCTGCGAAACAGTGTGGCTTTTCTAGACCGAAATTAATTTTAAGCGTCAATTCAAGCATTTTCCTCTTATCCTTTTATTTATTTACTTTATATTTCTTTTTGTTATTGATTTGCACCCTATTTTTTTCCCTCGTCCCGCAACTCTAAATTATCATGAAATCAATTCTTCACGCTTGCGGTGATTCACTTGCGCCGACAAATTTGAGCGACGATCCGGGCTTTGGTCGAGCAATACCGTTCCTGATTTGTCTCGCGCCTTCAGACCCGTCTTCATGCTTCGACAAGAAGCAAAATATAATGCAATCGTTCCGACGGAGCTAAATTACTACAGGATAAAGAACGAATAGGAAATTTGGATTTCGAAACAAAAAAAAGAGGGGTGCAACACGAGGACTTCCCAGGGGGTCACCCATCCTAGTACTACTCTCGCCTAAGCACGCTTAACTTCGGAGTTCTGATGGGATCCGGTGCATTAATGCTGGTATGATCGCACCCGCCATTTTCCTTTCGCTTTATTCCTTTAAACTACCCAGTCCTGAAAAGCAGTGTGGCTTTTCTAGACCGAAATTCATTTTAAGCGTCAATACAAGCATTTTCCTCTTATCCTTTTATTTATTTACTTTATATTTTTTTTGTTATTGATTTGCACCTTATTTTTTTCCCTCATCCCGCAACTCTAAATTATCATGAAATCAATCTTTCACGCTTGCGGTGATACATTTGCGCCGACAAATTTGAGCGACGATCCGGGCTTTGATCGAGCCGTATCGTTCCTGATTTGTCTCGCGCCTTCAGACCCGCTTCATGCTTCGACAAGAAGCAAAATATAAAGCAATCGTTCCGACGGAGCTAAATTACTACAGGATAAAGAACGAATAGGAAATTTGGATTTCGAAACAAAAAAGAGAGGGGTGCAACACGAGGACTTCCCAGGGGGTCACCCATCCTAGTACTACTCTCGCCCAAGCACGCTTAACTTCGGAGTTCTGATGGGATCCGGTGCACTAGTGCTGGTATGATCGCACCCGCCATGTTCCTTTCTGTGAGGACCCAGACCGTTCGTAAGTTGATATTAGGGTTAGGGCTAAGAAGAAAACCCTAATTTCCGGTTAAGATTGAAAACCCGCATTTTCTACATTTTCTTTATTAGAAAAGTTTCCCAGATAAGTTTTATGAGTAAATATAGTTTTAGATGTTTTTTTTCTAATATTAGTTAGTTTTTGAGAAATTAAGAACGTATATCGGATGTAGGACCCACTAGTGTGGGAAGGTATAGGATTCAATCCATTTGGTATAGGTTAATTAATTTTAAGAAGGTTAGAAACCCTAAGTGAGCAAAATCCCTAATGTTATGATTTATTAGAAGTTTTAAGTGGGTTTAAACCTAATTTTGTCCTTGACAAAAAAGTTATTGTTTAACTACTTTTATGTGGGATAAAGTATGCGTAAGTGTAAGTGACTAAGATGAGAAAGTGATTAGTGAAATAATTAAGCGTGATTATATGTTTTAGATTAGATTAAGTTATGACTTATGGAGTAAATTGAAAGGTTATCAAATGTTTGAGGGAAAATGTATATGAAAGAGAAAGTTGAAGTGCAAGGGTGAAAACAACAAATAAAGCATTTTTGTGATTGGTTGCTATAAGAAATATCTCCCAAAGCTTTGACTATATGTTGTCTTACAACTTATAAGAAACAAGAGAAAACAAAACTAAGAAAAAAAAGAAAGAAAGGAAGAGCCGAGAGAGAGAGTGAGAGCCGTGAGAAGAGAAAGAAAAAAAAAAAGAAAAGGAAAGCTTGCTTTGGTGCATCATTTTTGCTCTTCAATCTTGAGTTTGGATCTTGGAGAAACAACTTGAGCACTTGATTGTTGTGGGTGATCATCTACAAAGCTTGAATCAAAGGTAAGAAAGTCTATTTGAAGACTTAAGTTGATTATTGTTTGATGAACTAGTGGTTATTTTGGCATAGGACCCTAGTTGTGCTTGATTGTGGTACCTCTTATGCCTATCACATGTTTTTATGGAGTACTTTGGTTAATTTTAGTGTTATTTGGTTGCTGAAAATTCGGCCAAGAAGAGGAAAGAATTTGGGTTTCTTGCTAATGCTTTCCTTACTTGTTTTAGTTGAGAAATGGACTTGTAGTGGTTATGTTTGATGAATTGCCTCACTTGATTTGGTTGGTTACTTGCAAAAAGCTGATTTGGGTTAAGAAACCCTAAACTCCATTAGGCTAATTTAGCTTAGCTTATGGTTAGTGAGATAGAGTTTGGTTAGTGAGAGGTTGGATTAAGTTCATTGGTGCAAATGAAATTTGGTTAGGGATTGTGGTTGATGATTGTTAAATTTGGTATTGACTTGGGAGGGGAATTTCGGACCATTTGTAGGCCATTTAGATGTTAGTATATGTGTGTTTATTTGGTACAAAAGTGGTTGAAAAACCTGCATAAGAACCATGAAAACGAACCATATGTTTGCGACATTTGAAACCGGCAAAATGGGTAAACAGGGCAACCCAGAACCTGAACTTGAGCTCCATTTTTCTTAATGTTCCGTGCTGATTCAGAAGTTTCGTAAAACATGAAAGTCGTAGCCCCTTGAGTCCTGAGTATGCCTGCAAAATTTCAGGTCAATCGGATTAGCGTAGCCTGAGTTATCGACGAAATGCTCAAGCCTGTTTTGACCCTCTGGTTCTACGCGTTTTCTGATTTTGTTTCTGCCCATGACTTTTCGATTTTTATAGAGTTCGATCTGGGTGCCGACTCCTTCATAAGAAGTTTAGATCTTGATCTCAGCTTCGAAACGGTATAAAGTACGTCGAAAATCGAGTTCCGTAGCTCCGGTTATGATCAAAACAATATCGCTCGTCAGAACTGCCTTGTATTTGGACAGTTCTGACGGGTATTTTGGCACTCGAATTTTGTTTTGTTCTGAATAGATTCAGGTCTTGGCCAAAACATGAAAGTTTTAGACTTATGTCTCAGCTTTCTAATGCCTTTGGAATTTCTTAATTTTAATTTCTGAGCCGTGAGTTACGGCCTTGCAAACAGGGCCTGTTTGGTAACTCGCAATGAAACAGCTGGAACTGTTTCACGCAATTTTCACCTATACCCTTTGAGATCTGGGTTGCGATGTCTTCATGAACATTGTAGCCCTTCCTCTTAGCTTCGTAACGGTACCTCATGTACCTTGATCTGATATTCCTAGACTAAATTTTGACCAAAACGGTTTGAGATGGCCGACTTGGCCATTTCCGTTTGCCGTTCTGCGCGGACGTGTGCGGCCGTTTTGCCGTTTCCGCACTTGCGCGTGCCAATTTTTCCGTTTGGCTTATTTCAAGTACGTTAGTTGCCGTTTGTGATATATTGTGACATAATCTTCGATTTCAGACAGTGGTGAGCTAGGCGGTGCCGGTGGGGCCCACTACTAGCCAACACACAAAGTGAATTCCGCCTTTATACTACTTTTGGTATTTTGAGTAAGTATTCAGGCCGCTCTTATGTGTTAGTTGTTTATGTGTTTCGTTATGTGTAAAAAGGGTACCTAGGCGAGGGTGTACTTTATCGCACTCGATCTAGACCCTAATTTACGCACCAATTTGTACATGACTTATGTATGTGAGAAATTTTGGAACAAAAACCCTTGAGCTTGTGGCTCGGGGTGACTTTTGAATACTTTTGTGAATTTTGTGAGTTTGCGGTTGAACTCAATACCTAGATGGACTATTCGAGCCGGTTAGGGCTTGGTCGAAGTCAGTCCAACTTGGTTTGAGGTCACCAAGTTTGTGACCCGAGCTTATGATTAAAGCTCAAGTTTGTGATTTCGTTCGCCTGGGCAAGTTTGTGAGGTGACTGGCCAGTGAGGGTGATAAGGTGTCGGTGGGTGTACAAGTGAAGTTCTACGGACCTTATTTATGGTCGACGGAGTGTCGACAGGAGATCAAGCATGGCAAATGAATTGGCTTTGGAGCCACCCGTATCCTTATTATGTGATGTTACTTTTCTGCTTTTGCTTTACTCTTACTGTGTAAATGTTGCTACGTGAAATTTACGCTTTTGCCCCTGTTTACTTACTAAGCTTTTAGCTTACCCCATTCCGTTTGTTTTCCTTAGCAGGGGCCGACGCGGGTACGTTTGGGGCTCATACACTAGTTTAGTAGATTGGCTTGTAATAGTTGAACTTTTAGGATGTTTGTTTTTATTCTGGTGGTTTGTATTAGGACCCTTCTTAGGGTCTCCCTTTTGGTTTTGGTTGTAAGTATACGGATGTAATAGTAAGAGCAGGTACTTTTGGAGAATGTAATTATAACTCTTTTGGGATTGTATATATTGTATGTATAGTACTCTTTTGGATTTTCTGGCTTTTATTGCTTTCAGTTTTGAGTCCTGGCGCGAGCTAGGCAGGCGGCCCGCCGATACCCTTGGGTTCGCCCTTGGGAGAAGTGGGGTCGTCACACTTTCGCTTTATTCTTTTAAACCACCCCGTGCTGCGAAACAGTGTGGCTTTTCTAGACCGAAATTCATTTTAAGCTTCAATTCAAGCATTTTCCTCTTATCCTTTTATTTATTTACTTTATATTTTTTTTTTGTTATTGATTTGCACACTATTTTTTTCCCTCATCCCGCAACTCTAAATTATCATGAAATCAATCCTTCATGCTTGCGGTGATACATTTGCGCCGACAAATTTGAGCGACGATCCGGGCTTTGATCGAGCAATACCGTTCCTGATTTGTCTCGCGCCTTCAGACCCGCCTTCATGCTTCGACAAGAAGCAAAATATAAAGCAATCGTTCTGACGGAGCTAAATTACTACAGGATAAAGAACGAATAGGAAATTTGGATTTCGAAACAAAAAAAAGAGGGGTGCAACACGAGGACTTCCCAGGGGGTCACCCATTCTAGTACTACTCTCGCCTAAGCACGCTTAACTTCGGAGTTCTGATGGGATCCGGTGCATTAATGCTGGTATGATCGTACCCGCCATTTTCCTTTCGCTTTATTCCTTTAAACTACCCAGTCCTGCGAAGCAGTGTGGCTTTTCTAGACCGAAATTCATTTTAAGCGTCAATTCAAGCATTTTCCTCTTATCCTTTTATTTATTTACTTTATATTTTTTTTGTTATTGATTTGCACCTTATTTTTTTCCATCATCCCGCAACTCTAAATTATCATGAAATCAATCCTTCACGCTTGCGGTGATACATTTGCGCCGACAAATTTGAGCGACGATCCGGGCTTTGATCGAGCAATACCGTTCCTGATTTGTCTCGCGCCTTCAGACCCGCCTTCATGCTTCGACAAGAAGCAAAATACAAAGCAATCGTTCCGACGGAGCTAAATTACTACAGGATAAAGAACGAATAGGAAATTTGGATTTCGAAACAAAAAAAAGAGGGGTGCAACACGAGGACTTCCCAGGGGGTCACCCATTCTAGTACTACTCTCGCCTAAGCACGCTTAACTTCGGAGTTCTGATGGGATCCGGTGCATTAATGCTGGTATGATCGCACCCGCCATTTTTCTTTCGCTTTATTCCTTTAAACTACCCAGTCCTGCGAAGCAGTGTGGCTTTTCTAGACCGAAATTCATTTTAAGCGTCAATTCAAGCATTTTCCTCTTATCCTTTTATTTATTTACTTTATATTTTTTTTGTTATTGATTTGCACCTTATTTTTTTCCATCATCCCGCAACTCTAAATTATCATGAAATCAATCCTTCACGCTTGCGGTGATACATTTGCGCCGACAAATTTGAGCGACGATCCGGGCTTTGATCGAGCCGTACCGTTCCTGATTTGTCTCGCGCCTTCAGACCCGCCTTCATGCTTCGACAAGAAGCAAAATATAAAGCAATCGTTCCGACGGAGCTAAATTACTACAGGATAAAGAACGAATAGGAAATTTGGATTTCGAAACAAAAAAGAGAGGGGTGCAACACGAGGACTTCCCAGGGGGTCACCCATCCTAGTACTATTCTCGCCCAAACACGCTTAACTTCGGAGTTCTGATGGGATCCGGTGCATTAGTGCTGGTATGATCGCACCCGCCATGTTCCTTTCGCTTTATTCTTTTAAACCACCCCGTGCTGCGAAACAGTGTGGCTTTTCTAGACCGAAATTCATTTTAAGCTTCGATTCAAGCTTTTTCCTCTTATCCTTTTATTTATTTACTTTATATTTTTTTTGTTATTGATATGCACCTTATTTTTTTCCCTCATACCGCAACTCTAAATTATCATGAAATCAATCCTTCATGCTTGCGGTGATACATTTGCGCCCACAAATTTGATCGACGATCCGGGCTTTGATCGAACCGTACCGTTCCTGATTTGTGTCGCGCCTTCAGACCCCCCTTCATGCTTCGACAAGAAGCAAAATATAAAGCAATCGTTCCGACGGAGCTAAATTACTACAGGATAAAGAACGAATAGGAAATTTGGATTTCGAAACAAAAATGAGAGTGCAACACGAGGACTTCCCAGGGGGTCACCCATCCTAGTACTACTCTCGCCCAAGCACGCTTAACTTCGGAGTTCTGATGGGATCCGGTGCATTAGTGCTGGTATGATCGCACCCGCCATGTTCCTTTCGCTTTATTCTTTTAAACCACCCCGTGCTGCGAAACAGTGTGGCTTTTCTAGACCGAAATTAATTTTAAGCGTCAATTCAAGCATTTTCCTCTTATCGTTTTATTTATTTACTTTATATTTCTTTTTGTTATTGATTTGCACCCTATTTTTTTCCCTCGTCCCGCAACTCTAAATTATCATGAAATCAATTCTTCACGCTTGCGGTGATTCACTTGCGCCGACAAATTTGAGCGACGATCCGGGCTTTGGTCGAGCAATACCGTTCCTGATTTGTCTCGCGCCTTCAGACCCGCCTTCATGCTTCGACAAGAAGCAAAATATAAAGCAATCGTTCCGACGGAGCTAAATTACTACAGGATAAAGAACGAATAGGAAATTTGGATTTCGAAACAAAAAAAAGAGGGGTGCAACACGAGAACTTCCCAGGGGGTCACCCATCCTAGTACTACTCTCGCCTAAGCACGCTTAACTTCGGAGTTCTGATGGGATCCGGTGCATTAATGCTGGTATGATCGCACCCGCCATTTTCCTTTCGCTTTATTCCTTTAAACTACCCAGTCCTGAAAAGCAGTGTGGCTTTTCTAGACCGAAATTTATTTTAAGCGTCAATACAAGCATTTTCCTCTTATCCTTTTATTTATTTACTTTATATTTTTTTTGTTATTGATTTGCACCTTATTTTTTTCCCTCATCCCGCAACTCTAAATTATCATGAAATCAATCATTCACGCTTGCGGTGATACATTTGCGCCGACAAATTTGAGCGACGATCCGGGCTTTGATCGAGCCGTACCGTTCCTGATTTGTCTCGCGCGTTCAGACCCGCTTCATGCTTCGACAAGAAGCAAAATATAAAGAAATCGTTCCGACGGAGCTAAATTACTACAGGATAAAGAACGAATAAGAAATTTGGATTTCGAAACAAAAAAGAGAGGGGTGCAACACGAGGACTTCCCAGGGGGTCACCCATCCTAGTACTACTCTCGCCCAAGCACGCTTAACTTCGGAGTTCTGATGGGATCCGGTGCACTAGTGCTGGTATGATCGCACCCGCCATGTTCCTTTCGCTTTATTCTTTTAAACCACCCCGTGCTGCGAAACAGTGTGGCTTTTCTAGACCGAAATTCATTTTAAGCTTCGATTCAAGCATTTTCCTCTTATCCTTTTATTTATTTACTTTACATTTTTTTTGTTATTGATATGCACCTTATTTTTTTCCCTCATTCCGCAACTCTAAATTATCATGAAATCAATCCTTCACGCTTGCGGTGATACATTTGCGCCGACAAATTTGAGCGACGATCCGGGCTTTGATCGAGCCGTACCGTTCCTGATTTGTCTCTCGCCTTCAGACCCGCTTCATGCTTCGACAAGAAGCAAAATATAAAGAAATCGTTCCGACGGAGCTAAATTACTACAGGATAAAGAACGAATAAGAAATTTGGATTTCGAAACAAAAAAGAGAGGGGTGCAACACGAGGACTTCCCAGGGGGTCACCCATCCTAGTACTACTCTCGCCCAAGCACGCTTAACTTCGGAGTTCTGATGGGATCCGGTGCACTAGTGCTGGTATGATCGCACCCGCCATGTTCCTTTCGCTTTATTCTTTTAAACCACCCCGTGCTGCGAAACAGTGTGGCTTTTCTAGACCGAAATTAATTTTAAGCGTCAATTCAAGCATTTTCCTCTTATCCTTTTATTTATTTACTTTATATTTCTTTTTGTTATTGATTTGCACCCTATTTTTTTCCCTCGTCCCGCAACTCTAAATTATCATGAAATCAATTCTTCACGCTTGCGGTGATTCACTTGCGCCGACAAATTTGAGCGACGATCCGGGCTTTGGTCGAGCAATACCGTTCCTGATTTGTCTCGCGCCTTCAGACCCGTCTTCATGCTTCGACAAGAAGCAAAATATAATGCAATCGTTCCGACGGAGCTAAATTACTACAGGATAAAGAACGAATAGGAAATTTGGATTTCGAAACAAAAAAAAGAGGGGTGCAACACGAGGACTTCCCAGGGGGTCACCCATCCTAGTACTACTCTCGCCTAAGCACGCTTAACTTCGGAGTTCTGATGGGATCCGGTGCATTAATGCTGGTATGATCGCACCCGCCATTTTCCTTTCGCTTTATTCCTTTAAACTACCCAGTCCTGAAAAGCAGTGTGGCTTTTCTAGACCGAAATTCATTTTAAGCGTCAATACAAGCATTTTCCTCTTATCCTTTTATTTATTTACTTTATATTTTTTTTGTTATTGATTTGCACCTTATTTTTTTCCCTCATCCCGCAACTCTAAATTATCATGAAATCAATCTTTCACGCTTGCGGTGATACATTTGCGCCGACAAATTTGAGCGACGATCCGGGCTTTGATCGAGCCGTATCGTTCCTGATTTGTCTCGCGCCTTCAGACCCGCTTCATGCTTCGACAAGAAGCAAAATATAAAGCAATCGTTCCGACGGAGCTAAATTACTACAGGATAAAGAACGAATAGGAAATTTGGATTTCGAAACAAAAAAGAGAGGGGTGCAACACGAGGACTTCCCAGGGGGTCACCCATCCTAGTACTACTCTCGCCCAAGCACGCTTAACTTCGGAGTTCTGATGGGATCCGGTGCACTAGTGCTGGTATGATCGCACCCGCCATGTTCCTTTCTGTGAGGACCCAGACCGTTCGTAAGTTGATATTAGGGTTAGGGCTAAGAAGAAAACCCTAATTTCCGGTTAAGATTGAAAACCCGCATTTTCTACATTTTCTTTATTAGAAAAGTTTCCCAGATAAGTTTTATGAGTAAATATAGTTTTAGATGTTTTTTTTCTAATATTAGTTAGTTTTTGAGAAATTAAGAACGTATATCGGATGTAGGACCCACTAGTGTGGGAAGGTATAGGATTCAATCCATTTGGTATAGGTTAATTAATTTTAAGAAGGTTAGAAACCCTAAGTGAGCAAAATCCCTAATGTTATGATTTATTAGAAGTTTTAAGTGGGTTTAAACCTAATTTTGTCCTTGACAAAAAAGTTATTGTTTAACTACTTTTATGTGGGATAAAGTATGCGTAAGTGTAAGTGACTAAGATGAGAAAGTGATTAGTGAAATAATTAAGCGTGATTATATGTTTTAGATTAGATTAAGTTATGACTTATGGAGTAAATTGAAAGGTTATCAAATGTTTGAGGGAAAATGTATATGAAAGAGAAAGTTGAAGTGCAAGGGTGAAAACAACAAATAAAGCATTTTTGTGATTGGTTGCTATAAGAAATATCTCCCAAAGCTTTGACTATATGTTGTCTTACAACTTATAAGAAACAAGAGAAAACAAAACTAAGAAAAAAAAGAAAGAAAGGAAGAGCCGAGAGAGAGAGTGAGAGCCGTGAGAAGAGAAAGAAAAAAAAAAGAAAAGGAAAGCTTGCTTTGGTGCATCATTTTTGCTCTTCAATCTTGAGTTTGGATCTTGGAGAAACAACTTGAGCACTTGATTGTTGTGGGTGATCATCTACAAAGCTTGAATCAAAGGTAAGAAAGTCTATTTGAAGACTTAAGTTGATTATTGTTTGATGAACTAGTGGTTATTTTGGCATAGGACCCTAGTTGTGCTTGATTGTGGTACCTCTTATGCCTATCACATGTTTTTATGGAGTACTTTGGTTAATTTTAGTGTTATTTGGTTGCTGAAAATTCGGCCAAGAAGAGGAAAGAATTTGGGTTTCTTGCTAATGCTTTCCTTACTTGTTTTAGTTGAGAAATGGACTTGTAGTGGTTATGTTTGATGAATTGCCTCACTTGATTTGGTTGGTTACTTGCAAAAAGCTGATTTGGGTTAAGAAACCCTAAACTCCATTAGGCTAATTTAGCTTAGCTTATGGTTAGTGAGATAGAGTTTGGTTAGTGAGAGGTTGGATTAAGTTCATTGGTGCAAATGAAATTTGGTTAGGGATTGTGGTTGATGATTGTTAAATTTGGTATTGACTTGGGAGGGGAATTTCGGACCATTTGTAGGCCATTTAGATGTTAGTATATGTGTGTTTATTTGGTACAAAAGTGGTTGAAAAACCTGCATAAGAACCATGAAAACGAACCATATGTTTGCGACATTTGAAACCGGCAAAATGGGTAAACAGGGCAACCCAGAACCTGAACTTGAGCTCCATTTTTCTTAATGTTCCGTGCTGATTCAGAAGTTTCGTAAAACATGAAAGTCGTAGCCCCTTGAGTCCTGAGTATGCCTGCAAAATTTCAGGTCAATCGGATTAGCGTAGCCTGAGTTATCGACGAAATGCTCAAGCCTGTTTTGACCCTCTGGTTCTACGCGTTTTCTGATTTTGTTTCTGCCCATGACTTTTCGATTTTTATAGAGTTCGATCTGGGTGCCGACTCCTTCATAAGAAGTTTAGATCTTGATCTCAGCTTCGAAACGGTATAAAGTACGTCGAAAATCGAGTTCCGTAGCTCCGGTTATGATCAAAACAATATCGCTCGTCAGAACTGCCTTGTATTTGGACAGTTCTGACGGGTATTTTGGCACTCGAATTTTGTTTTGTTCTGAATAGATTCAGGTCTTGGCCAAAACATGAAAGTTTTAGACTTATGTCTCAGCTTTCTAATGCCTTTGGAATTTCTTAATTTTAATTTCTGAGCCGTGAGTTACGGCCTTGCAAACAGGGCCTGTTTGGTAACTCGCAATGAAACAGCTGGAACTGTTTCACGCAATTTTCACCTATACCCTTTGAGATCTGGGTTGCGATGTCTTCATGAACATTGTAGCCCTTCCTCTTAGCTTCGTAACGGTACCTCATGTACCTTGATCTGATATTCCTAGACTAAATTTTGACCAAAACGGTTTGAGATGGCCGACTTGGCCATTTCCGTTTGCCGTTCTGCGCGGACGTGTGCGGCCGTTTTGCCGTTTCCGCACTTGCGCGTGCCAATTTTTCCGTTTGGCTTATTTCAAGTACGTTAGTTGCCGTTTGTGATATATTGTGACATAATCTTCGATTTCAGACAGTGGTGAGCTAGGCGGTGCCGGTGGGGCCCACTACTAGCCAACACACAAAGTGAATTCCGCCTTTATACTACTTTTGGTATTTTGAGTAAGTATTCAGGCCGCTCTTATGTGTTAGTTGTTTATGTGTTTCGTTATGTGTAAAAAGGGTACCTAGGCGAGGGTGTACTTTATCGCACTCGATCTAGACCCTAATTTACGCACCAATTTGTACATGACTTATGTATGTGAGAAATTTTGGAACAAAAACCCTTGAGCTTGTGGCTCGGGGTGACTTTTGAATACTTTTGTGAATTTTGTGAGTTTGCGGTTGAACTCAATACCTAGATGGACTATTCGAGCCGGTTAGGGCTTGGTCGAAGTCAGTCCAACTTGGTTTGAGGTCACCAAGTTTGTGACCCGAGCTTATGATTAAAGCTCAAGTTTGTGATTTCGTTCGCCTGGGCAAGTTTGTGAGGTGACTGGCCAGTGAGGGTGATAAGGTGTCGGTGGGTGTACAAGTGAAGTTCTACGGACCTTATTTATGGTCGACGGAGTGTCGACAGGAGATCAAGCATGGCAAATGAATTGGCTTTGGAGCCACCCGTATCCTTATTATGTGATGTTACTTTTCTGCTTTTGCTTTACTCTTACTGTGTAAATGTTGCTACGTGAAATTTACGCTTTTGCCCCTGTTTACTTACTAAGCTTTTAGCTTACCCCATTCCGTTTGTTTTCCTTAGCAGGGGCCGACGCGGGTACGTTTGGGGCTCATACACTAGTTTAGTAGATTGGCTTGTAATAGTTGAACTTTTAGGATGTTTGTTTTTATTCTGGTGGTTTGTATTAGGACCCTTCTTAGGGTCTCCCTTTTGGTTTTGGTTGTAAGTATACGGATGTAATAGTAAGAGCAGGTACTTTTGGAGAATGTAATTATAACTCTTTTGGGATTGTATATATTGTATGTATAGTACTCTTTTGGATTTTCTGGCTTTTATTGCTTTCAGTTTTGAGTCCTGGCGCGAGCTAGGCAGGCGGCCCGCCGATACCCTTGGGTTCGCCCTTGGGAGAAGTGGGGTCGTCACACTTTCGCTTTATTCTTTTAAACCACCCCGTGCTGCGAAACAGTGTGGCTTTTCTAGACCGAAATTCATTTTAAGCTTCAATTCAAGCATTTTCCTCTTATCCTTTTATTTATTTACTTTATATTTTTTTTTGTTATTGATTTGCACACTATTTTTTTCCCTCATCCCGCAACTCTAAATTATCATGAAATCAATCCTTCATGCTTGCGGTGATACATTTGCGCCGACAAATTTGAGCGACGATCCGGGCTTTGATCGAGCAATACCGTTCCTGATTTGTCTCGCGCCTTCAGACCCGCCTTCATGCTTCGACAAGAAGCAAAATATAAAGCAATCGTTCTGACGGAGCTAAATTACTACAGGATAAAGAACGAATAGGAAATTTGGATTTCGAAACAAAAAAAAGAGGGGTGCAACACGAGGACTTCCCAGGGGGTCACCCATTCTAGTACTACTCTCGCCTAAGCACGCTTAACTTCGGAGTTCTGATGGGATCCGGTGCATTAATGCTGGTATGATCGTACCCGCCATTTTCCTTTCGCTTTATTCCTTTAAACTACCCAGTCCTGCGAAGCAGTGTGGCTTTTCTAGACCGAAATTCATTTTAAGCGTCAATTCAAGCATTTTCCTCTTATCCTTTTATTTATTTACTTTATATTTTTTTTGTTATTGATTTGCACCTTATTTTTTTCCATCATCCCGCAACTCTAAATTATCATGAAATCAATCCTTCACGCTTGCGGTGATACATTTGCGCCGACAAATTTGAGCGACGATCCGGGCTTTGATCGAGCAATACCGTTCCTGATTTGTCTCGCGCCTTCAGACCCGCCTTCATGCTTCGACAAGAAGCAAAATACAAAGCAATCGTTCCGACGGAGCTAAATTACTACAGGATAAAGAACGAATAGGAAATTTGGATTTCGAAACAAAAAAAAGAGGGGTGCAACACGAGGACTTCCCAGGGGGTCACCCATCCTAGTACTACTCTCGCCTAAACACGCTTAACTTCGGAGTTCTGATGGGATCCGGTGCATTAATGCTGGTATGATCGCACCCGCCATTTTCCTTTCGCTTTATTCCTTTAAACTACCCAGTCCTGAAAAGCAGTGTGGCTTTTCTAGACCGAAATTCTTTTTAAGCGTCAATACATGCATTTTCCTCTTATCCTTTTATTTATTTACTTTATATTTTTTTTGTTATTGATTTGCACCTTATTTTTTCCCTCATCCCGCAACTCTAAATTATCATGAAATCAATCCTTCACGCTTGCGGTGATACATTTGCGCCGACAAATTTGAGCGACGATCCGGGCTTTGATCGAGCCGTACCGTTCCTGATTTGTCTCGCGCCTTCAGACCCGCCTTCATGCTTCGACAAGAAGCAAAATATAAAGCAATCGTTCCGACGGAGCTAAATTACTACAGGATAAAGAACGAATAGGAAATTTGGATTTCGAAACAAAAAAAAAAGGGGTGCAACACGAGGACTTCCCAGGGGGTCACCCATCCTAGTATTATTCTCGCCCAAACACGCTTAACTTCGGAGTTCTGATGGGATCCGGTGCATTAGTGCTGGTATGATCGCACCCGCCATGTTCCTTTCGCTTTATTCTTTTAAACCACCCCGTGCTGCGAAACAGTGTGGCTTTTCTAGACCGAAATTCATTTTAAGCTTCGATTCAAGCATTTTCCTCTTATCCTTTTATTTATTTACTTTATATTTTTTTTGTTATTGATATGCACCTTATTTTTTTCCCTCATCCCGCAACTCTAAATTATCATGAAATCAATCCTTCATGCTTGCGGTGATACATTTGCGCCCACAAATTTGAGCGACGATCCGGGCTTTGATCGAACCGTACCGTTCCTGATTTGTGTCGCGCCTTCAGACCCCCCTTCATGCTTCGACAAGAAGCAAAATATAAAGCAATCGTTCCGACGGAGCTAAATTACTACAGGATAAAGAACGAATAGGAAATTTGGATTTCGAAACAAAAATGAGAGTGCAACACGAGGACTTCCCAGGGGGTCACCCATCCTAGTACTACTCTCGCCCAAGCACGCTTAACTTCGGAGTTCTGATGGGATCCGGTGCATTAGTGCTGGTATGATCGCACCCGCCATGTTCCTTTCGCTTTATTCTTTTAAACCACCCCGTGCTGCGAAACAGTGTGGCTTTTCTAGACCGAAATTAATTTTAAGCGTCAATTCAAGCATTTTCCTCTTATCCTTTTATTTATTTACTTTATATTTCTTTTTGTTATTGATTTGCACCCTATTTTTTTCCCTCGTCCCGCAACTCTAAATTATCATGAAATCAATTCTTCACGCTTGAGGTGATTCACTTGCGCCGACAAATTTGAGCGACGATCCGGGCTTTGGTCGAGCAATACCGTTCCTGATTTGTCTCGCGCCTTCAGACCCGCCTTCATGCTTCGACAAGAAGCAAAATATAAAGCAATCGTTCCGACGGAGCTAAATTACTACAGGATAAAGAACGAATAGGAAATTTGGATTTCGAAACAAAAAAAAGAGGGGTGCAACACGAGGACTTCCCAGGGGGTCACCCATCCTAGTACTACTCTCGCCTAAGCACGCTTAACTTCGGAGTTCTGATGGGATCCGGTGCATTAATGCTGGTATGATCGCACCCGCCATTTTCCTTTCGCTTTATTCCTTTAAACTACCCAGTCCTGCGAAGCAGTGTGGCTTTTCTAGACCGAAATTCATTTTAAGCGTCAATACAAGCATTTTCCTCTTATCCTTTTATTTATTTACTTTATATTTTTTTTGTTATTGATTTGCACCTTATTTTTTTCCCTCATCCCGCAACTCTAAATTATCATGAAATCAATCCTTCTCGCTTGCGGTGATACATTTGTGCCGACAAATTTGAGCGACGATCCGGGCTTTGATCGAGCCGTACCGTTCCTGATTTGTCTCGCGCCTTCAGACCCGCTTCATGCTTCGACAAGAAGCAAAATATAAAGCAATCGTTCCGACGGAGCTAAATTACTACAGGATAAAGAACGAATAGGAAATTTGGATTTCGAAACAAAAAAGAGAGGGGTGCAACACGAGAACTTCCCAGGGGGTCACCCATCCTAGTACTACTCTCGCCCAAGCACGCTTAACTTCGGAGTTCTGATGGGATCCGGTGCACTAGTGCTGGTATGATCGCACCCGCCACGTTCCTTTCGCTTTATTCTTTTAAACCACCCCGTGCTGCGAAACAGTGTAGCTTTTCTAGACCGAAATTCATTTTAAGCTTCGATTCAAGCATTTTCCTCTTATCCTTTTATTTATTTACTTTATATTTTTTTTTGTTATTGATTTGCACACTATTTTTTTCCCTCATCCCGCAACTCTAAATTATCATGAAATCAATCCTTCACGCTTGCGGTGATACATTTGCGCCGACAAATTTGAGCGACGATCCGGGCTTTGATCGAGCAATACCGTTCCTGATTTGTCTCGCGCCTTCAGACCCGCCTTCATGCTTCGACAAGAAGCAAAATATAAAGCAATCGTTCCGACGGAGCTAAATTACTACAGGATAAAGAACGAATAGGAAATTTGGATTTCGAAACAAAAAAAAGAGGGGTGCAACACGAGGACTTCCCAGGGGGTCACCCATTCTAGTACTACTCTCGCCTAAGCACGCTTAACTTCGGAGTTCTGATGGGATCCGGTGCATTAATGCTGGTATGATCGCACCCGCCATTTTCCTTTCGCTTTATTCCTTTAAACTACCCAGTCCTGCGAAGCAGTGTGGCTTTTCTAGACCGAAATTCATTTTAAGCGTCAATTCAAGCATTTTCCTCTTATCCTTTTATTTATTTACTTTATATTTTTTTTGTTATTGATTTGCACCTTATTTTTTTCCCTCATCCCGCAACTCTAAATTATCATGAAATCAATCCTTCACGCTTGCGGTGATACATTTGCGCCGACAAATTTGAGCGACGATCCGGGCTTTGATCGAGCCGTACCGTTCCTGATTTGTCTCGCGCCTTCAGACCCGCCTTCATGTTTCGACAAGAAGCAAAATATAAAGCAATCGTTCCGACGGAGCTAAATTACTATAGGATAAAGAACGAATAGGAAATTTGGATTTCGAAACAAAAAAGAGAGGGGTGCAACACGAGGACTTCCCAGGGGGTCACCCATCCTAGTACTATTCTCGCCCAAACACGCTTAACTTCGGAGTTCTGATGGGATCCGGTGCATTAGTGCTGGTATGATCGCACCCGCCATGTTCCTTTCGCTTTATTCTTTTAAACCACCCCGTGCTGCGAAACAGTGTGGCTTTTCTAGACCGAAATTCATTTTAAGCTTCGATTCAAGCATTTTCCTCTTATCCTTTTATTTATTTACTTTATATTTTTTTTGTTATTGATATGCACCTAATTTTTTTCCCTCATCCCGCAACTCTAAATTATCATGAAATCAATCCTTCATGCTTGCGGTGATACATTTGCGCCCACAAATTTGAGCGACGATCCGGGCTTTGATCGAACCGTACCGTTCCTGATTTGTGTCGCGCCTTCAGACCCCCCTTCATGCTTCGACAAGAAGCAAAATATAAAGCAATCGTTCCGACGGAGCTAAATTACTACAGGATAAAGAACGAATAGGAAATTTGGATTTCGAAACAAAAATGAGAGTGCAACACGAGGACTTCCCAGGGGGTCACCCATCCTAGTACTACTCTCGCCCAAGCACGCTTAACTTCGGAGTTCTGATGGGATCCGGTGCATTAGTGCTGGTATGATCGCACCCGCCATGTTCCTTTCGCTTTATTCTTTTAAACCACCCCGTGCTGCGAAACAGTGTGGCTTTTCTAGACCGAAATTAATTTTAAGCGTCAATTCAAGCATTTTCCTCTTATCCTTTTATTTATTTACTTTATATTTCTTTTTGTTATTGATTTGCACCCTATTTTTTTCCCTCGTCCCGCAACTCTAAATTATCATGAAATCAATTCTTCACGCTTGAGGTGATTCACTTGCGCCGACAAATTTGAGCGACGATCCGGGCTTTGGTCGAGCAATACCGTTCCTGATTTGTCTCGCGCCTTCAGACCCGCCTTCATGCTTCGACAAGAAGCAAAATATAAAGCAATCGTTCCGACGGAGCTAAATTACTACAGGATAAAGAACGAATAGGAAATTTGGATTTCGAAACAAAAAAAAGAGGGGTGCAACACGAGGACTTCCCAGGGGGTCAGCCATCCTAGTACTACTCTCGCCTAAGCACGCTTAACTTCGGAGTTCTGATGGGATCCGGTGCATTAATGCTGGTATGATCGCACCCGCCATTTTCCTTTCGCTTTATTCCTTTAAACTACCCAGTCCTGCGAAGCAGTGTGGCTTTTCTAGACCGAAATTCATTTTAAGCGTCAATACAAGCATTTTCCTCTTATCCTTTTATTTATTTACTTTATATTTTTTTTGTTATTGATTTGCACCTTATTTTTTTCCCTCATCCCGCAACTCTAAATTATCATGAAATCAATCCTTCTCGCTTGCGGTGATACATTTGTGCCGACAAATTTGAGCGACGATCCGGGCTTTGATCGAGCCGTACCGTTCCTGATTTGTCTCGCGCCTTCAGACCCGCTTCATGCTTCGACAAGAAGCAAAATATAAAGCAATCGTTCCGACGGAGCTAAATTACTACAGGATAAAGAACGAATAGGAAATTTGGATTTCGAAACAAAAAAGAGAGGGGTGCAACACGAGAACTTCCCAGGGGGTCACCCATCCTAGTACTACTCTCGCCCAAGCACGCTTAACTTCGGAGTTCTGATGGGATCCGGTGCACTAGTGCTGGTATGATCGCACCCGCCATGTTCCTTTCGCTTTATTCTTTTAAACCACCCCGTGCTGCGAAACAGTGTAGCTTTTCTAGACCGAAATTCATTTTAAGCTTCGATTCAAGCATTTTCCTCTTATCCTTTTATTTATTTACTTTATATTTTTTTTTGTTATTGATTTGCACACTATTTTTTTCCCTCATCCCGCAACTCTAAATTATCATGAAATCAATCCTTCACGCTTGCGGTGATACATTTGCGCCGACAAATTTGAGCGACGATCCGGGCTTTGATCGAGCAATACCGTTCCTGATTTGTCTCGCGCCTTCAGACCCGCCTTCATGCTTCGACAAGAAGCAAAATATAAAGCAATCGTTCCGACGGAGCTAAATTACTACAGGATAAAGAACGAATAGGAAATTTGGATTTCGAAACAAAAAAAAGAGGGGTGCAACACGAGGACTTCCCAGGGGGTCACCCATTCTAGTACTACTCTCGCCTAAGCACGCTTAACTTCGGAGTTCTGATGGGATCCGGTGCATTAATGCTGGTATGATCGCACCCGCCATTTTCCTTTCGCTTTATTCCTTTAAACTACCCAGTCCTGCGAAGCAGTGTGGCTTTTCTAGACCGAAATTCATTTTAAGCGTCAATTCAAGCATTTTCCTCTTATCCTTTTATTTATTTACTTTATATTTTTTTTGTTATTGATTTGCACCTTATTTTTTTCCCTCATCCCGCAACTCTAAATTATCATGAAATCAATCCTTCACGCTTGCGGTGATACATTTGCGCCGACAAATTTGAGCGACGATCCGGGCTTTGATCGAGCCGTACCGTTCCTGATTTGTCTCGCGCCTTCAGACCCGCCTTCATGCTTCGACAAGAAGCAAAATATAAAGCAATCGTTCCGACGGAGCTAAATTACTACAGGATAAAGAACGAATAGGAAATTTGGATTTCGAAACAAAAAAGAGAGGGGTGCAACACGAGGACTTCCCAGGGGGTCACCCATCCTAGTACTATTCTCGCCCAAACACGCTTAACTTCGGAGTTCTGATGGGATCCGGTGCATTAGTGCTGGTATGATCGCACCCGCCATGTTCCTTTCGCTTTATTCTTTTAAACCACCCCGTGCTGCGAAACAGTGTGGCTTTTCTAGACCGAAATTCATTTTAAGCTTCGATTCAAGCATTTTCCTCTTATCATTTTATTTATTTACTTTATATTTTTTTTGTTATTGATATGCACCTTATTTTTTTCCCTCATCCCGCAACTCAAAATTATCATGAAATCAATCCTTCATGCTTGCGGTGATACATTTGCGCCCACAAATTTGAGCGACGATCCGGGCTTTGATCGAACCGTACCGTTCCTGATTTGTGTCGCGCCTTCAGACCCCCCTTCATGCTTCGACAAGAAGCAAAATATAAAGCAATCGTTCCGACGGAGCTAAATTACTACAGGATAAAGAACGAATAGGAAATTTGGATTTCGAAACAAAAATGAGAGTGCAACACGAGGACTTCCCAGGGGGTCACCCATCCTAGTACTACTCTCGTCCAAGCACGCTTAACTTCGGAGTTCTGATGGGATCCGGTGCATTAGTGCTGGTATGATCGCACCCGCCATGTTCCTTTCGCTTTATTCTTTTAAACCACCCCGTGCTGCGAAACAGTGTGGCTTTTCTAGACCGAAATTAATTTTAAGCGTCAATTCAAGCATTTTCCTCTTATCCTTTTATTTATTTACTTTATATTTCTTTTTGTTATTGATTTGCACCCTATTTTTTTCCCTCGTCCCGCAACTCTAAATTATCATGAAATCAATTCTTCACGCTTGCGGTGATTCACTTGCGCCGACAAATTTGAGCGACGATCCGGGCTTTGGTCGAGCAATACCGTTCCTGATTTGTCTCGCGCCTTCAGACCCGCCTTCATGCTTCGACAAGAAGCAAAATATAAAGCAATCGTTCCGACGGAGCTAAATTACTACAGGATAAAGAACGAATAGGAAATTTGGATTTCGAAACAAAAAAAAGAGGGGTGCAACACGAGGACTTCCCAGGGGGTCACCCATCCTAGTACTACTCTCGCCTAAGCACGCTTAACTTCGGAGTTCTGATGGGATCCGGTGCATTAATGCTGGTATGATCGCACCCGCCATTTTCCTTTCGCTTTATTCCTTTAAACTACCCAGTCCTGAAAAGCAGTGTGGCTTTTCTAGACCGAAATTCATTTTAAGCGTCAATACAAGCATATTCCTCTTATCCTTTTATTTATTTACTTTATATTTTTTTGTTATTGATTTGCACCTTATTTTTTTCCCTCATCCCGCAACTCTAAATTATCATGAAATCAATCCTTCACGCTTGCGGTGATACATTTGCGCCGACAAATTTGAGCGACGATCCGGGCTTTGATCGAGCCGTACCGTTCCTGATTTGTCTCGCGCCTTCAGACCCGCCTTCATGCTTCGACAAGAAGCAAAATATAAAGCAATCGTTCCGACGGAGCTAAATTACTACAGGATAAAGAACGAATAGGAAATTTGGATTTCGAAACAAAAAAAAAAAGGGTGCAACACGAGGACTTCCCAGGGGGTCACCCATCCTAGTATTATTCTCGCCCAAACACGCTTAACTTTGGAGTTCTGATGGGATCCGGTGCATTAGTGCTGGTATGATCGCACCCGCCATGTTCCTTTCGCTTTATTCTTTTAAACCACCCCGTGCTGCGAAACAGTGTGGCTTTTCTAGACCGAAATTCATTTTAAGCTTCGATTCAAGCATTTTCCTCTTATCCTTTTATTTATTTACTTTATATTTTTTTTGTTATTGATATGCACCTTATTTTTTTCCCTCATCCCGCAACTCTAAATTATCATGAAATCAATCCTTCATGCTTGCGGTGATACATTTGCGCCCACAAATTTGAGCGACGATCCGGGCTTTGATCGAACCGTACCGTTCCTGATTTGTGTCGCGCCTTCAGACCCCCCTTCATGCTTCGACAAGAAGCAAAATATAAAGCAATCGTTCCGACGGAGCTAAATTACTACAGGATAAAGAACGAATAGGAAATTTGGATTTCGAAACAAAAATGAGAGTGCAACACGAGGACTTCCCAGGGGGTCACCCATCCTAGTACTACTCTCGCCCAAGCACGCTTAACTTCGGAGTTCTGATGGGATCCGGTGCATTAGTGCTGGTATGATCGCACCCGCCATGTTCCTTTCGCTTTATTCTTTTAAACCACCCCGTGCTGCGAAACAGTGTGGCTTTTCTAGACCGAAATTAATTTTAAGCGTCAATTCAAGCATTTTCCTCTTATCCTTTTATTTATTTACTTTATATTTCTTTTTGTTATTGATTTGCACCCTATTTTTTTCCCTCGTCCCGCAACTCTAAATTATCATGAAATCAATTCTTCACGCTTGAGGTGATTCACTTGCGCCGACAAATTTGAGCGACGATCCGGGCTTTGGTCGAGCAATACCGTTCCTGATTTGTCTCGCGCCTTCAGACCCGCCTTCATGCTTCGACAAGAAGCAAAATATAAAGCAATCGTTCTGACGGAGCTAAATTACTACAGGATAAAGAACGAATAGGAAATTTGGATTTCGAAACAAAAAAAAGAGGGGTGCAACACGAGGACTTCCCAGGGGGTCACCCATTCTAGTACTACTCTCGCCTAAGCACGCTTAACTTCGGAGTTCTGATGGGATCCGGTGCATTAATGCTGGTATGATCGTACCCGCCATTTTCCTTTCGCTTTATTCCTTTAAACTACCCAGTCCTGCGAAGCAGTGTGGCTTTTCTAGACCGAAATTCATTTTAAGCGTCAATTCAAGCATTTTCCTCTTATCCTTTTATTTATTTACTTTATATTTTTTTTGTTATTGATTTGCACCTTATTTTTTTCCCTCATCCCGCAACTCTAAATTATCATGAAATCAATCCTTCACGCTTGCGGTGATACATTTGCGCCGACAAATTTGAGCGACGATCCGGGCTTTGATCGAGCAATACCGTTCCTGATTTGTCTCGCGCCTTCAGACCCGCCTTCATGCTTCGACAAGAAGCAAAATACAAAGCAATCGTTCCGACGGAGCTAAATTACTACAGGATAAAGAACGAATAGGAAATTTGGATTTCGAAACAAAAAAAAGAGGGGTGCAACACGAGGACTTCCCAGGGGGTCACCCATCCTAGTACTACTCTCGCCTAAACACGCTTAACTTCGGAGTTCTGATGGGATCCGGTGCATGTTTGCTGGTATGATCGCACCCGCCATTTTCCTTTCGCTTTATTCCTTTAAACTACCCAGTCCTGAAAAGCAGTGTGGCTTTTCTAGACCGAAATTCTTTTTAAGCGTCAATACATGCATTTTCCTCTTATCCTTTTATTTATTTACTTTATATTTTTTTTGTTATTGATTTGCACCTTATTTTTTCCCTCATCCCGCAACTCTAAATTATCATGAAATCAATCCTTCACGCTTGCGGTGATACATTTGCGCCGACAAATTTGAGCGACGATCCGGGCTTTGATCGAGCCGTACCGTTCCTGATTTGTCTCGCGCCTTCAGACCCGCCTTCATGCTTCGACAAGAAGCAAAATATAAAGCAATCGTTCCGACGGAGCTAAATTACTACAGGATAAAGAACGAATAGGAAATTTGGATTTCGAAACAAAAAAAAAAGGGGTGCAACACGAGGACTTCCCAGGGGGTCACCCATCCTAGTATTATTCTCGCCCAAACACGCTTAACTTCGGAGTTCTGATGGGATCCGGTGCATTAGTGCTGGTATGATCGCACCCGCCATGTTCCTTTCGCTTTATTCTTTTAAACCACCCCGTGCTGCGAAACAGTGTGGCTTTTCTAGACCGAAATTCATTTTAAGCTTCGATTCAAGCATTTTCCTCTTATCCTTTTATTTATTTACTTTATATTTTTTTTGTTATTGATATGCACCTTATTTTTTTCCCTCATCCCGCAACTCTAAATTATCATGAAATCAATCCTTCATGCTTGCGGTGATACATTTGCGCCCACAAATTTGAGCGACGATCCGGGCTTTGATCGAACCGTACCGTTCCTGATTTGTGTCGCGCCTTCAGACCCCCCTTCATGCTTCGACAAGAAGCAAAATATAAAGCAATCGTTCCGACGGAGCTAAATTACTACAGGATAAAGAACGAATAGGAAATTTGGATTTCGAAACAAAAATGAGAGTGCAACACGAGGACTTCCCAGGGGGTCACCCATCCTAGTACTACTCTCGCCCAAGCACGCTTAACTTCGGAGTTCTGATGGGATCCGGTGCATTAGTGCTGGTATGATCGCACCCGCCATGTTCCTTTCGCTTTATTCTTTTAAACCACCCCGTGCTGCGAAACAGTGTGGCTTTTCTAGACCGAAATTAATTTTAAGCGTCAATTCAAGCATTTTCCTCTTATCCTTTTATTTATTTACTTTATATTTCTTTTTGTTATTGATTTGCACCCTATTTTTTTCCCTCGTCCCGCAACTCTAAATTATCATGAAATCAATTCTTCACGCTTGAGGTGATTCACTTGCGCCGACAAATTTGAGCGACGATCCGGGCTTTGGTCGAGCAATACCGTTCCTGATTTGTCTCGCGCCTTCAGACCCGCCTTCATGCTTCGACAAGAAGCAAAATATAAAGCAATCGTTCCGACGGAGCTAAATTACTACAGGATAAAGAACGAATAGGAAATTTGGATTTCGAAACAAAAAAAAGAGGGGTGCAACACGAGGACTTCCCAGGGGGTCACCCATCCTAGTACTACTCTCGCCTAAGCACGCTTAACTTCGGAGTTCTGATGGGATCCGGTGCATTAATGCTGGTATGATCGCACCCGCCATTTTCCTTTCGTTTTATTCCTTTAAACTACCCAGTCCTGAAAAGCAGTGTGGCTTTTCTAGACCGAAATTCATTTTAAGCGTCAATACAAGCATTTTCCTCTTATCCTTTTATTTATTTACTTTATATTTTTTTTGTTATTGATTTGCACCTTATTTTTTTCCCTCATCCCGCAACTCTAAATTATCATGAAATCAATTCTTCACGCTTGCGGTGATACATTTGCGCCGACAAATTTGAGCGACGATCCGGGCTTTGATCGAGCAGTACCGTTCCTGATTTGTCTCGCGCTTTCAGACCCGCCTTTATGCTTCGACAAGAAGCAAAATATAAAGCAATCGTTCCGACGGAGCTAAATTACTACAGGATAAAGAACGAATAGGAAATTTGGATTTCGAAACAAAAAAGAGAGGGGTGCAACACGAGGACTTCCCAGGGGGTCACCCATCCTAGTACTATTCTCGCCCAAACACGCTTAACTTCGAAGTTCTGATGGGATCCGGTGCATTAGTGCTGGTATGATCGCACCCGCCATGTTCCTTTCGCTTTATTCTTTTAAACCACCCCGTGCTGCGAAACAGTGTGGCTTTTCTAGACCGAAATTCATTTTAAGCTTCGATTCAAGCATTTTCCTCTTATCCTTTTATTTATTTACTTTACATTTTTTTTGTTATTGATATGCACCTTATTTTTTTCCCTCATTCCGCAACTCTAAATTATCATGAAATCAATCCTTCACGCTTGCGGTGATACATTTGCGCCGACAAATTTGAGCGACGATCCGGGCTTTGATCGAGCCGTACCGTTCTTGATTTGTCTCGCGCCTTCAGACCCGCTTCATGCTTCGACAAGAAGCAAAATATAAAGCAATCGTTCCGACGGAGCTAAATTACTACAGGATAAAGAACGAATAGGAAATTTCGATTTCGAAACAAAAAAGAGAGGGGTGCAAGACGAGGACTTCCCAGGGGGTCACCCATCCTAGTACTACTCTCGCCCAAGCACGCTTAACTTCGGAGTTCTGATGGGATCCGGTGCACTAGTGCTGGTATGATCGCACCCGCCATGTTCCTTTCGCTTTATTCTTTTAAACCACCCCGTGCTGCGAAACAGTGTGGCTTTTCTAGACCGAAATTCATTTTAAGCTTCAATTCAAGCATTTTCCTCTTATCCTTTTATTTATTTACTTTATATTTTTTTTTGTTATTGGTTTGCACACTATTTTTTTCCCTCATCCCGCAACTCTAAATTATCATGAAATCAATCCTTCACGCTTGCGGTGATACATTTGCGCCGACAAATTTGAGCGACGATCCGGGCTTTGATCGAGCAATACCGTTCCTGATTTGTCTCGCGCCTTCAGACCCGCCTTCATGCTTCGACAAGAAGCAAAATATAAAGCAATCGTTCTGACGGAGCTAAATTACTACAGGATAAAGAACGAATAGGAAATTTGGATTTCGAAACAAAAAAAAATTGGGGTGCAACACGAGGACTTCCCAGGGGGTCACCCATTCTAGTACTACTCTCGCCTAAGCACGCTTAACTTCGGAGTTCTGATGGGATCCGGTGCATTAATGCTGGTATGATCGCACCCGCCATTTTCCTTTCGCTTTATTCCTTTAAACTACCCAGTCCTGCGAAGCAGTGTGGCTTTTCTAGACCGAAATTCATTTTAAGCGTCAATACAAGCATTTTCCTCTTATCCTTTTATTTATTTACTTTATATTTTTTTTGTTATTGATTTGCACCTTATTTTTTTCCCTCATCCCGCAACTCTAAATTATCATGAAATCAATCCTTCACGCTTGCGGTGATACATTTGTGCCGACAAATTTGAGCGACGATCCGGGCTTTGATCGAGCCGTACCGTTCCTGATTTGTCTCGCGCCTTCAGACCCGCTTCATGCTTCGACAAGAAGCAAAATATAAATCAATCGTTCCGACGGAGCTAAATTACTACAGGATAAAGAACGAATAGGAAATTTGGATTTCGAAACAAAAAAGAGAGGGGTGCAACACGAGGACTTCCCAGGGGGTCACCCATCCTAGTACTACTCTCGCCCAAGCACGCTTAACTTCGGAGTTCTGATGGGATCCGGTGCATTAATGCTGGTATGATCGCACCCGCCATTTTCCATTCGCTTTATTCCTTTAAACTACCCAGTCCTGAAAAGCAGTGTGGCTTTTCTAGACCGAAATTCATTTTAAGCGTCAATACAAGCATTTTCCTCTTATCCTTTTATTTATTTACTTTATATTTTTTTTGTTATTGATTTGCACCTTATTTTTTTCCCTCATCCCGCAACTCTAAATTATCATGAAATCAATCCTTCACGCTTGCGGTGATACATTTGCGCCGACAAATTTGAGGGACGATCCGGGCTTTGATCGAGCAATACCGTTCCTGATTTGTCTCGCGCCTTCAGACCCGCCTTCATGCTTCGACAAGAAGCAAAATATAAAGCAATCGTTCCGACGGAGCTAAATTACTACAGGATAAAGAACGAATAGGAAATTTGGATTTCGAAACAAAAAAAAGAGGGGTGCAACACGAGGACTTCCCAGGGGGTCACCCATTCTAGTACTACTCTCGCCTAAGCACGCTTAACTTCGGAGTTCTGATGGGATCCGGTGCATTAATGCTGGTATGATCGCACCCGCCATTTTCCTTTCGCTTTATTCCTTTAAACTACCCAGTCCTGCGAAGCAGTGTGGCTTTTCTAGACCGAAATTCATTTTAAGCGTCAATTCAAGCATTTTCCTCTTATCCTTTTATTTATTTACTTTATATTTTTTTTGTTATTGATTTGCACCTTATTTTTTTCTCTCATCCCGCAACTCTAAATTATCATGAAATCAATCCTTCACGCTTGCGGTGATACATTTGCGCCGACAAATTTGAGCGACGATCCGGGCTTTGATCGAGCCGTACCGTTCCTGATTTGTCTCGCGCCTTCAGACCCGCCTTCATGCTTCGACAAGAAGCAAAATATAAAGCAATCGTTCCGACGGAGCTAAATTACTATAGGATAAAGAACGAATAGGAAATTTGGATTTCGAAACAAAAAAGAGAGGGGTGCAACACGAGGACTTCCCAGGGGGTCACCCATCCTAGTACTATTCTCGCCCAAACACGCTTAACTTCGGAGTTCTGATGGGATCCGGTGCATTAGTGCTGGTATGATCGCACCCGCCATGTTCCTTTCGCTTTATTCTTTTAAACCACCCCGTGCTGCGAAACAGTGTGGCTTTTTTAGACCGAAATTCATTTTAAGCTTCGATTCAAGCATTTTCCTCTTATCCTTTTATTTATTTACTTTATATTTTTTTTGTTATTGATATGCACCTTATTTTTTTCCCTCATCCCGCAACTCTAAATTATCATGAAATCAATCCTTCATGCTTGCGGTGATACATTTGCGCCCACAAATTTGAGCGACGATCCGGGCTTTGATCGAACCGTACCGTTCCTGATTTGTGTCGCGCCTTCAGACCCCCCTTCATGCTTCGACAAGAAGCAAAATATAAAGCAATCGTTCCGACGGAGCTAAATTACTACAGGATAAAGAACGAATAGGAAATTTGGATTTCGAAACAAAAATGAGAGTGCAACACGAGGACTTCCCAGGGGGTCACCCATCCTAGTACTACTCTCGCCCAAGCACGCTTAACTTCGGAGTTCTGATGGGATCCGGTGCATTAGTGCTGGTATGATCGCACCCGCCATGTTCCTTTCGCTTTATTCTTTTAAACCACCCCGTGCTGCGAAACAGTGTGGCTTTTCTAGACCGAAATTAATTTTAAGCGTCAATTCAAGCATTTTCCTCTTATCCTTTTATTTATTTACTTTATATTTCTTTTTGTTATTGATTTGCACCCTATTTTTTTCCCTCGTCCCGCAACTCTAAATTATCATGAAATCAATTCTTCACGCTTGCGGTGATTCACTTGCGCCGACAAATTTGAGCGACGATCCGGGCTTTGGTCGAGCAATACCGTTCCTGATTTGTCTCGCGCCTTCAGACCCGCCTTCATGCTTCGACAAGAAGCAAAATATAAAGCAATCGTTCCGACGGAGCTAAATTACTACAGGATAAAGAACGAATAGGAAATTTGGATTTCGAAACAAAAAAAAGAGGGGTGCAACACGAGGACTTCCCAGGGGGTCACCCATCCTAGTACTACTCTCGCCTGAGCACGCTTAACTTCGGAGTTCTGATGGGATCCGGTGCATTAATGCTGGTATGATCGCACCCGCCATTTTCCTTTCGCTTTATTCCTTTAAACTACCCAGTCCTGCGAAGCAGTGTGGCTTTTCTAGACCGAAATTCATTTTAAGCGTCAATACAAGCATTTTCCTCTTATCCTTTTATTTATTTACTTTATATTTTTTTTGTTATTGATTTGCACCTTATTTTTTTCCCTCATCCCGCAACTCTAAATTATCATGAAATCAATCCTTCACGCTTGCGGTGATACATTTGTGCCGACAAATTTGAGCGACGATCCGGGCTTTGATCGAGCCGTACCGTTCCTGATTTGTCTCGCGCCTTCAGACCCGCTTCATGCTTCGACAAGAAGCAAAATATAAATCAATCGTTCCGACGGAGCTAAATTACTACAGGATAAAGAACGAATAGGAAATTTGGATTTCGAAACAAAAAAGAGAGGGGTGCAACACGAGGACTTCCCAGGGGGTCACCCATCCTAGTACTACTCTCGCCCAAGCACGCTTAACTTCGGAGTTCTGATGGGATCCGGTGCATTAATGCTGGTATGATCGCACCCGCCATTTTCCATTCGCTTTATTCCTTTAAACTACCCAGTCCTGAAAAGCAGTGTGGCTTTTCTAGACCGAAATTCATTTTAAGCGTCAATACAAGCATTTTCCTCTTATCCTTTTATTTATTTACTTTATATTTTTTTTGTTATTGATTTGCACCTTATTTTTTTCCCTCATCCCGCAACTCTAAATTATCATGAAATCAATCCTTCACGCTTGCGGTGATACATTTGCGCCGACAAATTTGAGGGACGATCCGGGCTTTGATCGAGCAATACCGTTCCTGATTTGTCTCGCGCCTTCAGACCCGCCTTCATGCTTCGACAAGAAGCAAAATATAAAGCAATCGTTCCGACGGAGCTAAATTACTACAGGATAAAGAACGAATAGGAAATTTGGATTTCGAAACAAAAAAAAGAGGGGTGCAACACGAGGACTTCCCAGGGGGTCACCCATTCTAGTACTACTCTCGCCTAAGCACGCTTAACTTCGGAGTTCTGATGGGATCCGGTGCATTAATGCTGGTATGATCGCACCCGCCATTTTCCTTTCGCTTTATTCCTTTAAACTACCCAGTCCTGCGAAGCAGTGTGGCTTTTCTAGACCGAAATTCATTTTAAGCGTCAATTCAAGCATTTTCCTCTTATCCTTTTATTTATTTACTTTATATTTTTTTTGTTATTGATTTGCACCTTATTTTTTTCTCTCATCCCGCAACTCTAAATTATCATGAAATCAATCCTTCACGCTTGCGGTGATACATTTGCGCCGACAAATTTGAGCGACGATCCGGGCTTTGATCGAGCCGTACCGTTCCTGATTTGTCTCGCGCCTTCAGACCCGCCTTCATGCTTCGACAAGAAGCAAAATATAAAGCAATCGTTCCGACGGAGCTAAATTACTATAGGATAAAGAACGAATAGGAAATTTGGATTTCGAAACAAAAAAGAGAGGGGTGCAACACGAGGACTTCCCAGGGGGTCACCCATCCTAGTACTATTCTCGCCCAAACACGCTTAACTTCGGAGTTCTGATGGGATCCGGTGCATTAGTGCTGGTATGATCGCACCCGCCATGTTCCTTTCGCTTTATTCTTTTAAACCACCCCGTGCTGCGAAACAGTGTGGCTTTTCTAGACCGAAATTCATTTTAAGCTTCGATTCAAGCTTTTTCCTCTTATCCTTTTATTTATTTACTTTATATTTTTTTTGTTATTGATATGCACCTTATTTTTTTCCCTCATCCCGCAACTCTAAATTATCATGAAATCAATCCTTCATGCTTGCGGTGATACATTTGCGCCCACAAATTTGAGCGACGATCCGGGCTTTGATCGAACCGTACCGTTCCTGATTTGTGTCGCGCCTTCAGACCCCCCTTCATGCTTCGACAAGAAGCAAAATATAAAGCAATCGTTCCGACGGAGCTAAATTACTACAGGATAAAGAACGAATAGGAAATTTGGATTTCGAAACAAAAATGAGAGTGCAACACGAGGACTTCCCAGGGGGTCACCCATCCTAGTACTACTCTCGCCCAAGCACGCTTAACTTCGGAGTTCTGATGGGATCCGGTGCATTAGTGCTGGTATGATCGCACCCGCCATGTTCCTTTCGCTTTATTCTTTTAAACCACCCCGTGCTGCGAAACAGTGTGGCTTTTCTAGACCGAAATTAATTTTAAGCGTCAATTCAAGCATTTTCCTCTTATCCTTTTATTTATTTACTTTATATTTCTTTTTGTTATTGATTTGCACCCTATTTTTTTCCCTCGTCCCGCAACTCTAAATTATCATGAAATCAATTCTTCACGCTTGCGGTGATTCACTTGCGCCGACAAATTTGAGCGACGATCCGGGCTTTGGTCGAGCAATACCGTTCCTGATTTGTCTCGCGCCTTCAGACCCGCCTTCATGCTTCGACAAGAAGCAAAATATAAAGCAATCGTTCCGACGGAGCTAAATTACTACAGGATAAAGAACGAATAGGAAATTTGGATTTCGAAACAAAAAAAAGAGGGGTGCAACACGAGGACTTCCCAGGGGGTCACCCATCCTAGTACTACTCTCGCCTGAGCACGCTTAACTTCGGAGTTCTGATGGGATCCGGTGCATTAATGCTGGTATGATCGCACCCGCCATTTTCCTTTCGCTTTATTCCTTTAAACTACCCAGTCCTGAAAAGCAGTGTGGCTTTTCTAGACCGAAATTCATTTTAAGCGTCAATACAAGCATTTTTCCTCTTATCCTTTTATTTATTTACTTTATATTTTTTTGTTATTGATTTGCACCTTATTTTTTTCCCTCATCCCGCAACTCTAAATTATCATGAAATCAATCCTTCACGCTTGCGGTGATACATTTGTGCCGACAAATTTGAGCGACGATCCGGGCTTTGATCGAGCCGTACCGTTCCTGATTTGTCTTGCGCCTTCAGACCCGCTTCATGCTTCGACAAGAAGCAAAATATAAAGCAATCGTTCCGACGGAGCTAAATTACTACAGGATAAAGAACGAATAGGAAATTTGGATTTCGAAACAAAAAAGAGAGGGGTGCAACACGAGGACTTCCCAGGGGGTCACCCATCCTAGTACTACTCTCGCCTAAGCACGCTTAACTTCGGAGTTCTGATGGGATCCGGTGCACTAGTGCTGGTATGATCGCACCCGCCATGTTACTTTCGCTTTATTCTTTTAAACCACCCCGTGCTGCGAAACAGTGTGGCTTTTCTAGACCGAAATTCATTTTAAGCTTCAATTCAAGCATTTTCCTCTTATCCTTTTATTTATTTACTTTATATTTTTTTTTGTTATTGATTTGCACACTATTTTTTTCCCTCATCCCGCAACTCTAAATTATCATGAAATCAATCCTTCACGCTTGCGGTGATACATTTGCGCCGACAAATTCGAGCGACGATCCGGGCTTTGATCGAGCAATACCGTTCCTGATTTGTCTCGCGCCTTCAGACCCGCCTTCATGCTTCGACAAGAAGCAAAATATAAAGCAATCGTTCCGACGGAGCTAAATTACTACAGGATAAAGAACGAATAGGAAATTTGGATTTCGAAACAAAAAAAAGAGGGGTGCAACACGAGGACTTCCCAGGGGGTCACCCATTCTAGTACTACTCTCGCCTAAGCACGCTTAACTTCGGAGTTCTGATGGGATCCGGTGCATTAATGCTGGTATGATCGCACCCGCCATTTTCCTTTCGCTTTATTCCTTTAAACTACCCAGTCCTGCGAAGCAGTGTGGCTTTTCTAGACCGAAATTCATTTTAAGCGTCAATTCAAGCATTTTCCTCTTATCCTTTTATTTATTTACTTTATATTTTTTTGTTATTGATTTGCACCTTATTTTTTTCCATCATCCCGCAACTCTAAATTATCATGAAATCAATCCTTCACGCTTGCGGTGATACATTTGCGCCGACAAATTTGAGCGACGATCCGGGCTTTGATCGAGCCGTACCGTTCCTGATTTGTCTCGCGCCTTCAGACCCGCCTTCATGCTTCGACAAGAAGCAAAATATAAAGCAATCGTTCCGACGGAGCTAAATTACTACAGGATAAAGAACGAATAGGAAATTTGGATTTCGAAACAAAAAAGAGAGGGGTGCAACACGAGGACTTCCCAGGGGGTCACCCATCCTAGTACTATTCTCGCCCAAACACGCTTAACTTCGGAGTTCTGATGGGATCCGGTGCATTAGTGCTGGTATGATCGCACCCGCCATGTTCCTTTCGCTTTATTCTTTTAAACCACCCCGTGCTGCGAAACAGTGTGGCTTTTCTAGACCGAAATTCATTTTAAGCTTCGATTCAAGCTTTTTCCTCTTATCCTTTTATTTATTTACTTTATATTTTTTTTGTTATTGATATGCACCTTATTTTTTTCCCTCATCCCGCAACTCTAAATTATCATGAAATCAATCCTTCATGCTTGCGGTGATACATTTGCGCCCACAAATTTGAGCGACGATCCGGGCTTTGATCGAACCGTACCGTTCCTGATTTGTGTCGCGCCTTCAGACCCCCCTTCATGCTTCGACAAGAAGCAAAATATAAAGCAATCGTTCCGACGGAGCTAAATTACTACAGGATAAAGAACGAATAGGAAATTTGGATTTCGAAACAAAAATGAGAGTGCAACACGAGGACTTCCCAGGGGGTCACCCATCCTAGTACTACTCTCGCCCAAGCACGCTTAGCTTCGGAGTTCTGATGGGATCCGGTGCATTAGTGCTGGTATGATCGCACCCGCCATGTTCCTTTCGCTTTATTCTTTTAAACCACCCCGTGCTGCGAAACAGTGTGGCTTTTCTAGACCGAAATTAATTTTAAGCGTCAATTCAAGCATTTTCCTCTTATCCTTTTATTTATTTACTTTATATTTCTTTTTGTTATTGATTTGCACCCTATTTTTTTCCCTCGTCCCGCAACTCTAAATTATCATGAAATCAATTCTTCACGCTTGCGGTGATTCACTTGCGCCGACAAATTTGAGCGACGATCCGGGCTTTGGTCGAGCAATACCGTTCCTGATTTGTCTCGCGCCTTCAGACCCGCCTTCATGCTTCGACAAGAAGCAAAATATAAAGCAATCGTTCCGACGGAGCTAAATTACTACAGGATAAAGAACGAATAGGAAATTTGGATTTCGAAACAAAAAAAAGAGGGGTGCAACACGAGGACTTCCCAGGGGGTCACCCATCCTAGTACTACTCTCGCCTAAGCACGCTTAACTTCGGAGTTCTGATGGGATCCGGTGCATTAATGCTGGTATGATCGCACCCGCCATTTTCCTTTCTCTTTATTCCTTTAAACTACCCAGTCCTGAAAAGCAGTGTGGCTTTTCTAGACCGAAATTTAATTTAAGCGTCAATACAAGCATTTTCCTCTTATCCTTTTATTTATTTACTTTATATTTTTTTTGTTATTGATTTGCACCTTATTTTTTTCCCTCATCCCGCAACTCTAAATTATCATGAAATCAATTCTTCACGCTTGCGGTGATACATTTGCGCCGACAAATTTGAGCGACGATCCGGGCTTTGATCGAGCCGTACCGTTCCTGATTTGTCTCGCGCCTTCAGACCCGCTTCATGCTTCGACAAGAAGCAAAATATAAAGAAATCGTTCCGACGGAGCTAAATTACTACAGGATAAAGAACGAATAAGAAATTTGGATTTCGAAACAAAAAAGAGAGGGGTGCAACACGAGGACTTCCCAGGGGGTCACCCATCCTAGTACTACTCTCGCCCAAGCACGCTTAACTTCGGAGTTCTGATGGGATCCGGTGCACTAGTGCTGGTATGATCGCACCCGCCATGTTCCTTTCGCTTTATTCTTTTAAACCACCCCGTGCTGCGAAACAGTGTGGCTTTTCTAGACCGAAATTCATTTTAAGCTTCGATTCAAGCATTTTCCTCTTATCCTTTTATTTATTTACTTTACATTTTTTTTGTTATTGATATGCACCTTATTTTTTTCCCTCATTCCGCAACTCTAAATTATCATGAAATCAATCCTTCACGCTTGCGGTGATACATTTGCGCCGACAAATTTGAGCGACGATCCGGGCTTTGATCGAGCCGTACCGTTCCTGATTTGTCTCGCGCCTTCAGACCCGCTTCATGCTTCGACAAGAAGCAAAATATAAAGAAATCGTTCCGACGGAGCTAAATTACTACAGGATAAAGAACGAATAAGAAATTTGGATTTCGAAACAAAAAAGAGAGGGGTGCAACACGAGGACTTCCCAGGGGGTCACCCATCCTAGTACTACTCTCGCCCAAGCACGCTTAACTTCGGAGTTCTGATGGGATCCGGTGCACTAGTGCTGGTATGATCGCACCCGCCATGTTCCTTTCGCTTTATTCTTTTAAACCACCCCGTGCTGCGAAACAGTGTGGCTTTTCTAGACCGAAATTAATTTTAAGCGTCAATTCAAGCATTTTCCTCTTATCCTTTTATTTATTTACTTTATATTTCTTTTTGTTTTTGATTTGCACCCTATTTTTTTCCCTCGTCCCGCAACTCTAAATTATCATGAAATCAATTATTCACGCTTGCGGTGATTCACTTGCGCCGACAAATTTGAGCGACGATCCGGGCTTTGGTCGAGCAATACCGTTCCTGATTTGTCTCGCGCCTTCAGACCCGTCTTCATGCTTCGACAAGAAGCAAAATATAATGCAATCGTTCCGACGGAGCTAAATTACTACAGGATAAAGAACGAATAGGAAATTTGGATTTCGAAACAAAAAAAAGAGGGGTGCAACACGAGGACTTTCCAGGGGGTCACCCATCCTAGTACTACTCTCGCCTAAGCAGGCTTAACTTCGGAGTTCTGATGGGATCCGGTGCATTAATGCTGGTATGATCGCACCCGCCATTTTCCTTTCGCTTTATTCCTTTAAACTACCCAGTCCTGAAAAGCAGTGTGGCTTTTCTAGACCGAAATTCATTTTAAGCGTCAATACAAGCATTTTCCTCTTATCCTTTTATTTATTTACTTTATATTTTTTTTGTTATTGATTTGCACCTTATTTTTTTCCCTCATCCCGCAACTCTAAATTATCATGAAATCAATCCTTCACGCTTGCGGTGATACATTTGCGCCGACAAATTTGAGCGACGATCCGGGCTTTGATCGAGCCGTACCGTTCCTGATTTGTCTCGCGCCTTCAGACCCGCTTCATGCTTCGACAAGAAGCAAAATATAAAGCAATCGTTCCGACGGAGCTAAATTACTACAGGATAAAGAACGAATAGGAAATTTGGATTTCGAAACAAAAAAGAGAGGGGTGCAACACGAGGACTTCCCAGGGGGTCACCCATCCTAGTACTACTCTCGCCCAAGCACGCTTAACTTCGGAGTTCTGATGGGATCCGGTGCACTAGTGCTGGTATGATCGCACCCGCCATGTTCCTTTCTGTGAGGACCCAGACCGTTCGTAAGTTGATATTAGGGTTAGGGCTAAGAAGAAAACCCTAATTTCCGGTTAAGATTGAAAACCCGCATTTTCTACATTTTCTTTATTAGAAAAGTTTCCCAGATAAGTTTTATGAGTAAATATAGTTTTAGATGTTTTTTTTCTAATATTAGTTAGTTTTTGAGAAATTAAGAACGTATATCGGATGTAGGACCCACTAGTGTGGGAAGGTATAGGATTCAATCCATTTGGTATAGGTTAATTAATTTTAAGAAGGTTAGAAACCCTAAGTGAGCAAAATCCCTAATGTTATGATTTATTAGAAGTTTTAAGTGGGTTTAAACCTAATTTTGTCCTTGACAAAAAAGTTATTGTTTAACTACTTTTATGTGGGATAAAGTATGCGTAAGTGTAAGTGACTAAGATGAGAAAGTGATTAGTGAAATAATTAAGCGTGATTATATGTTTTAGATTAGATTAAGTTATGACTTATGGAGTAAATTGAAAGGTTATCAAATGTTTGAGGGAAAATGTATATGAAAGAGAAAGTTGAAGTGCAAGGGTGAAAACAACAAATAAAGCATTTTTGTGATTGGTTGCTATAAGAAATATCTCCCAAAGCTTTGACTATATGTTGTCTTACAACTTATAAGAAACAAGAGAAAACAAAACTAAGAAAAAAAAAAAAGAAAGGAAGAGCCGAGAGAGAGAGTGAGAGCCGTGAGAAGAGAAAGAAAAAAAAAAGAAAAGGAAAGCTTGCTTTGGTGCATCATTTTTGCTCTTCAATCTTGAGTTTGGATCTTGGAGAAACAACTTGAGCACTTGATTGTTGTGGGTGATCATCTACAAAGCTTGAATCAAAGGTAAGAAAGTCTATTTGAAGACTTAAGTTGATTATTGTTTGATGAACTAGTGGTTATTTTGGCATAGGACCCTAGTTGTGCTTGATTGTGGTACCTCTTATGCCTATCACATGTTTTTATGGAGTACTTTGGCTAATTTTAGTGTTATTTGGTTGCTGAAAATTCGGCCAAGAAGAGGAAAGAATTTGGGTTTCTTGCTAATGCTTTCCTTACTTGTTTTAGTTGAGAAATGGACTTGTAGTGGTTATGTTTGATGAATTGCCTCACTTGATTTGGTTGGTTACTTGCAAAAAGCTGATTTGGGTTAAGAAACCCTAAACTCCATTAGGCTAATTTAGCTTAGCTTATGGTTAGTGAGATAGAGTTTGGTTAGTGAGAGGTTGGATTAAGTTCATTGGTGCAAATGAAATTTGGTTAGGGATTGTGGTTGATGATTGTTAAATTTGGTATTGACTTGGGAGGGGAATTTCGGACCATTTGTAGGCCATTTAGATGTTAGTATATGTGTGTTTATTTGGTACAAAAGTGGTCGAAAAACCTGCATAAGAACCATGAAAACGAACCATATGTTTGCGACATTTGAAACCGGCAAAATGGGTAAACAGGGCAACCCAGAACCTGAACTTGAGCTCCATTTTTCTTAATGTTCCGTGCTGATTCAGAAGTTTCGTAAAACATGAAAGTCGTAGCCCCTTGAGTCCTGAGTATGCCTGCAAAATTTCAGGTCAATCGGATTAGCGTAGCCTGAGTTATCGACGAAATGCTCAAGCCTGTTTTGACCCTCTGGTTCTACGCGTTTTCTGATTTTGTTTCTGCCCATGACTTTTCGATTTTTATAGAGTTCGATCTGGGTGCCGACTCCTTCATAAGAAGTTTAGATATTGATCTCAGCTTCGAAACGGTATAAAGTACGTCGAAAATCGAGTTCCGTAGCTCCGGTTATGATCAAAACAATATCGCTCGTCAGAACTGCCTTGTATTTGGACAGTTCTGACGGGTATTTTGGCACTCGAATTTTGTTTTGTTCTGAATAGATTCAGGTCTTGGCCAAAACATGAAAGTTTTAGACTTATGTCTCAGCTTTCTAATGCCTTTGGAATTTCTTAATTTTGATTTCTGAGCCGTGAGTTACGGCCTTGCAAACAGGGCCTGTTTGGTAACTCGCAATGAAACAGCTGGAACTATTTCACGCAATTTTCACCTATACCCTTTGAGATCTGGGTTGCGATGTCTTCATGAACATTGTAGCCCTTCCTCTTAGCTTCGTAACGGTACCTCATGTACCTTGATCTGATATTCCTAGACTAAATTTTGACCAAAACGGTTTGAGATGGCCGACTTGGCCATTTCCGTTTGCCGTTCTGCGCGGACGTGTGCGGCCGTTTTGCCGTTTCCGCACTTGCGCGTGCCAATTTTTCCGTTTGGCTTATTTCAAGTACGTTAGTTGCCGTTTGTGATATATTGTGACATAATCTTCGATTTCAGACAGTGGTGAGTTAGGCGGTGCCGGTGGGGCCCACTACTAGCCAACACACAAAGTGAATTCCGCCTTTATACTACTTTTGGTATTTTGAGTAAGTATTCAGGCCGCTCTTATGTGTTAGTTGTTTATGTGTTTCGTTATGTGTAAAAAGGGTACCTAGGCGAGGGTGTACTTTATCGCACTCGATTTAGACCCTAATTTACGCACCAATTTGTACATGACTTATGTATGTGAGAAATTTTGGAACAAAAACCCTTGAGCTTGTGGCTCGGGGTGACTTTTGAATACTTTTGTGAATTTTGTGAGTTTGCGGTTGAACTCAATACCTAGATGGACTATTCGAGCCGGTTAGGGCTTGGTCGAAGTCAGTCCAACTTGGTTTGAGGTCACCAAGTTTGTGACCCGAGCTTATGATTAAAGCTCAAGTTTGTGATTTCGTTCGCCTGGGCAAGTTTGTGAGGTGACTGGCCAGTGAGGGTGATAAGGTGTCGGTGGGTGTACAAGTGAAGTTCTACGGACCTTATTTATGGTCGACGGAGTGTCGACAGGAGATCAAGCATGGCAAATGAATTGGCTTTGGAGCCACCCGTATCCTTATTATGTGATGTTACTTTTCTGCTTTTGCTTTACTCTTACTGTGTAAATGTTGCTACGTGAAATTTACGCTTTTGCCCCTGTTTACTTACTAAGCTTTTAGCTTACCCCATTCCGTTTGTTTTCCTTAGCAGGGGCCGACGCGGGTACGTTTGGGGCTCATACACTAGTTTAGTAGATTGGCTTGTAATAGTTGAACTTTTAGGATGTTTGTTTTTATTCTGGTGGTTTGTATTAGGACCCTTCTTAGGGTCTCCCTTTTGGTTTTGGTTGTAAGTATACGGATGTAATAGTAAGAGCAGGTACTTTTGGAGAATGTAATTATAACTCTTTTGGGATTGTATATAGTATGTATAGTACTCTTTTGGATTTTCTGGCTTTTATTGCTTTCAGTTTTGAGTCCTGGCGCGAGCTAGGCAGGCGGCCCGCCGATACCCTTGGGTTCGCCCTTGGGAGAAGTGGGGTCGTCACACTTTCGCTTTATTCTTTTAAACCACCCCCTGCTGCGAAACAGTGTGGCTTTTCTAGACCGAAATTCATTTTAAGCTTCAATTCAAGCATTTTCCTCTTATCCTTTTATTTATTTACTTTATATTTTTTTTTGTTATTGATTTGCACACTATTTTTTTCCCTCATCCCGCAACTCTAAATTATCATGAAATCAATCCTTCATGCTTGCGGTGATACATTTGCGCCGACAAATTTGAGCGACGATCCGGGCTTTGATCGAGCAATACCGTTCCTGATTTGTCTCGCGCCTTCAGACCCGCCTTCATGCTTCGACAAGAAGCAAAATATAAAGCAATCGTTCTGACGGAGCTAAATTACTACAGGATAAAGAACGAATAGGAAATTTGGATTTCGAAACAAAAAAAAGAGGGGTGCAACACGAGGACTTCCCAGGGGGTCACCCATTCTAGTACTACTCTCGCCTAAGCACGCTTAACTTCGGAGTTCTGATGGGATCCGGTGCATTAATGCTGGTATGATCGCACCCGCCATTTTCCTTTCGCTTTATTCCTTTAAACTACCCAGTCCTGCGAAGCAGTGTGGCTTTTCTAGACCGAAATTCATTTTAAGCGTCAATTCAAGCATTTTCCTCTTATCCTTTTATTTATTTACTTTATATTTTTTTTGTCATTGATTTGCACCTTATTTTTTTCCCTCATCCCGCAACTCTAAATTATCATGAAATCAATCCTTCACGCTTGCGGTGATACATTTGCGCCGACAAATTTAAGCGACGATCCGGGCTTTGATCGAGCAATACCGTTCCTGATTTGTCTCGCGCCTTCAGACCCGCCTTCATGCTTCGACAAGAAGCAAAATACAAAGCAATCGTTCCGACGGAGCTAAATTACTACAGGATAAAGAACGAATAGGAAATTTGGATTTCGAAACAAAAAAAAGAGGGGTGCAACACGAGGACTTCCCAGGGGGTCACCCATCCTAGTACTACTCTCGCCTAAACACGCTTAACTTCGGAGTTCTGATGGGATCCGGTGCATTAATGCTGGTATGATCGCACCCGCCATTTTCCTTTCGCTTTATTCCTTTAAACTACCCAGTCCTGAAAAGCAGTGTGGCTTTTCTAGACCGAAATTCTTTTTAAGCGTCAATACATGCATTTTCCTCTTATCCTTTTATTTATTTACTTTATATTTTTTTTGTTATTGATTTGCACCTTATTTTTTCCCTCATCCCGCAACTCTAAATTATCATGAAATCAATCCTTCACGCTTGCGGTGATACATTTGCGCCGACAAATTTGAGCGACGATCCGGGCTTTGATCGAGCCGTACCGTTCCTGATTTGTCTCGCGCCTTCAGACCCGCCTTCATGCTTCGACAAGAAGCAAAATATAAAGCAATCGTTCCGACGGAGCTAAATTACTACAGGATAAAGAACGAATAGGAAATTTGGATTTCGAAACAAAAAAAAAAGGGGTGCAACACGAGGACTTCCCAGGGGGTCACCCATCCTAGTATTATTCTCGCCCAAACACGCTTAACTTCGGAGTTCTGATGGGATCCGGTGCATTAGTGCTGGTATGATCGCACCCGCCATGTTCCTTTCGCTTTATTCTTTTAAACCACCCCGTGCTGCGAAACAGTGTGGCTTTTCTAGACCGAAATTCATTTTAAGCTTCGATTCAAGCATTTTCCTCTTATCCTTTTATTTATTTACTTTATATTTTTTTTGTTATTGATATGCACCTTATTTTTTTCCCTCATCCCGCAACTCTAAATTATCATGAAATCAATCCTTCATGCTTGCGGTGATACATTTGCGCCCACAAATTTGAGCGACGATCCGGGCTTTGATCGAACCGTACCGTTCCTGATTTGTGTCGCGCCTTCAGACCCCCCTTCATGCTTCGACAAGAAGCAAAATATAAAGCAATCGTTCCGACGGAGCTAAATTACTACAGGATAAAGAACGAATAGGAAATTTGGATTTCGAAACAAAAATGAGAGTGCAACACGAGGACTTCCCAGGGGGTCACCCATCCTAGTACTACTCTCGCCCAAACACGCTTAACTTCGGAGTTCTGATGGGATCCGGTGCACTAGTGCTGGTATGATCGCACCCGCCATGTTCCTTTCGCTTTATTCTTTTAAACTACCCCGTCCTGCGAAGCAGTGTGGCTTTTCTAGACCGAAATTCATTTTAAGCTTCAATTCAAGCATTTTCCTCTTATCCTTTTATTTATTTACTTTATATTTTTTTTGTTATTGATTTGCACCTTATTTTTTTCCCTCGTCCCGCAACTCTAAATTATCATGAAATCAATTCTTCACGCTTGAGGTGATTCACTTGCGCCGACAAATTTGAGCGACGATCCGGGCTTTGGTCGAGAAATACCGTTCCTGATTTGTCTCGCGCCTTCAGACCCGCCTTCATGCTTCGACAAGAAGCAAAATATAAAGCAATCGTTCCGACGGAGCTAAATTACTACAGGATAAAGAACGAATAGGAAATTTGGATTTCGAAACAAAAAAAAGAGGGGTGCAACACGAGGACTTCCCAGGGGGTCACCCATCCTAGTACTACTCTCGCCTAAGCACGCTTAACTTCGGAGTTCTGATGGGATCCGGTGCATTAATGCTGGTATGATCGCACCCGCCATTTTCCTTTCGCTTTATTCCTTTAAACTACCCAGTCCTGAAAAGCAGTGTGGCTTTTCTAGACCGAAATTCATTTTAAGCGTCAATACAAGCATTTTCCTCTTATCCTTTTATTTATTTACTTTATATTTTTTTTGTTATTGATTTGCACCTTATTTTTTTCCCTCATCCCGCAACTCTAAATTATCATGAAATCAATCCTTCACGCTTGCGGTGATACATTTGTGCCGACAAATTTGAGCGACGATCCGGGCTTTGATCGAGCCGTACCGTTCCTGATTTGTCTCGCGCCTTCAGACCCGCTTCATGCTTCGACAAGAAGCAAAATATAAAGCAATCGTTCCGACGGAGCTAAATTACTACAGGATAAAGAACGAATAGGAAATTTGGATTTCGAAACAAAAAAGAAAGGGGTGCAACACGAGGACTTCCCAGGGGGTCACCCATCCTAGTACTACTCTCGCCCAAGCACGCTTAACTTCGGAGTTCTGATGGGATCCGGTGCACTAATGCTGGTATGATCGCACCCGCCATGTTCCTTTCGCTTTATTCTTTTAAACCACCCCGTGCTGCGAAACAGTGTGGCTTTTCTAGACCGAAATTCATTTTAAGCTTCGATTCAAGCATTTTCCTCTTATCCTTTTATTTATTTACTTTATATTTTTTTTTGTTATTGATTTGCACACTATTTTTTTCCCTCATCCCGCAACTCTAAATTATCATGAAATCAATCCTTCACGCTTGCGGTGATACATTTGCGCCGACAAATTTGAGCGACGATCCGGGCTTTGATCGAGCAATACCGTTCCTGATTTGTCTCGCGCCTTCAGACCCGCCTTCATGCTTCGACAAGAAGCAAAATATAAAGCAATCGTTCCGACGGAGCTAAATTACTACAGGATAAAGAACGAATAGGAAATTTGGATTTCGAAACAAAAAAAAGAGGGGTGCAACACGAGGACTTCCCAGGGGGTCACCCATTCTAGTACTACTCTCGCCTAAGCACGCTTAACTACGGAGTTCTGATGGGATCCGGTGCATTAATGCTGGTATGATCGCACCCGCCATTTTCCTTTCGCTTTATTCCTTTAAACTACCCAGTCCTGCGAAGCAGTGTGGCTTTTCTAGACCGAAATTCTTTTTAAGCGTCAATACATGCATTTTCCTCTTATCCTTTTATTTATTTACTTTATATTTTTTTTGTTATTGATTTGCACCTTATTTTTTCCCTCATCCCGCAACTCTAAATTATCATGAAATCAATCCTTCACGCTTGCGGTGATACATTTGCGCCGACAAATTTGAGCGACGATCCGGGCTTTGATCGAGCCGTACCGTTCCTGATTTGTCTCGCGCCTTCAGACCCGCCTTCATGCTTCGACAAGAAGCAAAATATAAAGCAATCGTTCCGACGGAGCTAAATTACTACAGGATAAAGAACGAATAGGAAATTTGGATTTCGAAACAAAAAAAAAAGGGGTGCAACACGAGGACTTCCCAGGGGGTCACCCATCCTAGTATTATTCTCGCCCAAACACGCTTAACTTCGGAGTTCTGATGGGATCCGGTGCATTAGTGCTGGTATGATCGCACCCGCCATGTTCCTTTCGCTTTATTCTTTTAAACCACCCCGTGCTGCGAAACAGTGTGGCTTTTCTAGACCGAAATTCATTTTAAGCTTCGATTCAAGCATTTTCCTCTTATCCTTTTATTTATTTACTTTATATTTTTTTTGTTATTGATATGCACCTTATTTTTTTCCCTCATCCCGCAACTCTAAATTATCATGAAATCAATCCTTCATGCTTGCGGTGATACATTTGCGCCCACAAATTTGAGCGACGATCCGGGCTTTGATCGAACCGTACCGTTCCTGATTTGTGTCGCGCCTTCAGACCCCCCTTCATGCTTCGACAAGAAGCAAAATATAAAGCAATCGTTCCGACGGAGCTAAATTACTACAGGATAAAGAACGAATAGGAAATTTGGATTTCGAAACAAAAATGAGAGTGCAACACGAGGACTTCCCAGGGGGTCACCCATCCTAGTACTACTCTCGCCCAAACACGCTTAACTTCGGAGTTCTGATGGGATCCGGTGCACTAGTGCTGGTATGATCGCACCCGCCATGTTCCTTTCGCTTTATTCTTTTAAACTACCCCGTCCTGCGAAGCAGTGTGGCTTTTCTAGACCGAAATTCATTTTAAGCTTCAATTCAAGCATTTTCCTCTTATCCTTTTATTTATTTACTTTATATTTTTTTTGTTATTGATTTGCACCTTATTTTTTTCCCTCGTCCCACAACTCTAAATTATCATGAAATCAATTCTTCACGCTTGAGGTGATTCACTTGCGCCGACAAATTTGAGCGACGATCCGGGCTTTGGTCGAGAAATACCGTTCCTGATTTGTCTCGCGCCTTCAGACCCGCCTTCATGCTTCGACAAGAAGCAAAATATAAAGCAATCGTTCCGACGGAGCTAAATTACTACAGGATAAAGAACGAATAGGAAATTTGGATTTCGAAACAAAAAAAAGAGGGGTGCAACACGAGGACTTCCCAGGGGGTCACCCATCCTAGTACTACTCTCGCCTAAGCACGCTTAACTTCGGAGTTCTGATGGGATCCGGTGCATTAATGCTGGTATGATCGCACCCGCCATTTTCCTTTCGCTTTATTCCTTTAAACTACCCAGTCCTGAAAAGCAGTGTGGCTTTTCTAGACCGAAATTCATTTTAAGCGTCAATACAAGCATTTTCCTCTTATCCTTTTATTTATTTACTTTATATTTTTTTTGTTATTGATTTGCACCTTATTTTTTTCCCTCATCCCGCAACTCTAAATTATCATGAAATCAATCCTTCACGCTTGCGGTGATACATTTGTGCCGACAAATTTGAGCGACGATCCGGGCTTTGATCGAGCCGTACCGTTCCTGATTTGTCTCGCGCCTTCAGACCCGCTTCATGCTTCGACAAGAAGCAAAATATAAAGCAATCGTTCCGACGGAGCTAAATTACTACAGGATAAAGAACGAATAGGAAATTTGGATTTCGAAACAAAAAAGAAAGGGGTGCAACACGAGGACTTCCCAGGGGGTCACCCATCCTAGTACTACTCTCGCCCAAGCACGCTTAACTTCGGAGTTCTGATGGGATCCGGTGCACTAATGCTGGTATGATCGCACCCGCCATGTTCCTTTCGCTTTATTCTTTTAAACCACCCCGTGCTGCGAAACAGTGTGGCTTTTCTAGACCGAAATTCATTTTAAGCTTCGATTCAAGCATTTTCCTCTTATCCTTTTATTTATTTACTTTATATTTTTTTTTGTTATTGATTTGCACACTATTTTTTTCCCTCATCCCGCAACTCTAAATTATCATGAAATCAATCCTTCACGCTTGCGGTGATACATTTGCGCCGACAAATTTGAGCGACGATCCGGGCTTTGATCGAGCAATACCGTTCCTGATTTGTCTCGCGCCTTCAGACCCGCCTTCATGCTTCGACAAGAAGCAAAATATAAAGCAATCGTTCCGACGGAGCTAAATTACTACAGGATAAAGAACGAATAGGAAATTTGGATTTCGAAACAAAAAAAAGAGGGGTGCAACACGAGGACTTCCCAGGGGGTCACCCATTCTAGTACTACTCTCGCCTAAGCACGCTTAACTACGGAGTTCTGATGGGATCCGGTGCATTAATGCTGGTATGATCGCACCCGCCATTTTCCTTTCGCTTTATCCCTTTAAACTACCCAGTCCTGCGAAGCAGTGTGGCTTTTCTAGACCGAAATTCATTTTAAGCGTCAATTCAAGCATTTTCCTCTTATCCTTTTATTTATTTACTTTATATTTTTTTTGTTATTGATTTGCACCTTATTTTTTTCCCTCATCCCGCAACTCTAAATTATCATAAAATCAATCTTTCACGCTTGCGGTGATACATTTGCGCCGACAAATTTGAGCGACGATCCGGGCTTTGATCGAGCCGTACCGTTCCTGATTTGTCTCGCGCCTTCAGACCCGCCTTCATGCTTCGACAAGAAGCAAAATATAAAGCAATCGTTCCGACGGAGCTAAATTACTACAGGATAAAGAACGAATAGGAAATTTGGATTTCGAAACAAAAAAGAGAGGGGTGCAACACGAGGACTTCCCAGGGGGTCACCCATCCTAGTACTATTCTCGCCCAAACACGCTTAACTTCGGAGTTCTGATGGGATCCGGTGCATTAGTGCTGGTATGATCGCACCCGCCATGTTCCTTTCGCTTTATTCTTTTAAACCACCCCGTGCTGCGAAACAGTGTGGCTTTTCTAGACCGAAATTCATTTTAAGCTTCGATTCAAGCATTTTCCTCTTATCCTTTTATTTATTTACTTTATATTTTTTTTGTTATTGATATGCACCTTATTTTTTTCCCTCATCCCGCAACTCTAAATTATCATGAAATCAATCCTTCATGCTTGCGGTGATACATTTGCGCCCACAAATTTGAGCGACGATCCGGGCTTTGATCGAACCGTACCGTTCCTGATTTGTGTCGCGCCTTCAGACCCCCCTTCATGCTTCGACAAGAAGCAAAATATAAAGCAATCGTTCCGACGGAGCTAAATTACTACATGATAAAGAACGAATAGGAAATTTGGATTTCGAAACAAAAATGAGAGTGCAACACGAGGACTTCCCAGGGGGTCACCCATCCTAGTACTACTCTCGCCCAAGCACGCTTAACTTCGGAGTTCTGATGGGATCCGGTGCATTAGTGCTGGTATGATCGCACCCGCCATGTTCCTTTCGCTTTATTCTTTTAAACCACCCCGTGCTGCGAAACAGTGTGGCTTTTCTAGACCGAAATTAATTTTAAGCGTCAATTCAAGCATTTTCCTCTTATCCTTTTATTTATTTACTTTATATTTCTTTTTGTTATTGATTTGCACCCTATTTTTTTCCCTCGTCCCGCAACTCTAAATTATCATGAAATCAATTCTTCACGCTTGCGGTGATTCACTTGCGCCGACAAATTTGAGCGACGATCCGGGCTTTGGTCGAGCAATATCGTTCCTGATTTGTCTCGCGCCTTCAGACCCGCCTTCATGCTTCGACAAGAAGCAAAATATAAAGCAATCGTTCCGACGGAGCTAAATTACTACAGGATAAAGAACGAATAGGAAATTTGGATTTCGAAACAAAAAAAAGAGGGGTGCAACACGAGGACTTCCCAGGGGGTCACCCATCCTAGTACTACTCTCGCCTAAGCACGCTTAACTTCGGAGTTCTGATGGGATCCGGTGCATTAATGCTGGTATGATCGCACCCGCCATTTTCCTTTCGCTTTATTCCTTTAAACTACCCAGTCCTGAAAAGCAGTGTGGCTTTTCTAGACCGAAATTCATTTTAAGCGTCAATACAAGCATTTTCCTCTTATCCTTTTATTTATTTACTTTATATTTTTTTGTTATTGATTTGCACCTTATTTTTTTCCCTCATCCCGTAACTCTAAATTATCATGAAATCAATCCTTCACGCTTGCGGTGATACATTTGTGCGACAAATTTGAGCGACGATCCGGGCTTTGATCGAGCCGTACCGTTCCTGATTTGTCTTGCGCCTTCAGACCCGCTTCATGCTTCGACAAGAAGCAAAATATAAAGCAATCGTTCCGACGGAGCTAAATTACTACAGGATAAAGAACGAATAGGAAATTTGGATTTCGAAACAAAAAAGAGAGGGGTGCAACACGAGGACTTCCCAGGGGGTCACCCATCCTAGTACTACTCTCGCCTAAACACGCTTAACTTCGGAGTTCTGATGGGATCCGGTGCATTAATGCTGGTATGATCGCACCCGCCATTTTCCTTTCGCTTTATTCCTTTAAACTACCCAGTCCTGCGAAGCAGTGTGGCTTTTCTAGACCGAAATTCATTTTAAGCGTCAATTCAAGCATTTTCCTCTTATCCTTTTATTTATTTACTTTATATTTTTTTTGTTATTGATTTGCACCTTATTTTTTTCCCTCATCCCGCAACTCTAAATTATCATGAAATCAATCCTTCACGCTTGCGGTGATACATTTGCGCCGACAAATTTAAGCGACGATCCGGGCTTTGATCGAGCAATACCGTTCCTGATTTGTCTCGCGCCTTCAGACCCGCCTTCATGCTTCGACAAGAAGCAAAATACAAAGCAATCGTTCCGACGGAGCTAAATTACTACAGGATAAAGAACGAATAGGAAATTTGGATTTCGAAACAAAAAAAAGAGGGGTGCAACACGAGGACTTCCCAGGGGGTCACCCATCCTAGTACTACTCTCGCCTAAACACGCTTAACTTCGGAGTTCTGATGGGATCCGGTGCATTAATGCTGGTATGATCGCACCCGCCATTTTCCTTTCGCTTTATTCCTTTAAACTACCCAGTCCTGAAAAGCAGTGTGGCTTTTCTAGACCGAAATTCTTTTTAAGCGTCAATACATGCATTTTCCTCTTATCCTTTTATTTATTTACTTTATATTTTTTTTGTTATTGATTTGCACCTTATTTTTTCCCTCATCCCGCAACTCTAAATTATCATGAAATCAATCCTTCACGCTTGCGGTGATACATTTGCGCCGACAAATTTGAGCGACGATCCGGGCTTTGATCGAGCCGTACCGTTCCTGATTTGTCTCGCGCCTTCAGACCCGCCTTCATGCTTCGACAAGAAGCAAAATATAAAGCAATCGTTCCGACGGAGCTAAATTACTACAGGATAAAGAACGAATAGGAAATTTGGATTTCGAAACAAAAAAAAAAGGGGTGCAACACGAGGACTTCCCAGGGGGTCACCCATCCTAGTATTATTCTCGCCCAAACACGCTTAACTTCGGAGTTCTGATGGGATCCGGTGCATTAGTGCTGGTATGATCGCACCCGCCATGTTCCTTTCGCTTTATTCTTTTAAACCACCCCGTGCTGCGAAACAGTGTGGCTTTTCTAGACCGAAATTCATTTTAAGCTTCGATTCAAGCATTTTCCTCTTATCCTTTTATTTATTTACTTTATATTTTTTTTGTTATTGATATGCACCTTATTTTTTTCCCTCATCCCGCAACTCTAAATTATCATGAAATCAATCCTTCATGCTTGCGGTGATACATTTGCGCCCACAAATTTGAGCGACGATCCGGGCTTTGATCGAACCGTACCGTTCCTGATTTGTGTCGCGCCTTCAGACCCCCCTTCATGCTTCGACAAGAAGCAAAATATAAAGCAATCGTTCCGACGGAGCTAAATTACTACAGGATAAAGAACGAATAGGAAATTTGGATTTCGAAACAAAAATGAGAGTGCAACACGAGGACTTCCCAGGGGGTCACCCATCCTAGTACTACTCTCGCCCAAACACGCTTAACTTCGGAGTTCTGATGGGATCCGGTGCACTAGTGCTGGTATGATCGCACCCGCCATGTTCCTTTCGCTTTATTCTTTTAAACTACCCCGTCCTGCGAAGCAGTGTGGCTTTTCTAGACCGAAATTCATTTTAAGCTTCAATTCAAGCATTTTCCTCTTATCCTTTTATTTATTTACTTTATATTTTTTTTGTTATTGATTTGCACCTTATTTTTTTCCCTCGTCCCGCAACTCTAAATTATCATGAAATCAATTCTTCACGCTTGAGGTGATTCACTTGCGCCGACAAATTTGAGCGACGATCCGGGCTTTGGTCGAGAAATACCGTTCCTGATTTGTCTCGCGCCTTCAGACCCGCCTTCATGCTTCGACAAGAAGCAAAATATAAAGCAATCGTTCCGACGGAGCTAAATTACTACAGGATAAAGAACGAATAGGAAATTTGGATTTCGAAACAAAAAAAAGAGGGGTGCAACACGAGGACTTCCCAGGGGGTCACCCATCCTAGTACTACTCTCGCCTAAGCACGCTTAACTTCGGAGTTCTGATGGGATCCGGTGCATTAATGCTGGTATGATCGCACCCGCCATTTTCCTTTCGCTTTATTCCTTTAAACTACCCAGTCCTGAAAAGCAGTGTGGCTTTTCTAGACCGAAATTCATTTTAAGCGTCAATACAAGCATTTTCCTCTTATCCTTTTATTTATTTACTTTATATTTTTTTTGTTATTGATTTGCACCTTATTTTTTTCCCTCATCCCGCAACTCTAAATTATCATGAAATCAATCCTTCACGCTTGCGGTGATACATTTGTGCCGACAAATTTGAGCGACGATCCGGGCTTTGATCGAGCCGTACCGTTCCTGATTTGTCTCGCGCCTTCAGACCCGCTTCATGCTTCGACAAGAAGCAAAATATAAAGCAATCGTTCCGACGGAGCTAAATTACTACAGGATAAAGAACGAATAGGAAATTTGGATTTCGAAACAAAAAAGAAAGGGGTGCAACACGAGGACTTCCCAGGGGGTCACCCATCCTAGTACTACTCTCGCCCAAGCACGCTTAACTTCGGAGTTCTGATGGGATCCGGTGCACTAATGCTGGTATGATCGCACCCGCCATGTTCCTTTCGCTTTATTCTTTTAAACCACCCCGTGCTGCGAAACAGTGTGGCTTTTCTAGACCGAAATTCATTTTAAGCTTCGATTCAAGCATTTTCCTCTTATCCTTTTATTTATTTACTTTATATTTTTTTTTGTTATTGATTTGCACACTATTTTTTTCCCTCATCCCGCAACTCTAAATTATCATGAAATCAATCCTTCACGCTTGCGGTGATACATTTGCGCCGACAAATTTGAGCGACGATCCGGGCTTTGATCGAGCAATACCGTTCCTGATTTGTCTCGCGCCTTCAGACCCGCCTTCATGCTTCGACAAGAAGCAAAATATAAAGCAATCGTTCCGACGGAGCTAAATTACTACAGGATAAAGAACGAATAGGAAATTTGGATTTCGAAACAAAAAAAAGAGGGGTGCAACACGAGGACTTCCCAGGGGGTCACCCATTCTAGTACTACTCTCGCCTAAGCACGCTTAACTACGGAGTTCTGATGGGATCCGGTGCATTAATGCTGGTATGATCGCACCCGCCATTTTCCTTTCGCTTTATTCCTTTAAACTACCCAGTCCTGCGAAGCAGTGTGGCTTTTCTAGACCGAAATTCATTTTAAGCGTCAATTCAAGCATTTTCCTCTTATCCTTTTATTTATTTACTTTATATTTTTTTTGTTATTGATTTGCACCTTATTTTTTTCCCTCATCCCGCAACTCTAAATTATCATAAAATCAATCTTTCACGCTTGCGGTGATACATTTGCGCCGACAAATTTGAGCGACGATCCGGGCTTTGATCGAGCCGTACCGTTCCTGATTTGTCTCGCGCCTTCAGACCCGCCTTCATGCTTCGACAAGAAGCAAAATATAAAGCAATCGTTCCGACGGAGCTAAATTACTACAGGATAAAGAACGAATAGGAAATTTGGATTTCGAAACAAAAAAGAGAGGGGTGCAACACGAGGACTTCCCAGGGGGTCACCCATCCTAGTACTATTCTCGCCCAAACACGCTTAACTTCGGAGTTCTGATGGGATCCGGTGCATTAGTGCTGGTATGATCGCACCCGCCATGTTCCTTTCGCTTTATTCTTTTAAACCACCCCGTGCTGCGAAACAGTGTGGCTTTTCTAGACCGAAATTCATTTTAAGCTTCGATTCAAGCATTTTCCTCTTATCCTTTTATTTATTTACTTTATATTTTTTTTGTTATTGATATGCACCTTATTTTTTTCCCTCATCCCGCAACTCTAAATTATCATGAAATCAATCCTTCATGCTTGCGGTGATACATTTGCGCCCACAAATTTGAGCGACGATCCGGGCTTTGATCGAACCGTACCGTTCCTGATTTGTGTCGCGCCTTCAGACCCCCCTTCATGCTTCGACAAGAAGCAAAATATAAAGCAATCGTTCCGACGGAGCTAAATTACTACATGATAAAGAACGAATAGGAAATTTGGATTTCGAAACAAAAATGAGAGTGCAACACGAGGACTTCCCAGGGGGTCACCCATCCTAGTACTACTCTCGCCCAAGCACGCTTAACTTCGGAGTTCTGATGGGATCCGGTGCATTAGTGCTGGTATGATCGCACCCGCCATGTTCCTTTCGCTTTATTCTTTTAAACCACCCCGTGCTGCGAAACAGTGTGGCTTTTCTAGACCGAAATTAATTTTAAGCGTCAATTCAAGCATTTTCCTCTTATCCTTTTATTTATTTACTTTATATTTCTTTTTGTTATTGATTTGCACCCTATTTTTTTCCCTCGTCCCGCAACTCTAAATTATCATGAAATCAATTCTTCACGCTTGCGGTGATTCACTTGCGCCGACAAATTTGAGCGACGATCCGGGCTTTGGTCGAGCAATATCGTTCCTGATTTGTCTCGCGCCTTCAGACCCGCCTTCATGCTTCGACAAGAAGCAAAATATAAAGCAATCGTTCCGACGGAGCTAAATTACTACAGGATAAAGAACGAATAGGAAATTTGGATTTCGAAACAAAAAAAAGAGGGGTGCAACACGAGGACTTCCCAGGGGGTCACCCATCCTAGTACTACTCTCGCCTAAGCACGCTTAACTTCGGAGTTCTGATGGGATCCGGTGCATTAATGCTGGTATGATCGCACCCGCCATTTTCCTTTCGCTTTATTCCTTTAAACTACCCAGTCCTGAAAAGCAGTGTGGCTTTTCTAGACCGAAATTCATTTTAAGCGTCAATACAAGCATTTTCCTCTTATCCTTTTATTTATTTACTTTATATTTTTTTGTTATTGATTTGCACCTTATTTTTTTCCCTCATCCCGTAACTCTAAATTATCATGAAATCAATCCTTCACGCTTGCGGTGATACATTTGTGCGACAAATTTGAGCGACGATCCGGGCTTTGATCGAGCCGTACCGTTCCTGATTTGTCTTGCGCCTTCAGACCCGCTTCATGCTTCGACAAGAAGCAAAATATAAAGCAATCGTTCCGACGGAGCTAAATTACTACAGGATAAAGAACGAATAGGAAATTTGGATTTCGAAACAAAAAAGAGAGGGGTGCAACACGAGGACTTCCCAGGGGGTCACCCATCCTAGTACTACTCTCGCCTAAGCACGCTTAACTTCGGAGTTCTGATGGGATCCGGTGCACTAGTGCTGGTATGATCGCACCCGCCATGTTCCTTTCGCTTTATTCTTTTAAACCATCCCGTGCTGCGAAACAGTGTGGCTTTTCTAGACCGAAATTCATTTTAAGCTTCAATTCAAGCATTTTCCTCTTATCCTTTTATTTATTTACTTTATATTTTTTTTTGTTATTGATTTGCACACTATTTTTTTCCCTCATCCCGCAACTCTAAATTATCATGAAATCAATCCTTCACGCTTGCGGTGATACATTTGCGCCGACAAATTCGAGCGACGATCCGGGCTTTGATCGAGCAATACCGTTTCTGATTTGTCTCGCGCCTTCAGACCCGCCTTCATGCTTCGACAAGAAGCAAAATATAAAGCAATCGTTCCGACGGAGCTAAATTACTACAGGATAAAGAACGAATAGGAAATTTGGATTTCGAAACAAAAAAAAGAGGGGTGCAACACGAGGACTTCCCAGGGGGTCACCCATTCTAGTACTACTCTCGCCTAAGCACGCTTAACTTCGGAGTTCTGATGGGATCCGGTGCATTAATGCTGGTATGATCGCATCCGCCATTTTCCTTTCGCTTTATTCCTTTAAACTACCCAGTCCTGCGAAGCAGTGTGGCTTTTCTAGACCGAAATTCATTTTAAGCGTCAATTCAAGCATTTTCCTCTTATCCTTTTATTTATTTACTTTATATTTTTTTTGTTATTGATTTGCACCTTATTTTTTTCCATCATCCCGCAACTCTAAATTATCATGAAATCAATCCTTCACGCTTGCGGTGATACATTTGCGCCGACAAATTTGAGCGACGATCCGGGCTTTGATCGAGCCGTACCGTTCCTGATTTGTCTCGCGCCTTCAGACCCGCCTTCATGCTTCGACAAGAAGCAAAATATAAAGCAATCGTTCCGACGGAGCTAAATTACTACAGGATAAAGAACGAATAGGAAATTTGGATTTCGAAACAAAAAAAAGAGGGGTGCAACACGAGGACTTCCCAGGGGGTCACCCATTCTAGTACTACTCTCGCCTAAGCACGCTTAACTTCGGAGTTCTGATGGGATCCGGTGCATTAATGCTGGTATGATCGCATCCGCCATTTTCCTTTCGCTTTATTCCTTTAAACTACCCAGTCCTGCGAAGCAGTGTGGCTTTTCTAGACCGAAATTCATTTTAAGCGTCAATTCAAGCATTTTCCTCTTATCCTTTTATTTATTTACTTTATATTTTTTTTGTTATTGATTTGCACCTTATTTTTTTCCATCATCCCGCAACTCTAAATTATCATGAAATCAATCCTTCACGCTTGCGGTGATACATTTGCGCCGACAAATTTGAGCGACGATCCGGGCTTTGATCGAACCGTACCGTTCCTGATTTGTGTCGCGCCTTCAGACCCCCCTTCATGCTTCGACAAGAAGCAAAATATAAAGCAATCGTTCCGACGGAGCTAAATTACTACAGGATAAAGAACGAATAGGAAATTTGGATTTCGAAATAAAAATGAGAGTGCAACACGAGGACTTCCCAGGGGGTCACCCATCCTAGTACTACTCTCGCCCAAACACGCTTAACTTCGGAGTTCTGATGGGATCCGGTGCACTAGTGCTGGTATGATCGCACCCGCCATGTTCCTTTCGCTTTATTCTTTTAAACTACCCCGTCCTGCGAAGCAGTGTGGCTTTTCTAGACCGAAATTCATTTTAAGCTTCAATTCAAGCATTTTCCTCTTATCCTTTTATTTATTTACTTTATATTTTTTTTGTTATTGATTTGCACCTTATTTTTTTCCCTCGTCCCGCAACTCTAAATTATCATGAAATCAATTCTTCACGCTTGAGGTGATTCACTTGCGCCGACAAATTTGAGCGACGATCCGGGCTTTGGTCGAGAAATACCGTTCCTGATTTGTCTCGCGCCTTCAGACCCGCCTTCATGCTTCGACAAGAAGCAAAATATAAAGCAATCGTTCCGACGGAGCTAAATTACTACAGGATAAAGAACGAATAGGAAATTTGGATTTCGAAACAAAAAAAAGAGGGGTGCAACACGAGGACTTCCCAGGGGGTCACCCATCCTAGTACTACTCTCGCCTAAGCACGCTTAACTTCGGAGTTCTGATGGGATCCGGTGCATTAATGCTGGTATGATCGCACCCGCCATTTTCCTTTCGCTTTATTCCTTTAGACTACCCAGTCCTGAAAAGCAGTGTGGCTTTTCTAGACCGAAATTTATTTTAAGCGTCAATACAAGCATTTTCCTCTTATCCTTTTATTTATTTACTTTATATTTTTTTTGTTATTGATTTGCACCTTATTTTTTTCCCTCATCCCGCAACTCTAAATTATCATGAAATCAATCCTTCACGCTTGCGGTGATACATTTGCGCCGACAAATTTGAGCGACGATCCGGGCTTTGATCGAGCCGTACCGTTCCTGATTTGTCTCGCGCCTTCAGACCCGCTTCATGCTTCGACAAGAAGCAAAATATAAAGAAATCGTTCCGACGGAGCTAAATTACTACAGGATAAAGAACGAATAACAAAATTTGGATTTCGAAAGAAAAAAGAGAGGGGTGCAACACGAGGACTTCCCAGGGGGTCACCCATCCTAGTATTACTCTCGCCCAAGCACGCTTAACTTCGGAGTTCTGATGGGATCCGGTGCACTAGTGCTGGTATGATCGCACCCGCCATGTTCCTTTCGCTTTATTCTTTTAAACCACCCCGTGCTGCGAAACAGTGTGGCTTTTCTAGACCGAAATTCATTTTAAGCTTCAATTCAAGCATTTTCCTCTTATCCTTTTATTTATTTACTTTATATTTTTTTTTGTTATTGATTTGCACACTATTTTTTCCCTCATCCCGCAACTCAAAATTATCATGAAATCAATCCTACACGCTTGCGGTGATACATTTGCGCCGACAAATTTGAGCGACGATCCGGGCTTTGATCGAGCAATACCGTTCCTGATTTGTATCGCGCCTTCAGACCCGCCTTCATGCTTCGACAAGAAGCAAAATATAAAGCAATCGTTCCGACGGAGCTAAATTACTACAGGATAAAGAACGAATAGAAAATTTGGATTTCGAAACAAAAAAAAGAGGGGTGCAACACGAGGACTTCCCAGGGGGTCACCCATTCTAGTACTACTCTCGCCTAAGCACGCTTAACTTCGGAGTTCTGATGGGATCCGGTGCATTAATGCTGGTATGATCGTACCCGCCATTTTCCTTTCGCTTTATTCCTTTAAACTACCCAGTCCTGCGAAGCAGTGTGGCTTTTCTAGACCGAAATTCATTTTAAGCGTCAATTCAAGCATTTTCCTCTTATCCTTTTATTTATTTACTTTATATTTTTTTTGTTATTGATTTGCACCTTATTTTTTTCCCTCATCCCGCAACTCTAAATTATCATGAAATCAATCCTTCACGCTTGTGGTGATACATTTGCGCCGACAAATTTGAGCGACGATCCGGACTTTGATCGAGCCGTACCGTTCCTGATTTGTCTCGCGCCTTCAGACCCGCTTCATGCTTCGACAAGAAGCAAAATATAAAGCAATCGTTCCGACGGAGCTAAATTACTACAGGATAAAGAACGAATAAGAAATTTGGATTTCGAAACAAAAAAGAGAGGGGTGCAACACGAGGACTTCCCAGGGGGTCACCCATCCTAGTACTACTCTCGCCCAAGCACGCTTAACTTCGGAGTTCTGATGGGATCCGGTGCACTAGTGCTGGTATGATCGCACCCGCCATGTTCCTTTCGCTTTATTCTTTTAAACCACCCCGTGCTGCGAAACAGTGTGGCTTTTCTAGACCGAAATTCATTTTAAGCTTCAATTAAAGCATTTTCCTCTTATCCTTTTATTTATTTACTTTATATTTTTTTTTGTTATTGATTTGCACACTATTTTTTTCCCTCATCCCGCAACTCTAAATTATCATGAAATCAATCCTTCACGCTTGCGGTGATACATTTGCGCCGACAAATTTGAGCGACGATCCGGGCTTTGATCGAGCAATACCGTTCCTGATTTGTCTCGCGCCTTCAGACCCGCCTTCATGCTTCGACAAGAAGCAAAATATAAAGCAATCGTTCTGACGGAGCTAAATTACTACAGGATAAAGAACGAATAGGAAATTTGGATTTCGAAACAAAAAAAAGAGGGGTGCAACACGAGGACTTCCCAGGGGGTCACCCATTCTAGTACTACTCTCGCCTAAGCACGCTTAACTTCGGAGTTCTGATGGGATCCGGTGCATTAATGCTGGTATGATCGCACCCGCCATTTTCCTTTCGCTTTATTCCTTTAAACTACCCAGTCCTGCGAAGCAGTGTGGCTTTTCTAGACCGAAATTCATTTTAAGCGTCAATTCAAGCATTTTCCTCTTATCCTTTTATTTATTTACTTTATATTTTTTTTGTTATTGATTTGCACCTTATTTTTTTCCCTCATCCCGCAACTCTAAATTATCATGAAATCAATCCTTCACGCTTGCGGTGATACATTTGCGCCGACAAATTTGGGCGACGATCCGGGCTTTGATCGAGCCGTACCGTTCCTGATTTGTCTCGCGCCTTCAGACCCGCCTTCATGCTTCGACAAGAAGCAAAATATAAAGCAATCGTTCCGACGGAGCTAAATTACTACAGGATAAAGAACGAATAGGAAATTTGGATTTCGAAACAAAAAAGAGAGGGGTGCAACACGAGGACTTCCCAGGGGGTCACCCATCCTAGTACTACTCTCGCCCAAACACGCTTAACTTCGGAGTTCTGATGGGATCCGGTGCACTAGTGCTGGTATGATCGCACCCGCCATGTTCCTTTCGCTTTATTCTTTTAAACTACCCCGTCCTGCGAAGCAGTGTGGCTTTTCTAGACCGAAATTCATTTTAAGCTTCAATTCAAGCATTTTCCTCTTATCCTTTTATTTATTTACTTTATATTTTTTTTGTTATTGATTTGCACCTTATTTTTTTCCCTCATCCCGCAACTCTAAATTATCAAATGAAATCAATCCTTCACGCTTGCGGTGATACATTTGCGCCGACAAATTTGAGCGACGATCCGGGCTTTGATCGAGCCGTACCGTTCCTGATTTGTCTCGCGCCTTCAGACCCGCTTCATGCTTCGACAAGAAGCAAAATATAAAGCAATCGTTCCGACGGAGCTAAATTACTACAGGATAAAGAACGAATAGGAAATTTGGATTTCGAAACAAAAAAGAGAGGGGTGCAACACGAGGACTTCCCAGGGGTCACCCATCCTAGTACTACTCTCGCCCAAACACGCTTAACTTCGGAGTTCTGATGGGATCCGGTGCACTAGTGCTGGTATGATCGCACCCGCCATGTTCCTTTCGCTTTATTCTTTTAAACTACCCCGTCCTGCGAAGCAGTGTGGCTTTTCTAGACCGAAATTCATTTTAAGCTTCAATTCAAGCATTTTCCTCTTATCCTTTTATTTATTTACATTATATTTTTTTTTGTTATTGATTTGCACACTATTTTTTTCCCTCATCCCGCAACTCTAAATTATCATGAAATCAATCCTTCACGCTTGCGGTGATACATTTGCGCCGACAATTTGAGCGACGATCCGGGCTTTGATCGAGCAATACCGTTCCTGATTTGTCTCGCGCCTTCAGACCCGCCTTCATGCTTCGACAAGAAGCAAAATATAAAGCAATCGTTCCGACGGAGCAAAATTAGTACAGGATAAAGAACGAATAGGAAATTTGGATTTCGAAACAAAAAAGAGAGGGGTGCAACACGAGGACTTCCCAGGGGGTCACCCATCCTAGTACTATTCTCGCCCAAACACGCTTAACTTCGGAGTTCTGATGGGATCCGGTGCATTAGTGCTGGTATGATCGCACCCGCCATGTTCCTTTCGCTTTATTCTTTTAAACCACCCCGTGCTGCGAAACAGTGTGGCTTTTCTAGACCGAAATTCATTTTAAGCTTCAATTCAAGCATTTTCCTCTTATCCTTTTATTTATTTACTTTATATTTTTTTTTGTTATTGAATTGCACCCTATTTTTTTCCCTCATCCCGCAACTCTAAATTATCATGAAATCAATCCTTCACGCTTGCGGTGATACATTTGCGCCGACAAATTTGAGCGACGATCCGGGCATTGATCGAGCAATACTGTTCCTGATTTGTCTCGCGCCTTCAGACCCGCCTTCATGCTTCGACAAGAAGCAAAATATAAAGCAATCGTTCCGACGGAGCTAAATTACTACAGGATAAAGAACGAATACGAAATTTGGATTTCGAAACAAAAAAAAGAGGGGTGCAACACGAGGACTTCCCAGGGGGTCACCCATCCTAGTACTATTCTCGCCCAAACACGCTTAACTTCGGAGTTCTGATGGGATCCGGTGCATTAGTGCTGGTATGATCGCACCCGCCATGTTCCTTTCGCTTTATTCTTTTAAACCACCCCGTGCCGCGAAACAGTGTGGCTTTTCTAGACCGAATTTCATTTTAAGCTTCAATTCAAGCATTTTCCTCTTATCTTTTTATTTATTTACTTTATATTTTTTTTGTTATTGATATGCACCTTATTTTTTTCCCTCATCCCGCAACTCTAAATTATCACGAAATCAATCCTTCACGCTTGCGGTGATACATTTGCGCCGACAAATTTGAGCGACGATCCGGGCTTTGATCGAGCCGTACCGTTCCTGATTTGTCTCGCGCCTTCAGACCCGCTTCATGCTTCGACAAGAAGCAAAATATAAAGCAATCGTTCCGACGGAGCTAAATTACTACAGTATAAAGAACGAATAGGAAATTTGGATTTCGAAACAAAAATGAGAGGGGTGCAACACGAGGACTTCCCAGGGTGTCACCCATCCTAGTACTACTCTCGCCTAAGCACGCTTAACTTCGGAGTTCTGATGGGATCCGGTGCATTACTGCCGGTATGATCGCACCCGCCATTAATCCGGCGAACCAAAGGGGTTAGCGGGCTGCCTGCCCAGCTCTCGCCAGGACTACGGATCAGTTCACGTCGATCTAATACGTTCCGGAACATACCCACGCGCGTAAACAAGTCAAAATCACAAAATAAAAAAAATGAAAATCGAAGCCGATGATGAACAGTACCGGCCATGTCCGAATCCGGATACTAGGCCGGGAGTAGCCAAATTTTCTTTTGCCGTTTGAAATACAAGTTAATCAGAAATCCAACCAAATGTCTACCAACCATTAATACATTGCAATTCAACATTTACAACCAATTTGGCATGCCAAAAGCTATTCATCATGGATACACATGTTCGGTTTGCCAATGAAAAGATGAACCCAATACACATTAGGGTTTCATGCAAAGAGCTATTCAACATAGACATATACATGGCTCAATTTGGCAACCAACAAGTATGATCTTCCAAAAATGATCATTTTCCTGTAAGGAAAACAAATGGAACAAAGTGAGCTAAAGCCCAGTGAGCAACTATCACATAAGCAACAAAGATCACTTAAGCATAACCGTTCATTTCAAGTATCCAAATAGGAAGCAAAACAAATCGGTAAAAGGATACGGACGGCTCTCAAGAGCCCATTTCCACGCTTACATTCTTGATCCAATCTCATTGACTCTCCGTCAACGTTTATGAGTACCAACCGTAGAACCCACTTCACTCCCATCCCTTCCACCAAACATACCCCAACCGGGCCCGCACTCCAATCAGTAGCTTTTGGTAATACTCGAGTATACCGGAACCAAGAGTCTCATCACTACAAGATTCCCTAGTACAGTCCCCGTGGCATGTCAATTTTCACGACCAAGCCCTCGCCGGCTCGATTCAATTGACTACCTACGGGGTTGAGCTCAGTAATACAGTAAGGCCGTTGGATATTCGTCCAAACGACACCAAATCAGTTTTCCATGAATGGAATTCAATATCTCATATAGCAAGTGCAGTATTTCAGTAAAACGGTAATCAGTCATTAACGGTATCACAAGGGGTGAGGGCGGTCAAGTACATCCTCACATCAATCAATTCCAATAGCCAAATAAGCCTTCAAGGCATCAAAATCACATATAGCAAAGCCACATTGTAACATTCAAGTGAGTAGTATACTCACCACTCACGTAGGTGAGGTTTCATGCACCGTCGTCCAAAGTACGTCGTGCACTAACGTCACGCCCTAGAACACGTAAACAAATACCATAAGACTCGATAACGAGTCATAAATCCATGCCAATCGCAACCCCAAAAGGGGTTCATATGCATCAACAAGTAGCATAGATAACCAGAAATTCCAGCAATGCACTCACGTGACCTTAACAAAAAAAAAACAGTTTTCGTCCTCCTTTTGCGGTAATGGCACAAAATGCTCTACGCTTATCGGATGAGGGTGTAAGACCCACCATCTCGAAGCTAAAATACAGGGCTACAACAATGTAGAAGGCCACTCAGTCCAAATCCTAGCACAACTAGGTCAAAAATGCAGAATACCAAACCAGAACCGTAATTGCAGGTTTACAAATCACATTATGCTGTAATTAGTCCAACTCAGTCTATACAGGTCCAAATGCATTGATTCCTAAGGAATATGATAGCTAAGACATCAAGCTACATTTCATCAGAAGACACCAACATCCAAATCCAAAGCAATTCCAGTCAAAACAGACGATTACAATCGCAGTTCGCACATTCTGATCACCCAGAATAGCAACAGTAAAAACGACATATCTCACTCTACACTACTCCAAATTCCCTGAAATTTTGCAGACACTTCAAACTCATCAATACCTACAACTTTCATGTTTTGAGAAAAGTCCAATTCGGCCTATAACCCTATGATCCAAAACCGGACAGATTTAGGGGTTATCAACCCTAACTTTTCTCATTTCAATCCAAACCCAAAATTGGTTGCATTTATCACTAATTCACACCTACTAGAGTCTTTATAGACTATTTCCAATCATCAAAGATAGCCACAACATCACATTCATATTAAACCAGAAAATTCCTCAAAAATATAAAAACTTCACCAAATCAACTCAAATCAAGAAATAAATCACACATTCCATCACTCAAGCCACCATTAGGCACAAAATAAGCATCATTAGATATAAGAGGATGTTCAATCATCACTTACCTAGTAAACAAGAGAAGAGGAGTTGTAGACCACCTTAGCTCTTCCAAAAACTTCACCAAACTCACCACTAACACTAAACGGAAAGATTGTATGGAGTGGAAACTAGTTGGTGTGATTGATTTAGATGATTTGAGCTAGTGGAAAGTTTGAAGATTGAAGAAGTTTTCTTCCTTCTTGGCAAGAGAGAGGGCCGGCCACAAGGTGAAAGAAAATGGTGATTTTTTGTGAAATTTTTAGATATTTAACCAATTTTGGTCAAAAGTCAAAAAGGTGAATAGTGTTCTTAAGTCAAAACCAATCACCAAGTGACACGTGGCACTTCATTAATGCATTCCTATCCTTTCTTTTCTCTCTCACATCAATCATTTCACACACTCTACTTATCTCTTAACACCCGATAAATTTTACACAGTATCCGACACTTAACCTTATTGGCCGAATTTTCCCGAACTTTTCGCACTAGTGGGGCCCACATCCATAATCTATCCGTAATTTTTCAAAAACTACCCAATGCTAGAAAAATCATCTAAAAACTATAATTACTCATAAAATCCACCAAGAAAATTTTCCTAAGCCAGAAAATGCAGAAAACATTCCATTAAAGGGGAAAAATCCTAGGAAAAACATTAAGGGAAAATACGGGTTCTCACAAAACCCTAAACCACTTTTCTTTATTTGATAAGAGTAAGTAAACATTTGGAGTTTCCAATTGAAGGAGGACCATGTTTTAAAATGGAAAAACGGTCATAGTATTTGCCAAACGAAAATATACTAGTTCAAATAGAAACTTAGTCCTTGAGCGAAAATTTGGGCAGCACGCCCTTTGTGTTTACCTAATTTTCCAGCCATTTATGGCTTCATTATTTCCTCAATCAAACCCAAGGTTATCCATAACACAATTTCAGTTCAATAGCCATTCGATAGGCTCAAAACAATACAAGAACAAAATTAAGCTAATATCAAGTGCGGAAATGAAGTTTACAAAAGACAGTTTTGACATCATTTTGCGGTTTTGGCACCATTGGCACTATGATTATCGGATGGAGGTGTAATACACACCGTTTTGAAGCTAAGAGATAGAGATACAATGTTGAAGAAGGCCACTCAGACCACTTTCTAGTGCAACTAGGCCAAAAATGCAGGAGACTAAACCAGAACCGCAAAAACAGGTGAACAAACCGCATTCTGGTTAATAAACTGTAAGTCAGGCTACCTAAGTCCAAATCAAGTGATTCCAAAGCCATTAGAAACCTAAGACATCAGGATACATTTCTTTAGAAGACCTCAACAACCAATTCAGAAGTATTCCCAACCAAAATAACCCATTACAGAAGCAATTCTCAAATTCGGGTAGAAACAGGGCAGCAGGGGTAATTTGGTCTTTTCTCAGGCTACGCTACTCCGATTGAGCTAAAATTTTGTAGGAACCTATAAAATACTATTATATACAAATTTCATGTTTTATGCCAAGATTAATTCGGCCTTAACATGGTGCAATAAAACCGGACAGAATAGAGCTGAAATTTTCCAGAAATCTGAAATTTTTTGGTTTCAATGATACTCTCTTCATTTCTTGCTTCACTTGCTACCAAAACCCCCTAAATAATCTTGGATACCACATATATTAACCATACACCAAGTTTGGGCAGAAATTCATCAAACCCTAACTCATGTACCCACAAGAAAAAACAACACCCAAGGCATGATAACAACCATTATACACCACAATTTTGAGTTGCAAAGCTAATTGGAACAAGATTAAGAGTAAAATTTGGGGAAACCATCATCCTTACCTTGCTTAGTGTCTTCCAAGAGCAACCCTAGCTTTCCCCTTCAAAAATTCACCAACACTTCACTAAACTAACACTCAAGGATAACTTTAATCGGTTTAGTTTTCTTTCTTCCTCACTTGGTGACTAGATTTCAAGAAAAAATGGTGAACTCTCTCTTGGGGTTTCTCTCTCTCTCTCTCTCTCTCAGCCAAGACCAGAAAAAATGAAGAAGAAAGATGGCTGAAATGAAGGATAAAAAGGCAAGAAAGAAAAAAAAATTAATCAAGGAGCCATGAGGTGGTGACACTTGGCACCACCAAAGCCATGCAAATTTTTCTCTCTCTCCCTTGGATTTTTGGCCACAAATTTCGGTCAAAGGCAGCTGGAAATGAGGGGATATTTTGCTCAAATATCAATGAGCTCATGTGGTAAGAAAGTGGTGGTCCAGTGGTGCATTCAATCGGTAGTGCGCGGTACACGTCGGTTCGCACCGTTTTTCCTTAAATCACACGTACTAGGATTTTTTTCTTCCCAATCGCTAACTTTTTATCATTGCTCCTAATCACATATTATTTCTCACCTAAAAGTCACTCTTAATCACCAAATTTGATCCTTGCTCCGTACCGAAAAATCATCCTTCGAAAAATCGCGAAAACCCTAACTTGCTCCAACTGAAAACGAAAATTGAAACCCTACTTTCTAGGTTTATTTGCACTTATTGTGGAATGATTGGGTGGTAGGGCTATAATAAATGAATAATTTCTAAATAAAAGCATTTTTGAGAAAAATATAAGAAATTTGCGAGTCCTCACACTCTCTCCCCCTTAAAAGAATTTCGACCTCGAAATTCATACCTTCCGTCGCCTCGGAGGACCCCAGAACTTGGTGCTGATCTACGGCATAAACTTGTGTTGATACTTTTGTTCGGTTTCCTCTTTCATGAGTTTGTTTCAGTTTGGTTCCTTCAACTTGTTGAGTACTACCCTCTCGTGGCTGTTTCTTCGGGCAATTGCTAAGTTGATGATTGCTACTCCCACAAATCAAACATTTTCGCCCTTTTCGCCAGCAATCATATTCAGTGTGATTTGCCTTTCCACAGTATCCACAGGCCAATCGAGGAGCTACTGTTGGTTCTTCTCGAGAAATGTCCTTTGATCCGATCTGACTTCCTTTCATGGACCTTTCATCTAATGCTCTAAATGTCCAAGGTGGGCGAGGTGAATGGTTCACTTTTTGCACTTTGGAGAGCAGTATCTTTTCTCCAGATTCCTCAGGTATACTGCTGGATGTATCTCTTTTCCGTGTTTGAAAGGCTTTTACTTGGGCTTTCACATCCTCAATTCTTTGGGCCTTCTCAAGAGCCTCTGTAAACGTATTAACTTGAACTGCCGCTAATGCCTCCTGGATTTCCAAATTTAGTCCTTGTATAAATCGTCTTATTCTCCGTCGCTCCGTAACCACCAATTCGGAAGCGAATTTAGATAGTCTAGTAAATTTGGTCTCATATTCGGCCACACTTAGGGTTCCCTGACGCAATCCAATAAATTCATCCTCTCTCCTTTCTTGGACTAAAGGTGGGAGATACTTTTCGTTAAATTCCCTTACAAAGTTCGCCCATGTCCATACCGTCTGTTCTCTTTCCCACTTGGCCTTAATTACATTCCACCACGCGCGGGCTGGTCCTTCGAATTGAAATATAGCAAAATTTACTTGTCTTTGCTCTGTGTAATTCAAAGCCGCGAAGATATTAATCATTGCCTCCAACCACTGCTCAGCTATATCCGGATCAGGCCCTCCTTGAAATTTCGGAGGTAGAAACTTTTGGAACCTCTCAAGAGCCTTATCCTCTCCGATCTCAGGATTTCGGGGTTGATTCACTGGCATTTGACCCTGTTGATCTACCAGTCGTGCCAGGATATTTGTCATTTGTTGCATCGCCGTCGCCATTTGATCTCCAGCCTCAACCCTCGGTCCTCGTTCTTGCTCGGACACTGTTTCTCTTTCTTCTATCGGTTCTTGAGCTTGCCTAGCTCCACGGCCACGACTAGCTCCACGTCCACGACTATGTCTCCCGTCCATATATATGTTTTCCCTCTCTCTTTTCTTTTCTTTTTCCCCAAAAGGTAATTTAGTAAATAAACACAGTAAATTGACTACAGTAACAAATTCTAGCATTCCAAATACACAAATGAATATATACGCACATAACACGCCATATCAGGAAGACGGATAAGCAAATACACAAATAAATATCAAGTCGGACTGATAACCATGTACACACAGGTATACAGGTATACTAACGTCATGTAGTAACAATATACAGGTAAATCAAAAGGAAAAGGTGAAGTCGTCCCAGTATCAGCCCGTCCGGTCTCTCACGTCACTTACTATCCAAACTAGATGTCCCTGACCTCTTGTGCTCATTCTAGTCAGACAAAGCCTGTTCATGTTCCCAAAATGCAAGTCTCAAGTACTTAGCAGCGCCGCAACTCTAGAGTACTCAGGCACGAGAATTCAAAATAAGATAATTCACATCTTGAGCTGCAGTCCCAAGAGTAAACTATCTACAATCGGAATTCCTACCTGACATACCTATCTATGGTCTGTAGACACCAAATTTTTATTTTTATTTTATCATTTATTATTTATTTATTAATTGAGTTAGATTCTTCATTTTCATTTTGTAAGATGTTAAAAGTGGCTTTAATTCTCTTAAATTTGATTTGAAAATTGTTAACTTATTTTTAATTGATTTTTGAAGAAAAATGAAAACAAAAAAAGAAAAAAAAAAGTAAAGGAAATGTGTGGATAGGTGGAAGTGTGCATGTTGAACAAGTGTACAAAATAATCATTAGACAAGTGTCCTTTTTGCATTTTGGACAACACAACACCTAAGGGATTAGGTGTCTAGACACTTGGTGGGTTTAGGGAATTTTGAAAAAAAGAAAGAAAAGAAAAGAAAGAAGCTTCGGGGAATCAAACAGGGGAACAAAAAGAAAAAGGAACGGAGGGCTTCGAAAGAAAAAAAAAGAAGAAAAACAGAAGCGGAGAGTAAGAAATAACAGAGCAAAGGAAAAAGAAAAAAGGACGACTGAGGGGAGGACTTCGGCTGAGCAAAGGATCGGCGGCTAGGTTGGAGGAGATCTGAGGGAGCTTCGGTCAAGAAAAAGGCTAAGAAACAGAGGGAAAAAGGCTTGGGGGGCCAAAGAAAAGGAGGAGAGCAGGATCAGGGGGGAACAATTAGAAAGGGGAAGCTCTCGGTTGAGGACTAAGGAGGAAAAAGGAAGAACGAAAAACAGAGGGTGAAAGGCAAGGAACAAAAGAAAGAAATGGGAAAAGAGCTACTGCCGTGAGTTGGAGAAGGAGAAAACAGGGAGTTTCGGTCTAAGGGGGTAGTGGAGAAAGGCTTCGGCAGAGCAACGAAAAACAGAGCAAGAAGGGAAATTTGGAAAGGGACTTCGGCCGACAAAAACAGAGAAAACATGAAGTCCTAGACACCCAAGACTTCGACTTCCAGCTGCTCAAACTCAACGAAACTGCCCCAAGCACAGCAGTTTCGCAGCCAGAGCCTTTTATCAACTGCTTTTCCACCTGCGTCTCTTCCGGGGATGACTTGAGCAGCGACGGCAGCGAAAGTTTCCAACTCATCGAACGCCACCACCTCATCGGATATCCATCACCGTCGTCTGCAAATCTTCATCGGGCAGGTGCTGTAAGTCATCCGTTTTCCTTCAAAATTGTTGTTTTCTCTTTAAGCTCCGGCCCATAAGACTCTCAACCCCGAGATTTGCTCATTGTAATTTTTGTGCTGATTATACATGATCGTTAAACATACATGATTTTCTGTGTGGTTTGGGCTGAATTCCCTTGTGTTTTTGACAAAATTTCGGGCTAATCACAGTTTCAATCAAGCAAGAATTAGCTGAAATTATGTGTGCCCGTCTAGTGTTCGACGAAATGTCCCATTGAGATTTTTGAGATCTGCTTTGCATACGTTCGGCTAGTTCAAACAGAATCTGTGGAAATTTTGGATCTGTTTTCTTTGGCGCCTTGCCTGTTTTCTTTACTCTTTCTCTTGTACAAATCTGAATTACATACTGAAATTGGGAGAAATGAAGCTTGTGCGAGTTTTCTTTTGTTCTGTCCTGGAGTGACTAGATGTGAGGTTGAACTTTCTGGAATTTTCTGCCAATGATGAAGAACGAAATGGACGATTGTGTAATCTAATATTGAGCCTGTTTGAGAAGATGATCATCTGTCTAGATTTATAATTTCAGTCCCGAAATTTCCCCTTTCTCTGTGATTTTACCTTTAGAGTTCCAGAACTTCATAATTGACCCCAGGACTTTTATAAAGGCCTTCAATTGGGTCCCTGCTACCATTTGCAAATTGGTCCTAGAGCTTTATCTTTCCTTCAATTTTTGCCCCAAAAGTTTCTGGAAATTGTGATTAGACCCTAAAAACTTTCTGATATGTGCAATTTAGTCTTTGGCAGCTTTAATTTTGCAACTTCATTGCTTGCTTCAATTAACCACCATGCTTTGTTAAATTGCACTTAATTCATTATTTTAAGGGCTTTGTAACCAAGTGAGCTTGTGTTTGCCTATTTTCTTTAATTTCCCAAAATAAATTGGTACCTTGACCTTTTCTTTTATTTTGGAGGATAAATAAGCGATTTCACTCCATTAGGGCTCCAAATCAAGGGAGGTACACTCTATCCCTTATTTCTCACTTTATTTGCTCCTACTTGCCCTACGTGACTTTACGTGTTTTATTGCATGTTTTTGAATGTTTATTTTATTTACTTTGCTTTATTTGCTTTAATTTTATTTATTTATTTTAATTCAATTTGTAATTATTTGGGGAAGTCATTTAAGTGCCACAAATTGTAATAGTTAGGTATTTATTTTAAATTACTTCATTTCATATCCCCCTTCTAGATTGTAGTAGGTTTCCCCCCTTTTGATGTAATAGTTAGGGTTTGTTTGCTTTAATTGCTTGGTGTGATTTGCATGCTTAGGTGCTATGTGTTTAATCGCTTTCTTAGGTTTTGGCATTTAGATGTGCATGCTTATGTGTTATGTGAATTACGTGCTCACATGTCTACTTGCTTTAATTATGCACATTACTTATATATGTGTATGATGGATGCAAATGCACGTAACCTTGGCTAGTCCAATGCTAGTCATGGTTGTCCCCTCGAGCTCTTGCAAGTCCAATGCTTGTGAGAGAGCGTAGATGTGGGCTAGTCCAACGCTAGACCCTTAGGAGCCCTTCGCGCGTTAGATCATGATTGCATGATAAAAACACTCCATTTCATGCATACTTTTCACTTTCTAGGGCCTTTTATCATTTTGTATGATATTTCCCTTATACGTATAGCCCTTATCCCTAATTTCCCTATATATATACCCCTATGTATGATACTTAACATTAGAATTGCATTTCATTTTAGAATTAGGATTAGGGTAGGGCATTTGCTTGATTAGACTAGGGAAAGCTCCTTAGATATGGGATATTGACGAGTTTGGCTTTTCTAGCCTTAGCACGCTCGTATTCCCTCTATTAAAGGAAAAATTTAGTCACGAACATTAGTCCCCCGTACCCGACATGATGCATTCCTTTAAAACATGTATATTTCTATAATTATTTTATTCCTTTTCTTTTCTTGGAGTCTCATATTTTTGCATTATTCGTGACCTCTCCAAAGAGTCATTATTGGGCATCACAATTAATGTGATTGGCACCACTCAAGTTTTGAAGAGAAATTTTGCCCCTCGATCCCCCCTAGGTCTAGGGTTTGCATTCATATAGTACATCCAAATGTGATAAATCTTTTGGTTAAAATAAGAAAATCTTTGACTAAATCGCGCAACTAGCCTTGGCTAGGTTGAGAGGGTGCCTTGGACTTCGTCCTTGCCTTCCCTCTCTTCAAATGTGACTCCCGAATCTTTTTCTTTGGTTTACGTAGACCAGGAGTCATTTAAAAGGGGTTTTTTTCTATTTTTCTTTAAAAAATTCATTTTTTAGGTGACTTGGTACACCTTAACTCAATACCAAGTGGCGACTCCGATTTTTATTTCAAAAGCCCTTTTTAAACTATATTTTGGGTCGAATCGTCGCATTTTCAAGTCCCATTTAGACCCATATTTTTCTTCATTTTCTTTGTAAATCAAAATTCATATTTTCAAATCGAAATTCACTTTTAAACCATTTAGTTTTCTTGTAAAAAATGGGGCGCGACAGCTGGCGACTCCACTGGGGACGTAGAGAGCCCGAGCATTTGATTTAGTCGATTGTTTTCTTCTTTTAACCTTCTTATCTATTACATTTGGATGTTTAGGATCGCATTCCTCTTTCCCTTTTTGCCCTTTTTCTCTTTTTTGGGATTTTGCATCTATCGCGCGCCTAATCGCTCTTTGCACACTATGTATGTGATGAATGGATGGTTCATTTATTTGTTACTTTTACTTGTTTCGCGATTGCATTTTGGGATGGGGGGTAGTTACCCTAGAACCTTCGACCGCATCTAATGATACAATCCCTCCCCTCAATAAGAAAAGCACTTCATACGTGCATGCATAGTTTGATTTATCCCATTTTTTCTTTATCGTGGGCGCCATCCCACACCTCCTTGTAGGATTAGGATCGATCGCCTTGGGTAGGCGGATGGTGTGCCCTGCGCCCATAGCGCTACATAAGGGATCACTCGAGCCACCGATCAAAGGCCCAGGGAGTGATGACCCTTCGCCTTTAGGTCTGAAGGCTTGGGAGCCGAAGCCTTATCGAGTCTAGATGCATTAGTGAGCCAAACCTCATGCATCCATATTAGAAGTGCCTAGAATAAAGTTGACCTACCCGATTAGGAGCACTAGGCACGAGGGGAGGGATCCCACCCCTCTGTCCTTATTTATCTTTTTGCTTTTAATTGCCCAATGTGTTATGTGATTATGAGTTGAACTAACGTTTCTTTGTCTTCTTGTCTTTTGCATTCACAAACGTTAGGAATAAGAGGTCTGGCATGATCTTCTTTATAGAACCCACCTTCTTAGATAGGCTATTGCACATTTAAAGATTCCGATATGTTGCATTTGTAGGATGACAATGTCATATCATTTTAGGCCTACCCTGGCGTATAAAGGTTCCCTTAGTTCATGTTTCATTTCCAATTGCATATTTTACTGCTTTAATAAACTGGCATCACGCATAAACCATAGAAAGGGAATGCCATTTTGGGGATCCCGTTATAGGAATAAACCGCCCTGTGTCTCGGATACTTAATCCAAGGAGACTTGCACGTTTACATTTTGTACCATCCAAAGGGGTAGTGCACAAGGTAAGGTAGGATCCGATCATTTTCATAGAGCGATCTTTGGAATATGAGCGTCTAATAATCACTTTTTGGCCATTTTATCAAAATCGGTAAAAATCCCTTGCGTAAAGGACATAATTTGAAGAAATTCACCAATATTTCCTCACTGTTGAGACGATAAATAAATTGAGGCCAAAAATTTGATTTTAGAAGGCTCGTAGACTAATGCATCGCAATAAATTTTTGAAACTACCGATGGATAGATTGATTTTTAAATAAGCTGTCAATTTCATTCAATCCATTGGACCATTTTCATCCAGTCCATTTTATCAATTTGTTCATGTTTAGGGCAACCTAGTCGATTTTGAATTCATTTGACAAGTTTACCCATTTTAGGGCAATCTAGTCGATTTTGAATAGATCACTAATTTCATTCAATTCATTTGAGTGGTTTGCCCATTCTTAGGGCAATCTTATCGATTTTGAATAAATCATCAATTTTGTCCGATCCATTTGACCAGTTTACCTATTTTAGGGCAGTTCGGTCGATTTTGAATAAATCATCATTTCACTCGATCTATTTGATCAATTGATTTCATTCAATTCATTTGATTAGTTTAATTCATTTTCAGGGTTATCCATTCATTTTTCAATAAATAATCAAATTTTTATTCAATGTATTTGACCATTTTACCCCTTTTGGCACATCATGCGTCAATCAAAGCAAGCAATCCATTCGGACTTTGTCCTCTTTTTTTAGGACAAATGTCTCTTCTCACTCCAATTGGCCAAATTTTTCAAATCATTTTTCACTCAATCAATTGATCGGATCCATCAGGTATTGTATGGTGCCTACCCAAGAGGATTGCATTTTCATGCTAGGCCTACCCTTGGCACAAAAAGAGCTCCCCCATAGGACATGCATACCGATTCTACAATCTTGCTTACTAACTCTGGGTATTTTTTTCTTTTATTTCTCCCCTCCCCTGCATTCATAAAAATGTTTCAATAAGGTGAAAATGTTTTTCATATCTGATAATAATTTTGATCTAATTACTTGATTCTTGGGCAGACCCTGCGATGAAAACATGAAGGATCTATTTGGAAGCGCTAGGCTAAAGCATCTAACAGACTTCATAATTGTTGGTTAAAGAGAAAATTTTGTTTATATGATTTGTTAATACATTTTTGTTCCAAAAGAAAAGAAGACAAAAAGTGTAAATATGTGGAGTTTTTTAGAAGTTTTCTCTTCTCATTTGTATTATAATTGAACGAGAATTTTTGTTTTGAACTTTTTCAGTAATAAAGCTTCAGACAATTATTTGTTTTGTATATACTCGTGTACATTTCATTCTTTATTGAGCTCATTAAGAGATTTCATGATGAATTTTAAGAAATAAGCTCAAATTGAGATTTTTTCAACCTCTTGCCTAAAAACTCACAAACGTATACACCAGATTGGTGATCCGAGCTATGCAATAAGAATGCTCAGGATTAAAAGAGGTCAATCAAAAAACCCAATGAGATACCTTTTCTCCTTCACTGTACAATTCATAGTTTGCCCATCCTATTAACCTCAAAATAAAATCAGTCACATTGATTGATAAATTACAAATTGGGGCAAACTTTGCTTGAAAAATGTCTACTGTGTCTAATTATATTCAATTCACATCTAAGTGAAAGCAAAATGTGCATTATTCTTGTTTGTTTTGAAAATTTGGAATGATACTTCGAACATTCGTTTCTCTACCAATACAGATTTTATCATTTGCTCTCCCATTTGAGCCTATAAAAGAATAATTTCGTTTCAAATAAGCGCCTTGATGATCACTACCCTATATTGGAAAATTTTCAAATATCAAAAAGGGGAATGGATTCTCAATGACCATTTCGTTACTTTGGTTGTCATGAGGTGTAAGAATGATACTTTGGCCATCGTTTCTGCAACCTAAACACTGATTATCCCCTTGCATCCTCATTTGAGCTAAAATTGGTGGTTCTTTTCGAGTGCACTTATGATCGCACCCCATATTGGGGAAGGAGATTGGAGAATTTTCCAAAAAGGAGAAAAGCAAAAATGCTAAAACTAAAAAGGGAGAGAACCGCAATTTGGGGAAATTTGATTCTACCTGAGCTTAAATTTTGAGAGGAAGAAAGAGAAAAGAGGGAAGAATGTCCGGCGGATCACCTGTGTTTCACAGATATGGATGAACAAGGGTTTTCCTTAGTCAGTTAATTCAGATACATGCAAGAAATTTTGCATTAATGAAAGTTTCCTTTCAGGGTTAATGTAAGGAACGGAATAAAAGTCAGGCCCTCTTCTTTTCCAATCAAACATTCTATCCCTAGTTATCCCTTTTGAACCTTCAGAATAAAATACTTCATTTGGCAACCCCTGAGAATCGCAAACCCCACACTGGGGCAAGTTTGAAGTTGAAAAAAAAAAAAAAAAGTTTCAAGAAGTGAAAAGTGATAATGCAACAAAATCAAAAGACAAAAGAAGAAAAGAGAACCTCAGTTCAAAACTAGACTGGGGCAAATTTTTGAAAAATGTCAAAGAAATGGCAGAAGGCCGAAAAATCAAAAGAAGAAAAGCCTCAATTGAGCATAAACTGGGGCAAATTCTGATTTAGCCCTAAAATAGGGTTGGCGCAACAATGCGATCTCAGATCATTTAAACCACTTTTGAAAATTTGCTTTCAAGCCTTAACCTTTTCCAAGCACCTCACCAGACCCCATTACAAAAGCCGAAAGTCCTGGCTTCTGTTCTTTGCAATATCTCTGTCAAGAAATTTTCTAATTGGCAAGTGATGTTCATATACTGATGCCAAGAAATTTTTTGAATGTATTTCTGAATTGATTAGGTGTGAGGTTGACACTGCTCTTCATGTTAAACCCCGCGAGGGCACTTTTGAAAAAAAAAAAAAAAAGAAAAAACGAGCGAAATGAATGCAAAAGAAAAATGCAAAAAGATTTGATGCTGAAAGATCCTGTTGAGTGATGATAAAAAGTCAAACAAAGTCCAAGATCTTGGAGTCCAAAATGAGGGCAATTTTGAGAAAAGCGCGATCTTCGGTGCAATGTCCTTGAAAATTATTTCTTTAATTATCGTCTTCAAGCCACATTACAAGCCCATAAAAGTCCATCGTTGACTTATTCATTCATGACAACTCAAAACAAAGGTCATGCTTCTAAGGAGTCCATCAATCATTCGTGATCATAAGGCTATGACCAGTTTTCACATGTTTAGCTATTGTTTCTATCCATATTGTTGCAAGCCTATAAAGCTTATATGTTGACTACATTTTCTTAAGAAATAAGGGTGATAAACTCTTTGCTTTCACTAAGATGTGGTATTGAAGGGATTACATACAATTTGGGCACAAGAATAAAACAAGTCCCGACCTCTCATTTCCTTTAGCCACTTCCAAATCAGAAATAACGTCCACTTGATTGGTCCTGGAAGATGAGCCAGCAAGAAGTGGTGACCCGTTACTCTAAGCACTGATGTTAAAAGTAAGGAAGAAATCTTCTATAATTTGGTGTTATTCTGAGAGATTCATCATGAAATTTTTGCATAAGTTCAAACTCAACGTTCAAATTTCTTCACGTTGTATATATGATTACTTTCTAAATTTTAGAAAGTGCAATTTTTCTTTGTTCAAATAAATGGGGAATCATTTGAACAAATTTTTGCAATCAAATGGGCTCACACTGGGGCAAAATTTTCATTTGTAAGATTTCGCAAAATAAGCCCACACTGGGGCAAATTTTTTATAGTCCATTTGAGGATTTCGTCAAAGAGTCAAGCAAGACTTTCAAATCAATCACACTGCTCCTTCCATGAGTAGTAGTTGCAATATTTAAAATAAAGTGCATGTTGTATTTTGGCAAGCCCCTGTGCAGGTATCCATGCTGAAATCGAGGAAGAAGCGTAAGTCAGAATCTTACGAATCAAGGCCTCAAGGAGGAGCAACCATGCCGTAATGCAAATCAATTGATCGGTTGCACAATAATTGGTGGAAACTGGGGCAAATCATTTTTGAAAAGATTCTCAAAAAAAAAATCAAAAAATCAAAATTTAATTTAATTTCTTGTTCCTTGACAAATTTCAATTTCTTGTTGATGAAATTTCAGCGTATGCCGCGCACCCTTCTATCCTCTCTTTCTTGACAATCACACTTAATTTCCAGATTTCTTGACCAATTGGATGGTAGGACGGGTCTTATCCCGCTGACCATTCACAAACACCGTGTTGGGCCTGGATTTTGTGCCGCCAACTTCACAAAGATCACGTTGGGCCTGGATTTGGTGCCGCCAACATTGCAAAGTTCACGTTGGGCCTGGATTTTGTGCCACCAACCTCGCAAAGTTCACGTTGGGCCTGGACTTGGTGCCAACATCACAAAGATCACGTTGGGCCTGGACTTGGTGCCGCCAACATCACAAAGATCACGTTGGGCCTGGATTTGGTGCCGCCAACATCGCAAAGTTCATGTTGGGCCTGGACTTGGGCCTGGACTTGGTGCCGCCAACATCACAAAGATCACGTTGGGCCTGGACTTGATGCCGCCAACATCGCAAAGATCACGTTGGGCCTGGACTTGGTGCCTCCAACATCGCAAAGTTCATGTTGGGCCTGGACTTGGGCCTGGACTTGGTGCCGCCAACATCACAAAGATCACGTTGGGCCTAGACTTGGTGCCGCCAACATCACAAAGATCATGTTGGGCTTGGATTTTGTGCCGCCAACATCGCAAAGTTCACGTTGGGCCTGGATTTTGTGCCGCCAACATCACAAAGACCGTGTTGGGCCTGGATTTTGTGCCAACCTCGCAAAGTTGACGTTGGGCCTGGACTTGGTGCCGCCAACATCACAAAGATCACGTTGGGCCTGGACTTGGTGCCGCCAACATTGCAAAGTTCACGTTAGGCTTGGATTTTGTACCACCAACCGAGGCAGGCTCGGGTTTAATCCCACTGACCAATTCATCACACTGGGGCAAATCTTTGGATAATTTTTCAAGCAAGTCTTATACAGTCTCTTCATACATACCAGCATTTCTCGTATACTGCAACTAGCCGTGGGTCAGTCCCACTAGTGAGCATTTTATTTTGCATTGCCACTAGCCGTGGGTCAGTCCCACTAGTGTGCATTTCATTTTCATCGCCACTAGCCGTGGGTCAGTCCCACTAGTGAGCATTTCATTTTGCATCGCCACTAGCCGTGGGTCAGTCCCACTAGTGAGCATTTTGTTTTGCATCGCCACTAGCCGTGGGTCAGTCCCACTAGTGAGCATTTCATTTTCATCGCCACTAGCCATGGGTCAGTCCCACTAGTAAGCATTTTATTTTCATTGCCGTTAAACATGGGTCAGTCCCACTAACGTGCATTTCATGTTTCATTGCCACTAAACATGGGTTAGTCCCACTAGTGTGCATTTTGTTTTCATTACTGCTAAACATGGGTCAGTCCCACTAGCGCGCATTTCATTTTCATTGCCGTTAAACATGGGTCAGTCCCACTAACGTGCATTTCATGTTTCATTGCCACTAAACATGGGTTAGTCCCACTAGTGTGCATTTTGTTTTCATTGCCGCTAAACATGGGTCAGTCCCACTAGCGCGCATTTCATTTTCATTGTCGTTAAACATGGGTTAGTCCCACTAACGTGCATTTCATGTTTCATTGCCACTAAACATGGGTTAGTCCCACTAGTGTACATTTTGTTTTCATTGCCGCTAAACATGGGTCAGTCCCACTAGCGCGCATTTCATTTTCATTGCCGTTAAACATGGGTCAGTCCCACTAGCGTGCATTTCATGTTTCATTGCCACTAAACATTGGTTAGTCCCACTAGTGTGCATTTTGTTACATAGCCGCTAAACATGGGTCAGTCCCACTAGCGTGAATTTTGTTTTCATCGCCACTGAACATGGGTTAGTCCCACCTGTGAGCATTTCGTTTTCATTGCCGCTAAACATGGGTCAGTCCCACTAGCGTGCATTTCATTTTCACTGCCGCTAAACATGGGTCAGTCCCACTAGCGTGCATTTCATTTTCACTGCCACTAAACATGGGTCAGTCTCACTAGTGTGCATTTTGTTTTCATAGCCGCTAAACATGGGTCAGTCCCACTAGCGTGCATTTTATTTTCATCGCCACTGAACATGGGTTAGTCCCACCAGTGAGCATTTCATTTTCATTGCCGCTAAACATGGGCCAGTGCCACTAGCGTGCGGTTTGTTTATTGCCACTAAACGTGGGTCAGTCCCACTAGTGTGCATTCGATTTTAAATTTCATGTTGGGGTCAGTCCCCTCAGGTCAGTCCCGATTTTAAATTTCTGTCTCGGGTCAGTCCCGACTTTTTAAATTTTCTATTTGGGTCAGTCCCGATTTTAAATTTCCTGTTTTAGTCAAACTCATTTTGAATATCTGGTTCGGGTCAGTCCCGTTTTAAATTTCTCGTCTGGGTTAGTCCCATTTTAAAGTTCTCATTAAAGAGGTCAGTCCTCGTTTCAATAATGACAGTCATTCGAGTAGCTGCAGCCGAATAACACAGGTAAGTATTTGGTGTCTACTTCTTTGTCTCAAGTTTTTTCAAAACTCAGACAAAGAGGGGCAAACTGTAGACACCAAATTTTTATTTTTATTTTTATCATTTATTATTTATTTATTAATTGAGTTAGATTCTTCATTTTCATTTTGTAAGATGTTAAAAGTGGCTTTAATTCTCTTAAATTTGATTTGAAAATTGTTAACTTATTTGTAATTGATTTTTGAAGAAAAATGAAAACAAAAAAAGAAAAAAAAAGTAAAGGAAATGTGTGGATAGGTGGAAGTGTGCATGTTGAACAAGTGTACAAAATAATCATTAGACAAGTGTCCTTTTTGCATTTTGGACAACACAACACCTAAGGGATTAGGTGTCTAGACACTTGGTGGGCTTAGGGAATATTGAAAAAAAGAAAGAAAAGAAAAGAAAGAAGCTTCGGGGAATCAAACAGGGGAACAAAAAGAAAAAGGAACGGAGGGCTTCGAAAGAAAAAAAAAAGAAGAAAAACAGAAGCGGAGAGTAAGAAATAACTGAGCAAAGGAAAAAGAAAAAAGGACGACTGAGGGGAGGACTTCGGCTGAGCAAAGGATCGGCGGCTAGGTTGGAGGAGATCTAAGGGAGCTTCGGTCAAGAAAAAGGCTAAGAAACAGAGGGAAAAAGGCTTGGGGGGCCAAAGAAAAGGAGGAGAGCAGGATCAGGGGGGAACAATTAGAAAGGGGAAGCTCTCGGTTGAGGACTAAGGAGGAAAAAGGAAGAACGAAAAACAGAGGGTGAAAGGCAAGGAACAAAAGAAAGAAATGGGAAAAGAGCTACGGCCGTGAGTTGGAGAAGGAGAAAACAGGGAGTTTCGGTCTAAGGGGGTAGTGGAGAAAGGCTTCGGCAGAGCAACGAAAAACAGAGCAAGAAGGGAAATTTGGAAAGGGACTTCGGCCGACAAAAACAGAGAAAACATGAAGTCCTAGACACCCAAGACTTCGACTTCCAGCTGCTCAAACTCAACGAAACTGCCCCAAGCACAGCAGTTTCGCAGCCAGAGCCTTTTATCAACTGCTTCTCCACCTGCGTCTCTTCCGGGGATGACTTGAGCAGCGACGGCAGCGAAAGTTTCCAACTCATCGAACGCCACCACCTCATCGGATATCCATCACCGTCGTCTGCAAATCTTCATCGGGCAGGTGCTGTAAGTCATCCATTTTCCTTCAAAATTGTTGTTTTCTCTTTAAGCTCCGGCCCATAAGACTCTCAACCCCGAGATTTGCTCATTGTAATTTTTGTGCTGATTATACATGATCGTGAAACATACATGATTTTCTGTGTGGTTTGGGCTGAATTCCCTTGTGTTTTTGACAAAATTTCGGGCTAATCACAGTTTCAATCAAGCAAGAATTAGCTGAAATTATGTGTGCCCGTCTAGTGTTCGACGAAATGCCCCATTGAGATTTTTGATATCTGCTTTGCATACGTTCGGCTAGTTCAAACAGAATTTGTGAAAATTTTGGATCTGTTTTCTTTGGCGCCTTGCCTGTTTTCTTTACTCTTTCTCTTGTACAAATCTGAATTACATACTGAAATTGGGAGAAATGAAGCTTGTGCGAGTTTTCTTTTGTTCTGTCCTGGAGTGACTAGATGTGAGGTTGAACTTTCTGGAATTTTCTGCCAATGATGAAGAACGAAATGGACGATTGTGTAATCTAATATTGAGCCTGTTTGAGAAGATGATCATCTGTCTAGATTTATAATTTCAGTCCCGAAATTTCCCCTTTCTCTGTGATTTTACCTTTAGAGTTCCAGAACTTCATAATTGACCCCAGGACTTTTATAAAGGCCTTCAATTGGGTCCCTGCTACCATTTGCAAATTGGTCCTAGAGCTTTATCTTTCCTTCAATTTTTGCCCCAAAAGTTTCTGGAAATTGTGATTAGACCCTAAAAACTTTCTGATATGTGCAATTTAGTCTTTGGCAGCTTTAATTTTGCAACTTCATTGCTTGCTTCAATTAACCACCATGCTTTGTTAAATTGCACTTAATTCATTATTTTAAGGGCTTTGTAACCAAGTGAGCTTGTGTTTGCCTATTTTCTTTAATTTCCTCAAATAAATTGGTACCTTGACTTTTTCTTTTATTTTGGAGGATAAATAAGCGATTTAACTCCATTAGGGCTCCAAATCAAGGGAGGTACACTCTATCCCTTATTTCTCACTTTATTTGCTCATACTTGCCCTACGTGACTTTACGTGTTTTATTGCATGTTTTTGAATGTTTATTTTATTTACTTCGCTTTATTTGCTTTAATTTTATTTATTTATTTTAATTCAATTTGTAATTATTTGGGGAAGGCATTTAAGTGCCACAAATTGTAATAGTTAGGTATTTATTTTAAATTACTTCATTTCATATCCCCCTTCTAGATTGTAGTAGGTTTCCCCCCTTTTGATGTAATAGTTAGGGCTTGTTTGCTTTAATTGCTTGGTGTGATTTGCATGCTTAGGTGCTATGTGTTTAATCGCTTTCTTAGGTTTTGGCATTTAGATGTGCATGCTTATGTGTTATGTGAATTACGTGCTCACATGTCTACTTGCTTTAATTATGCACATTACTTATATATGTGTATGATGGATGCAAATGCACGTAACCATGGCTAGTCCAATGCTTGTCATGGTTGTCCCCTCGAGCTCTTGCAAGTCCAATGCTTGTGAGAGAGCGTAGATGTGGGCTAGTCCAACGCTAGACCCTTAGGAGCCCTTCGCGCGTTAGATCATGATTGCATGATAAAAACACTCCATTTCATGCATACTTTTCACTTTCTAGGGCCTTTTATCATTTTGTATGATATTTCCCTTATACGTATAGCCCTTATCCCTAATTTCCCTATATATATACCCCTATGTATGATACTTAACATTAGAATTGCATTTCATTTTAGAATTAGGATTAGGGTAGGGCATTTGCTTGATTAGACTAGGGAAAGCTCCTTAGATATGGGATATGGACGAGTTTGGCTTTTCTAGCCTTAGCACGCTCGTATTCCCTCTATTAAAGGAAAAATTGAGTCACGAACATTAGTCCCCCGTACCCGACATGATGCATTCCTTTAAAACATGTATATTTCTATAATTATTTTATCCCTTTTCTTTTCTTGGAGTCTCATATTTTTGCATTATTCGTGACCTCTCCAAAGAGTCATTATTGGGCATCACAATTAATGTGATTGGCACCACTCAAGCTTTGAAGAGAAATTTTGCCCCTCGATCCCCCCTAGGTCTAGGGTTTGCATTCATATAGTACATCCAAATGTGATAAATCTTTTGGTTAAAATAAGAAAATCTTTGACTAAATCGCGCAACTAGCCTTGGCTAGGTTGAGAGGGTGCCTTGGACTTCGTCCTTGCCTTCCCTCTCTTCAAATGTGACTCCCGAATCTTTTTCTTTGGTTTACGTAGACCAGGAGTCGTTTAAAAGGGGTTTTTTTCAATTTTTCTTTAAAAAATTCATTTTTTAGGTGACTTGGTACACCTTAACTCAATACCAAGTGGCGACTCCGATTTTTATTTCAAAAGCCCTTTTTAAACTATATTTTGGGTCGAATCGTCGCATTTTCAAGTCCCATTTAGACCCATATTTTTCTTCATTTTCTTTGTAAATCAAAATTCATATTTTCAAATCGAAATTCACTTTTAAACCATTTAGTTTTCTTGTAAAAAATGGGGCGCGACATGGTCCTCAGATACCATGAGAAAGATTTAAGGCCTATAACATTCGCAATTCATAGCTTCACTTAGTCCCTCATACTTATTCACCACTTAGTTCAGGGTCACTCCGCGCAGAGACCACGCGAAACAGCTATAGGTTTTATCCCTCAATCGCCTAACTTTCAGGTCAAATCGAATCCCATAGTCCGGCATCCTAAACTTCAAGCCTAGGATACACTACAGAGATCTGAAGCCAAAGCTCTGATACCACCTGTGACGGCCCCACCTCCCCCTAGGGCGTACCCCAGGGTTCGGCGGGTCGCCTGCCCAGCTCTCGCCGGGACTCAGTTGTTCACTACAGTCCTCAATTAAAATCGGAATAAATCACAAGAATAAATAGGGCAACGATCCAAAACTTAAAGCGGAACTTATATACATTGCCATCTCCAAAAGGAAGTATAAAGATCGAATATACAAAGGTTCTCCATCCTTCATACGTCCAGCCCGTGCCAAGCACTAGGTGAGAACCACTACAAAAGAAACAAAAGAACTAGACTGGCTAGTCTATGCTCTCATCCTGCTCACTGTCCCCTGTTAAGGAAAACAAAACTAAAGGGGTGAGCTAAAAGCTCAGTGAGGTTCCGAACACATCATCAAACAATCAATTCAAGACATTAAACATGGAGTATCAATAATTCAGGAAACATTTACAATGGAAAGCGATAGTAACACATTCATTAAAAGGATACGGGCTCACATGGAGCTATTTGTTCGTTCGTTCGTTCCCCTGACATTTCCCCTTATTCCTCCAATTATTTGAAAATTTCCTTTTTGAGAAGTAAAACCCTCGTGCCTTCGTTCGTTCATTCATCCCCTTCCGGACGTTGACCGGACTCCACCCATCCGGACGTTGGCCGGACTCCACCCATCCGGACGTGGCCGGACTACAAGGTAATACTCGAGTATACCAAATTCACCCAAGGTCACCATATCGCCCGACCGAGTCCGCTTCTGGCTCGAGTCGACCGGTAACGAAGGGCAGGGCCCAATTCAGCCAAAAGGCTTACATCATGCGCAACTAATGTTTCAATCGTTAAATCATTGAAAATTTCACATTTCTTTTAGGTCGAGCGCGATAAATAATGAGGAGGGGTTTAAGGCTGCTCAAACTTCTACTGCTCAGGTCATGCAAATACCCAGTGGTCCAATTACAAGAGCGCGTGCTAGGAGAATTCAAGATTCACTTCAAGCTCTTGTTTGCACGATTCAAGAACGAGTTGGTGATGACTTGAGGACCATTGAAGGATTACATAATGGAGAAACTACTCTCTACACTTTCCTTCAAATGGAAGAGCCAAATGAAGACTAGTTCATGGCGTACTAGCTTGCTAATTAGGGTTTTAATTACCATTATTAGTAGTTTGTTAGCATTAATAATTTCGGTCAATTTATCCTTCACTTTGGCCGAATTTAGAGTCTTAATTTTAGTCCATTAGTAGTTAGATATTTTCACCCTAAATGAAGGGCAAGGTCGTCCATTGGACATTCTAGGGTTTGAGTCCTTTAAGGCTATATATAGCCTAGGTTTTCATTCATTAAAGACAATTCAGATTTTATAAAATATATGTGAGTTATTTCACTCTCTCTTGCCTCAAGAGAATTTCCTTTGAATACTTGAGAATCAATCTCAAGCTGTTCATCGAACTTATCAATCAAGTAGTCTCCTTGATTGTGGCGTTCTTCTATCTATACTTTTGGTTCACTAAATTTGCTATTCTTGGGTTAAGGAATCTCCTTAGTTCGTGGCTCGTGATTCTAGAAGGGTCAAAGTTCCGCAAATCATCCCAACTTGGTGTTCGTCTAGATCCGTCGCACATCAGTTGGTATCCAGAGCTAGTCGACGACATCAAGTATATCCCGTTGAGTTTGTTCGTAAGCTTTCTAGTCAATTTTATTTTGCAATTCTGGTCGTGTCTTCCTTTGTGTCAAGTCCGGTCATTATTACAAAAAAAAAAAAAAAAATTCTGTCCGTCTTTGTTGTCTTGTTGCGTAGCTCTTTGTTTTCTTTTGCTTCGCGTCCACTTCGTGCATTACTTGTTGTGTGATTATGTCTTGAAGTCTGCCTTCAAGTGTAACCGAGTTGTGTGCCTTGCATATTCTGTTTGGATAAAAAAAAAAAAAATTGCGACGGCTAGGGTTTTCACTTGCAACTAGGGTTTCCTTGGGCGCGAGTTTCTTGCCAATCTGTCCAAACTTTAGTTTATTCCACCAAGTTGTTTTCATTAGTTTCCTAAACTGATTTTTGTGGTTAAACTTGTTTGGGGTTGGAATCTTGAAGAGGGACTACCATAATCTAGGGTTTCTTGAGTTTTTTGAAAGTAATCTTGAAGTCTTGAAACTTTGATACATGTCTTGATCATTATTGGAGGATTGAAGGAGAGCATTGGTTTGACATTAGATTCTGGAATTTTACCCAAGAACAGCCGAGTAATTGTGTGTTCTTAGAGTCAAAAAAAAAAAAAACAGAAAAAGGAAAAGAGAAAAGGCATTCGGGTAGCAAACAACAAAGAAGGAAGCCGTACTTTTATTTGCCAAATTCTGTCTTGTTGCAATTGTTTCAACAAACCAGAAAATTACATCAAGAAAAAGACTACTCAAAAGTTTTGACCAACCTCCTCTTGAAAATCTTGAGCACCTTGATCCTTGATCACTTGAACAACCCTTGCTTGAGGTTCTTGATTATCTTGGGCCTTAAAAACTTGCACTTGTCTTCGTATAAAAAGTTTCTTGTACGTCCTTGCATCCATACGGGGCTTCCTTGGCTTAGGAGTAAACCTCTTGGGAATTTCTTGAGCAGGCTGCTTGGGGAATTTTTGAGTGACGTCACTTGCATTATCTTGTGAAGCCATTGCCTAGGACCAAGAGTCAAATCTGTCCTTGTGTGGAGCAAAGAGGAGGGAGGCCGAATTGTTTGTTGTTGAGGGAGAGTAAGGGACGAAACTTTTGGAGGGTAAGGAACGGCTTTAAGAAGAGGAAATTCTGGAAAATTTAGAAGCTACCAAATCTGGACAATTTTTTTAGGAAGTTCTAGCCGACTTTGAGAGGGATTTAAGAAGAGGAAATTCTGGAATTTTGGAGGATAGTTGCGGGTAGAATAGGAAGCTACCAAAATCTGTTTTGCACTTGGTTGACCAGCCGACTTTAGGAAAGGCATAAGGAAAAGGAAATCTGGAAATTTTTGGAAATAACCCTGATTTGGTATAGCCGATTTTGAGGAAGGTTAAGGGGTACAAAATCTGGAAATTTTTTGGTAACAATTCTGATTTTGGTTAGCCGACTTTAAGGAATTTTTTCCAAATAAATCCAACACCTAACTTGGTTCCCAAAATCAATTAGGAAATTAAGTAAACACTTGGGACACTCCATCATTGTACTTGGACATTCCATTCATTTTACTTGTACTTGAGCTTTCCGTTTCTACTCTTGCTTCTTGTTCCTTTGGTGCAATCGGATACTATTTGATTAAGGTTTGATTGAACTTCTTTGAGAAAATTTCTAATTTCTTCAAAGGAAACAATCAGGTGGCTTGAGAAGTGAATTGGTGAGAGCATTAGAGTGACACAAACACTTGAGTGAAAACACGAGAGGAGTGAAAATACTTCAGGGAGCAAGTGAGGCATTTTCTACTAAACAATTTGTCAAGTTTTGCAGGTTTCACCATGTCTCAGGAAAATGAACTTACTATTGCTCAGTTATCACGTAAAATGGATGATATGTGGAAGGAAATGCAGAGGAGATTTGACCAAAGGCTGGAAACAATCCATGAGCAGATTGATCAACTAAGTTCATCTAGGGTTTCTTCTAGGAAATCTAGGGGAAAATCCACCCTGGAGGAATCTAGTGATTCCAATGCCGATTCGGAACATGAAGCATTCGAGCAAAGAAGACCGAGGAGAAACACAAGAGCCATTGGTGATGCGATCAAAGGGATTAAGATGAAGATTCCTCCATTCCAAGGCAAATCTGATCCGGATACATACCTTGAATGGGAAAGTCGAGTGGAGAGGTACGTGTTCATAAACAAGTTTTGGTTACTTTTCGCATTGGTAGGTATGAAGATGATGTTATGTGTGATGTAGTACCAATGCAAGCTGCACATATACTCTTAGGGCGTCCTTGGCAATTTGACAAAAGAGTCACTTTTGATGGTTTCTTGAACAAATACTCTTTCATACATAATTGTAAAAAGATTACACTTGCACCTCTTACACCTCAACAAGTGCATGAGGATCAAGTTAGTCTACAAAAAGAGTATGACTTGCATACTACCACCAAGAAGGATAACGTCAAAGCTAAGAAATTAGTATTGGCCGACCCTTCTTCAAGCAAGTTGGATCACTCTCATTCGGCCTTAGAGCCCACACAGGAGAGAAAACCCAGCATGCTTGCCAAGGTGAAAGATGTGAGACAGGCCTTGCATTCTAATCAGGTTTTATTTATTTTATTTGGCAAGGAATCCTTACTCACTAATGCTCTTGATGCTTCTTTGCCTAGTGTTATTACTAACCTCTTACAGGAGTATCAAGACGTCTTTCCTGAGGATATACCTAATGGATTGCCTCCATTAAGGGGAATTGAACATCAAATTGATTTCATTCCTGGATCTTCCCTTCCAAACAAGGCACCATATAGGACCAATCCTGAGGAAACCAAGGAGCAACAACGACAAGTGGAGGAGTTGCTTAGTAAGGGTTGGATTACAGAGAGTCTAAGCCCTTGTGCTGTACCAGTTCTACTTGTTCCAAAGAAAGATGGAGGATGGCGAATGTGCACTGATTGTAGGGCAATTAATGCCATCACGGTAAAGTACCGCCATCCCATACCTCGTTTGGATGACATGCTTGATGAATTACATGGTGCAATCATTTTTACTAAGATTGATTTGAAAAGTGGTTACCATCAAATTCGCATGAAAGAAGGAGATGAATGGAAAACTGCATTTAAGACAAAACATGGTGTGAGAACCCGTAAAACCCTAATTATTTTCCTAGGGTTTATTTCCCCTTAATTGCATGTTTTCTGCATTTTCTGGCTTAGAAATATTTTCTTAGTGGATTTTATGAGTAATTATAGTTTTTAGATGATTTTTCTAGTATTGGAGAGTTTTTAGAAAATTAAGAATATATATTGGACGTGGGACCCGCTAGTGCGAAAAGTTCGGAAAAATTCGGCCAATAAGGTTAAGTTTCGGATACTGTGTAAAATTTATCGGGTGTTAAGAGATTAGTAGAGAGTGTGAAGTGATTGATGTGAGAGAGAAAAGAAAGATAGGAATGCATTTAAGGAGGTAACAAGTGTCACCTTCTCATTTGATGCCTTTTAAGAATTACTATTCACAATTTTGACTTTTTTGACCAAAGGTTAAATATCTCAAAAAATTGCACAAAATTCACCATTTTTGCACCCTTGATGGCCGGCTCTCTCTCTCTCAAAGAAGAAGACAATTTCCTAACTTTCAAGCTTCCATAAGCTTCAATCTTCCATGAACAAAGGCTTAGACTAGATTCTACTCCATAAAACCTTATCTTCTAGTGATAGTAAGTTGCTTGGTGAAGTTGTTTTGAAGCTCTAAGGTGGCCAACCTCTCTATCTCTCTTAATTCCTTGGTAAGTGATGCTTGAACACCCTACTACACCTAATGATGGTTATATTATGCTTAGAAGTGGCTTGAGTGTTGGATTATATGATTTATTTCTTGGTTTGGCTTGATTTGGTGAAGTTTTCCATTTTATGATGAATTTTCTGGTTTCATATGATTTTGATGTTTTGGACTAGTATGATGGTTGGTAATAAGGGGCTTTGGCTCTAGTATGTGTGAATTGTTGTTAAATGCAATCAATTTTGGATTTGGAATGAAATGTGAAAAGTTAGGGTTCTTGAACCCCTATTCTGTCCGAAATTTTAGGTCATAGCTAGAGGCCGAATTGGACTTTCCTCAAAACATGAAAGTTGTAGGTATTGATGGGTTTAGTGTGCCTGCAAAATTTCAGGGAAATTGGCCAAGTGTAGAGTGAGTTATGCCGTTTTTTCTGTTGCTGTTTTTGGTGCACAGAAGGTCCGAACTGCGATAGTAATTGCCTGTTTTGACTGGAATTGGTTTGGATTTTGGAGTTTGTGTCTTCTGATGAAATGTATCTGGATGTCTTAAATAACTTATGCCTTTGGAATTTCGGCATTTGGACTTGTATGGACTGAGATATACCGATTACAGTTTTCTGTGTTTTGCAAACCTGTTTTGGTGATTCTGGTTTAGTGTTTGGCATTTTTGACCTAGTTGGGTCAGGAACTGGATTGAGTAACCTTCTACATTGTTGTAGCCCTGTCCCATAGCTTCGAAACGGTGGGTCTTACACCCCTAACCGATAATTGTAGTGAGAGTTGTGCCATTACCGCATTATGACGTCAAAACCGGTTTTCTTATCAAGGCCAACATTAAAGCCTTTCTTAATTTCTGGTTTGCTTTCATGCTTGTATATGTTTATAAAACCCTATTGGGGTTGTGAATTGGTGTTGTTTATGGCTCGGTATGGTTTCTTGTTTTATGATATTGTGAGCTATGGAACGGCTCTTGACATGAAATGCTTATATGCGTGTTGTTGGGTTGTGATTGAAGAAAAATAATGAAGCCTTATGGCTGGAAAATTTGGTAAACATAAAGGGCATGCTGCCCGAATTTTTACTCGCGATTTAGAAAACTATATTCTCGACTTGAGTAAAGGTTAAGTATTTAACCCTTGAATTTCCATGCATGAAACCCTATTGGGCGATAATTGGTTTGACTTTATGACTCGTTATCGAGTCTTATGGTATTTGTTTACATGTTCTAGGGCGTGACGATAGCTCACGACATTCTCCTGACGGAAGTGCATGAAATAGCACTTAATTGATTGGTGAGTGTACTACTCACTTGTGTGCTATTATATGGCTTTGATATTGGAACTTGAGATGTTGTATGTTAATGGATTGATGTGAGAGTGTACTTTATCACTCTCACTTATTGTTTCACATGTTATTGAAAAGTTATTGGAAAGTTATTGGAAAGTTATATGAACTGATATATGAAATGAAATACATGACTTGATATCGATTGGACAAGTATCCAACGACTACAAATGTTATCATTGAGCTCAACCCCATTGGTAGTTGATTGAATCGAGCCGACAAGGGTTTGGTCGTGACAATTAATGAGCCTTGGGTAAAGTTATAAGGAATCTTGTAGTATGAGAGACTCTTGATTCCGGTATACTCGAGTAATACCACAGTGCAAGTGTTTGGAGTGCGGGCCCGGTAGGGGGATGTTTGGTGGAAGGAATGGGAGAGAAGAGGAGTCTACGGTTGGTTACTCTTCAACATTGACGGAGGGTCAATGAGGTTGGATCAAGAATGGAAGCGTGGAAATGGGCTCTTGAGAGCCGTCCGTATCCTTTTATCGATGTGTTTCATTCCTTAATTGTGTACTTGAAATGAAAGGTTATGCTATATGCTCTTAGTTGCTTATGTGGTAGTAACTCACTGGGCTTTAGCTCATCCCGTTCCATTTGTTTTCCTTACAGGGATATAATTACTTTTGGGACTGATTTGGATAGTCAATTGCCAAGTTGAGCAAGTGTAAATGGCATTTGTTTAGCTGGTCGAATGAAACCCTATTGGGTTCATTTTCTTTGATTGGCAAACCGAGTATGTATATTCATGATAGATGGTTTTTGGCATGACACTATGGTTGTAAAAGTTGAATTTCAATGTATATATGCTTGGTTGATGTTTGGATGAACTTTGAATCGATTTGGATTTCAAACGGCAAAAGTTAAATTTTGAACGAAAAGTCACTGGACTGAATCCGGCCTTTTATAAACTTGATGTATAAAAGGAATATGACTCTTTTGGAATGAATTTTGATAAATGGTTGTCGAATGAACTAGATGAATGACTCTTTTGTATTGTATATAAAATGGGACCCTAAATGTATCATTAGGGCCGTTTTCACTTTTGTTTTGGCAAACCATATATGTAGCGACTTCTGTATCACTTTTAAATGTCATTTTTGGTTTGTAAAGGCTAAATGTTATGTGGTTTATGTAATTCGATGTTTGGTTGGGTTCGGACGAGTCGGTTACTATTCATGGCCGACTCCGGATTTTGTTTCTTTTATTTTGGGTTATTTTGCCCTTTTGCCTTATTTGCGCGCGTTATAAGTTCCGGAACGTGAAAGATCGCTCTATTCTGCACCGTTAGTCCTGGCGAGAGCTGGGCAGGCAGTCCGCTAACCTCTTTGGTTCGCCTTAGGGGAAGGTGGGGCTGTCACACATGGACTTTTTGAGTGGTTGGTCATGCCTTTTGGGCTAACCAATGCACCAAGTACTTTTATGAGACTCATGAATCATGTTTTACGTTCTTTCATTGGTAAATTTGTGGTCGTTTACTTTGATGACATTTTGATCTATAGTAAGAGTCTAGATGAGCATGTTGTGCATTTACAAATGGTCCTAGATGCACTTCGCAAGGCGAGCCTCTACGCTAACCTTAAGAAGTGTACCTTCGGCACAAATCAATTGGTTTTCCTAGGCTATGTTGTAAGTGAGCAGGGAATTCATGTTGATCAAGACAAGGTGAAGGCTATTAGTGAATGGCCAACCCCTACCACTGTAAGTGAGGTGAGAAGTTTCCATGGCTTGGCAAGCTTCTATAGGCGTTTTGTCAAGGATTTTAGCACAATTGCTGCCCCACTTACGTCAATTGTCAAGAAAGATGTGCAATTTCATTGGGGAGAGGAACAAGCTAAGTCTTTCCAATTACTTAAACACAAGCTCACACATGCACCTGTTCTTAGTTTACCTAACTTTGACAAAGCTTTTGAAGTAGAGTGTGATGCTTCTGGTATAGGTATTGGCGCTGTTTTACTTCAAGAGGGCCGCCCAGTTGCCTACTTTAGCGAGAAGTTGAATGGAGCTGCTCTAAACTACTCCACCTATGATAAGGAACTAATGGCCTTAGTGCGAGCTCTACAAACATGGCAACATTACCTTCGCCCTCGTGAGTTTGTCTTGCACACAGATCATGAGTCGCTCAAGCATATCAAGTCCCAAGACAGGTTGAGTAAGCGACATGCACGATGGATTACCTTCATTGACAGTTTTATCTTTGTGATCAAATACAAGACAGGTAAGACGAATGTAGTGGCTGATGCACTCTCGCGAAGACACACACTTATCACTACATTAGATGCTAAGTTGCTTGGTTTTGAATTCCTTAAAGAACTTTATGCAACTGACTCAGATTTTGGTGAGATTTTTTCCTCCTTGCCACGACACTCTCGTGAGCATTATTTCATCTCTCAGGGGTTCTTATACAACAAGGACAAGCTTTGCATTCCCAAGAGCTCCATGCGCACACTCTTAGTAAGAGAATCTCATGGAGGAGGGCTAATGGGGCACTTCGGCATTGCCAAGACCTTAATGATTCTCCAAGAACATTTCTTCTGGCCACGCATGAGGAGTGACGTGGAACGCCACATTGAGAGGTGCGTGACTTGTCACCAAGCAAAATCAAAGGTACACCCTTATGGTCTCTATACGCCTTTGCCAATTCCACATGAACCATGGGTTGATCTGTCAATGGATTTTGTGCTTGGACTACCTAGGACTAGAAAAGGACATGATTCAATCTATGTGGTAGTTGACCGTTTCTCCAAAATGGCCCATTTTATTCCTTGTCTTAAAACAAATGATGCTAAGCATGTTGCAGATTTATTCTTTCGTGAGATAGTTAGATTACATGGCATGCCACGCACTATTGTTTCTGATAGGGACGCCAAATTTCTTAGCTATTTTTGGAAAACTTTGTGGTGTAAACTAGGTACTAAATTGCTATTTTCTACTTCTAGCCACCCACAAACTGATGGTCAAACCGAGGTTGTTAATAGGACTTTATCTACCCTATTGCGCGCAATTATTAAGAAGAACATAAAATCTTGGGAAGATTGCTTACCACATGTGGAATTTGCATACAATCGCACTGTTCATTCTGCTACACATTATTCGCCGTTTGAAATTGTTTATGGCTTTAACCCTCTCACACCTTTGGATTTAACTCCTTTACCTGTTCATGAGAGGGTTAACTTGGATGGTAAGAACAAAGCTGCATATGTACGTGAGTTACACACTACGGTGCGAGCCAACATCGAGAAGCGTACACTTCAATACATCCAAAGTGCCAACAAGGGGCGCCGCAAGATGATCTTTGAGCCTGGCGATTGGGTATGGATACACATGCGCAAAGAGAGGTTCCCAGTCAAAAGGCGTAGTAAGCTACTTCCACGGGGAGATGGTCCATTCCAAGTCCTGGAGCGTATAAATGACAATGCCTACAAACTTGAACTTCCAGGTGAGTATGGGGTACATGCTACTTTTAATGTATCTGACTTGAGTCCTTTTCATGCAGACGATGAGTTTGATTTGAGGACAAATCGCCTTCAAGAGGAGGGGACTAATGAGGAGGGGTTCAATGAGGAGGGGTTCAAGGCTGCTCAAACTTCTACTGCTCAGGTCATGCAAATACCCAGTGGTCCAATTACAAGAGCGCGTGCTAGGAGAATTCAAGATTCACTTCAAGCTCTTGTTTGCACGATTCAAGAACGAGTTGGTGATGACTTGAGGACCATTGAAGGATTACATAATGGAGAAACTACTCTCTACACTTTCCTTCAAATGGAAGAGCCAAATGAAGACTAGTTCATGGCGTACTAGCTTGCTAATTAGGGTTTTAATTACCATTATTAGTTGTTTGTTAGCATTAATAATTTCGGTCAATTTATCCTTCACTTTGGCCGAATTTAGAGTCTTAATTTTAGTCCATTAGTAGTTAGATATTTTCACCCTAAATGAAGGGCAAGGTCGTCCATTGGACATTCTAGGGTTTGAGTCCTGTAAGGCTATATATAGCCTAGGTTTTCATTCATTAAAGACAATTCAGATTTTATAAAATATATGTGAGTTATTTCACTCTCTCTTGCCTCAAGAGAATTTCCTTTGAATACTTGAGAATCAATCTCAAGCTGTTCATCGAACTTATCAATCAAGTAGTCTCCTTGATTGTGGCGTTCTTCTATCTAAACTTTTGGTTCACTAAATTTGCTAGTCTTGGGTTAAGGAATCTCCTTAGTTCGTGGCTCGTGATTCTAGAAGGGTCAAAGTTTCGCAAATCATCCCAACTTGGTGTTCGTCTAGATCCGTCGCACATCAATAAAGTACACACTCGCCTAGAAAATTCATTTTGGAAATCCTTGAAAACACTTAACACATCATCAAACAACTACAACAAGTCATGAAGTCATGGAGAATATAACAAACAAGAAACACTCACCTATGTACGCAAAACAACGGGTAAAATATCCTTTCGGATATTATCCTCAGTCACTGAGAAAACCTAAACTAAACGAGAAAGAATATTACAGATCATCTAGCACAACAATTAGGTGCAATCAAAGAAACGCGACAATTATACTAGTATTTGGTCAAAATACCCAAGCAAACCCTAAACCACTTTTCTTTATTTGATAAGAGTAAGTAAACATTTGGAGTTTCCAATTGAAGGAGGACCATGTTTTAAAATGGAAAAACGGTCATAGTTGTGACGCCTCGAAAAGTATAAGTGTGAGAACTCGGAAATTTTTTAATTTTCTAGGGTTTATTTTATTTAATCGCCAGCCTTTTCTACATTTTCTTTATTAGAAAAATTCCCCAGATAAAGTTTATGAGCAAAGATAGTTTTAAAATGATTTTTCTAGTACCGGTTAGTTTTTGAGAAATTAAGAGCGTATTTTGAACGTGGGACCCGCAAGTGCGGTAAATGCATTATATTTTTGACAACTTGTTGGAATTTTGTATTAAGTGATATTATTTTACAAAGTGTTAAGATATTTGTATTGGAGAGACAAAAATATAAGTTTTAAACCTAAAGGTGACAAGTGTCACCATCTAATTTAATCTTGGACTTTGACCATTTGACTTTACCTTTACCTTTACCAAATAAATACAAAAAAATTGATCAAAATAAGCTTCATTTTGCAAGCTTCTTGGCCGAATGTTCTTGCTCAAGAAAGAAAGAAAAGCTCTCAATTTCTTCCTTCTATTTCTTGCTCAATCTTCAAAATCCAACCAATAAAACTCCAAATCATTCCATAAAATCTCTTTGCTAAGTGGTCTTGAGGTGTTTTGTGGAGTTGTTTGGAAAGCTAAGGTGATTTGTTGCTCTATCTCTTGTATGGCTAAGGTGAGTTGTGAAGAACCACTCTCCTCCCTTAATTGATGTTCAATTCTTGATTGGTGGTGGTATAAGATGCACTTTTATGGATTATATCTTGATTTTGGTTGAATTGGTGAAGTTTTATAATTATTGGGGATTTTTCTGTTTTCATATGGATATGATTATGTGGTCATGTATGATGATTGGAAATGATATTTAAGGAAGCTAGAAGGTGGAAAAAGTGATTAATTGCAACCAATTTCTGGTTTGGAAGAAATTTCAGAAAATTAGGTTTTGTGAAGGAACATTCTGCCCGAATTTTTAGCTCCCAGTTAGAGGCCGAATTGGCCTTGGCTTAAAACATGAAAGTTTTAGGGAATGACATTTTAGAGGTGCCTACAAAATTTCAGGTCAATCAGAGAAGCGTAGAGTGAGAAAAGTCGAAATTACTATTGCTGTTCTGGTTTTACCCGAATGTAGGAATTGCGCCTGTAATTGGTTATTTTGGTTGGGAATGCTTCAGAATTGGTTGTTGAGGTCTTCTGATGAAATTTAACCCTGTTTCTTAGCTTTCAGCTGGTTCTGGAATTTCTGGATTTGGACTTGGATAGCCTGTGTTATGATGTTTCCGCTAGAATGCATTCTGTGAATCTGTTTTTGTGATTCTGGTATGGTATCTTGCATTTTTTACCTGGTTACACTCGGAACTGGGTTGAGTGACCTTCTGAAATATTGTAGTCCTGTCTCTTAGCTTCGAAACGGTGGGTCTTTTACCTTCATCCGACAGTCGTAGTGCCTTTGGTACCATTACCGCAAAATGACGTCAAAACTGTTTTTCTGGTTTTGAGCTTAACTTTCATTTCCGGACTTTTTCCTAGCTTGACTTGTACTAGTACTACTTGGAGCTTGCTGAATGGCTATTGGATGAACTTGTTGTTGTGTGTGTACCTTTGGGTTGGAATGAGGAAATAATGAAGCCATGATGGCTGGAAAAGTTAGCAAATTCAGGGGAAGTGCTGTCCGAACTTTGAAGGGATTTGTTTGCATTGAGTTTGTGATCTAAGACTTGGATTTGAGCAAGGCAATGTTATATGCTGGATGATTTCGGAGCCGTGGAGGTGAGTGACCCCAAACTATTGTTAAAGCTTCTTATGAAATGTTTCTTGCATTATTTACTCGACTGCATATCATGCGTGCTTGCATGTGAGTTCATGACATGTTTTGGCTTGAAATGAGTACTTGGGGAGTCTTGTGCTGAACACCAACGTCTCCTCCGTTTGTTTATGTTCATGTTCATCTGGAGCTCAAAAAGGGGCTCCCTCTTAATGTTAATGTTAATGTTAAATGATCTGTTTGAGCGTTGGGTGTTCAAGTACTATGATTTCACTGGCTCACGAGAGCAATAAATTCATCTTTGTTCTTTGAATCATGACATCATCGAAAGGATCGAAATGCAATATTGTGAAATATATTTGATTACTGATTTTACTGGTTACTCGCTGAGCTTCTAGCTCACCCCAAAACTATTTTATTCCCTTCCACAGGGCTCGTGGCGAAGGAAGGCTTGTTGTGATTTTATTGTTGTGGAATTCCTCTTGTATAAGAATTGGGATCATGGAACAGAATGGCGCAGTGGAAGCGTGGACGCTTCGCTTTTGATATGTAAATTATTGGAGAATTTGATGTAATATTTGAGGTTTATTCTTGTAATTTATTTGAGGATTGTAGTGAACGACTGAGTCCCGGCGAGAGCTGGGCAGGCGGCCCGCCGAACCCTCTGGTTCGCCTTAGGGGGAGGTGGGGCTGTCACAATAGTATTTGCCAAACGAAAATATACTAGTTCAAATAGAAACTTAGTCCTTGAGCGAAAATTTGGGCAGCACGCCCTTTGTGTTTACCTAATTTTCCAGCCATTTATGGCTTCATTATTTCCTCAATCAAACCCAAGGTTATCCATAACACAATTTCAGTTCAATAGCCATTCCATAGGCTCAAAACAATACAAGAACAAAATTAAGCTAATATCAAGTGCGGAAATGAAGTTTACAAAAGACAGTTTTGACATCATTTTACGGTTTTGACACCATTGGCACTATGATTATCGGATGGAGGTTTAATACACACCGTTTCGAAGCTAAGAGATAGAGATACAACGTTGAAGAAGGCCACTCAGACCACTTTCTAGTGAAACTAGGCCAAAAATGCAGGAGACTAAACCAGAACCACAAAAACAGGTGAACAAACCGCATTCTGGTTAATAAACTGTAAGTCAGGCTACCTAAGTCCAAATCAAGTGATTCCAAAGCCATTAGAAAGATAAGACATCAGGCTACATTTATTCAGAAGACCTCAACAACCAATTCAGAAGTATTCCCAACCAAAATAACCCATTACAGAAGCAATTCTCAAATTCGGGTAGAAACAGGGCAGCCGGGGTAATTTGGTCTTTTCTCAGGTTACGCTACTCCGATTGAGCTGAAATTTTGTAGGAACCTATAAAATACCATTCTATACAAATTTCATGTTTTATGCCAAACTTAATTCGGCCTCTAACATGGTGCAATAAAACCGGACAGAATAGAGCTGAAATTTTCCAGAAATCTGAAATTTTTTGGTTTCAATGATACTCTCTTCATTTCTTGCTTCACTTGATACCAAAACCCCCTAAATAATCTTGGATACTACATATATTAACCATACACCAAGTTTGGGCATAAATTCATCAAACCTTAACTCATGTACCCACAAGAAAAAACAACACCCAAGGCATGATAACAACCATTATACACCACAATTTGGAGTTGCAAAGCTAATTGGAACAAGATTAAGAGTAAAATTTGGGGAAACCATCATCCTTACCTTGCTTAGTGTCTTCCAAGAGCAACCCTAGCTTTCCCCTTCAAAAATTCACCAACACTTCACTAAACTAACACTCAAGGATAACTTTAATCGGTTTAGTTTTCTTTCTTCCTCACTTGGTGACTAGATTTCAAGAAGAAATGGTGAACTCTCTCTTGGGGTTTCTCTCTCTCTCTCTCTCAGCCAAGACCAGAAAAAATGAAGAAGAAAGATGGCTGAAAAGAAGGATAAAAAGGAAAGAAAGAAAAAAAAATTAATCAAGGAGCCATGAGGTGGTGACACTTGGCACCACCAAAGCCATGCAAATTTTTCTCTCTCTCCCTTGCATTTTTGGCCACAAATTTCGGTCAAAGGCAGCTGGAAATGAGGGGATATTTTACTCAAATATCAATGAGCTCATGTGGTAAGAAAGTGGTGGTCCAGTGGTGCGTTCAATCGGTAGTGCGCAGTACACGTCGGTTCGCACCGTTTTTCCTTGAATCACACGTACTAGGGTTTTTTTCTTCCCAATCGCTAAATTTTTATCATTGCTCCTAATCACATATTATTTCTCACCTAAAAGTCACTCTTAATCACCAAATTTGATCCTTGCTCCGTACCGAAAAATCATCCTTCGAAAAATCGCAAAAACCCTAACTTGCTTCAACTGAAAACGAAAAGTGAAACCCTACTTTCTAGGTTTATTTGCACTTGTTGTGGAATGATTGGGTGGTAGGGCTATAATAAATGAATAATTTCTAAATAAAAAGGCATTTTTGAGAAAAATATAAGAAATTTGCGAGTCCTCACACTCTCTCCCCCTTAAAAGAATTTCGACCTCGAAATTCATACCTTCCGTCGCCTCGGAGGACCCCAGAACTTGGTGCTGATCTACGGCATAAACTTGTGTTGATACTTTTGTTTGGTTTCCTCTTTCATGAGTTTGTTTCAGTTTGGTTCCTTCAACTTGTTGAGTACTACCCTCTCGTGGCTGTTTCTTCGGGCAATTGCTAAGTTGATGATTGCTACTCCCACAAATCAAACATTTTCGCCCTTTTCGCCAGCAATCATTCTCAGTGTGATTTGCCTTTCCACAGTATCCACAGGCCAATCGAGGAGCTACTGTTGGATCTTCTCGAGAAATGTCCTTTGATCCGATCTAACTTCCTTTCATGGACCTTTCATCTAATGCTCTAAATGTCCAAGGTGGGCGAGGTGAATGGTTCACTTTTTGCACTTTGGAGAGCAGTATCTTTTCTCCGGATTCCTCAGGTATACTGCTGGATGTATCTCTTTTCCGCGTTTGAAAGGCTTTTACTTGGGCTTTCACATCCTCAATTCTTTGGGCCTTCTCAAGAGCCTCTGTAAACGTATTAACTTGAACTGCCGCTAATGCCTCCTGGATTTCCAAATTTAGTCCTTGTATAAATCGTCTTATTCTCCGTCGCTCCGTAACCACCAATTCGGAAGCGAATTTAGATAGTCTAGTAAATTTGGTCTCATATTCGGCCACACTTAGGGTTCCCTGACGCAACCCAATAAATTCGTCCTCTCTCTTTTCTTGGACTAAAGGTGGGAGATACTTTTCATTAAATTCCCTTACAAAGTTCGCCCATGTCCATACCGTCTGTTCTCTTTCCCACTTGGCCTTAATTACATTCCACCACGCGCGGGCTGGTCCTTCGAATTGAAATACAGCAAAATTTACTTGTCTTTGCTCTGTGTAATTCAAAGCCGCGAAGATATTAATCATTGCCTCCAACCACTGCTCAGCTATATCCGGATCAGGCCCTCCTTGAAATTTCGGAGGTAGAAACTTTTGGAACCTCTCAAGAGCCTTATCCTCTCCGATCTCAGGATTCCGGGGTTGATTCACTGGCATTTGACCCTGTTGATCTACCAGTCGTGCCAGGATATTTGTCGTTTGTTGCATCGCCGTCGCCATTTGATCTCCAGCCTCAACCCTCGGTCCCCGTTCTTGCTCGGCCACTGTTTCTCTTTCTTCTCTCGGTTCTTGAGCTTGCCTAGCTCCACGGCCACGACTAGCTCCGCGTCCACGACTATGTCTCCCGTCCATATATATGTTTTCCCTCTCTCTTTTCTTTTCTTTTTCCCCAAAAGGTAATTTAGTAAATAAACACAGTAAATTGACTACAGTAACAAATTCTAGCATTCCAAATACACAAATGAATATATACGCACATAACACGCCATATCAGGAAGACGGATAAGCAAATACACAAATACATATCAAGTCGGACAGATAACCATGTACACACAGGTATACAGGTATACTAACGTCACGTAGTAACAATATACAGGTAAATCAAAAGGAAAAGGTGAAGTCATCCCAGTATCAGCCCGTCCGGTCTCTCACGTCACTTACTATCCAAACTAGATGTCCCTGACCTCTTGTGCTCATTCTAGTCAGACAAAGCCTGTTCATGTTCCCAAAATGCAAGTCTCAAGTACTTAGCAGCGCCGCAACTCTAGAGTACTCAGGCACGAGAATTCAAAATAAGATAATTCACATCTCGAGCTGCAGTCCCAAGAGTAAACTATCTACAATCGGAATTCCTACCTGACATACCTATCTATGGTCCTCAGATACCATGAGAAAGATTTAAGGCCTATAACATTCGCAATTCATAGCTTCACTTAGTCCCTCATACTTATTCACCACTTAGTCCAGGGTCACTCCGCGCAGAGACCACGCGAAGCAGCTATAGGTTTTATCCCTCAATCGCCTAACTTTCAGGTCAAATCGAATCCCACAGTCCGGCATCCTAAACTTCAAGCCTAGGATACACTACAGAGATCTGAAGCCAAAGCTCTGATACCACCTGTGACGGCCCCACCTCCCCCTAGGGCGTACCCCAGGGTTCGGCGGGTCGCCTGCCCAGCTCTCGCCGGGACTCAGCCGTTCACTACAGTCCTCAATTAAAATTGGAATAAATCACAAGAATAAATAGGGCAACGATCCAAAACTTAAAGCGGAACTTATATACATTGCCATCTCCAAAAGGAAGTATAAAGATCGAATATACAAAGGTTCTCCATCCTTCATACGTCCAGCCCGTGCCAAGCACTAGGCGAGAACCACTACAAAAGAAACAAAAGAACTAGACTGGCTAGTCTATGCTCTCATCCTGCTCACTGTCCCCTGTTAAGGAAAACAAAACTAAAGGGGTGAGCTAAAAGCTCAGTGTGGTTCCGAACACATCATCAAACAATCAATTCAAGACATTAAACATGGAGTATCAATAATTCAAGAAATATTTACAATGGAAAGCGATAGTAACACATTCATTAAAAGGATACGGGCTCACATGGAGCTATTTGTTCGTTCGTTCGTTCCCCTGACATTTCCCCTTATTCCTCCAATTATTTGAAAATTTCCTTTTTGAGAAGTAAAACCCTCGTGCCTTCGTTCGTTCATTCATCCCCTTCCGGACGTTGACCGGACTCCACCCATCCGGACGTTGGCCAGACTCCACCCATCCGGACGTGGCCGGACTAAAAGGTAATACTCGAGTATACCAAATTCACCCAAGGTCACCATATCGCCCGACCGCGTCCGCTTCTGGCTCGAGTCGACCGGTAACGAAGGGCAGGGCCCAATTCAGCCAAAAGGCTTACATCATGCGCAACTAATGTTTCAATCGTTAAATCATTGAAAATTTCATATTTCTTTTAGGTCGAGCGCGATAAAGTACACGCTCGCCTAGAAAATTCATTTTGAAAATCCTTGAAAACACTTAACACATCATCAAACAACAACAACAAGTCATGAAGTCATGGAGAATATAACAAACAAGAAACACTCACCTATGTACGCAAAACAACGGGTAAAATATCCTTCCGGATATTATCCTCAGTCACTGAGAAAATCTAAATTAAACGAGAAAGAATATTACAGATCATCTAGCACAACAATTAGGTGCAATCAAAGAAACGCGACAATTATACTAGTATTTGGTCAAAATACCCAAGCAAACCCTAAACCACTTTTCTTTATTTGATAAGAGTAAGTAAACATTTGGAGTTTCCAATTGAAGGAGGACCATGTTTTAAAATGGAAAAACGGTCATAGTATTTGCCAAACGAAAATATACTAGTTCAAATAGAAACTTAGTCCTTGAGCGAAAATTTGGGCAGCACGCCCTTTGTGTTTACCTAATTTTCCAGCCATTTATGGCTTCATTGTTTCCTCAATCAAACCCAAGGTTATCCATAACACAATTTCAGTTCAATAGCCATTCCATAGGCTCAAAACAATACAAGAACAAAATTAAGCTAATATCAAGTGCGGAAATGAAGTTTACAAAAGACAGTTTTGACATCATTTTACGGTTTTGACACCATTGGCACTATGATTATCGGATGGAGGTTTAATACACACCGTTTCGAAGCTAAGAGATAGAGATACAATGTTGAAGAAGGCCACTCAGACCACTTTCTAGTGAAACTAGGCCAAAAATGCAGGAGACTATACCAGAACCGTAAAAACAGGTGAACAAACCGCATTCTGGTTAATAAACTGTAAGTCAGGTTACCTAAGTCCAAATCAAGTGATTCCAAAGCCATTAGAAAGATAAGACATCAGGCTACATTTATTCAGAAGACCTCAACAACCAATTCAGAAGTATTCCCAACCAAAATAACCCATTACAGAAGCAATTCTCAAATTCGGGTAGAAACAGGGCAGCCGGGGTAATTTGGTCTTTTCTCAGGCTACGCTACTCCGATTGAGCTGAAATTTTGTACGAACCTATAAAATACCATTCTATACAAATGGCATGTTTTATGCCAAGCTTAATTCGGCCTCTAACATGGTGCAATAAAACCGGACAGAATAGATCTGAAATTTTCCATAAATCTGAAATTTTTTGGTTTCAATGATACTCTCTTCATTTCTTGCTTCACTTGATACCAAAACCCCCTAAATAATCTTGGATACTACATATATTAACCATACACCAAGTTTGGGCATAAATTCATCAAACCTTAACTCATGTACCCACAAGAAAAAACAACACCCAAGGCATGATAACAACCATTATACACCACAATTTTGAGTTGCAAAGCTAATTGGAACAAGATTAAGAGTAAAATTTGGGGAAACCATCATCCTTACCTTGCTTAGTGTCTTCCAAGAGCAACCCTAGCTTTCCCCTTCAAAAATTCACCAACACTTCACTAAACTAACACTCAAGGATAACTTTAATCGGTTTAGTTTTCTTTCTTCCTCACTTGGTGACTAGATTTCAAGAAGAAATGGTGAACTCTCTCTTGGGGTTTCTCTCTCTCTCTCTCTCAGCCAAGACCAGAAAAAATGAAGAAGAAAGATGGCTGAAAAGAAGGATAAAAAGGCAAGAAAGAAAAAAAAATTAATCAAGGAGCCATGAGGTGGTGACACTTGGCACCACCAAAGCCATGCAAATTTTTCTCTCTCTCCCTTGCATTTTTGGCCACAAATTTCGGTCAAAGGCAGCTGGAAATGAGGGGATATTTTACTCAAATATCAATGAGCTCATGTGGTAAGAAAGTGGTGGTCCAGTGGTGCGTTCAATCGGTAGTGTGCAGTACACGTCGGTTCGCACCGTTTTTCCTTGAATCACACGTACTAGGGTTTTTTTCTTCCCAATCGCTAACTTTTTATCATTGCTCCTAATCACATATTATTTCTCACCAAAAAGTCACTCTTAATCACCAAATTTGATCCTTGCTCCTTACCGAAAAATCATCCTTCGAAAAATCGTAAAAACCCTAACTTGCTCCAACTGAAAACGAAAAGTGAAACCCTACTTTCTAGGTTTATTTGCACTTGTTGTGGAATGATTGGGTGGTAGGGCTATAATAAATGAATAATTTCTAAATAAAAAGGCATTTTTGAGAAAAATATAAGAAATTTGCGAGTCCTCACACTCTCTCCCCCTTAAAAGAATTTCGACCTCGAAATTCATACCTTCCGTCGCCTCGGAGGACCCCAGAACTTGGTGCTGATCTACGGCATAAACTTGTGTTGATACTTTTGTTTGGTTTCCTCTTTCATGAGTTTGTTTCAGTTTGGTTCCTTCAACTTGTTGAGTACTACCCTCTCGTGGCTGTTTCTTCGGGCAATTGCTAAGTTGATGATTGCTACTCCCACAAATCAAACATTTTCGCCCTTTTCGCCAGCAATCATTCTCAGTGTGATTTGCCTTTCCACAGTATCCACAGGCCAATCGAGGAGCTACTGTTGGATCTTCTCGAGAAATGTCCTTTGATCCGATCTAACTTCCTTTCATGGACCTTTCATCTAATGCTCTAAATGTCCAAGGTGGGCGAGGTGAATGGTTCACTTTTTGCACTTTGGAGAGCAGTATCTTTTCTCCGGATTCCTCAGGTATACTGCTGGATGTATCTCTTTTCCGCGTTTGAAAGGCTTTTACTTGGGCTTTCACATCCTCAATTCTTTGGGCCTTCTCAAGAGCCTCTGTAAACGTATTAACTTGAACTGCCGCTAATGCCTCCTGGATTTCCAAATTTAGTCCTTGTATAAATCGTCTTATTCTCCGTCGCTCCGTAACCACCAATTCGGAAGCGAATTTAGATAGTCTAGTAAATTTGGTCTCATATTCGGCCACACTTAGGGTTCCCTGACGCAACCCAATAAATTCGTCCTCTCTCCTTTCTTGGACTAAAGGTGGGAGATACTTTTCGTTAAATTCCCTTACAAAGTTCGCCCATGTCCATACCGTCTGTTATCTTTCCCACTTGGCCTTAATTACATTCCACCACGCGCGGGCTGGTCCTTCGAATTGAAATACAGCAAAATTTACTTGTCTTTGCTCTGTGTAATTCAAAGCCGCGAAGATATTAATCATTGCCTCCAACCACTGCTCAGCTATATCCGGATCAGGCCCTCCTTGAAATTTCGGAGGTAGAAACTTTTGGAACCTCTCAAGAGCCTTATCCTCTCCGATCTCAGGATTCCGGGGTTGATTCACTGGCATTTGACCCTGTTGATCTACCAGTCGTGCCAGGATATTTGTCGTTTGTTACATCGCCGTCGCCATTTGATCTCCAGCCTGAACCCTCGGTCCCCATTCTTGCTCGGCCACTGTTTCTCTTTCTTCTCTCGGTTCTTGAGCTTGCCTAGCTCCACGGCCACGACTAGCTCCACGTCCACGACTATGTCTCCCGTCCATATATATGTTTTCCCTATCTCTTTTCTTTTCTTTTTCCCCAAAAGGTAATTTAGTAAATAAACACAGTAAATTGACTACAGTAACAAATTCTAGCATTCCAAATACACAAATGAATATATACGCACATAACACGCCATATCAGGAAGACGGATAAGCAAATACACAAATACATATCAAGTCGGACAGATAACCATGTACACACAGGTATACAGGTATACTAACGTCACGTAGTAACAATATACAGGTAAATCAAAAGGAAAAGGTGAAGTCATCCCAGTATCAGCCCGTCCGGTCTCTCACGTCACTTACTATCCAAACTAGATGTCCCTGACCTCTTGTGCTCATTCTAGTCAGACAAAGCCTGTTCATGTTCCCAAAATGCAAGTCTCAAGTACTTAGCAGCGCCGTAACTCTAGAGTACTCAGGCACGAGAATTCAAAATAAGATAATTCACATCTCGAGCTGCAGTCCCAAGAGTAAACTATCTACAATCGGAATTCCTACCTGACATACCTATCTACGGTCCTCAGATACCATGAGAAAGATTTAAGACCTATAACATTCGCAATTCATAGCTTCACTTAGTCCCTCATACTTATTCACCACTTAGTCCAGGGTCACTCCGCGCAGAGACCACGCGAAGCAGCTATAGGTTTTATCCCTCAATCGCCTAACTTTCAGGTCAAATCGAATCCCACAGTCCGGCATCCTAAACTTCAAGCCTAGGATACACTACAGAGATCTGAAGCCAAAGCTCTGATACCACCTGTGACGGCCCCACCTCCCCCTAGGGCTTACCCCAGGGTTCGACGGGTCGCCTGCCCAGCTCTCGCCGGGACTCAGTCGTTCACTACAGTCCTCAATTAAAATCGGAATAAATCACAAGAATAAATAGGGCAACGATCCAAAACTTAAAGCGGAACTTATATACATTGCCATCTCCAAAAGGAAGTATAAAGATCGAATATACAAAGGTTCTCCATCCTTCATACGTCCAGCCCGTGCCAAGCACTAGGCGAGAACCACTACAAAAGAAACAAAAGAACTAGACTGGCTAGTCTATGCTCTCATCCTGCTCACTGTCCCCTGTTAAGGAAAACAAAACTAAAGGGGTGAGCTAAAAGCTCAGTGAGGTTCCGAACACATCATCAAACAATCAATTCAAGACATTAAACATGGAGTATCAATAATTCAAGAAACATTTACAATGGAAAGCGATAGTAACACATTCATTAAAAGGATACGGGCTCACATGGAGCTATTTGTTCGTTCGTTCGTTCCCCTGACATTTCCCCTTATTCCTCCAATTATTTGAAAATTTCCTTTTTGAGAAGTAAAACCCTCGTGCCTTCGTTCGTTCATTCATCCCCTTCCGGACGTTGACCGGACTCCACCCATCCGGACGTTGGCCAGACTCCACCCATCCGGACGTGGTCGGACTACAAGGTAATACTCGAGTATACCAAATTCACCCAAGGTCACCATATCGCCCGACCGAGTCCTTCTGGCTCGAGTCGACCGGTAACGAAGGGCAGGGCCCAATTCAGCCAAAAGGCTTACATCATGCGCAACTAATGTTTCAATCGTTAAATCATTGAAAATTTCACATTTCTTTTAGGTCGAGCGCGATAAAGTACACGCTTGCCTAGAAAATTCATTTTGAAAATCCTTGAAAAAACTTAACACATCATCAAACAACAACAACAAGTCATGAAGTCATGGAGAATATAACAAACAAGAAACACTCACCTATGTACGCAAAACAACGGGTAAAATATCCTTCCGGATATTTTCCTCAGTCACTGAGAAAATCTAAATTAAACGAGAAAGAATATTACAGATCATCTGGCACAACAATTAGGTGCAATCAAAGAAACGCGACAATTATACTAGTATTTGGTCAAAATACCCAAGCAAACCCTAAACCACTTTTCTTTATTTGATAAGAGTAAGTAAACATTTGGAGTTTCCAATTGAAGGAGGACCATGTTTTAAAATGGAAAAACGGTCATAGTATTTGCCAAACGAAAATATACTAGTTCAAATAGAAACTTAGTCCTTGAGCGAAAATTTGGGCAGCACGCCCTTTGTGTTTACCTAATTTTCCAGCCATTTATGGCTTCATTGTTTCCTCAATCAAACCCAAGGTTATCCATAACACAATTTCAGTTCAATAGCCATTCCATAGGCTCAAAACAATACAAGAACAAAATTAAGCTAATATCAAGTGCGGAAATGAAGTTTAAAAAAGACAGTTTTGACATCATTTTACGGTTTTGACACCATTGGCACTATGATTATCGGATGGAGGTTTAATACACACCGTTTCGAAGCTAAGAGATAGAGATACAATGTTGAAGAAGGCCACTCAGACCACTTTCTAGTGAAACTAGGCCAAAAATGCAGGAGACTAAACCAGAACCGCAAAAACAGGTGAACAAACCGCATTCTGGTTAATAAACTGTAAGTCAGGCTACCTAAGTCCAAATCAAGTGATTCCAAAGCCATTAGAAAGATAAGACATCAGGCTAAATTTCTTCAGAAGACCTCAACAACCAATTCAGAAGTATTCCCAACCAAAATAACCCATTACAGAAGCAATTCTCAAATTCGGGTAGAAACAGGGCAGCCGGGGTAATTTGGTCTTTTCTCAGGCTACGCTACTCCGATTGAGCTGAAATTTTGTAGGAACCTATAAAATACCATTCTATACAAATTGCATGTTTTATGCCAAGCTTAATTCGGCCTCTAGCATGGTGCAATAAAACCGGACAGAATAGAGCTGAAATTTTCCAGAAATCTGAAATTTTTTGGTTTCAATGATACTCTCTTCATTTCTTGCTTCACTTGATACCAAAACCCCCTAAATAATCTTGGATACTACATATATTAACCATACACCAAGTTTGGGCATAAATTCATCAAACCTTAACTCATGTACCCACAAGAAAAAACAACACCCAAGGCATGATAACAACCATTATACACCACAATTTTGAGTTGCAAAGCTAATTGGAACAAGATTAAGAGTAAAATTTGGGGAAACCATCATCCTTACCTTGCTTAGTGTCTTCCAAGAGCAACCCTAGCTTTCCCCTTCAAAAATTCACCAACACTTCACTAAACTAACACTCAAGGATAACTTTAATCGGTTTAGTTTTCTTTCTTCCTCACTTGGTGACTAGATTTCAAGAAGAAATGGTGAACTCTCTCTTGGGGTTTCTCTCTCTCTCTCTCTCAGCCAAGACCAGAAAAAATGAAGAAGAAAGATGGCTGAAAAGAAGGATAAAAAGGCAAGAAAGAAAAAAAAATTAATCAAGGAGCCATGAGGTGGTGACACTTGGCACCACCAAAGCCATGCAAATTTTTCTCTCTCTCCCTTGCATTTTTGGCCACAAATTTCGGTCAAAGGCAGCTGGAAATGAGGGGATATTTTACTCAAATATCAATGAGCTCATGTGGTAAGAAAGTGGTGGTCCAGTGGTGCGTTCAATCGGTAGTGTGCAGTACACGTCGGTTCGCACCGTTTTTCCTTGAATCACACGTACTAGGGTTTTTTTCTTCCCAATCGCTAAATTTTTATCATTGCTCCTAATCACATATTATTTCTCACCTAAAAGTCACTCTTAATCACCAAATTTGATCCTTGCTCCGTACCGAAAAATCATCCTTCGAAAAATCGCAAAAACCCTAACTTGCTCCAACTGAAAACGAAAAGTGAAACCCTACTTTCTAGGTTTATTTGCACTTGTTGTGGAATGATTGGGTGGTAGGGCTATAATAAATGAATAATTTCTAAATAAAAAGGCATTTTTGAGAAAAATATAAGAAATTTGCGAGTCCTCACATGGTGGAAGTCAAAGGCAAGGACAAGGTGATTTAGACATGCCACCCTCTAAGATGGGTCGAGGAGATGGTGGTGAGAAAATTTCAGAGACATTTAAGGAAAGTACTCCAAGAGGAGCTTCGCGTGGCTGGGGCCAAGCAAGAGGTGCCTCACAAGGAGGTCAGACCTCAACCCCTCAAGCATCTTGTGAATACTGTGGGAAGGCCAATCATACGGAGAATGATTGTTGGCGAAAGGCAGGAAAATGTTTATGGTGTGGTAGTGCCGAGCACCAGCTTGCAACTTGTCCCCGTAGATCACACCTAAACCCTGGACAAGCAAATGTAAGAGGGGCTAAGCCAAGAGTGCCAGCTAGAGTGTACGCCTTGGATCAACAGGCATTACCTGAACCATTGGAGATAGTAGAAGGTACGATTCGTGATTTCTATTGTTAAGCTAAATTTTGGCTACAGTGAGACCTGAGAGATAGAAATGGATATACAAGAAAATACCCTACGCTATTTAGGAGTGCATGGATGAATTTCGAGGACGAAATTCTTTTAAGGAGGGAAGATTGTGATACCCCAACTTTTAGGATACTATTGTTGTTTAGCCTCAAAGAGAATATTACGGTTTCTTTATTTTATTGTTTTGTTTTACAAACTCGAAACCCTAAATTCTAGAAATAAAGTCTAATCAAAACCCTAGTTTTTACTTGTGACTAACCCTTTTCTCAAATTTCTCATAATTTTAACCGAAACCCTAAATTCAATTTATGAAATTGTAAAACCCTTCACGTTTTCTTAAAAATGCCCTTTTTATTGGAAATTATGATTTTATAATAGCCCTACCACCCAATCACCCCACAATAAGTGCAAATGAATATGAAAGTAAAGGTTTTCACTTTTCGTTTTCAAGTTGGAGCAAGTTAGGGTTTTCACGTGTATCCGTAGTGTAATTATCCGGTACGGTGCGAGGATCAAATTTGGTGCTTAAGAGTGACTTGTAAGTGAGAAATAATATGTGATTAGAAGCAATGATAAAAATTTAGTGAATAGGAAGTAAAAACTCTAGTACGTGTGATTTAAGGAAAAACGTTGCGAACCGACGGGTACCGTGCACTATCGATTGAACACACCACTTGATCACCACTTTCTTACCATACAAGCTCATTAATATTTGAGCAGAATATCTCCTTATTTCCAGCTGGCTTTGACCAAAATTTAGGGCTAAAAATTGCAAGGAAAAGAAAAAAAAATGAGTGGAATTAGTGAGGACACTTGTCGGCCACCTAAGGGCCTTGACCAAGACAACTTGTCTTGCCTTCTTATCACCTTGGGCTACCTTTCTTCCTCATTTTTCTGCTGTTTGGCTGAGAGAGAGAGAGAGAAAAACCCAAGGGAGAGCTTCACCATTTCATCTTGAAATTGAATCATCCAAGTGAGGAAACAAAATTCTAAACCGATTAATTTGTGAGTTGTGACCTTGGGAAGCTAGGGGAAACAAAAATTTCAAGAGGAGGTGAAGTATTACTCTTGCAAGCTTCTTTTATTGAGGTATAAGGTCTAACCATGGCTTTGGTCCTTTTATTTTTGCTTAAGTTGTTATATAACTCATATTTTGGTTAGATTAGTAGTTATCCAAGTTGTTGGGATGAATTTGAGGTGATGAATGTAAGTTAGGGTTTGATGATTTTCTGCCTAAACTTGTTGTATGGATAATATATGTTGTATCTAAGCTTATGTAAGAGGTTGTGGTGATGATTGGAGCAAGAAATGAAGAAAGTTTCCATTGAAAACGAAAAATTCCAGATTTCTGGAAAAATGTAGCCCTGTTCTGTCCGGTTCCAGTTCATGATTTTATAGGCCGAATTAGGCTTAGTATAAAACATGAAAGTTGTAGATAATGATATTTTATAGATTCCTACAAAAATTCAGCTCAATCAGAGCAACGTAGCCTGTGAAAAGACCAAAATACCCTCACTGCCCAAGGATGTTTCCAGTGATCCGTTCTAGACAGTTCATCTAGTTGACTGTGTCTATTCACTATGATCCATGATGATTTAGCCATTTTCCAAAACATGAAAGTTTTAGTAATCTGTCTTAGATTTCCAACACCTCCAAGAACGCCTTAAACGGACTTTGGTAGCCTGAGATATGGCCATTTAAATGTAGTATGGTTAACTAGCCGGTTAGTTGGAAGTTGGTTCTGTGAATTGGGAATTTGACTGGGTTACACTGGAAATTTGAATAAGTGATTTTCATAAAAGTTGTAGACCCTCGTCTTAGCTTCGAAATGGTATAAGTTTCACCCCAATCCGATAAGCATAGCTTTGGTTGTGTCCGTTACGGAAAACTCTATCAAATCTGTCTCTTGTTAAACTTCATTTCCGCACTTGTTGTTAGCTTGATTTTGTCCTTGTTTTGTCTTGAGCCTATTGAATGGCTATTGAAATTAGATTGTTGTGTGTGTACCTTTGGGTTTGAATGAGGAAAATAATGAAGCCATAATGGCTGGAAAATTAGGTAAATGCAAAGGGCATGCTGCCCAAATTTATGCTCGAGGGCTAGAGAAATATACTTGCGACTTGAGTAAGGGTTAAGAGTGATTACCACTTGAACTATCTAGGATATTTGCGTTTTCTTTTACCGAGGTATATAGGTAAGGATTTGGCCGAACTTGTACCCTTGAGAAATACAACTATGACTACTAGGAATACGTTTTCCTTATACTTTCGACTCAAATGGCATTTCCAAGTATAAATGTTATAAAGTTATATAGTTTGAAAAGCGAGCGAGTGTTTCACGAATATTCTCCAAGTGAATTTCCATGTCTTGATTCTTATTGAACGAAACGTCTAAGTTTCGAACCTTAGTCGATTTTTAAAGTTCTGAAACAAAATTTTATCGCAGATTTGGACTCCGAACCCGGAGTATAACCCAGACGTGATTACTAGGGGCACTTCATTTTGGTGAGTGCTTTCAAATACCGAATTGAACTTGATACTTGTATTTGATATGTGACCAATGTGATTACATTTGTATACGTGAATTGTTAGGGCAAGAGTGTACTTTATCGCACTTGCCCTTACGTGACATATACTTGTTTATTGTTGAAATTGACTTGACATACTTGTTATGAGGTGCGCACTTCCTGGAATTCCAGAAACCCTGCGGCAAGTTACTCGAGTCGAGCCGGCAAGGGCTTAGTCGATTGGGTAACGAACCCTGGGTCTCTTGTTTTGTCGAGTGGAGTGATATCTCCTCGACTAATCGGTATACTCGAGTATTACCACCCGTGTTTATTGAGGATTTTGGGCCCAGTAGGGGGTGAATGGCGGACGGAGAGTAGTGTAAGTGGTGCTCTACTGGATTGGTTCCTTTACTTGAAAGTTGACGGAGTGTCAACTATTACGTGATCAAGCTCCTGATTATGAAATGGGAAGTTGGCTCCTGAGAGCCATCCGTATCCTTATGCTTTGGAATAATTATTGCTTATTGGATTATTTTTTATTCTGAAAAACTTTTACACTCGCTCATTTTGAGATTGCTACTTGACGTGTTATTGCTCACTTTTATGAACTTTTCATGCTCGTTACTTTGCTATATCAAAAACTTATACTTATAAATAATGGTCAATTTGCTATTTGGAACCTCACTAGGCTTTTAGATCATTCCACTCCATTTGTTTTCCTTTCAGGGGTACGAGCGAGGCGTGAGATATGTAAAGACTAGCGTAGACTAGTTGTTTTTGACTTTTGACTTGTACTCGCGCTATTACTCGAATAGAATGTTTTGTATCTGGATTGTATACACTTTGAACCAGTTTGGGTATATTGAGGTTTTGTATCTTGATTGTGCATCAATGTAAATTATAAGCTTGAATTGCGATGTTATTTATGGTCTATGGATGTATGCATGTGATACGAGTGAGTGAGTCCTGGCGAGAGCTGGGCAAGCGGTCCGCCGAACCCTTTGGTACGCCTTAGGGGGAGGTGGGGTCGTCACAGACTGGTGGATGGAGATCAGTGAAAGTGGCATTCTATGGACTTTATATTCTATGTACACAAGTGTTGACGGAGAGTCAACAGAGGCATTTATGATCAAGCTCAAGTAGATCTTTGGCTTTTGAAAGCCACCCGTATCCTTGAATTGAACTGTGTTTAAACTGTCATTCTCCTGTACGATGTTTATTTGATCATTTTGTGCCCTTATTTGGCTATGTGATTACTTGCTTTACTTGGAACGTCACTGAGTTTTAGCTCACCCCACTCCCTTTGTTTTCCTTAACAGATCGGGGATGGACTAACGGTCAAGAGCTTTCTTAGCTTTATTTTCCTTGGACTTGTAACCCTTTTGTTAAGACGACTTTACTTTTGACTTTTGTCAGTTTGGATTCATAAGTTCGTTTTATGTTACGTAATTGTAGTATGGAGTGGTAAGTGTGACTTTTAGTTTAACATTTTAAGTTTGGAAAGTTGGCTTGACGATTATGTGCCATTAGGGTTTGTACATTTGAATTTGAAGTTATTTCACCAGTTATTTTCGAGTTATTAGTTCTTTGATTGACTGAGCCCCGGCGAGAGTTGGGCAGGCAATCCGCTGATACCTGGGGTTCGCCTTAGGGAGAGGTGGGGCTGTCACACCAAGACATTGTCAACTCTACAAGAGCACTTCTATTGGCCTAAGATGAGAAGAGACGTGGAACGTATAGTACAAAGGTGTGTAACTTGCCACCATGCCAAGTCAAAAGTAAATCCTTATGGACTTTGCACCCTTTTTCCAATTCCTAACATTCTATGGGTAGATTTGTCAATGAACTTTGTTTTAGGCCTATCTAGAACTAGGAATGGACATGATTCTATATACGTGGCAGTTGATTGATTTTCTAAAATGACACACTTCATCCCTTATCATAAAATTGATGGTGCAAAACATGTTGCTGAGTTATTCTTTAGGGAAATAGTTCGCTTGCATGGCATACCTCATACTATAGTCTCAGATACAGACTTTAAGTTTCGTCGCTACTTTTGGAAGACATTATGGGGTAGATTAGGAACTAAGCTCTTATTTTCTATTTCTAGTTATCCTCAAACTATTGAGCAAACTGAAACAGTTAATAGAACTTTATCTACATTATTGAGAGCTATCATTAAAAAGAATTTTAAGACTTGGAAAGATTTCTTGCCACACGTAGAATTTGCTTATAATAGGACTGTACACAGCACGATGCAATATTCACCATTTGAAATTGTGTATGGTTTTAACCCCTTCACCCCACCAAAAATTGGTTACCGACCATAGTTGTAATCAAAAAGGGAGGGAGAGAGAGAGAGAAACAAAGAGGGTGGTTAAAGGAGATGAGGGCAGAAAGGGAGGGGAAAGGAGGAAGAGGGAGGAGGAAGAAGAGAGATGAAAAAAATAGAAGAGAGGAAGAGTAAAAGGGAGAGGGATGAGAGGGAGAGGGAGAGGGAGAGGTAGTGGTAGGTTGTGGTGAAATTTTTTAAATTTTTTAAAAAAACTCCATGAAGGTTTTTAAATTCTAAAAATACTCCAAAATACACCCTTAAAAGCAGCCCTAAAAATGCCTTCCAAAACATGCTCAAAAACATCGAACCATATATGTTGATCTTGATCCCTATCTTTTGATGTTTACAAAACAAATGGATGTTACTAATGTCTCTTAAAAGATCTATTCAGTTATGAAGCAAATTAGTTCCAAAGATCAAGTGCAATTGAAAGGGGACTAAGTATGCTGAAGCTGTCGGACGCTCAAATAGTCAGGATCGGACGTCCGAAAGGATGAAGAACATCAAGAAGGAAACTCTGTCGGACGCTCGTAAGGAAGCATCAGACGTCCTGAAGGATCGGACGCATGCTTCGGACGCACATCAATCTCATCGGACGTCCTAAAAATTCCACGAAGATTTGATAACTCTCTGGACGACGTTCGGACACAGAAGCTCGGACGATAAAATACCATCGGACGTCCGAACGACAACTTGGCTGATTTTCGGACGGTGATTAATCTGTCGGACGTCCGACGTTCCCAACGGCTAGCTGACTCTTCATCTGCCTTCTATCCGTTGGAAGTATTAATGAAGCCCATTTTTGGTCCCCTTCAAATACAAATGATTCTGAACGAGAAAGCAACTTTGGCACACTGAAGATACAAAAGATCTAGAGAGATTTTAGTGAGAAAATACTCCAAAAAGAAGATTTGTAGTCTTAGTGGTGTGAGGTTCATTGTAAGCTTTTCATTTGTGAGTGAATCTTTCATGAGTGTAGCTCTGTGAGGGTTGTCCTGAGGGATAGTAAAACGTCCTGGCTTGACCGAGTGGAGTTCGGGGCAAGGAGGAGGTGAACCTTCCTTTGTACACAAGAGTGATTATAATTCATCAACTTGAAGTAGCTTGTCTCAATTAATCTACAAGCTCAAGAGGAGTTGGGTAGTTAATTGGTTTGCAATCCTTTCCTTTTATTTACTTACTGTTATATTTGTGATCTTTCCATTGTTTATGTTTGTCTCATTGGTTGTTTTCGGGCCTTACAATTGGTATCAGAGCTTGGTCTCCTAGAGATTAAGCTCAATCGGCTTGGGAGTAAAAATGACAACCAATAATGCTATGTTTTTTGAAGGACATTCTGTTATTAGACCACCTATGTTTAATGGGTCAAATTATGTGAGTTGGAAAGAAAGAATGATTATTTTTTTGCAGTCTATTGATATTGAATTGTGGTTTATTATTAGTGAAGGTGCTTATGATACCTCTCTTATAGATGAAAATACTCACAGATCTAGACAAAAAATGAGAAGTGAACTGACTGCTGTGGATAGAATTCATCTCACCTTAAATGCAAAAGCCATGAATGTGTTAAATTGTGCCTTAGATTTAAATGAATCTGCTAGAGTCAAAGGCTGCAAGTCAGCCAAGGAAATTTGGGATAAATTGAGAGAATTTCATGAAGGTAGTGAGAATGTTAGAGAACAAAAGAAGTCCATTCTGGTTACCAAGTATGAATCGTTCAAGATGGAACCTCATGAAAATATAGATGAGATGTACTGTAGATTCAACGACCTCATTAAGGACTTAGAAGTGCTGGAAAAAGAATATTCTCTAGGTGAGAAAAATAGAAAAATCCTGAATGCCTTGTCCAATGATTGGGAAAATAAAGTGACTGCTATTGAGGAGGCTAAAGATTTGAATACTATGCCTATTGAATCTCTTGTTAATTTTCTAACCTCTTATGAGCTGAAACTTAAATCCAAAGTGCAAGAGGAGGAGAATGCGAAAGTAAGAAGGAGCATTGCTTTAAAGGCATCTCAAGATGAAGATGATTCTGCCTCCCTAGATGAAGAAGATGTGGAAGTTGATGACAGTGATCTTGCTCTCATCACAAGAAGTTTTAAGAGGATTCTCAACAAAAAGAGATTTAGAAGAGGAGGATCTAGCAATTCAGATTCTAATCAATTCAACAATGCAAGAAATAAAGGAAGATATGAGGCCAACAAAAAGCAAGGTGACAAGTGCTTTGAATGCGGCCTACCTGGACACTATGCAAGTGACTGTCCAGTGATGAAAAAGAAAGAAGGAAGAAAACCAAGAATAAACAAATTTCAATTCACATGGAATGAATGCAATTCCGATGGTGAAATTGAAGAGGAAGATCAATCTGCTCAATTGGCTTTCATGGCCATTGGAGATGATGAGGTAACATCTTCTAACTCTCAATCTGATTGTAATGATGAAACTGAAGATGATCTTGAACATTTCATTATAAAATTGCATGATAGTTTGAAAGAATCTTATGCTAGAAACAAGGAGTTAAAACAGAAAATTAGTTTTTTACTTCGAGATAATGCAAATCTTTTTCAACAAAACAAAATGTTGATTGCTGAAAATGATTACTTCAAAAAGAGTGAGACTGCTTTACATTTTGAGCTTGATAGAAAAGCAAAGCTTTGTGATTTGTTCAAAAAGGAACAAGGTGATTTGAAAAGAAGAATGGATGGTCTAAATGAGTTGCTTAAACACAAGAAACAAGTCTGTTTTCAAAAGAATAGGTTGAATTCTAATTCAAATGAGTTTGCTATCCATAGGAGAAGACAAGTAAGATTTATTAAACCTGTTCATGTAAATAACTCTTTGGTTATGTGTAATTTTTGTTGTCAAAAAGGTCACATGAATAGTGATTGTTATGTGAGAAAGAATATGAGAAGAGGCATGAAATGCATGTGGATAGTTAGACATGATGCTAATTTTAACAAGTAGGAGGTTTTGTCTAATCATTGCAGTGATTCTTGTTCATAATATTTTTTCTTTTGATACTTTGATCTGAGTTTTCGCTGATATCTTTGAATACTACTGAATCTATATGATGTCAAAAAGAGAGATAAAAGAATAATGCTGATCTCATGATGATTTGCTGTGATTACTGTCATTTCTCTATTTTTTCTTGGAATATTGAATTCTCTGTTATTGTTGCTGGATTATAGTAGTTGATTTTTACTCTTATGATGACAAAAAGGGGGAGAAATGGATGCAATGTGTAAGGGGGAGTTATTCTGAGATTATGAGTTTGGCTCTTAAAAGTTTTGGTTGCAATGATTGAGGGGGAGCTTATACTTATTTTTGGTTGCAATGATTGAGGGGGAGATTATACTTATTTTTGTTTCTTTCCATCCATTGTTTTGTCATCATCAAAAAGGGGGAGATTGTTGATCTTGATCCCTATCTTTTGATGTTTACAAAACAAATGGATGTTACTAATGTCTCTTAAAAGATCTATTCAGTTATGAAGCAAATTAGTTCCAAAGATCAAGTGCAATTGAAAGGGGACTAAGTATGCTGAAGCTGTCGGACGCTCAAATAGTCAGGATCGGACGTCCGAAAGGATGAAGAATGTCACGGCCCCACCTCCCCCTAAGGCGAACCAGAGGGTTTGGCGGGCCGCCTGCCCAGCTCTCGCCGGGACTCAGTCGTTCACTACAAACCTCAATTGAATTTCAAGATATATATATATCAAAGGTTCCCAAACTTTACATATCAAAAGCGAAGCGTCCACGCTTCCACTGCGCCACTCTGATCCTTGATACCAACCATTCACACGGAGAACTTTAATACAAACGTTTCCTTCGCCTCGAGCCCTGTGGAGGGGAATAAAATATTTTTGGGGTGAGCTAGAAGCTCAGCGAGTAACCAGTAAAATCAGAAATCAAATATATTTCACAATAATACATTTCGATCATTTCGATGATGTCATGATTCAGAGATCAAATGTCCGTTTATTGCTCTCGTGAGCCAGTGAAATCATAGTACTTGAACACCCAACGCTCAAACAAATCATTTAACATTAACATTAACATTAAGAGGGAGCCCCTTTTTGAGCTCCAGATGAACATGAACATAAACAAACGGAGGAGACGTTGGTGTTTAGCACAAGACTCCCCAAGTACTCATTTCAAGCCAAAACATGTCATGAACTCACATGCAAGCACGCATGATATGCAGTCGAGTAAATAATGCAAGAAACATTTCATAAGAAGCTTTAACAATAGTTTGGGGTCACTCACCTCCATGGCTCAGAAACCATCCATCATGTATCATTGCCTTGCTCAAATCCAAGTCTTAAATCACAAACTCAATGCAAATAAATTCCTTCAAAAGTTCGGACAGCACTTCCCCTGAATTTGCTTACTTTTCTAGCCGTCACGGCTTCATTATTTCCTCATTCCAACCCAAAGGTACACACACAACAACAAGTTCATCCAATAGCCATTCAGCAAGCTCCAAGAAGTACAAAGACAAGTCAAGCTAGGGAAAAGTCCGGAAATGAAAGTTAAGCTCAAAACCAGAAAAACAGTTTTGACGTCATTTTACGGTAATGGTATCAAAGGCGCTACACTTGTCGGATGGAGGTCCAAGACCTACCGTTTCGAAGCTAAGAACCAGGGCTACAACAATGTAGAAGGTCACTCAGTCCAAATCCCAGCACAACTAAGTCATATATGCCAAATACCAAACCAGAACCGTAATTGCAGGTTTGCAAATCACACTATGCTGTAATCAGTACAACTCAGTCTATACAGGTCCAAATGCAGAAATTCCAAAGGCATATGATAGCTAGGCCATCAAGATACATTTCATCAGAAGACCTCAACACCCAAATCCAAAAAAATTCCAGTCAAAACAACCCATTACAGGCGCAGTTCTTACATCCTGATGAACCCAGAACAGCAACAGTAAATTCGGCTTATCTCATTCTACACTACTCCAATTGACCTGAAATTTTACAGGTACCCTTAAAACATCAATACCTACAACTTTCATGCTTTGAGACAAGGCCAATTCGGCCTCTATATATGACCTAAAAATTCGGACAGAATGTTCAGCACAAAACCCTCACTTTTCAATTTTTGGTCCAAAACAGAAATTGGTTGCAATTAATCACTTTTTCCACCTCCTAGAGTCATTAAACATCATTTCCAATCATCATACATGACCCCATAATCATATTCATATGAAAACAGAAAAATCCCCAATAATTATAAAACTTCACCAATTCAACCAAAATCAAGATTTAATCCATAAAAGTGCATCTTATACCACCACCAATCATGAATTGAACATCAATTAAGGGAGGAGAGTGGTTCTTCACAACTCACCTTAGCCATACAAGAGATAGAGCAACAAATCACCTTAGCTTTCCAAACAACTCCACAAAACACCTCAAGACCACTTAGCAAAGAGATTTTATGGAATGATTTGGAGTTTTATTGGTTGGATTTGAAGATTGAGCAAGAAATAGAAGGAAGAAATTGAGAGCTTTTCTTTCTTTTCCTTTGAGAGAGAGCCGGCTATGAAGCTTTAGAAATAAGGATGATTTTTGGCAATTTTTTGATATTTATTTGGTAAAGGTAAAGGTAAAGTCAAATGGTCAAAGTCCAAGACTTAATCTTATGGTGACACTTGTCACCTTTTGGTTCAAAACTTATCTTTTTGTCTCTCCAATACAAATATCTTAACACCTTATAAAATAATATCACTAAATACAAAATTCCAAGAAGTTGTCAAAAATATAATGCATTTACCGCACTTGCGGGTCCCACGTCCAAAATACGCTTTTAATTTCTCAAAAACTAACCGATACTAGAAAAATCATTTTAAAACTATTTTTGCTCATTAAAATATCTAGAAAATTTCCCTACTAAAGAAAACGCAGAAAACAAGCCATTAAATAAATAAAACCCTAGAAAATGGGAAAAGTACGGGTTCTCACACTTATACTTTTCGGGGCGTCACAAAGAACATCAAGAAGGAAACTCTGTCGGACGCTCGTAAGGAAGCATCGGACGTCCTGAAGGATCGGACGCATGCTTCGGACGCACATCAATCTCATCGGACGTCCTAAAAATTCCACGAAGATTTGATAACTCTCTGGACGACGTTCGGACACAGAAGCTCGGACGATAAAATACCATCGGACGTCCGAACGACAACTTGGCTGATTTTCGGACGGTGATTAATCTGTCGGACGTCCGACGTCCCCAACGGCTAGCTGACTCTTCATCTGCCTTCTATCCGTTGGAAGCATTAATGAAGCCCATTTTTGGTCCCCTTCAAATACAAACGATTCTGAACGAGAAAGCAACTTTGGCACACTGAAGATACAAAAGATCTAGAGAGATTTTAGTGAGAAAATACTCCAAAAAGAAGATTTGTAGTCTTAGTGGTGTGAGGTTCATTGTAAGCTTTTCATTTGTGAGTGAATCTTTCATGAGTGTAGCTCTGTGAGGGTTGTCCTGAGGGATAGTAAAACGTCCTGGCTTGACCGAGTGGAGTTCGGGGCAAGGAGTAGGTGAACCTTCCTTTGTACACAAGAGTGATTATAATTCATCAACTTGAAGTAGCTTGTCTCAATTAATCTACAAGCTCAAGAGGAGTTGGGTAGTTAATTGGTTTGCAATCCTTTCCTTTTATTTACTTACTGTTATATTTGTGATCTTTCCATTGTTTATGTTTGTCTCATTGGTTGTTTTCGGGCCTTACAATATATAATAAAAGTTTTTCACATAAATCGTTACAGTAAAGTTTTTCACATAAATGTTGATTCAAGCTTTCAAGATATAAATTTTAATTATTCTATATGCATAAATTTGCTTAAGTGCTTTGCTTTACTAGACAAATTGAAGTACAGAATAATTTAGAGTCGATCCCTTACAATTACCAAGGCTATTTACTTTTTCTATTGTCTAAACAATCACAAATTCTGAAACTAGCAAGCAGTTAATTACTCCATAACTCAAGACGTCAAAAATTACAAAATCTTAAATAATTGATGAAATTGAGAGATTGGAGTTCTTAGGGTTTTCACAATCCATTATTATTTTAACAAAAATTAACCAAATTAGTTCTGTGACGGCCCCACCTCCCCCTAGGGCGTACCCCAGGGTTCGGCGAGTCGCCTGCCCAGCTCTCGCCGGGACTCACTCCCTCACTACAAACCTCAAACAAATTGCAATATAAATCTCAAATATACATCAAATCATACATACCGCGAGTACCAGAAAGTAAACCCTAGAAAAGTTGATAATTATAACCACCACAACAACTATATACATCTTGCCAGTTAACTTATAACAAGTACAAGCTCACTCATCTAAAATCGAAACACTAAACACCTTCCCGAGCGATCCCCCGCGTCGGCCCCCTGCTAAGGAAAACAAATGGAATGGGGTAAGCTATATGCTTAGTGAGCAATCAGGGGAAAAAAATAAAACTCACATAATTCAACAAGTAAATCAGGATATTTCACATCAATAACAGAAAAGTAACATCACAAGTGTAGGATACGGGTGGCTCCAAAGCCAGTTCAATTCCCCGAACTTGAACGCCTGTTGACACTCCGTCAACCAAGTACTCATGGTCCGTAGACTCTACTTAAACGTTCCCCGTTCACCTTATCAACCCCCGCTGGCCAGTCAACAGCACACAGCAGCTCGAGCGAAATAAAGTAACTTAGCTTTCGTCAAAGCTATAACAAGAAACTAAATCCCAAGTTTAGCATGGAACTATCTTCGACCAAGCCCCGGCTGGCTCGAATAGTTCGTCTAACCCTTGGAACCGGGCTGGAACCAAGCCTTGAGATATCCGATCTCTCAATAGATGGTATCTCTCAACAAGTGCACAACAAGATACTTACCCGAAACAGCACACAGCAAATGGGGTTTAATTCAAGTCACGAGATCACCCCTATCAGCACACAGCAAAAAGGGTGATACTCAAGTCATGTAATTCCCCTCCTCAGCACACAACAAGAGGGTGATACTCAACATAAAGCATGTATTCTCACATAGGAAATCAAAACAATGGATGGGCTTAGGTCGAGTGAGATAAACTACACCCTCGCCTACGTACCCATTTAACATGTACAAAGCACTTTAACAATTTCACATCAATAACCACCCAATTACTCACTTGATACAACTTGGCACGAAAAATGATACAATTCACGAAGCTTGACCATCACCGTCAAAAGCCTCAAGATCTGTATGGGCAGATTATATACACACATGAGTGAAACGGCCATACAACAGCAATTTATAACGGAAACGATCGAATACAGTTGAAAACGGTCAAAATAATCAAAACGGTTACACGATCTTGTCCATAACGGGAGCTAGGGTTATCGGATCAAAATGTACTAGATAGTGTCTCGAACCTTAGACAAAAGGTTACAACTTCCATGAAGATAACTGAATCCATTTTTCAGTGTATCCAAGTTAAATTTGCAAAATATAAAACTAGGACTCCGAAGACTAGTTTATCTTTCTCGTGAAAATTCGGCGGCATGCCCCTTGTGTTTACCCATTTTCCAGCCATTTATGGCTTCAATATTTTACTCAATCCAACCCAAAGTTATCCATAACACAATTCCATTTCAATAGCCATTCCATAGGCTCATAACAACATAAGAACAAAAATCAAAGTGATAACAAGTGCGGAAATGTAACCTAGCAAAAGGCAGATTTGATGCGTGGTTACGGAAATAACACATCCGAGGCTACGCTTATTGGATTGAGGCGCAACTTATACCGTTTTGAAGGTAAGACACAGGGATACAATTTTTATGAAGATCACTTAGTCCATTTTCCAATGAAACCTAGTCAAATTCCCAATTTACAGAACCAAAATCCAACTAGTTGGCTAATTAACCGCACTACACTGGAATGGTCATATCTCAGGTTACCAAGGTCCGATTAAGGTGTTCTTGGAGGCGTTTAAAAGCTAAGACAGATTAATAAAACTTTCATGTTTTGTAAAATAGCTAAATCCCAACGGATTATAGTGAATAAACACAACCAAATAGACTAAACTGTCCACGCGGAACTCTGGAATGTAACCTAGAACAGCGAGGGTATTTCCGTCTTTTCACAAGATACATTGCTCCGATTGAGCTGAAATTTTGTAGGTACCTATAAAATACCATTCTATACAACTTTCATGTTTTATTCCAAGCCCAATTCGTCCTCTAAAATGGTACAACAAAAACCGGACAGAAAGAGGGGAAATTTTCCAGAAATCTGGAATTTGTTGATTTCAATGCAACCTTTCCTGATTTCTTGCTTCACTTGCTACCAAAACCCCTTATATAACCTTATATACAACATCTATCAACCATACAACAAGTTTAGGCAGAAATTAATCAAATCCTAACTTGCTTAAATCATCCAAAATTCATCACAACAACTTGCATATCTTGTAATCAAGCCAAAACATGAACTAGATAGCATCTTAAACCAAAATTTAAAAGACCAAAAACCATAATCAGATCTTATACCTCAAAGACAAGCTTGGAAGAGTGATACTCCACCTCCTTTAGAAATTTTTGTTTGCCCTAGCTTCTTAAGTCCACAACTAGCACTTTAATCGGTTTGGAAGTTTGATTTCTCACTTGGATAGCTAAGATCAAGAAGAAGAAAGTTGTTCTTGCTCTCTCTTTTCTCTCTCTCTTTGGTCGGCCAAGCTGCTGAAATAATGAAGAGGAAAGGTGCAAAAATTGGAATAAGAAGGATGGTTACTCTCTTGGTCAAGAAACTCTTAGGTGGCAACAAGTGTCGCCACCACCACCTTTCATTTTTCTCTTTCTTTTCCTTGCTATTTTGAGCCCTAAATTTCGGTCAAACTAGCTGGCAAATGAGAAGATATTTTGCTCAAGTATTAATGAGCTTGTATGGTAAGAAAGTGGTGGTCAAGTGGTGGGTTCAATCGGTAGTGCACGGTACCCGTCGGTTCGCGCCGTTTTTCTTAAAAACACACGTACTAGGGTTTTTACTTCCTATTCACTAACTTTATATCATTGCTCCTAATCACATATTATTTCTCACTTAAAAGTCACTTTTAATCACCAAATTTGATCCCCTCTCCGTACCGAAAATTCATCCGGCGAAAAATCGCGAAAACCCTAATTTGCTCCAATCTTGAAAACGAAAAATGAAACTCTACTTTCTAGGTTCATTTGCACTTATTGTAGGGTGCTTGAGTAGTAGAGCCATAATAAATGAATAATTTCCAAATAAAAGGAATTTTAAGAAAAATGTGATGAATTTTACAATTCCATAGAATAAAATTAGGGTTTTGAGTCAAATATGAGGGATTTAAACATAGTCACAAGTAAACTAGAGTTTTTGATTAAAATTTTAGGGTTTCTAGTCTTTTAAAACAAAATAAGGTTTTAAATCAAATCCAAAGAAATAACTTTAGTATCTTCCCTGAAACAAAATAATGTTTTAAAATAAAATGAACTAAAGAAACCGTAAAACAATAGCATCTTAAAAGTTGAGGTGTCACAAGTTCTATTAAACTTCTACTACTTGTGAGGGATAAATTTTCAATTTCTTTGAACATGGCTATCACGAATGAACAAATTTCTTGCATCTAGCCTTTTCCTATTATCATGGTAAAAGAGTTGGGTCATGTGAGATCCCATTTTTTTTTTCCATTTTCTAGGTTTTATTATATTCAATGGCTTATTTTCTGCATTTTCGTGATTAGGAAAATTTCTAGATACTTTCAAGGAGCAGATATAGTTTTTAGATGATTTTTCTAGTATCGAATAGTTTTTGAGAAATTAAGAGCGTATACCGGACGTGGGACCCACTAAGACGAAAAGTTAGGAAAAATTCGGCCAGTTAGGTTAAGTTTTGGATACTGGATTTAATTAACCGGGTGTTAAGAGATAATTAGAGGTTGCTATTTGGATTGGTGTGAGAGGAAACAAAGAGATAGAGATGCATTTATGGAAGTGACAAGTGTCACTTGGCTATTGGGTTGACCTTTTGACTACCATTCCATGTTTTACCATTTGACTAAATAAACTAAAAACTTACCAAAATTTGCTTCATTTCCAAGCTCTTGTGGCTGGCCAACTTCAAGGAAGAAAGAAAGAAAACCTCTTCAACTTCTTGATTCCCTCTTGCTCAAATCCAATAACTCAACCATCTAATCTTGTTTTTGTTCCATAGAAACCCTTAAGGGAGTGTTTGTGAGGTGTTTAGTGGAGTTGTTTGGAAAGCTAAGGGGATTAGTTGCTCCCTCTCTTGTATTGCTAAGGTGAGTAGTGAAGGACCCCTCTCCTCCCTCTAATGATGTCTAATTCATGATTGGTGGTGGTATAAGATGCAATTTTATGGATTATATCTTGATTTTTGGTTGAATTGGTGAAGTTTTATAATTATTGGGAATTTTTCTGTTTTCATATGAATATGATTATTTGGTCATGTATGATGATTGGAAATGATATTTAAGGAAGCTAGAAGGTGAAAAAAGTGGTTAATTGCAAGCAATTTCTGTTTTGGAAAGTTAGGGTTTCATTGTTCTTCATTCTGCCTGGCACTGTATCTCATAGTTAGAGGCCGAATTGGCTTTCGGTTAAAGCATGAAAGTTGTAGGGAATAATATTTTAGAGATTCCTGTAAAATTTCAGGTCAATCGGAGTAGTGTATCTTGATAAAAGATGGAATTACCCTTGCTGCCCTGGTTTTACCCGAATTTGATAGTTGCGTCTGTAATTGGTTATTTTGGTTGGGAATACTTCAGAATTGGTTGTTTAGGTCTTCTGATGAAATTTATCCTTGTATATTAGTTTTTGTATGGCTTTGGAATCACTTTATTTGGACTTAGGTAGGCTGACTTATGATGTTTGAACCAGAATGCGGTTTGTGAACCTGTTTTTCCGGTTCTGGTGTAGTATCTTGCATTTTTGACCTGGTTA